>NC_136061.1:337733253-338333253 GCF_964261635.1 Lissotriton helveticus
CCAAAACCACGTGCCCACATGATATCTTCTTTCAACACACAGTTAAACCGTTCCAAATGGCCATTACCTTGAGGCTCGAACACTGCACTGCACAAAGCGGATATTGCAATATCTAAGAGAACTCTCTATTTAAACTGACTTCCACTGTACCCTGCTATCCGTGATAAGAACTTCAGGATACCCTTTTCTAGCAAACAGTTCTTTCAAAAATTAAATCACAATGGAGTGGTAACATTAGGCACACACTTTACTTCAGGCCATTTTGAGTGATAATCAACCAGAACCATGATAAACCTACACTCTTGAGGCAAAAAATTGAAAGAATCGGGTATATCACACCTAACTTTCTAGCACTGAAAATCCGGCCAATCGACAGGATTCAAAGGTGCGAGAACCACTTTTAACATTTTCACTATTGGCAGACACATCACACTCCCTGAAACCTGTCCAGTACCGTATCAAGCCCTGGCCACCAAAACACTGTTCTTACCAATCTTTTCATAGATGAAATTCCTAAATGTCCTTCTTGGGCTACAGATGATATATGATCCCTCAAACTGACAGGAGGTATACACTTTCCTTCTTTGAACAGCATACCTCCTTCAACTTCCAACTCTCCCGAAATCTTCCAATATGGGAACAATTCAGCAGAAATATCTTTACTTACCGGCCACCCTTCTCTTACATGTTCCTTAACTTTTTGCAATACTGTATCACCATCCATAGCAAACTTCCACTTTTTCTCAGTCACACCATCAACATTTCCAGACATCACATCAGCAAAATTAGCTACTACTGTTAAAAGGGTGACACTACCAACCAGAATATAAGATCCTTAAGTATTGCCCGGCGGTGTCGCCTCTTGAACCCACAAAGAAGTTAAACTATTGAAGAGGCAGGCGCTGGAGACTGGAAGGCAGGAAACAAGGTTTTTATTCTCTCCGGAGGAGAACACGGCAAAACGGACAGCAGGTATCGTTCTGAGGTGCTCTAACTGCATCCCTGAGGCCTGGCCTCTTATACACAAGTTTATCTCTTTATTGCATGTAACACATTCTCGTCGATACTTTGATGTACGGAAAGACATCCTCAGAATCCCCCCTTTCAAGCCCGTTCCCACACAAGGTTACAGAGGAAGTCCCCGCCCCGTTCACAACAGGTGATGATCATCGCGCAGCTGGATATTCCGCCGATTCACGGAGTGTGTGGGGTTCGATCGGATCTCGTAGGGCGGGGGGGGCTTTGATCAACCCGGGGGTCCCTTGATGGGGGAAGCTTTCTATTGTACGGGGAGGGGCAAGGAACAGTATCGGTAGAGCTGGGTGTCGGCCTGGGAACGAGGAAGACAAACGGGCACATGGAAAAAAGGGTTTTGCATCAAAGGGCCGGGGATCATGAAAGGGAAGAAGGGAGGTGTTGCGCTGGGAACAGGACGAGGGCCTGGGGCAGAGCAGCGCTGAAGAGGGGTTTATGATTCAAGGCAGGTGCAGGCGGGGGGGGGGTTGTCAGCATGCAGGGGATGCCAGCGAAGCTAGGAGGGGGAGAGAGGCGCGCTGGCTCTCGGCGAGAGCAGGGAAGCCATGGCGTCCAAAATGGCGGCTGTTTACGCGCACAAAAGGTTTAAGGAGAGCAAGAAGGCGCCGATAATGTTGACGGTTTCATCCCAACTTTCAACAGTCCCCCCTTTTCAACATATCTAGCCAACTTGCTTATTCAATGTCAATTTTCATCAAATTCCTAACTTCGGTATCATACAATGCTCTCATGTGTTCGCTTCCAAAGTCCACAGGTTTGGGAAAAATACAACTCGCACATAAAGAACACAGAGGTGGCAGACATTGAATTCCTAAGCATAAACCACATATTACAACTACAGGAACCAGGATAATGGTGAGCAGTCTCCAGCCCCAGTTCTTAACGGTGTCCCAGAACCAACCACCGAGTGACCATTCTTCTTGTTCTTGGCGGACTTCTGAAGAGAGTCTGTGAAGATGTTCGATGGCTTTGTACACTGAGGGTGAGTTGTCCGGTATGTATGTACAACAGCTGGACCCAATAATGCGGCATGCTCCTCCACGGTCCGCCAGGATCACATCTAGAACAAGGCGGTTCTGAAGAGCCACCAGACGGACCGCTTGGAGCTCAGCAGTGTTGTTAGCAAAGATACCAGCTGTGATGTTCATGGTTGTCTCAACTGCCTGAGTCAGATGTCGGATGGCACGGCTGTTTGCCATCGGGCCCCAGAGGGGGACGAGTCCCTTCATAGCATCGAGGAACTGTGCTCCTGTTGAGTCGGCTTGCTCAATGTCTTTGGCTCGTTTTTGTCTATGGTGATTCGCTGGGGCCACATAAGTCGGAGGAAGGATGAAGGAGATGAAACAAGTGCCCCCCCAGCCTTTGGGGAGCCAGGTGTAGGCCTTGGTGCCGCAGACGAAATACATGTTTGGGGATGACACAAAGGAAGGTGGATCCGTGGAATCCAAAGTTCTGGTAAAGCGGCAAGCGCTGCGACCCACCAGCTGTGTCCCAAGTCCTTCTACACACATGTGGCCTGTGACGTTGATAACCGACAAGGCCACAGTCAGAGTGGCAGCCGTTCGTTTCCGCAGATAGGAGAAGGTGGGTCTGGTTGGATTGTTGAACACCTGCATTTCGATCCGTTCTTTAGCCGGAATGTCCATTTGGATTGAATCGTTGGAGGTCAGCGGGCAGAAGTGTATCTTCGTTTTGTTTCGCCGGACCCCGTGGGAGAAATGCGTTACGGTTCCGCCGGAGGTGGCATTGTCCTTATAGCTTTCTTGCAGGAGGATCAGCCAAGCAAGGCAGGAGCCGTGAACAGAGAAGGGTGAAGGGATGAATGGTATTGAATGTCCAGTGGCATGGGGTAGCAACCCACAGATCCAGCAGTTGGTGGCATTGGTGGCAAGATTGTGTTGGTGAAGCAGCTGCACAAAAGAGTTATTCCAAAATTCCTTTCGCCTCTCTCTTAGTTGAGGAGAGAGCGAAATTAGATAATGTTCCTTCATGGTGGTAGGCTGAGCAGTGGTTAGGAATGTTTCGCGAGCAGGTGCATGTTCTTCTATAATCCAGAGCGTGGTCATGAGGAGAAAACAGAAGAGGATTGTGATGAAGAGTGCAATTGTCTTTGAGCGATGAAGTCTGTCTGTTCTCGGATTTCTGTAGTGGGTATTTCCTGCTGTCTCCGTCGGCTTCTTATTTGGCGCTTCCATCATCTTCTTATCTGGCGCTTCCATCATCTTCGTTTTCAAGGTGCTCGGTAGTGGGCAGGACCACAGACTTAGTTTAGCTTCTCTCCAGGTAACCCTTGGTAGTTTGGGTCACCGTTCTGAGATCCTTTAACCTAGTCCGTGGCCTACTTAGCCGAAGCTCCCTCCTTTCGACGCAGGAAATACCCTTCTCGAGATGGTACAGTGGGGTCAGGATGTTTTGAAAGTTCAAGTGTCTCTGTGTCGGGATAGCAATTCAACGATGGTCGGTCCTGGTTCAGGAGCTCTTCCTGGGTGTTGACGGTGTCTGTCGTGGCCAGGGCTGGGGAGACCTTTTTGCAGTGATGGGCGTGCAGCCAGTGCTTCTTCCCCTCCACTCGAAGTGCGGTCCGAGTGGTGATCAGCACTTGCCAGGGGCCCGTCCACCGGGGTTCCAAACTCTTTGATCGCTGAAAATTTCGGATCAGCACGAAGTCCCCCGGCTGGATGGCGTGACCCGGACCCCTAGAAGCATCGGGGATGGCCTGCTGCACCTGCTGATGAATGACAGACAGAGTTTCAGTCAATTTATACAGATAATCAGACATTAGGACGTCCGGAACGTCATGAATGGAAGTTGGTTTCGGGGCAGACCAGACGCTCATGGGTCGACCGAAGACAACTTCATAAGGAGTTAAGTGATGTCGGGTGGGGGTAGAGCGCATCGATAGCAATGCCAGTGGGAGGGCGTCTGGCCATTTCAGGCCCGTGGTAGCCACTATTTTGGCCAGTTTAAGCTTTAGTGTGGCATTGTGTCGTTCGACAAGCCCAGCAGATTGGGGATGGAAGACTGCGTGGAATTTCTGTTTAATACCCAACCCATTTAGGATGAGCTGGATAACTTTGGCTATGAAGTGGGGTCCATTATCACTCCATAAAACACGACAGAGGCCGTAACGGGGGAAAAACTCCTTTAACAGAACCTTTGCAGTGGCCACAGCGGTGTTGTCACGGGTTGGATATGCTTCCACCCACTTGCTAAATGCGCACACCACAACAAGTACATACTTCAGGCCTTGGCATCTGTCTAGCTGGATGTAGTCCATCTGCAGGACTTCAAATGGGTGGTTTGGGACCCCAAATCCCCCCCGGGGTACTACGGTTCCTTTCCCGGGGTTGTGTTGCAGGCATATTAAGCATTGTTGGACCAGGCGTTTGGCGGAATCTGGGATCTTATCATTGTGCCAAACCCTGGAGACAAGTTCGATCATGGGGGCTGATCCTATGTGGGCAGGGGAGTGTGCCATGGTCAATATGGGAATCAAGTATGAATCAGGTAGCAACCATTTGTTCGTGTCTTTCGTCCGCCAGCAGCCTTCATCGTCTTTCAATCCCACCCGTGTCCATTCAGTCAACTCGTGTTGTGTGCTAGCCGTTTGAATGTCCCTGATAGTGTCTCCAACGTCAGTCCATTTTTCCGCTTGTGATCTGGTCACGTACATATGTGTTGTCGTTCTATTTTCAGCTGTCGTTCGGGCGGTGATGTCGGCTAGTGCATTTCCCTGTCCAATAATGTCTGTCACCTTCTTGTGTGCCTGGCATTTGATGACGGCAAGTTTGTTGGGGAGGAGGACAGCTTCGATTAAGGCGGAGACTAGATCCCCGTGCAAAATGGGTGTGCCGTGTGAGGTCAAGAATCCCCTTTCCCTCCAAAGGAGCCCAAAATGGTGAACCACCCCGAAGGCATACTGGCTGTCGGTGTAAATGTTCGCTGTGGTTCCTGTTGCCAGGATGCAGGCTCGTGTCAAAGCAATCAGTTCCGCTGCCTGGGCAGATCGCTGGGTGATGCGGGCTGTTTCTACTATGGTTCGAGCCGTGGTGACTGCATAGGCAGCGGAAGTGGTACCATCGGAGAGTTTGATGCAAGAACCGTCCACCCACAGCTCCCCGTCGGGGTCAGGGAAAGCCGTGTCTCTGAGATCGACCCTACTCCTGGTCTGTTCGTCCGTAAGAGTCACGCAGTCATGCACGGGGTGCACATTGGGATCGTTCTCTGGCAAGGGTAACAGAGTTGCCGGGTTCAGTGTGGTGCATCTTTTCAGGGTGATATGGGGGGCAAGCAAGGTCAGTTCGTATCCAGTCAGTCGTGCACTCGTCAGGTGTTGCGTCTTGGTTTGGTTCAGGAGGGTGTCGACTGCATGGGGTACCAGTACCGTGAGGGAATTCGAGAGTACAATCCCCTCACTCTGTCGGATAGAGATTGCAGCAGCAGCTACAGCTCGAAGGCAGGCAGGCAAGGCTCTGGCGACAGGGTCGAGAGTGGCAGAGAAGAAAGCGCACGGTCGTTGCTTAGGGCCGATGGCCTGGGTCAGGACAGATAAAGCGCACCCCTCCCTTTCGTGAGTGTAAAGGGAGAAGGGCTTTTTGTAATCAGGGGTACCTAGGACAGGGGCTGAGCAAAGGGCATCTCGCAGTTCCGTGAAGGAAGTTTGACACTCAGGGGTCCACGGGAGCGGGAAAGGGACGTCTTTGTTTAGCAGAGAAAGCAGTGGTTTTACAACGAGGCTGAAGTTTGGTAACCATTGTCGGCAGAAGGAGGTGAGGCCTAATAGGGAGCGAACCTGCTTCTGGGTCTTAGGGACAGGGGTATCTAGAATGGTTTGGATTCGATCAGGAGTGAGTTTTCTTCCATCTTTGGACAAAAGGTGGCCTAGGTAAGTGACCTGGGGTAGGCAGAATTGCAACTTCTTCTTGGAGACCTTGTGGCCATTTTCCGCAAGGAAGTGCAAGAGTTGAATGGTGGCGGTAACCGCTAGAGGGGTGGTGTCGGCTGCCAAAAGGATGTCATCGACATATTGTACCAACACCACTCCATCGGGTAACTGGACTTGATCCAGTTGTCTTTTGAGGGCCTGGCTGTAGATGCTAGGGCTTTCTGTGTAGCCCTGGGGTGCTCGGCAAAACCTATATGAGCGGGCTTTTAGGGTAAAGCCGAAGAGATACCGGCTGTCTGGGTGGATGGGGATGGAAAAGAATGCATTTTTGAGGTCGATGACGGTGAAGGTGGTGGCAGTAGAAGGAATCAAAGTCAGGATGGTGGTGATGTCTGAGACCACAGGGTACTGGGGTACCACCACTTTGTTGATCTCTCGGAGGTCGATGATAAAACGGTATGCTTTCTCATCTCCCTCTCCCTGTTTCTTGATGATGGGCAAGATAGGGCTGTTGCAAATGTTGCTAACCACTTCCTCTACCACTCCTGCGTCTATCAGTGACTGGATAATCTTTACCAATGCCTTCTCGCCCTCGGGCGATATCGGATATTGTGGAAGTTTTGGGAGTGTTGCGTCTGGTCGGACAGTAATGTGCACTGGGTCAATCAACATACGCCCTACGTCCGAATCCGCTTTTGCCCACAGATACGGAGGCAGAGTGTCAAGCAGGGATGCGTCAGCGTCGGTGATGGAAAACATGTGTTGGGGAGAGCAATGTCTAAGCAGAACGGGGTTGTCGTAAAGAAACACTCGAACTCCATCTTGAGAACATCTGATAGTCGCTCGGAAGTGTTTCAGTAAGTCAAGTCCCATAATGGCGTCAGGGCTATTGGAGGAGAGCAAAAACGTGGTGTCAGTGGTGTTGTTTTCTACGTCAAAGAGAATCGGGGCAGACAAAGGGTTGGTGGAGGGCGTTCCATCGAAACCTGTCGATGTTATGAGTGAGCCAGACAAGGGAGCCCTTGGAATCAGTCGTTTAGATAACGCACTACGTGTTGCGCCAGTGTCTACCAGAAATGGTGACTTGGTACCCAGGACCTTAGCAGTGACGTAAGGGCCCTGCTGGTCAACATAGAGCTCGACTGGATCCCTCCCTTGCCCTTGGCTGTCCTATGCGAAGTTGTGGGTGTCTTCATAGTCAGATTGTTGATATTGGTTCTGCCTGGGTCGATCGAACGTATTTGGTCTGCCTGATCTGTCGTTAGTCGCGTCATTTGGGGGCCCTCGCTGTTGTCCCTTAGGTCTCGGTCCGTTTGCTACGTCCCTGGGGTCTTTGTTTCTGATCATTTCCAGAAGAACTGGGCACTGGGATTTCCAATGGCCAGTCCCTTTGCAGAAAGCGCACTGGTTCTCTCTAAGGTCTGTGCGTCCACTGTAGGAAGTCAGAGTGCGGTCTTGGGGAAATGTAGTCTTGGGGACGTTCGTCTGGTAGTTTCCCCGGTATTGGTCTCGTCCTATAGTCACCCCTTGTAGTTTGGCAATCATCACTCTCTCTTTCAAGTCCTTCTTCTTTTTCTCTGTTGCCCTATCGTTTTCATTTTTCTGATGTTCATAATATTGGGCCATTTGGAGAATCGCTGTAGGTTTGGAGGCTGCCCAACTACTCTCGCTGGCCTGTAGTTTCTGGGAGATCTCCGATGACAGGCCCTTAACATAATTCTGGACAAACAGATGGTGTCCGGTTGCAGTGGTCATGTCCTGGCCGCTGTAATCGGAGAACACTGTTTCAAACCGGGAGAAGTATTCTGATACATCCTCCTGGGGTTTCTGGCGACAGGCTGTTACTATCGACCAGTCCACTTTCTTTTCTGGGATCAGGGTTTTTAATTTCTCTACGATTTTATCTGGAAGGTCTAGAATGGATTTCAAAGGCTTTTGTCCTGGTCCCCGTTGTTTATCCAGGTCATCGAGTTGTGACCAGGTATGTCCAAACAGCTCAAGGTGGTCGACTTTCCGGATTTGCTTCCACACATCAGCTGGTAGACATAACCCGAAGAACAAGTCGATGTCAGCCAGGGTCATAATCGTTGAGCCCACGGCTGTACCCAATTCAGTATAGAAGGCAGTGGGGTTTTTACGTAGGTCGGGTAGAGATTTTCGGAATGTCAGTATCTCTTGCCGGTCCCATGGCTGGTAGACCCAGTTGTACACTACCCTTCCTTTCGCATCTTGGTTGTTTGCATCATCGTGAGTCCCTGTACCTCGGGGAGGAACCCAGTAAGGGGCAGCCTCTCGTATCGGCATCATGGTGTTAGATTGCTCGGTTGGTGGTTTGGTCACTACAGAGGTCGCGGATTTAGCTCCCGGCTCTCGTTCAGTGAGGTGGCGGAAAACCTCAAGCGTACGCGTAAGGAGGTCCGACACATCACACTCGCCCTCATCCCCGATATCGACCTTCCGGTACAGAGTCGTTAGGCTCTCGGGACCTTTGTCTCGATATCGGTCCTCGTATGCGTTCAAGACATGATAACACAGTCGTACGGTAAAATGTCGTCTGTGACTCCCTGTATACGAGCTGAACATATCTGTGATGTACTCTTCATCATCCTTCCTTTCTACCAGTGTCCTTGCTATTTTGTCGATCCCCGCTCGCTCATCTTTGCTTAGTCTGCTTGTTCTTGCAGGGCCAGCCCCTCGAGTCTCATGGTCGTCTAACGTTGTTGTTGATGTGGTTTTTAATACAAGGGGTTCGGCTGGCACAGAGGCCATTGGGGCCGAAGCTGTGGCGGTGCCTTCGTTTGTACCTGGGGGTGGCGCGTGCTGCGCCAAGGGTTGGGAAGGGGCATATGGAGGGGGCATGTAGATGATAGGGGGACCTAACAGCAGATCCTCGTTGGCTCGTTGTTTCGAGGGCAAATCAGGGTAGAGCATGGAGGGAGTTCTAACCGGACACTGGCTTGGTGTTTCCATTTCTAGTTTCTGTTTAGCTTTCTCTCTTTCTTTTATCTCTTTTTCTAGTTTCTGGCCAGCTAGGTGGGCTGCTTTTCGCAGCTCTTTTTCCAACCTACTCTCAGTTTTCTTTTTACGTTGTTCAGTTTCTTTTCGCCACATGCCGAAACTGTCAAGCATAGTGGGTGTTGTCTTGTTTTTACCCAGGGCAGTTTCTAGCGTTTTTATTTTATCATCATCGAAGGATCCTATCAGGGGCCACTGACTTTCTTGACCCTTTTTCGTGTATTTATGCCATAGTTTACTATAGGCTATAGCGGTCAATCCATGCTTCATGAACATGTCCTTATTAGGGGTGCCCTCCAGCGGGGCTGGATGGTCCATCTCTAATAGGCGGTCCGGGCTAAACAGGCTACTAATCAGTGGGGAGAAGACAGACATGACGGCTCGTAACGAGGGACTAAAAAGTCAGCACTGCCTATCTTATCACTAGGTGCAAAGACTGGATAGAATATTTCTATTCTACGTTGTTTGCAGGCAGTGAATACCTCATGGATCAAAATAACAAAAAGACCAATAAATATTCAATGGGGAGAATGAGTAGGTCCGCAAAGATCTGCGTTACCTACCCTTTTCACTATCTGCAAAAAGGGTGGTCTCTTCCCTGTTTGCAGACAGAGAATCTCCAGAAAACAATAGTTTTGAGAACAACAGTTCAGTTTCAAGTAATTATTGAGTGGGGGAGAAAAAAATAAGCACGGCTGCTGCCCTACCTATCCTCCACTGCTTGCAAAGAGAGAGCCCGTTGTTTCTCCGTTTGCAGACAGTGAATCTCCAAATAAATAAAAAGAGCAATACTAGTATTTTTTAAACAATCAAGCAATCATTTCGCAACTTGTCGTGATTACACGACCTTACCCGGACCGCATGGACAGTTTCTTGTCTTCCGAATCCAGCGCCCGATCATCCTCTCTTCTCCGTTATCCTCGCGGCACTCCTGATGGTTCCCAGTCAGGACCGTAGATCACTCGAGAGAGGTCTGTTCGGAACCAGTGAAGTTCGGATGATCGGCTGTCAGACGAGGGTCTATCGGACAGACGCATTCCCGATCGTTGCAGTCGTTCACTCTGTCGTCAGGACCTCTCCCACTGGATCCACGGGTCGCTGATGGGCCCCACGCTTGGGACGCCAATTGTTAAAAGGGTGACACTACCAACCAGAATATAAGATCCTTAAGTATTGCCCGGCGGTGTAGCCTCTTGAACCCACAAAGAAGTTAAACTATTGAAGAGGCAGGCGCTGGAGACTGGAAGGCAGGAAACAAGGTTTTTATTCTCTCCGGAGGAGAACACGGCAAAACGGACAGCAGGTATCGTTCTGAGGTGCTCTAACTGCATCCCTGAGGCCTGGCCTCTTATACACAAGTTTATCTCTTTATTGCATGTAACACATTCTCGTCGATACTTTGATGTACGGAAAGACATCCTCAGAATCCCCCCTTTCAAGCCCGTTCCCACACAAGGTTACAGAGGAAGTCCCCGCCCCGTTCACAACAGGTGATGATCATTGCGCAGCTGGATATTCCGCCGATTCACGGAGTGTGTGGGGTTCGATCGGATCTCGTAGGGCGGGGGGGGCTTTGATCAACCCGGGGGTCCCTTGATGGGGGAAGCTTTCTATTGTACGGGGAGGGGCAAGGAACAGTATCGGTAGAGCTGGGTGTCGGCCTGGGAACGAGGAAGACAAACGGGCACATGGAAAAAAGGGTTTTGCATCAAAGGGCCGGGGATCATGAAAGGGAAGAAGGGAGGTGTTGCGCTGGGAACAGGACGAGGGCCTGGGGCAGAGCAGCGCTGAAGAGGGGTTTATGATTCAAGGCAGGTGCAGGCGGGGGGGGGGTTGTCAGCATGCGGGGGATGCCAGCGAAGCTAGGAGGGGGAGAGAGGCGCGCTGGCTCTCGGCGAGAGCAGGGAAGCCATGGCGTCCAAAATGGCGGCTGTTTACGCGCACAAAAGGTTTAAGGAGAGCAAGAAGGCGCCGATAATGTTGACGGTTTCAGCCCAACTTTCAACACTACTTCAGTCTCATCTGCTTCACTAATCTCCTCATTCACAGCACAAGGTAGCCTGGACAAACAGTCCATTATGACATTTTCCTTTCCAGGTACATATTCAACTACAAAGTTGCACTCCTGGAGTCTGGGCATTAGGCGTGCAATACGTGCAGTAGCAGTACACCCCCCTCCAGGTGAAAATTCCTACAAGTGGCTTGTGGTCAGTTCTCAATGTGATAGCAAACTGTGGGATTGGTGGCAGACTGATTCCGTGCACTCTCACATGGTATGTTAGCCTGTCTGTATCAGCTAGCTCACAGTGCCACTAGAATCTCCTCTTATCGGGGAGAGAATAGTTCTTGGCAACCTCAGAACATGACAACCCTCATCCCTCAGAATCGTGGAAACAATGTACTACCTTTCTCTCAGTCACTTGTGCTCACTTAGTTTGTCTCAGAGAGATACACAGAATAAAAATTCTGGGCGTTTTCAATAAGCATTTATTGAACAGTTGTTATTCTAATGTAGAATAGATGAACTGCAACAACCATTAGACAGTAGCAGAGATATATGATTTGAAGTACTATGAAAGTAAAAGGATGGTACAGTTCTACCATCTTACAGTAATCATGAATATATACTAGTACATAAAATACATGATAAAAAATGCGTACTCCTACGATGCCTCCCTAACTAGATGTACCTAAATGTACCTAGCATCTATGTAGGTGTTATGCCAGGAATCCCTCTAGGATCTAGTAAACCCTTTTACCTGAGAATGAGAAAATATGGGACTCCGTCCTGGTCTCGAGTTGGACACACTGCGAGGGAAGATAGACCACTGCGAGCTGGAGTGTCTGCATGCAGGAACCTCAGCATCTCTGGTCAGTGTGTCACCTGGGAAGTCTTGGTTTCCTCTGTTCTTTAAGCAAGATATGATGTATATATACCCATAGGTCTCCCCAAGGGTCCTACCTTGCTGTGTTACTGTGTCGACCTAAAGGATAACGTCGGGCCGGAACTTTATAGAGATATTATACAGGAGATGGTAGTCCTGCTGTGTTTCCAAGAAACCTCATGCATAATGTATGAGATTCAAACTAGGGAAAAAGCTGCTTCTGAATGCAGTGTGGTATCTAGGTAAAAGGTCAGTCCCTAAGAACCGTTATGTATGTAATGTAGAGAATAATAAAGGTGAAAGGTTACAATGTTACCTGTGCCTATATAGGGTACCTATAGGGAATATAACACATCTAGACTCACAACACCACTAAACATTTCTTCAAAATAGTCCTTAGTGATTTTGGTCTATTGAGACCCTGAGTACTATGAGTTCCAATTCCCTGCCAAGAAGCTGAACCCTACACTTAGAAGGTTTCCTGACCTCAGTAATCTCTTCAACAGGGGTTTTAACCCTTTCCATGCTCATGACGAGCTGGAGTCGTCATGGCACACAGTGGTCGTGTGCTCATGGCGAGTCCAGCTCGTCATGAAACATCGCCCTGGAAATCCTTCTGGTGCGGGCACCAGAGGGATTCCCTTTATGCCAATAGAGCCTCGGGAAGAGCTTTCCCAGCTCCCGAGGCCCCCCCCCCTGGTTTCCCTGAAATGACGATCGTCACGCACGTCGCGCTGACGTAATTTCAGCGAAATCGAAACTGAAATGAGCCAAGAGGCTCATTTCAGTTTCCCTTTCTACGTGCTCAGGGGGCTATTTCAGCCCCCTGAGCACGTAAAAAGACGGGAGAGGTATCGTTGGAAAGGGGAGAATCTCCCCTTGCCAATAGATCCCTGCTTGTGGATCGCCACAGGAGGGCGATCCTCAAGCAGGGATCCACCCACTAGACACCAGGGAGGGGGGCGCGGCCCCTTGGGCAAGGGCCTTTGCTCCCCCAATTTAATTTGGCACAATTTAGTCTTTTGCCCCCCCTGGGGGACAGATGGGGGCAGTAGCCCCCAATCTGCCCCCCGGGGGGGGGGGGGGGGGGGGCAAAAAGCCGACAAGACACCAGGGATTTTTTTAGAAAGTAAAAATAAGGGTGGGGGCTGCCCAAAACAGGCATGCCCATGCCCCTACCCCCCACGGTATCATTACAGTCTTTCTGCCCAGCCCCCCCTCCCAGGGGGCAGATGGGGCACTGGCCCCTAATCCGCCCCTTCGGGGGCAGAAAGCCCACTAAACACCAGGGATTTGTTTTATGAAGTTTGTTTTAGAGTGGGGGCTGCCTGAAATGGACACACCAATGCCCCCACCCACCCACCACCATTACAGCCTTTCTGCTGGGGGGAAGATGGGGCATTGGCCCCAAATCTGCCCCTTTGGGGGGCGGAAATCCTACTTGACGCCAGGGATTTTTTTAGCTCTATTTTATTTAGGGTGGTGGCTTCCCAAAACTGGCACGCCAATACCCCCACCCCCATGCTACAACTCAGCCTTTCTGCCCCCCCCCCCCGGGGGCAGATGAGGCAGTAGCCTCCAATCTGCCCCCCTCGGGGGGCAGAAAACACACTAAATGCCATGGATTCTATTTTTCACCATCTGTTTTAGGATGGGGGCAGCCCAAAATGGGCATGCGAATGCCCCCCGACCCCCCGCCACCATTATAGCCTTTCTGCCCCCTCTGGGGTGCAGATGGGGACAGTAGCCCCCAATCTGCTCCCGGGGGAGGGCAGAAAGCCCACTTAATGCCAGGGATTTTTTTTGCCCATTTGTTTTTATGGTGGGGGCTGCCTGAAATGGGCACCCCATGCCCTCACCCCTTTCACTATTCCAGCCTTTATGCCCAGGGGGCAGATGGGGGCAGTCGCCCCCAATCTGTCCCCCCCCCCACAGAGTGGCAGAAAGCCCACTATCCACTAGGGTTTGTTTTTTCGCAATTGTTTATAGTGTGTGGGCTGTTCGAAATGGGCACACCAATGCCTCCACCCCCCACAAAAATGACAGTCTTTCTGCCCCCCGGGAGGCATATGGGAGCTGTAGCCCCCAATCTGCCCCCCCCTCAGGGGGCACCGAAAGCCCACTAGAAACCATGGAGTTTTTTGTTTTATTAGTGTAGGGGCTGCCCAAAATGGACATGACAATACCCCCACCCCACCCCCAGAGGAATTCCAGTCTTTCTGCCCCCTGGGAGGGCAGATTGTGGCAATGGCCCCTGATCTGCCACCTAGGAGGGGCAGAAAGCCCACTAGGCGCCAGGGAGTACGCAGGCTTTTTTATGCATGGGAAACCTACCAAACCCACACATTTCTGAAAACTAGACACCCGGGGGCTTCCAGGGAGGTATGGCTTGCATCGATCCCCCAAAATTTCCTTACCCAGAATGCCCTTCAACCCTCAAATTTAGCTGAAAAAAAGCACTTTTTTCACACATTTGTGTGTGGGAAAGTTTTGGCATCACTGGGCTGACACAAATTTCCTACCACCCAGCATTCCCCCGGGTCTCCCAATAAAAATGGTGCCTCACTCGTGTGGGAGGCCCAAGTACCCGCGACAGGCAAGGGCCCAAAACGTATTGAGGCGACATCAAAATTGAATATCTCAAAACGACCTGATTTTGCAAGGGGGGTCCCCTGGGTTTTTGGCCCCGTGCTCGGCAGCCACCTAGGGAAACCTACCAAACCCACACATTTCTGAAAACTAGACACCCGGGGGCTTCCAGGGAGGTATGGCTTGCATCGATCCCCCAAAATTTCCTTACCCAGAATGCCCTTCAACCCTCAAATTTAGCTGAAAAAAAGCACTTTTTTCACACATTTGTGTGTGGGAAAGTTTTGGCATCACTGGGCTGACACAAATTTCCTACCACCCAGCATTCCCCCGGGTCTCCCAATAAAAATGGTGCCTCACTCGTGTGGGAGGCCCAAGTACCCGCGACAGGCAAGGGCCCAAAACGTATTGAGGCGACATCAAAATTGAATATCTCAAAACGACCTGATTTTGCAAGGGGGGTACCCTGGGTTTTTGGCCCCGTGCTCGGCAGCCACCTAGGGAAACCTACCAAACCCACCCATTTCTGGAAACTAGACACCCGGGGGCATCCAGGGAGATATGGCTTGTGTGGATCCCCCAACGTTTCCTTACCCAGAATGCCCTTCAAACCTCAAATGTAGCTGACAAAAATCACTTTTTCGCATATTTTTGTGTGGGAAAGTTGTGGCATCACTGGTCTGACACAAATTTCCTACTACCCTGCATTCCCCTGGGTCTCCCGATAAAACGGTGCCTCACTCATGTGGGAGGCCCATTTACCCGCGACATGGGTCTCCCACACGAGTGAGGCGCCGTTTTTATTGGGAGACCTGGGGGAATGCTGCGTGGTAGGAAATTTGTGTCAGCCCGGTGATGCCACAACCTTCCCACACAAAAATGTGCGAAAAAAGTGATTTTCTTCAGCTCAAATGGAGGTTTGCAGGGGATTCTGAGTTAGGAAACGTTGGGAGATCCATGCATGCCAAACCTCCCTGGAAGTCCCCAGGTGTCTAGTTTTCAGAAATGTGTGTGTTGGGTAGGTGTCCCTAGATGGCCGCCGAGCACGGGGACAAAAACACAGGTGACCCCCTTGCAAAACCAGGTTGTTTTGTGATAGGCAATTTTGAGGTTGCCTCACTACGTTTTGTGCCCTTGCCTGTTGCGGGTAGTGTGCCTCCCACACGTGTGAGGCCCCGTTTTTATCCGGAGACCTGGGGGAACACTGGGAGGAAAGAAATATCTGTCAGCCTAGTGATGCCACAACTTTCCCACACAAAAATGTGTGAAAAAAGTGATTTTTTTCAGATAAAATTGAGGTTTGCAGGGGATTCTGGGTAAGGAAACGTTGGAGGATCCACGCAAGCCATACCTCCCTGAAATTCCCTGGGTGTCTAGTTTTCAGAAATGTGTAGGTTTGGGAGGTTTACCTGGGTGGCCGCCGAGCACCGGGCCAGAAACCTAGGGTACCACCTTGCAAAACCAGGTCGTTTTGTGATAGGCAATTTTGATGTTGCCTCACTACGTTTTGTGCCTTTGCCTGTTGCGGGTACTTGGGCCTCCGACAAGAGTGAGGCACCGTTTTTATCAGGAGACCCGGGGAAACGCTGGCTGGTAGGAAATTTGTGTCAGCCAGGTGATGCCACAAGGTTCCTACAGAAAAATGTGTTAAAAAGTGCTTTTTTAAAGCTAAAACTGAGGTTTGCAGGGATTCGGGGTAAGGAAACCTTGGGGGATCCACCCAAGCCATACTTCTCTGGAATCCCCAGAGTATCTAGTTTTCAGAAATATGTGGTTTGGTAGGTTTCCCTAGGTGGCCGCCGAGCACGGGGCCAAAAATCCAGGTGACCCCCCTTGCAAAACCAGGTTGTTTTGTGATAGGCAATTTTGATGTTGCCTCACTACGTTTTGTGCCCTTGCCTGTCGCGGGTAGTTGGGCCTCCCACACGAGTGAGGCACTGTTTTTATCAAGAAACCCAGGGGAACGCTGGGTGGTAGGAAATTTGTGTCAGCCCGGGGATGCCACAACGTTCCCACACATAAATGTGTGAAAAAAGTGAAATGTTCAGCTAAAATTGAGGTTTGCATGGGATTCTGGGTAAGGAAACGTTGGGGGATCCACGCAAGCCATACCTCTCTAGAATTCCCTGGGTGTTTAGTTTACAGAAATGTATGGGTTTGGCAGATTTCCCTAGGTTCCGGCAGAGCTAGTGTTCAAAAACTGCAGCTAGGCACTTTACCAAAAAAGGGTCATTTTTCACTGCGAAATCGAGGTGTGTCCACGTTGTGTTTTACAATGTTTTCTGTCGCAGGCACTAGGCCGACCCACACAAGTGAGGTACCATTTTTTTCTCTGAAGATTTTGAGGAACCCGGGGTGTGTAGAAATTTGTGGATCCACGCAAATTCCAGAACTTTCCACCACAGAAATGTGGGGAAAATTGTTTAGGTTTGCAAGGGATTCTGGGTAACAGAACCTGGTGGGAGGCAGTCAAGTCACCCCAGCCTGGTTTCCCCTCAGTGTCTAGTTTTCAAAAATGTATAGGTTTGCTAGGTTTCCATAGCAACCGGCAGAGCTATGGTTCATAAACTACAGCTAGGCACTTTGCCAAAAGTGGTTCATTTTTTACTGCGAAACTGAGGTGTGTCCATGTTGTGTTTTGCGCCGATTCCTGACGCCGGCACTAGGCCGACCCACACAAGTGAGGTACCATTTTTCTTGGAAGACTTTGGGGAACGTGGGGTGGGTGGAAATTTGTGGATCCACGTGGATTCCAGAACTTTCCACCACAGAAATGTGGGGGAAATGTGTTTTTTTGGACAATTTATTTGGTGTGTAAGGGATTCTGGGTAACAGAACCTGGTGGGAGGCAGTCAAGTCACCCCATCCTGGATTCCCCTGGGTGTCTAGTTTTCAAAAATATATTGGTTTGCTAGGTTTCCCTAGGTGCCGGCAGAGCTATGGTTCAAAAACTACAGCTAGATACTTTGCCAAAAAAGGGTCATTTTTCACTGTGAAATTGAGGTACGTTCACGGTGCGTTTTGCGCTGTTTCCTGTCGCGGGCAATAGGCCGACCCACACAAGTGAGGTACCATTTTTCTCAAAAGACTTCGGGGAACGCGGGGTGGGTGGAAATCTGTGGATCCACGCAGATTCCAGAACTTTCCACCACATAAATATGGGGAAGATGTGCTTTTTTGGCCAATTTTTTAGGTTGCAAGAGATTGTGGGTAACAGAACCTGGTGGGAGGCAGTCAAGTCACCCCATCCTGGATTCCCCTTGGAGTCTAGTTTTTAAAAATGGATAGGTTTACTGGGTTTCCCTAGGTCTCAGCAGAGCTAGGGTTAAAAAACTACAGCTGGGCACTTCGCCAAAAAAGGGTCATTTTTCACTGCGAAATTGAGTTGTGACCACGTTGCGTTTTGCGCCGTTTCCTGTCGCGGGCACTAAGCCGACCCACAAAAATGAGGTACCATTTTTCTTGCAAGAATTAGAGGGACGCGGGGTGGGTGGAAATTTGTGGATCCATGCAGATTCCAGAACTTTCCACCACAGAAATTTTGGGAAACTTTGTTTTTTTGCCAATTTTTTAGCTTTGCAAGGGATTATGGGTAACAGAACCTGGTGGGAGGCAGTCAAGTCACCCCATCCTAAATTACCCTGGGTGACTGGTTTTCAAAAATGTATAGGTTTGCTAGGTTTCCCTAGGTGCTGGCAGAGCTATGGTTCAAAAACTACAGCTAGGCACTTTGCCAAAAAAGGGTCATTTTTCACTGCGAAATTGAGGTATGACCACGTTGCGTTTTGCGCCGTTACCTGTCGTGGGCACTAGGCCGACTCACAAAAGTAAGGTACCATTTTTATTGGGAGACTTAGGGTAATTCAGATTTGTAAAGCGACTATTATTACCTATTGACTGTCGATGCATTTCTGCCTTCCAAATGAAAGACATTGTGTAAAAAAGAAGTCATTTTGAAAAATGACCGATAATTCTCATGCTAGTATGAGTATTCCCTATTTCGAAAATGTGCATATATCTACTGTTTCTAAATTCTATAATTTGTTCCCATTTCAGAAATACATAGGTGTCTTTCATACCGATTTTTCCATGTTTACATTTTCCCACAATAATTGATATATAGCAGGTACATAATAAAAAGCCATTGCAAATTGTTACTCAGTTTTTGACTCTTCATTTGTCGGGTTCTTGGTGAACCTACAAGTCCTATATATCCCCACTACCAGAAAGGTCCAGTGGATGTAACGGTATATTGCTTTCAAACAGCTGTCATGATTAGAAGAAGTTGCAAGTGAAAACGATGACACAAAAGGCTGTTTTTTTCAACTCATTTTCAATTGTTCCTATATTTAACTGTTAGTTTCTATAAAGAAACCTTGATGGATCTACACAAATGACCTCTTGCTGAATTCATATTTTTGTCTCCTTTTCTAAAATGTATAGCTTTTCAGGATTCATTATTGCTTTCATACCCATTTCTCCCATTAACTGGAAGGAGGTTGAAAGCACAAAAAATAGCAAAAATAGGCTATGTCCCAGAAAAATGCCAAAACTGTGTAAAAAATGTTGGTTTTCTGACAAAAGTCTGTCATTCCCTAAAAGCTGGGGAAATGGTGATTTCAGTCCCACAAACCCTTTTTTGATACAATTTGCAGGGAAAACCCCAAATGCTTTCATTTGCAGCCCTGTTTCCCATTTTTCCCCCCAAAAACAATATATAGCTGTATTTTAGCTAATTTCTGGGACCCCTCCAGGGGGAATCAAAAGTTACAGGAGCCTAAGCGCGAACTACCTCAAATAGCCAAAAAAAGGCTTAGCACCTGGAGGGAAAAGGCCTAGCAGCGAAAGGGTATCATCCTTGTACCCCAACATAATTTCGAGATCAGTCAGTGGATGTTCTAGTTTAGACTGAAGTAGCTGTTCAACTTTCTGCCAGTAACCCCTCAATTCTGGGCATTCTGGGCATTCAATAAACATGTGTATCAGATTAGCAGCGTATAATCCACATTTAGGGCAATTTATCTTATCCCCGTCATATTACCCTGGGCCCATTTAGCTATTTTAGCCGGGAAATAGTACAACATACAGGTATTGCGTAATCGCTGAAGTTGCAAACTAACAGAGTGAACTGACTCCTTGACATGAACTAAATCTTGTTTAATCATTCTAGATGAAACCGCTATACCCAAGGTTTGACTCCAACTCTCTGCTAATTTCTCGGCACCATATGATCTAAAACTGTGTAGATCTTCGTACATTGAACCTATCAGAGATTTAGTTTTCCTTCCATATAAACAGTCCCAAATATTTGAGTGCATTATTTCTTTTACATCCAAATTAGAAAAACAGATAATCTCTGATCTGTAGATATTTAAAAACAAAATGAGGAGGACGTTTGTAAGCTAGACGTAAATTTTCGAATAATTTGATTCCTCTCTCATTGTACATATCGTCCAAGCAAGTAACTCCATAGTTCGCCCAAGATTTACTTGCGTGGTCCAGAAACACCTCAGGGAGCAAAGGATTCCCCCACAATGGAAATTTTTCATGGAATGTTGGTAATTTACACCTTTTCAGGACTTTCATACAGGTTCTGTATCGATCCCCCTATTCCTGACCCTGTTCTGGTTAATAATTAACTAGCAGCCATCCCACGGTACAAAAAAACCGTTATCTGATTAAGCCACACCACGGCACAGGAACGTGTTATCTGATTAGGTCATAACGCTTGCCATCTAATTAGGCAAGCACTATTCCTCCAGCCCCTGATAAGGCATACGGAGTTCTCAAAACAAATCAAACCTATGACAACCTGGGAAAATCCCTGCGGCCATTGTTTTGATTTCACCGAGAACTTCAGTAAAGAATGTGCTAACGACCAGTCCGTATGACATCCTTATTGACGTATCTATGTCCATCCTTACGTCAATCTCGGCACCTTAAAGGTATAAATATTACCGACATTGCCTTAAGCAAACACACGCGGTGGTGACGAGATCGGAGCAGCGAGACTTGCCGAAGAGGCCAGCACAGAGCGGACCCCGCTGGCGCTGCCCCGCCTTCCTGACGCGCTGAGAACGAGACGCTGCTTTTCTCCTGCCGAGAAATCCAGCTCCGGCGCTTCCAAGCAGCCCTCGCAGGCAGCTGGAATATCAAGACCAGAGACGAGAGATACCAGCCCTCAACCATTCTAGATCTCAGGTACAGAACTGAATAACCCCTTGCAGAGAATTCTTGAGTCAGTCACTTGGCAAAACAAACTTAACTTAAACTGCTACTTATCTACTCCCGCCCACGTATTAGGCTTAGGTCAGGTACACTGGGGTAGGCGTGGTTAGAAGCACCAGTTGAGTACGATTAGTCAAATGTATATATGTATGTATCTATTTTATCAGTTTTAAATATCATATGGCTTAGAAACCATATCAATGCTTCTGCAGTATTATTTTATACTCCTGCTTTTATTGTATGCACTTTATTTAACCATAAGTATCGCAATAATATCGATTCATTTCTCTTGTACGAGAAAAGAGACTGATCAATAAATAACATCTTTTATTGAACACGCCCGTCTCTTCCTTTTCTCTACAATCTGGTGAAACTAAGAATGCACTGAACTGACTGAGTAAAATAAGTTGTCTTTTGTTTTCACACGACTCTAGAGATACACTCTTGATTAGGGGAGAGCAAAGTTGTCATCTTCTATGGTTGTCAGAAACTAAATCCCTTCTTGTCTATCCAGGGAGGTTAAACTCCTCCTTGCCTATTCGAGAAAGTTTCTAGTGAACTCTGAGCTAGCTGGCAAAACCAAAAACTTTAAGTCTAATATCGTCAGTAGAAGACCTAGTTAACCTCTGTCCTAGGTCTATACTATTGAAGGTATTATTCCAATGCGCAGAGCCTATTGGGATAATAGGAACTACACTACATGGCGCCCAAACGTTTGGATAGGCGATAAAACTAACGCAAGACATTAGAGTAACTCAGTCGTGCTTTTTCACACAGAACCCCTTTTTTCCCATAATACTCCAAAGACGTCTGGAGTGGGTAAAAGGTCATATCCGCCAAACCTCGCAGGAGGAGACTCCTATGTATGGTTCTTGGTTTAGTCAACGTTGAAGGATACACTGTTCCAAAATATTGTGCATCTAATCTTTGTTTCCATAGAAACCTGATCTGCAAACAAACAGAATAACCTTCCTGTCGGTAAAATGATAGACAGTGATGAAGAAAGGGAGACAGCTAGAATAGCAGCTGAACTCCTAGTAGCAGACAATACTCTGCTGGAAAATGACCCAAATGCAATACTCATCCCGGTCAACATAAGGAAATCTATAACCTTAAAACTTATAGAAAATGGACTGACATCGAGAGGTGGTACAGTCATATTCGTAATTGAGGCACACGAATATCGGCAGACAGAGGTATTCTATTCATGGATAAACTTTCCAGCAGCAAACGCTGTAACAAAAGAGTTCCACTATTATAAAATAGAGGAACCACCGGATATCTACACTCCTTTCGAGGAGGTGGAAATACCACTCAAATTCCAAGAGCACCTGCTCTTGTTTCATGGCGCCCTGAAACATAATAATCACATCACCAGGCTCGGTCCACTAGGTAGACCAGGAGCAACGTGGCCGGTCCTAGCCGGATATACACCACATCCAGACATTGAAGAAATGCCTGCAGCAGAGCTTTTAATACAGCTAAAACAACTAATCAAAATACATAGACAATTAGTCCAATATGTAATGCGGACTTCAACAGTCCAACCAGCAATTAAAATTCCACAGCTGAACCCTCATCAGGGTAACACAAATAAAATTACACCACAGAACATACAGTCCTGTCTGGGTAAAGTACCCGCAAAACGGGAACAAATACCTTTCTGGCTAGCACAAAAAATCACTCAAATAGAGGCGGTGTTTCCAGACACCACCCCGGTAGAAAAACACAGGATTCTGACTATCTGTCTTCCAATGGGAATCGCACCACACGTGGAAGACTGTGACACTTGGGGTACAGTCTTTGCTTCCATATACACAAAAACACATGGTGTACCATCCATGTCAGTAATACCAGATGTGCTAAAACAAATTCAAGATGAATATGGTCCAGAACCCGCCTTAACTCTTGGTATGAAATTACTGAAAGACTTCAAGCAGGTCTCGGCTATATTATTAGCCAACATAAAGGGAGAAGCAGCAAACGTGGCGATCCGCCAAAGGTTAAAAGAGACAGATATAGCAGACCAACCAACTGAAATTGCCAGAATCATAGAGAAATCCTATGAAGAAGTAGGAAGAGATAGTCTGGGTGGAATACCGGTAAAACCTCAACTGATTGAAAGTCCTGAAAAGGTATTTATTAAAAATAATTTAAACACTCAAAAAAAGAGCTGGGATGGAAACAAACAATCCAATCCTAAAGAAAAAAGATTCCAGTCCAGAGGAAGGTCTCCTCGGCGGAGAGAAAGATCTCCGAACCAAGGACGCAGGTCTCCCCAAAGTGAGCCCTCTGGGAAAAAATACAACCTTAGAAATAGGGATAATATAAAGAAACCTGATAGATATCAAGATAATGATACACGTCCCTCTCAATCTTTTCAGACTTCCTCGCAGAAATCGGAAAGAAGAGGACGATCAGAACACAGGGAAGAGCACGTCAAGTCCAAAGACAAGGAACCTGCTCATCCAAATAAAAAGTTACAATTTCCAAAAAAGAAGGTAGCCAGTATTAAAGTAATCAAAGATGCCGAGAATACTGAGAACACAGCTGAAAAACGGAGAATGGGCTCAGACAATGCTAGACAGCGCAGCAGAAGTGAGCATAGCTCGCAAAGTCCTTATGAATCATCTGGAGACAGTGGACACGAATGAATACATTCAGGTGGAAACTGCAGATACCAGAGTTAGCAAACCTCATAAAATATATGAAATTACATTGCGTATAGAGGGGGATAAGACTAGAAAAATAAGGGGACTATTTTGGGATAATCTGTCCAAGGCCTATGACATCCTTCTAGCTGAACGAGACTGGCCTCCAGAGTTTGTCAGGGAGTGTCCTCATGGCGAAGAAATAATTATGCCTGCCTTCTCAAATCATATTCCAATTCATAAAAATATACACTTGCTAGAAAGTGGGCAGTAGCTCAAGCTCCTGCTTTATATAAAAATCATGTAGGATGGGATGAGGACTCTCCTCCCCACAAAATCCAGTTAAAATCACAACCTACTGCACAGAGGCAGTACCCAATTAAGCAAGAAGCTAAAAAACAGGTAAAAGAGATCCTAGATCAACTTGAATACCAGGGGGTGATTGAAACTTGCACCTCACAAATGAACAATCCTTTGTTTCCTGTCTCCAAACCAGACAACTCATATCGTCTAGTTTTGGATTACAGACACCTTAACTCATGTTGCAAAACATTTGCAGTACAAAACTCGCATAGTGCTGCACTAATGAATAACATAGTGCGCAAAAAATACAAAACAACATTAGACATCTCTAATGGATTCTTTTGTCAAAATATAGCACCAGAGAGCAGATATTTGACTGCGTTCTCGGTAAATAGCTCGCAAAAAAGTTTCTGCCGTTTATCCCAGGGGCACAAGAACAGCCCAGGATTATTCTCAACGAGAGTAACAGAATTACTACAAACATACGATGACGAGGCATTATCATATGTCGACGACATTTACCTAACAGATGATGACTTGGATACTCACTTGAAGAGAGTGAACACCATAATACTTGGGTTCGCAGCAGAGGGTTACAAATTCAACTTTAAAAAATCAAGAATTGCCCATCTAACAGTCCTGTTTTTAGGATATGAATTATCAAGTGAAGGCAAAAGCCTGGCTGACAATTTCCTAGAGAAATGTGCTGTACTCCAAGCTCCTAGAACACTAAAAAACTTACAATCAATTCTAGGCTTCCTAAATTTCGGAAGAACATACATTGCAAATTACGCAGAAAGGATCAAACCCCTTTATGATCTAATAAAACCAGATTTTAAAAGAATCAATTGGACTCAAAAACACACAGAAATTTTGAGATCTTTACAAACAGACATGTTAATTAAAACAAAATTAGAAACACGTGACAACACACGCAATCTTGTGATTCGAGTCATCCCAGGAAGATGCGGATTCACATACCTGACCTCTAATGAGGGAGAAAAGGTACCAATTGCATACAATTCACACTTGTACACAGAAGCTGAAAAGAAGTTCAGTATTAAAGACAACATTGTTCATGCAGTTCAAACGGCTATAGCAAGAGAAAAAGACAACGCTGACGGTAGACGTATCACAGTCAGAACAGCGGAGTCAGCCTTTGAGGCATTAACAACCCCATGTAATTTACCAACAACAACGTTGAATCCAGAATGGATACAATGGGTGAATTCAATTACAACGGACAAAGTAAAATACTACTTTGATCCAGAATTAAAGGAATTATAATATCTAGAATATGAAATGACATACCCTCTGCCAATCGACATTCTGCCTGTACGACAGTACGCCTGTGTAATACATACAGACGGGCATGCTCAACCCTCAGTTTGGGGAGAGCTGGCTTACAAGGCCACATGCGAAATTGTAAAAGAAGTGTGGCGCGGAGGTAAATTAAGACCTCTACTTACAAAAACACACTCAGTAGAAAATAATTCAGAACAACAAACTGAAATAATAGCGTTAAAAATGGCGCTAGATAATGCCGATCGCGAATTCCCGACACTTATTGTGTGCGATTCGTATTACTGCGTCAAATCATACAATAACGATTTAAAGAAATGGATTCAAAACGGTTACAAAGATGACACAGGTGCAACAATAAAGCAAAAAGTGCTTTGGGAACAAGTAGTTCATTTGCAAAAAAGAACTACCAAAGACTCACGTGATACATACACTGAGTCAGCAACGTGATGGCGTTCACGTTGCAGGGAATTCATTGGCTGAGAAAGCCACAACGGCAGCAACTGAATCGGCTTCCGTAGTCAAGAAAAAGCGTGCAGTAAAATACATTGACGGTGAAACAGTGCTGGCGGTGAAAACGTCATCAAAAGGCGACTGCTCACCACTACCGATCAACTATCCACTCAATTATACATACATAATCGATGCAAACTCCGTTCCTTTTGCTCGAATCCCTGGAGTGGGGGACAGAGTGATTCCAAACATGGACAGGAGAGGTTTGTTAATAGCAGACGCACATATGGGTGAGGGTCTCAGACACCTCAAACTAAAAGATTCCCTGGAAGAATTACAATCAGTGTACTGGTGGCCAGGTATGAGCCTGCATCATCACATCTTTGTAAAGAACTGCCCAGACTGCAATAGAGATCGCAGTGGCGAGAGAAACGGTATATTAGCATGGCGTTTCACTCCAGAATTGATCAACAATAAAAATTAATGCGTCCAATTAACATATAAAGACTAGTTTCCACTTGTGATGTAGACCCCAGCACTCGGCTGACGTCTGGACTGTTATAAAAAGATTTGCGAGTCTATAATGGCATATACGCTAGAAGCATGCTACGTTTGGCTGAATGTTTTTTCTTCTTGCCCTAAAGCGTATGAAAAACATGGCCAAATGAGCATAGCATAGCGGGACTCTTCTCACTTCCTACCTGAGGGAACAGGATGGTGTAAAGAAAAAACCAAAGGCATAAAGCAATCTATAACAGCGAAGGTATTAGGTTCGGGAGCTGGGTGGGTCAAACATCTAATAAGTGTCCAACGTAGTCTAAATAACCTGCCAAGAAATTCTCTGAGGGGATTCAGTCCGTACGAATTATTGTTTGGAACTAGAATGATGGTCTTAGATCTTGACAGTCAGACTTCAGTGGTTAAAGAAAAAAGCTTTGATATCAAAGATCGTTTGGCTATTTTACAGGACTTAAACGAAACAAGGAAAGACCTGAGCAACATAAAGTTGAAACAACAGCCAACGACCACTGAAGAAAAACCACCTGTCCCAGCAAGAACTGTCTGGATTCCAAAAGTCAGGGATCTAGTCAGAGAAAAGATCGCGGTAAAGAAGGAATTTGGGCCTTCTTACAGAAAAGCAGTTCCTGTCTTGTCTATCAACGGGACAAGATCAGTAGTACTACCGCCCCTTGCTAGTAAAAAGGAGAACAGAGTTGTATCAATCGACCTAATAAAACCACAATCATGTGGCCGATAACTAACAGTAGGCCGAGTGGACTCCCGATAAGTAGTAGAACACCAAGGTTTGCTACAAACACAGAGGTTCAATCTAAGAGGCTACTCACATTTGAAATGCCAACAGAGCAACAACAAGGACTATGCAACAATGCTATGGAACTTAAACCTCTAAATACCCAAATAAAAACATTTAGCAGAGACACACCAATCTACAATGAAGTAACAAATGACTATGCTGCTGCAACAAAACAGAATAATAAAGCAAACAGCAATCCTGAAACAATAGGAACAATAGACAGAACGGCATCGGGTTACTTCATCAACTTCAATGATTCATCTGAAAACCTGAGGGAATCAAAGGAACAAAGATCAACAAAAACCTTTAAAGACAAAGCTAAGGAACTTTTTCAACATCTGAAAGAAACCTATCTGATTTCTCCATGGATTGAATTCTGGGTGGCCTTAGGTGCACTTATCCTCATACTTTGGCTCATCATGGTACTATGTTTGGGACACTTTATTGAGGGAAAATATGCTAAAATGGACACAGCAAGCCAGAAAATCAACTTGGTCCTCAAACCACACACGTCTTCACACGTCGAGAAAAGAGAACTTTCTTCAGTCAACTTCACAGCCAATCCTATACCCGGTGGGGTAGCATGGGACAATACTGATTATGAAATCTATGGTCCGGTTGAAATCCTGAAGTATCCACATCAAATCAAGTTCTCATTGAGTGACTTTGTAAAACCAAGCTCAGTTGCTGATGATTGGGACGTTGAAAGCATTAATAATATGATGTCTGACCTAGTGATGTCTGCTAAATTTACAAAACATGATTATTTGCAGGGTTCGTCTAATTATGATAAAATGTTCTGCTATAATCACTATAGTAATCATTATCTGCATAAATCTGCACAACCTAGAAATGTTTTAAATTATAATCAATGGGAACACTGTGCAACCCCTCCAAAAGGTAGCTCAAGAACTTTTTATGACAAATATTCATATTTTTCAGGGTTCAACACAAGTAATGCAGAAACATTTTATTTCAAATTATCAAATAAGACAGGTACAAAGACCATGCTTACAAACACTAAATTGATATATTCAGACTCATTTTTTGAGCAAATGAGTACATTTGGTTTTGAATACTGGGACAAAAATGTTGAAGTAAAAAGTGTTTGGGGTACAAAGGAATGGCAAGTACAAGGTATAGAATCATTGTTTAGAGCCTGCATGATCCCAGAACAAATTATATTTTTGAATGACACTGTTCAACAAACTACCTGTCTTGGCCTAGCCAAAATCAAAGACTTAAACAAACCGTCTATTCCAAAGCCATCAATGAACGATAATATATCTTTAGATGAGGAGATAGACGTAAAACATATATTAAGCCAAAACAGAACACATCCTGATTGGAAACAGTGGTTGATCTGGCCCACAGATACTAATAACTGTCAAGACAGATTCCTGAACAAAATCCAGGGGTTCAAATTGACAAGGCCAGACCCTAGATATTCCCAAAGACAACACCCAGGGATAATTACCACGTACAGTGTGGGCAAGCTCTGCCTTCAATGGCTACAAACATCCACACTGGCAGAAATTAAGTAACACCTGACTTTACTTACTGATGGTGCTGACTTGCGTGATTTCATTATGGGACCGCGCAAACAGCGTCAAAAACACTTCATAGCAGCCTCTGTATATGCAGCTTATAACGAAGCCTGGAAAATAACTCAAATTGAAACGTCAGAGAGAATACGGGAAATTGACCGTATTAATTTGGAAAAATCACTTTCTGTAGTGGACAATGGGTTAATGACTCTGTCCTCCAGAATATACTCTTTGGACAGCATTGTGTCTTCAGCAATCGACATAATATCGCAAGACTTACTGTTGTTACAACACGGTCAGTCCCAATTGCGTTCTATTGTACAACTTGGCTGGACGTTACAAAATCTGCGTTCAGGCTATGTGCCTTGGCGTTTAATCAACACAACGTCACTATTCAATATCGTTAACCTTACTGATAAACAAATCAGTATGGCACAGAAGGGTGCTGATTATACAATCCTGAGCATTGAGAAACTCGAGAGATTACCATTGACAATGTCAGAACGACCTGTCAGTGAATGGATAATACATGGAATAATTAATATTCCAATATCTACTTTCAGGTTTCAATACTGCCAAAAATATATACAGGCTGGCATGTACAAAAAATTGGGTAAAGGGTACATTAAGTCAACATGGAACTTGCCCTATTCACATGCTTGTGTCAGTAATAAAGGCCGGAAAGTGTTTCTTAGTGGCAATAATTGTGCGATGTCACTAAGCGGTACACTTCTGTGTAATGGTATTAGTTTACACGGAGCCTGTGAAGGGTCCTCAAATAACCTTTCATGTCACCAGCTAGGCACACCTGCGACACAAATAGAACCATTCTTTAGGAGATTATCGAACGGGAGTTACATTATAATTGTAGACCGCAGATGTTGTAGCTTGGTGCCCGGAATACCTTATCTCATAACTACGACGGCGAAGGTCATGTGCTGTGAACGAGCATTGTTCCCCAGCGCAATGCCAGACAGGGAGGCAAGGTTATGGCCGAATTTGAAAATTGCTTCCATTCGAGTTGATACTTTAAGCAGAATGAAAACAGTGCTCCTTCAGACGCCGACCAGGCTCACGTCATCAAAAGAAACGTATGATCTCCAAGTTGCAAGGACAACGGCAGAGATTCCTTCATTGTTATCAACTAATTCCCCCATACATTTCGCAGAAATCCTGAACTAAATCTTAAATATTTCTGATACCAGTGGAGTCTCAAATGTATTTAAGACAGTGTTTTCGGGGGCTTTAACACCATTTAAAACCATTCTGGGTATTTTTCCGGACTTTGTCCATTCTATCTTTGGTGGACTTCCGCTCCTTTTGGGACTAGTGGCAGGAATCCTATTTTTGATCCTGTTATTTCGCTATGGCAGACCGTGTCACAGACAAAACACCTGCGACAAGGGAAGAAACAATCCTAGCCATTGGATACCGGGACCAGATATCTAAAATCCTTGGACTGTCCCGGCTTAGAGACCTGAACATGACTTGGTTTCTTTCATTTAGACCAATGTGGCAAAGCTGTGTTTTACCTGTAATAAGGTGCTTGCTATGCGGAGAAGAATGCGTGTTGGACACCTGTCTGACGCTACAATCGGATGCGCCAATGGATGCAGAAACTTTGTTGGGTCCGGTCATGGCTCATGCATTGTGCTGTCCCCAGCGGCTACCAATCCTGATGACGGCATTCGTGGAGACTTCACCACTACGATTGAGGGGTAGTGAGGTTCAAGATGAAAGCAGCATCGATCAGGTACGACCTTCTGTCAGCTATGCTGATCGAAACATCAATGAAGGCAATCATGCTCATGAATGCATGGTAACATCTTTTTCCGAGTTAATGGAACTTTCACAGGAAGCTGTTGACAGCTTTTTCGAGAGTCTAAATGATATGATGTTCTCACCAGAGCAGAAATAATGGCTTTTGAGCAAGCTAGCACACAGCGTTCCCAACACCCTGAATTTGGCCTTCAACTTTGATAATAAAGTATTGTGAACAATTTTTCTCCAGTTTACGGACAGCGGAACAAAATTTTTTCAGCGGCCCCAAAATATGTTGCAATTTTTCGGGAGACTTATCTTCTGCTTAAAGTAGAAACTATTCTTAGAGAACTAAAATTCTATTTTAGGAACTTTAGAGACATTAGCTGCCCTCTGGCATGTTCATATATATTTTATTTTGTGATGAAATGGTCTCGCATTTTTTTCTTCTGTCTTAAGAGCCATTTCATGTGTAATTTTCATATTTTATTAATAATGATGTATGAATATGCGTAATTTATTTAGAATTGTTATACTGCTTGAGTGCATATAATGCATATATATATCTTTTCGTATATTTCATGGTTTCAAAATGCATATGGATGTATTTTGGGGTGGTACGGTATACACGTGCTCTACTAGTATATTTACTATGCCTAGATTTGTAAATATGGACATAGTCTGCGTGGAGTGGGTGTGATGTATTCCTATAGGTTCTGTATCGATCCCCCTATTCCTGACCCTGTTCTGGTTAATAATTAACGAGCAGCCATCCCACGGTACAAAAAAAACGTTATCTGATTAAGCCACACCACGGCACAGGAACGCGTTATCTGATTAGGTCATAACGCTTGCCATCTAATTAGGCAAGCACTATTCCTCCAGCCCCTGATAAGGCATACGGAGTTCTCAAAACAAATCAAACCTATGACAACCTGGGAAAATCCCTGCGGCCATTGTTTTGATTTCACCGAGAACTTCAGTAAAGAATGTGCTAACGACCAGTCCGTATGACATCCTTATTGACGTATCTATGTCCATCCTTACGTCAATCTCGGCACCTTACAGGTATAAATATTACCGACATTGCCTTAAGCAAACACACGCGGTGGTGACGAGATCGGAGCAGCGAGACTTGCCGAAGAGGCCAGCACAGAGCGGACCCCGCTGGCGCTGCCCCGCCTTCCTGATGCGCTGAGAACGAGACGCTGCTTTTCTCCTGCCGAGAAATCCAGCTCCGGCGCTTCCAAGCAGCCCTCGCAGGCAGCTGGAATATCAAGACCAGAGACGAGAGATACCAGCCCTCAACCAATCTAGATCTCAGGTACAGAACTGAATAACCCCTTGCAGAGAATTCTTGAGTCAGTCACTTGGCAAAACAAACTTAACTTAAACTGCTACTTATCTACTCCCGCCCACGTATTAGGCTTAGGTCAGGTACACTGGGGTAGGCGTGGTTAGAAGCACCAGTTGAGTACGATTAGTCAAATGTATATATGTATGTATCTAATTTATCAGTTTTAAATATCATATGGCTTAGAAACCATATCAATGCTTCTGCAGTATTATTTTATACTCCTGCTTTTATTGTATGCACTTTACTTAACCATAAGTATCGCAATAATATCGATTCATTTCTCTTGTACGAGAAAAGAGACTGATCAATAAATAACATCTTTTATTGAACACGCCCGTCTCTTCCTTTTCTCTACAATCTGGTGAAACTAAGAATGCACTGAACTGACTGAGTAAAATAAGTTGTCTTTTGTTTTCACACGACTCTAGAGATACACTCTTGATTAGGGGAGAGCAAAGTTGTCATGTTCTATGGTTGTCAGAAACTAAATCCCTTCTTGTCTATCCAGGGAGGTTAAACTCCTCCTTGCCTATTCGAGAAAGTTTCTAGTGAACTCTGAGCTAGCTGGCAAAACCAAAAACTTTAAGTCTAATATCGTCAGTAGAAGACCTAGTTAACCTCTGTCCTAGGTCTATACTATTGAAGGTATTATTCCAATGCGCAGAGCCTATTGGGATAATAGGAACTACACTACAATACTTAGCTCGCCAAATATATACAGTATCTCCAGCAGTCTAGAACTTCACTAGCTTGAAATACTTTGGTTCCCTGATTCCATATAAGAACTTGTCTCTCTGATTTCCTTAAAATTAACCAGAACACTGAGTCTGTCAGATCCAAACCAAGCAGGCTATGAAAACGACCCGTAAAGGAAGCCCAAAAATAAATTTTAAAATCTGGGAAGCCGGGTCCGCCTTGTTCAAATGGAGATTTGAGCTGCTCAATTGCTCTCCTATGTTTTGTATAACACCAAATAAAGCTTCTAAAAAATCCCCTCAAGTTTTTTGAAAAATGTATTAGGAACTTTTAAAGGAATAGACCGAAACAAATATAAAAACTTAGGGAGTATTTTAATTTTTATTAAGTTACATCTGCCTAGCAGCCCTACAGGGAGTCTATGCCAAGTTTTAAGCAGTTTCATAGTTTCATTTAGAAGTGGTGCGTAATTTAAGTCGATAATCTGATTGACTTTAGCTGTTATCTTTACCCTCAAGTAGATCACAGTAGTACAAGCCCCGGTGATAGAGTTTTGGATCCCAGCCGTAGTGAGCACTTGAATCTTATTAGTATTCAATTTGTAACCTGAAGCATTACCAAATTTCTCTGCTTCTTCCTTGATGCTTATAATGGCCTCGCCTGGAGTAATTGCATAGACCACAATATCATCAGCATAAGCCGAGATCTTAAGTTTAGAAATCTCAGATTCCAGTGGCTTGATATGCATACAGGATTGTAAAGTGCATAAAAATGGCTCTATATATAAAGCAAAAAGTAATGGGGACATGGGACAACCCGGCCTAGTCCCACACAAGATCTGAAATGGTATAGATCGAGACCCCATATAAGACAGCTTAGCCTGTGGATTACAATATAGAGCCTGTAACCAGGAACGAAACTGTGATCCGAGACCAATCTTGACCAATACGGTCCATAGGAAATCCCACCTGACCCGGTCAAAAGCCTTTTCGGCGTCTAGGAGAATCATACCGAAGTCAATCTTTTTTTTCTCTGCGAAATCAAATGCTCCAATAGCCATATTAACGTGGGAAGTAGTGACCCTTCCCATGATAAACCCATGCTGTCTTTCAGAGACTAATCCCGGCATAAGCGGAGCCAGGCGGGTCGCCAAGATTTTTGAAAATATCTTGGAGTCCGTATTGATAAGAGAAATTGGCTGATATGATCCGCATTCTGTTGGAGGTTTGCACTTTTTAAAAAAAAATCACAATCTGTGTGATGTTCCATGACTCCGGTCCCTGTCCGCTAATGGCCACAGGTTGCATTACCCTACGAAGGGGCAAAAGCAAAATCTTTTTTAAAGATTTATAAAATTCTAACGGCAACAAGTCATCTCCAGCCGCCTTCCCCGTTGGTAATGCTGATAACGCCAACTCCACTTCTTCTACCGCGACTGTCTCATTTAATATAGCAGCTTTCTCAGCATCTGCTACTGGAAGACAGCTATCATCAATATAACGTAGTCTCTCATCTCGGTTTGGTGCCCACGTGAGTGAATAAAGCTTTTGATAGAACAGCAAAAATTGTTCTAAAATGGCTGAAGATTTGATATGCAGAAGCCCATCTGCGCCCTTTATAGCGCTTATCTTCGTTTTAGCCTTCACCTCTGCTGTCTGATGAACCAGTACCTGCCCTATATGCTCACCATATTCATATTTTTCTAAGCGATGTTTACTATAGCTAGCCGCCATTTTATCCCTAAAGAACTTCTTCACTAATATTATTGCATCTATTAGTGATAGAAGCAAGGTATCTTGAGTCATCTGATCTTTTTTTACTGCCCCCACATGCTGTTTCTCAATGTTACGCAGAGTGTGTACCAGTGTCTCCATTTCACTTTTATGCTTATTATTCTGCAAAAAGATATATTTTTGTGTAATACCATGAGCGAACGCTTTCATTGTGTCCCAAACAATTAAGGATGATGTTGTCCCTGTATTTACTCTAAAAACAATTCCTCCTCGCTGTCCGTCAACAGGTACCTAGGAAAAGAAAATGGCCTGACTTCCCTCTTCTCAGCTTCAACCGGAAAAGATAAAATAATAAGGTTGTGGTCTGAGGTAACCCGAGGACATATTTCCATATCTGATGTTGTAATTAGACCGTCTGAGACCCAGGCCATGTCTATCCTAGAATAAGACTTATGGGGGGGCCGAGCAAAATGTATAGCCTGGCACTGTTGGGTATATGTGTCTCCATGCATCCTTAACAGACTGAAGCCTTGCCATTTGGAATATTGCAGCACAAGTCTTACGCATTCTAAGATTAAGGCATTTTCCAGTGGAGTCTATACCATAGTCTATGACGCAATTGAAATCCCCCATAATCAGTCTTTCACCCTCCCAATTTAACAATTCTAAATTGAGATATTCAGAAATAGCAGGATTGTCCACATTAGGACCAGATACTGCACATGCCACACATTTTTTACCCCTCACCTCAAACTGAGCCAGTGCCCAGAGCCCTCATTGATCGGATTGACTTTTAATCACTCTGCAATTAAACCTCTTATCTTTTAAGATGGCCACTCCTTTTATAGATACTGATTGAGTGGTACAAATAATAGTATCATACCCTAAGTGCTTTAACATGTTTCGATCTTTATAAGCAAGATGTGTTTCTGTTTAAAAAAACAGTTGAGGCTGATACATTCGTAGCTCTTCACGGACTAACTGTCGCTTAGTTACGCTATTGAGATCAGCCACGTTCCAGACCATACATTTAACCCAATTCATGATAGAATTTCTGGCTTTCAAATAGGGCCACTTTACTACTTCCAATTTCTCCTAAAAGATAGTAGTTATTAGTATATCGCCTTCTGATGCAAAAATAGAAAACTGAAAACCTTCCATTTACCCTAGACCAGCAGTGCCCTAGTGATGATTTTTTTTGCCCCATTTTCCCACCCCTACCCTTTCCACCCCACACAGAACTTCAGAACCCACCCTCCACCCTGTCCCATAGAAGAGGACTCCCCCCTTTAACCAGCCACTGCTGACTGGGTAGTCCTACAGATCGACAGCCATGGTGGTGATCCCCACACCCCCTCATTCTACATCAGCAATTTAGATAGCGCTTAACTTAGCATATTGCTAATGTAGTAAAGAAAAAGAGAAACATGATAAGCAGGGCTCACAAACGCAATTGAGAGAAAGAAAAAGACAAAAGACGAGAAATTTGCCAAAAACAACCCACTAGATTAGGCAGAACCCCACACACCGATTAAGCTTTTAGTCCATGTCAATAAACCTTGTAAGCCCCTATTCTACATCTTCTCCGCTGCTTTTACTTGCCACTTGGCCACTGCCAGCCCAGTTTCCTTTTCTTCAATAAAGAAATAAGTATGGCCACTTTTAAGAACTTTTAGACGTGCGGGTTCTTGCAGAAAGGCCTGAGCACCAAGGGCTTTTATCGGATCTATGAATTGACGCAGCTTCCAACACCTATCCATTGTAGCCTTGCTTAGATCTGATCTTACAAAGAAAGTAACTGCTTCAACTGTTACTGGAGAGTTAGGTTGGGCTTTCAATGCAACTGCCTGTCTCAACAGAAAACTTCCTAGATAAATCAAAAATGGACGAGGATATTGACCCCCCTTGTTCCTCTGGGCTAATGGTAATCTATTAACCCTTTGCAGCTGAGAGTCCCAATCCCAATCGGAGAGGTCGGGAAAGGCCTTCTGAAATAGTTGAACCATGTAAGCCCTCGGGTCCGCCCCTTTGCACCTTCTGGAATACCAAAAAGCCTAAGATGTTGTCGGCGCTGACGATTTTCCATGTCCTCCTGCTTGGTCTGTAGGCCTAAGCTCTTGACCTCATGCTTCTTAGCAAGAACATCTGTAAGTGCCGACAGTTCTTCAGTGTCCGTGACTCTCTGTTGCAACTCTGAAATATGTATGGTTAACCCTCTGAGTTTATCCACCATCTCCTGTAAAGACTGTTGCATTCTGTTATTGTCTTTATGGACCTGTATGTAATGCTGTTGAGCTTCCTGTCTTTGCTCATTCAAAGACTGTAGTGTCAAGCAAAGGGATGGTGTCATAGCTTCTTGGCTACCTGTTGCTCCATCCCTTAGTTGGGCCGCCACATGGGTAATATGAGTGCCTTCTACAGTATGAACAGCTCTGGAGACTGGGGACCCCAGCTCAGAGCTTTCCTCTACTATAGGCACCCGGTGAGCCTTCATTGGATTGCTCTCAGTAGGGCTGTTGCCTTAGATCCATAATGCCATAGTCTTGCCGCCTCCCTTTGCTTGCAGCCATTTCCGTAGAGGGCTATTATCTGAGATAGCTTTCCCACGTGGAGTTGTCACGCTCTGCCCAACAAGTGATTTTTTTGTTTTATTTTTAGCCTTCCCTTTCCCTTTCTTATCCGTAGATGCTTTAGCAATATCAGCAGGGGCCTGTGTTGAGAGCTCCGTAAGTTCTTCAATATCATCAAATGAGCCTGACTCATCACCTTCACCTTCTCCTTCTTCCTCCAAGATGCCACCTATAGTAGCACAGACTTTTGCTCCTACTTCCGCCACCTCATCAACTCTCGGCATGACAGCAGGGTAGTTTCCCGGATTTGATTGGCATGAATGACTAGATGCATTGAGTATATTGGATGTATTAAGTGTATTATATGGGCTCCTGCCAGATACCTCAGGTGTGCGCGCTGGCAGAGTTAATGTGAGGGCTGAGGACACTACCACTCCATCTCCACTCCCTTCTCCTGTGACTGTATTGCTGTTATTTACAATTCCGACTGCCACTGGGACCGTGTCAGCAGTAGCAGTATCAGTAGTGACACTGTTGCAGTCTGGAATCGCTGCAAGCAAGACCTCAGCAATTATGTTGCCAGTTAAATCATCCTTTCCCGAATTACTAACAAGGAGCTCTGCCGCTTTCCCTGATTGCAGCTAGCGTGATAGCGGCTTACCGATGACCATGCTGGATTTATCCGCCATGCTCCCGACGTCAGACGTGCCTGCTTCCCCCGCAGCAGTGTTCTTGCAAGCGCGGGTGTTCCTTGGGGCAATTTTTGGTGGCCCCATCACTCTCTTAACTTCAGGCACTGGAGCCACTGCCGGAGTCACTAAGAAAAGCAGACCCGACCAGTCAAACACCTACCGGCCAGCCCGTCTTCAGGAAGGCAGCCGAGACGCCCACAGTAAGCGCACGATCTTAGCCGTCAGAGGCCGCCACATTTGTATTCCTTTATCCCAATTGCGAAAAAAGTCTTGAGCTTTTGATTTTCAGCTAGTGCGCCTATTGTCTGAAATCTGCTTCACCACAGGCGCTTATCTCCATTCAATCGTAGGTGTGGGGAAAACCTCCACTCGGCTGTGCTCCGTGGCGGCTTCAATCCGCCATCTTGCTCCTCCCCCCTCAAAAAAGAGGTTGTGGTGATGAAATCACCGTCTTCCTAGCTTTCAGGGTGAGCAGACTTTTGCCAGAAAACTACAAAAATGTCCACGGTTTTGCCATTTTTCTAGGATATATCTTATTTGTGCTATTTTTTGTGCGTTCAACCTCCTTCCAGTTAATGGTGGAAATGGGTATGAAAGCAATAATAGATCCTGAAAAGCTATACATTTTAGAAAAGTAGACACAATTATGAATTCATCAAGGGGTCATTTGTGTAGATCCTTCAAGTTTTCTTTACAAAAACTAACACTTGAATATAGAATTTTTTTTAAATTAGTTGAAAAAAACAGCCATTTGTATAAATTTTTTTACTTGTAACTTCTTCTAATTATGACAGCTGTTTGAAAGCAATATAGCGTTGCAGCCGCTGGACCTTTCTGGTTGTGGGGATATATAGGAATTGTAAGTTCACCAAGAACCCGACGAACCCAGAGCCTATACCTGAGCAGTGACTTGCAATGGTTTTTTATTATGTACGAGGTATATAGCAATTATTCTGGGAAAATGTATACATGGAAAAATCGGAATGAAAGACACCTATGTATTTCTGAAATGGGAACAAAATATAGAGCTTAGAAACAGTAGATATTTGCACATTTCCAAAATTGGGAATACCCATACTGGCATGAGAATTATAGGTCATTTTTCAAGTTGACTTCTTTTTTACACATTGTCTTTCATTTGGAAGGCAGAAATGCATCAAAAGTCAATAGGTAATAACAGTTGCTCTACAATTCAGTCTAACCCTAAGTTTCCCGGCTCGCACCAGGTTCTATTACCCAGAATCCCTTGCAAACCTAAAAATAGTTTTTTTTTAAAAAACATTTTCCTCACCTTTCTGTGGTGAAAAGTCCCGGAATCTGCGTGGATCAACAAAATTCCCCCCACCCCGCGTTTCCCAAAGGCTTCCGAGAAAAATGGTACCTCATTTGTGTGGGTAGGCCTAGTGCCCACAACAGGAAATGGCCCAAAACGCAACGTGATCATACCACATTTTCACAGTGAAAACTGACCTTTTTTTTGCAAAGGGCCTAGGTGTAGATTTTGAACCTTAGCTCTGACAGCACTTAGGGAAACCTAGTCAACATATACATTTTTGAAAACTAGACACCCAGGGAAATCCAGGGTGGGGTGACTTGACTGGCTCTCACCAGGTTATGTTACCCAGAATCCCTTGCAAACCTCAAACTTTGTCAAAAAACAAATTTTCTTCACATTTCTGTGGTGGAAAGTTCTGGAATCTGCATGGATCCACAGAATTCCACCCTCCTCGCATTTCTCAAAGTCTTCTGAGAAAAATGGTACCTCACTTGTGTGGGTAGGCATAGTGCCCGCGACACGAAACTTCCCACAATGCAACGTGGACACACCACATTTTACACTGAAAACTGAAACTATTTTGCAAAGTGCCTAGCTGTAGATTTGGAACCCTACCTCTGCCGGCACCTAGGGAAACCTAGCAAACCTATACATTTTTTAAAACTAGACACCCAGGGGAATCCAGGATACGGTCACTTGTCTGACTTTCATTAGGCTCTGTTACCCAGAATCCCTTGCAAACCTCAAAGGGCTAGATGTAGGTAAATTAGGTTTACCAATTCATAAATACCGAATTTTACCGATTCGGTATTCATGAATCGGTAAATCTAATGTAGGTAATTATTCGGTAAAAAATACCGAAACGGTAGGATTCGGTATTTACCGATTCTATAGTTACAGAATCGGTATTTGTCATTGATTCCTATGGGCCTTGAAGCCATAGGATTCAATGGCAAATACCGATTCGGTAATTACCGAATCGGTAAAATTACAGAATTGCCAAGGGGGACAGGGTGTCACTTTCACACCCTGTTGCACCCCTGTTTCTGGCTTGTGTGCATGTATGTGTGTCACATGACACATGTGTACATGCACAGATGTGCATGTACACAGGTATTCGTTATTTACCACCAAATATTATTTGGTGGTAAATAACGAATCGGTAAGGGCCTGTGGCACTGTTTAAAGTGCCACCTACATCTGCATTTAAATATAAGGCCCACTACATGTCAAACACCAAATACCGGTCGGTAACGGCCGAAATCGGCCGTTACCGACCGTTACCGACCGGTATTTGGTGTCCTACATCTGGCCCAAAATGTGTTAAAACAAACAAATTTTCCTCACATGTCTGTGGTGAAAAGTTCTGGAATCTGCGTGGATCCACAAAATTCCACTCGGCCCACATTCCCCAAAGTCTTCGGAGAAAATTGGTACCGCACTTGTGTGGGTGAGTCAAGTACCCGCGAGAGGCAAGGGCCCAAAACCTATTGGGGCGACTTCAAAATGACCTATCAGAAAACAACCTGATTTTGCAAGGGGGGGGATCCTATGAATTTTTAGCCCCAGGCTCGGCGGCCATCTAGGGAAACCTACCAAACCCATTCATTTCTGAAAACTAGACACCTGGAGATTCCAGCAAGGTATGGCTTGCATGGGTCTCTCAACATTTCCCTATCCAGAATCCCCTGCAAACCTCAAATTTTGGCCCAAATCATACTGTGGAGACTTCAAAATTACTTATAACAAAACTACCAGTTTTTGTTGGGGGGGGCACCTGGGGTTTTGGCCCTGGACTTGCCGCCATCTAGGGAAACCTACCAAACCCATACATTTCTGAAAACTAGATACCCTGGGGAGTCCACTGAAGTATGGCTTGCGTGGATACCCAACGTTTCCCTACCCAGAATCCCCTGCAAATCTCAAATTTAGCTGAAAAAAATAAATTTTCCAAATATTTTTTGTGTGGAATCACTGTGACGGCACAAATGTCCTACCTGAGCTTTTTGGTCCCGAGTCGGCAGCCATCTAGAGAAACCTACCAAACCTACACATTTCTGAAAACTAGAGACCCAGGAGAGTCCAGGGAGGTATGGTTTACGTGGGTCCCCCAACGTTTTCCTACCCAGAATCCCATGCAAACCGCAAATGTTGATGATGAAATCACTTTTTTTCTCAAATTTCTGTGTGGGTAGGTTCTGGAATCTATGTGGAACCATGAATTTCCAATCACCCAGAGTTCCCCCAGGTCTCCCGATGAAAATGGTACCTCGGTCGCGTGGTTGGTTCAAGTACCCGCAACAGGCAAGGGCCCAAAAGGTGGAGGAGACATCAAAATGACCTATCACAAACCAACCTGGTTTTGCAAGGGGAGGTCACTTGGGTTTTTGGCACCGGGCTCGGTGGCCATCTTGAAAAACTACCAAGCCCATATATTTCTGAAAACTAGACACCCGGGTGAGTCCAGCGAGGTATGGCTTGCATTGATACTCCAAAGTTTTCCTACCCAGAATGCCCTGCAAACCTCAAATTTAGCTGAAAAATCACTTTTTCCTCAACTTTCTGTGTGGGAAAGGACTGGAATAAACGTGGATCCACAAATTTCCTACCATCCAGTGTACCCTCAGGCCTCCTGATGAAAATGATACCTCAATCGCGTGGGTGGGTCAAGAACCCGCGACAGGCAAGGGCCCAAAACGTATTGCGAAGACATCAAAATGACCTATCTCAAAACAACATGGTTTTGCAAGAGGAGTCACCTGGGTTTTTGGCCCAAGGCTCGTTGGCCTTTATTCGAAACCTACCAAACCCACACATTTCTGAAAACTAGACACCCGGGGGAGTCCAGCGAGGTCTGGCTTGCGTGGGTCCCCCAACGTTTTCCCACCCAGAATGCCTTGCAAACCTCAAATTTAGCTAGAAATATCACTTTTTTCTCATATTTCTGTGTGGGAAAGTTCTGGAATCCATGTGGATCCACTAATTTCCTACCACCCAGCATACCGCAGATCTCCTGATAAAAATGATACCTCACTTGCACGGGTGGGTCAAGTACTCGTGACAGGCAAGGGCCCAAAACCTATTGAGGAGACATCAAAATGACCTATCACAAAACAACCTGGTTTTGCAAGGGGGGGTCATTATCAAAATTTGTGGTTTGCAGGGGATTCTGGGTAGGAAAACGTTGGGGGACCCACGCAAGCAATACCTCCCTGAACTCTCCTGGGTCTCTAGTTTTCAGAAATGTATGGGTTTGGTAGGTTTCTCTAGATGGCTGCCGACTCGGGACCAAAAAGCTCAGGTAGGACATTTGTGCCGTCACAGTGATTCCACACAAAAATATGTGGAAAATGTATTTTTTTCAGCTAAATTTGAGGTTTTCAGGGGACACTGGGTAGGGAAACGTTGGGGATCCACGTAAGCCATACCTCATTGGACTCCCCAGGGTATCTAGATTTCAGAAATATGTGGGTTTGGTAGGTTTCCCTCGATGGCGGCGAGCCCGGGGTCTAAACCCCAGGTGCTCCCCCCAAAACCAGGTAGTTTTGTTACAGGTAATTTTGAAGTCTCCACAGTATGATTTGGGCCATTTCCTGTTGCAGCCACTATGCCTACCCACACAAGTGAGGTACCATTTTTATCGGGAGACCTGGGGGAAGGCTGGGTAATAGGAAATTTGTGTTAGCCAGTGAACCTACAACTTTCCCATATGGTAGTGTCAGAAAAAATAGTTTCTTTCAACAGAATTTGAGGTTTGCAAGGGATTCTGGGTAGGTAAATGTTGGGAGACCCTCGCAAGCCATACCTTGCTTGACTCCACTGGGTGTGTAGTTTTCAGAAATGTGTGTGTTTGGTGGGTTTCCATAAGTGGCAGCCGAGTCTGGGGCTAAAACCTCATGGGACCCCCCTTGCAAAACCAGGTTGTTTTATGATAGGTAATTTTGATGTCGCCTCAATAGGTTTTGGGCCCTTGCCTGTCGCGGGTACTTGACCTACCCACGTGAGTGAGGTACCTCTTTCTCAGAAGACTTTGGGGAATGCGGGCTTGGTGGAATGTTGTGGATCCACACAGATTCCAGAACATTCCACTGCAGAAATGTGAGGAAAATTAGTTTTTTGGCAAATTTTGAGGTTTGCATGGGATTCTGGGTAACAGAACCTGGTGAGAGCCAGACAATTCACCCCACCCTGAATTTCCCTGGGTGTCTAGTTTTCAAAAATGTATAGGTTTCCTAGGTTTCCTTAGATGCCGGCAGAGCGAGGGTTCAAAATCTACAGCTAGGTAGTTTGCAAAAAAAGGGTCCGCTTTCACTGTGAAAATGTGTTGTGTCCACATTGCGTTTTGGACCATTTCCTGTCTTTAGCACTAGGCCTACCCACACAAGTGAGGTGCCATTTTTATCGGGAGTCTTAGGGAAATGCTGGGTGGGTGGAATTTTGTGGATCCACACAGATTCCAGAACTTTCCACCACACAAATGTGAGAAAAATGTGCTTTTTTTTTTACAAATTCTGAGGTTTGCAAGGGATTCTGGGTAACAGAACCTGATGAAAGCCAGACAAGTCACTCCATCCTGGATTTCTGTGGGTGTCTAGTTTTCAAAAATGTATAGGTTTCCTAGATTTCCTAGGATGCCGGCAGAGCGAGGGTTCAGAATATACAGCTAGGCAGTTTGCAAAAAAAGGGTCCGCTTTCACTGTAAAAATGTGTTGTGTCCACATTGCGTTTTGGGCCATTTCCTGTCGCTAGCACTAGGCCTACCCACACAAGTGAGGTGCCATTTTTGTCGGGAGTCTTAGGGAAATGCTGGGTGGGTGGAATTTTGTGGATCCACACAGATTCCAGAACTTTCCACCACACAAATGTGAGAAAAATGTGCTTTTTTTATACAAATTCTGAGGTTTGCAAGGGATTCTGGGTAACAGAACCTGATGAAAGCCAGATAAGTCATTCCATCCTGGATTTCCCTGGGTGTCTAGTTTTCAAAAATGTATAGGTTTGCTAGGTGTCACTAGGTGGCAGCAGGGATATGGTTCAAAATCTACAGCTAGGCACTGAGCAAAAACCTCAGTCAGGTCAGTTTTTACAGTGAAAATGTGTTGTGTCCACATTGCGTTTTGGGCCGTTTCCTGTCACGGGCACTAGGCCTACCCACACAAGTGAGGTATCATTTTTCTTGGGAGACTTTGGGGAATGTGGGTTGGGAGGAATTATGTGGATCCACGCAGATTCCAGAACATTCCACCACATAAATGTGAGGAAAATTTGTTTTTTGGACACATTTTGAGGTTTGCAAGGGATTCTGGGTAACAGAATCTGGTGAGAGCCATACAAGTCACCCAATCCTGGATTCCCCTTGGTGTCTAGTTTTAAAAATTTACAGATTTGCTAGGTTTCCCTATGTGCAGGCTGCACCCAAAATCCACAGGTAGGCACATCCTGAAGGAAATTCAGTGCCTAGTGGGCTTGCTGCCGACCTGGGGAGGGAGAAATCGAGGGCTATTGCCCCAATATGCCCCCAAGGGGGAAAAAAGACTGTGGCTATTATTTTGGGGGGTGGCGGCATTGGGATGTTCATTCTGGGAAGCCCCCACCCCCACTAATAGAAAAGCCAGCATAATCGTTGGCGCCTAGTGGACATTCTGCCCCCCGGTGGCAGATCAGGGGCTACTGCCCTCATCTGCCTCCTGGGGGGGCAGAAAGGCTGTGGCATCTTTTTTGGACGGTGGGGACATTGGCATGCACATTCTGGGCAACCCCAAGCCCGAATGTTTGAAAACAAAAATCCTTGGTGGCCTGTGGGCTTTCTGTCCCCCCTGGGGGGACAGATAAAGGGCTATTGCCCCATCTGCCTCCCGGGGAGCAGAAAGACTGTATAATTGTTTTTGGGGGGTGGGAGTCTTGACATGCCCATTCTGGGCAACCCCCACCTCTATCTATATAAAAAAAAAACTGGCCCTTAGTGGGCTTTCTGCCCCCAAAGGGGGCAGAAAGACTGCCATTTTGTGGGAGGAGGGGTGGGGGCATTGGCATGCCCTTCTTTGGCAGCCCCCACCCCTAAATTAATCGTAAAAGAAATCCTGGCGTCTTGTGTGCTTTCTGCCCCCCTGGAGGGAGGCAGATTCGGGGCTACCGCCCCCATCTGCACCCAGGGGAGGCAGAAAGATTGTTATTGTGCAGGGGGGTTGGAGGCTATGGCATGCCCATATTGGGCAGCCCCCACCCCTAATTTACACATGATACACTTGAGGAATTGGCTGATGAATGTGAGATGGACATAAGTAAAATGAAGTCTGTAAGAGGAAATTACAAAATGGATTTGACTGGTGATGAAATAAAATGAGTGGTTTTAATACATTGAGAGCTCACATTAAGGATTTAAATGAGGGGGGCCGCTAGAGTACCGGCTGCAAGATTGCCGCCATGTAGTGAGGCTCTGCAGGATGGACAGACAATCCACCAGTAATCCTGCTGCTGGGATGCCCATTGTGGCCTGAAACTGAGCGGGGGCGCACCCGGTGGGCTGCTGCTGCCAATTGAGCCGAAATTTGGTGGCTGTGTGCTGTGGCTCCGGAGTGTAGAGGGGAGCGTTCCACACGAAGAGGAAATGGTGGCCCCGGTTTTGGGGCTGCGGAAGTGATGCTGGCCCTGCTGATACCCTGCCTGGAGAGTCGCTGTGCCCTCGCTTGTGTGTGGCAGCGGCTGCGACATCTGGAGCCGCAGAGGAGGCGTGTGCTGCCCGGCACTGACCTGGACTGATTGCGTTGGACTCCTCAATCCGGACCCTGGGGAATCTTGCTGTGGGCCTACGGCGGAGTCCAGATCTGCAGAAAGCGTGGCAAGCCCAGGTAGGGAGCCATCGGCCAGGAGATCGTCCGGCGGGGTGAAGTGGCGGCTGCTGGGTGGTGCCTTGCTGGGTGCCACTCACCTGTTAGACTGTAGTCGAAACATGGGAGGCGGCCCCCCATGTGGACCTTTCAGAAACGGGATGACTCCCTCTGGCCTGGCCGCAGAGAAGGGGAGCCCCGGCGTAGAGCGGCGTAGAGCGGCAGGTGCCAAGCAATCGGAAAAGAAGCCATGAACGTGGTGCCACCGGTGGGTCCCGGTTGCAGATCGCAAGGCACGCATGGGCTGGAGCACACGGAGGGGTGTGGATCCGGTGGGACACGCCCACGCCCCCGCCTGCACTGGGCCAAAAGGGCCGGAGGGTGGCTCCCCGGGGAGACTGACTGTAGGACTATGCGCAGATAACGGCGCTCGGCTCCCAGGAGGCCACGGAGCCTTGAGAGCAGCATTCAGGGTGGAAATTAGAGACACAAGACACAGAACCCCTTGACTACCCAAGTAGCACTTAGGTGTGGCAAGGCAGGGTCTCTGCAGCCTGGTGATGAGTATCTGAGGTGGGACTGTGCAGGCCTTCTGAAGCTACTCCCTGGTGGGCCATGCTGCCAGGTGTGAGCATTTCGGCTCTTGATTCAACCCAGCTCGCTGGAGCACTTAGCCGGGGCGGCCAGGGCCATTCAGACTGGAGGAACTGCTGTTTGTGGTGCAGGTGGGCTGGAAAGCAGACAGCCTTTGGCCCTATGACGCTAACCCTGAGCTGCATGTGCACTTAACAGAGACCCACACTGGTCTATAACAAGATGTGTGGCCACACTAGAAGCCTGGTGTCTCGGTCGGCACCGATAGTGGCGCGGACGTAGCACGTGGAACACAGGTCTGGGGGGCCACCAGTGCTGGAACAGGTCATCCCCGCACTTGATTCCGTGTGGCAGAAGGTCCGGAGTTCATCTTCGTGGCTCCGACTGTGCCTGAACCGGATGATCAGTCCAAGGGAGGATCATGCCTTGCGAGGTGACTGGGAAGTGCGCCATGGGCAAGGTGGACGCAAAACAGCCGAAGCTCTCATTTGAACAGCAAAAAACCACGAGGGGAGGCACCTCTCCAACGGAGGAGAAGGCTGATACAACAAACAGGGCTGCTGCACCTACCACTAAGCCAAGCATCCGTGCCATGTTTGCGGACCTTAAACACTCCCTGGCAGCAATTGAGTTGAAAATTCACTTGATGTTAGACCGGCGAGATCGACTTAAGGACAAGGTGATGAGTCATGATGAGCGCATTGCGGAGGTTGAGCAGCGGTGGCTCGTGAGAAACTGCTCCGCATGGAGAAGGTGTTGGAGATCATTAGGAACAAAAATGAAGACTTAGAAGCCAGGTCCCAATGCAACAATTTCCGCATCCTTGGAATACCTGAAACCACCGCAATGACCCGTGTGGAGGATTACATCTTAGACATGCTTCGGTTCCTCTTTGGCGATGCTCTCTCAACAGTGTGCTTGGTGGAGCGTGCCCACAGATCCATGGGACCAAGACCCCCCTCCGGGTGCCCCGGCCCGACCCATCATAGCGAGGCTCTTAAATTACAGTGATCGGGACATGGTGCTGCACAAGTCCCGGGACCTACAAAACACCAGATCCCATGGCAAAGCTGTCTCCTTTTTCCCTGATTTTACCCTGTCTGTTCAGGTTGCCCGCCGAGAATTCACGCCGGTAAAGAGAATGATGCAGCAACAGGACATTAAATATTCATTACTCTACCCGGCAGTACTACAAGTCTTTTACTCCGGCAAGACAACCTACTTTACGGACCCCAAGCTCACTACCAAATTCGCCCACAGCCTCAAACGCACAAAACCTGCTGCCTCCTTGGACAGGGACCAGTTAGAAGAGGAACCGCTCAATGAAAATGATTGAATGGCAGACGGCAGACCCACAGAGCTCGCTGGACCGGAATGCCCTTGTGAGATCAAATGGACTGGACTCCATCGGATGTCTTTCAGACACTGTCATGTATTCGACATTTGGGATGGACAGGTGCTGCGTTGGACACCCGCCTGCTGGGAGAGATGACCCTCTGGGCACCATTGTCCTGCCATCCAGCCTTTTATGACTAGGAAATGCCCTCATGGGTATTGCTGGGGTTGGGTAGATGCTTTCCAGACAAGTTGGGTAGCTGGAGTGGGTGGGGGGTGGGCTGTTTGGGTGGTGGGTAAGTTACTTGGGTTGCAATGCTCTGTCTTTTATTGCTTTCCTTTCCCCCTTCCCTTCTTTCCTCCTCTTTGGCCTCGGGCCTTCAGCTGACGGATAATGCCTCTCTCCTGCCGTTCTTGGAAGTGAGAAAGTGCGACGATGGTTGACAACTCCAATAGTGCACACACCTCAAGGGCCATCACCTGGAATGTGCGGGCCCTGAATGATAGCAGAAAGGCATGCCTGGTGGCAGCGCTGCTCAACAGACACGGGGTGGACATTTGTTTCCTTCAAGAGCTACACCTGATGGGGGACAATTGTTCGTGCTTGTGTGCGGGGTGGATGTGGTAAAATATGTGTAGCAGGGTACTCCAATTACGCCAGGGGCGCTGCCATCATCCTCAGGAAGGGACTCCCATGGCATACGCGCACCGCACTCTGCGATCCCCAGGGGCGATATGTAATGGTCGCTGGGATCCTTGGAGGGCGTCCTCTCCGACTAGTCTCGGTATATGGCCCCAAAGTAGATGAGCCTCAGTTTTTTTGTGAAGTATGGCGACAGGTTGACTCCTTGGGTCGCGGTGCAGTATTGTGGGGAGGAGATTTTAATGTGATCCTAAATCCTGATGATGACCGATTGAGTGATTTGCGCCGGCCCCATCCTCAAGCTGCGGCGCAGCTTCAAATGCTCATGGATGACTATGGCTTGGTTGACGTCTGGCGGCATCAACACCAGAACTGGCGGGAGGGAACCTGTATCCCCTCTGTGGGCCCTACGTGGTCCAGAATTGATTACTGGCTCGTCTCCCGTGATGCGACACCTGGGTCAGACATAGTGCTCACCTTGCTCGCACCCTGTTGGATCATGCTCCAGAGCTGCTGGAATTCGCACTACTGGAGACGCCAAATAGGTCCTATACTTGGAGGCTTCCAGCGGGCGCCCTGCGGGATCAGGTATTTCAGGAAGCCATTCAGGCTGCCATAGTGGAGTATTTTGAAATAAATATTGGTTGTGTAAACTCTCCGTCCATGCTCTGGGATGCTTTTAAGTCTGTTATTAGGGGCAAGTGTACTACTTTGAGTTCAGTCGGCTCTCAACTCTCAGGCAGATCAAGGTGAAAATAGCAGAATTTGAAGAGGCAGGCCAAAGAGAAACATACTACTTAGGGAAAGAGGTGCGTGCCCACCAATAGGGATAGGGTGACAGAGCCGGCAAAACTCTTGCTGGCCTGTTAAAAAAAGGTTACATCAGTGAGCTGAGGACGAGCGAGGATGAGACAGTGGTCGGGCAGGAGGCGGTTCAGGCAGAAATGCTAACATTTTACTCCTCACTATACGCCGCTCACCAGCCTGAGGTACCCCCTGATTTGCTTCCCCTTTTTTAATCGATTTAATTGGTCTGGCTTAGCGATGCCCACCGGAAGTATTTGGATTAACCTTTTTCTGAAGAGGAGGTGATCGGGGTCATCCAGGCTATGCTCGGAGACAAAGCACTGGGGTTGGATGGGCTCACTACCGCTTTTTATAAGGAATTTGCGCTGCTCCTTGCGCCTCACCTCCTCAACATGTATGAGGACTTGCTGGAGCAGGGTGCTCTTCCTCCCTCCCTTCGCAAGGCACTCATCGTGACTATTCTAAAGCCAGACAAAGACCCACTAATATGTGACTCTTATAGGCCACTATCAATGATTAACATTGATAACAAAATACTCGCAAAGCTACTGGCCTCGCCTCTGTTCCCTTTGCTCCCCACAATACTCAGGCCCGATCAATGTGGCTTTGTTCTGGGCAGAAGTACGGCTCACAACCTCCGCACCCTCTTCGCCGTGATGCAGGAGGTGGACCCTACCCTCCCTGCGGTTGCTGTCTTTTTAGGCGCAACCAAGGCATTTGATATGCTTGAATGGCCTTACCTATGTTAGCTGCCCGCTCGCATTGGCATGAGTCCAGCATTTCTTTTAAAAAATCGCTCTACTATACACCACCCCCACAGCTAAATTACGGATAAATGGAATCGTCTCCCCCTGGTGAGGGTAGCTCTTGGCACCAGACAGGGATGTCCGCTCTCCCCCCTCCTCTTTGCCATCACTATGGAGCTGCTGGGGGCCCGGCTGTGACAGTTTCCTGCGCAAAGAGGCCTTGATTTTACACCCCGGGTGATCCTTGAGTCCATGTATGCGGATGATGTTACCCTTTATGTCCACCACCTGGCGACTAATCTTGATCCCCTCATACATGAGATCATCAGATTTAGCAGCCTCTCAGGCATCGACTTAAATTAGGGGAAATCCACAATTTTCTCGCTCACCACTGCCACGGACCCATTCCAGTCAGAATTTCCACTAAAGTGGGCAGACTCCCCAGTGAAATACTTGGCATATGGATCAGCAGGGACCATGAGGAGCTATGGAGATATAACTACGGCAAGCTCATGGAGTGATTTGGAAAGCTGCTTGCCTCACTGGAGGGTGCTCCCCCTTTCCTTGGCTGGCCATATTGCCATTGCTAAGATGGTGATATTGCCCAAGTTCCTCTACACGTTTGCCAATCTTCCGCTCCCTCTTGCGGTGAAATTCAGGGAGCTGCTCCGATCCAACTTGATCTCTCTGGCCTGGGTGGGTGGACAGCCGCGGGTGGTCTAGGCGACTCTGCCGCTCCCATTCGAGCAAGGGGGCCTGGGTGTGCTGGATATGGAACATTACCATTGCTGTGCTCAGGCGCAATTTGCATTTCACTGGATATAACCGACCCCGTACATGGCTCTCACGGCTCCCGAAAGTGACCAAGCGGACCCAGTTCCGCTGCACTTGGTGCTGTTCAGTCCCCAGGGCCGCCCGCAGGCAAGGATTGACAAAGTCGGCTGCACGGTCTGGACCTGGTATCTGCTTCATCGTGGGGCGCACCTGGACACTTTATTTGAACCCTTGGTGCCGCACACCAGACACCCCAGGTTGCCTTTCACCGCGGAGGCGGGAGTCTGTCAGCGGTTGCGTCGGCTCAAGCTGCATATGTTGGGGCGTGCATTCCCTGACAATGTTTTCATTAGAATGGATGCCACATTGGGAGACGAACACACAGGCCTACTGGACAGGATCACATATTATCATTTGAAGGCAGCCATGCTGGCGCACTTCGCCTCGTTCGCCGCCAATGTTTCATGTCCTAGAAGCGTTTCTGTTCAATCACTCACCCCGCAAACTAATAACTCGCCTCTACTCTGGCATACAGCGCGATTACCCAATAAGTGTACCCTCCGCCCAGCGAGATTGGGAGGGAAGCCTGGGAGTCCCCTTCAAAGAGGGTGTGTGGGCCTATTGCTGCGCTCAATCTAGAGATATGTCGCCCAACTATAGGCTCAGGCTTATTCTTTTTAAATTCCTTCATAGATTATAAAGAACTCCTGTGTGGCTTTGAAGGGCTGGGCTGAGTGTGGAGGCACGTTGTGCCCGATGTGGAGCTGTGGAGCACCTGTGGCCTCCTTCATGCATCTGGCGTGGGAATGCTGGGAAGTGGAGCAATATTGGGATAATATGTGTGATGCACTGGATGAAATGCTGGACTAAAAGATTGAACGCACCCCACTATCAGCCTTACTGGGATATGACAAAAACCTCCCTGCTGATAGTAGGAGACTTGCAGCTATAATGCTGCTACTGGCGAAGAGACGTGTGGTGATTTGTTAGGGCTGCAGAAGATGGCCATGTAAGGGTGACTTGCTTAGGGATGCAACGTATTGTCACTCTCTGCTCTCTGAGTTCTGGGAACTAATGGGGGTGCAAATGCACCCTCAGAACATATAGGACCCACTGCTGAGTTTTTTGCACCCTCTCTAAGGCGACCCAGCACAGGCACCTGCAGTGGATGGGTAGGAGTGCTCGAAGAGCTCTGCAGCACGGGGGCAGCCCCGCACCTAACCACACCACCCTTTTCAGCTCAGTCAGAGAGGTACACCCTCCCTTCTATTTCCCCTTTCCCCCTTCTCTTTCCTTCCCCTTCCCTTCTTTACTGTCCCTCCACTGTTAGTGGGCGCTTGTTGCCCATCAGGCAGAAGCCAGATATGAACCTGACACAGTCAGCTCCAAGGACACTGCATGTCTGGAAGGTCGTTCATTTGAAATGGTGTAATGGATGTCTTTGAATATTGGCATGCAATCTAAGTTTGTGTTTGCTAACCTGCTAAATAAAACCAAAAAAAAGATTTAAATGAAAAGACAAAAGAATAGAATGGTTAAAGAAATATAGAGAAAAATGAAAGAAAATGACGGTAAGTAAAAAGGAAGTTACAGAAATAGGAAAGAAGGCGGAAGGGTATGCAAGTAAATCAGAAACAGGCACAATTTCTGAAGTTCCATGAAATTTAGTTCATGAAGGGAATTATGTGCATGTACCTTGGAAAAGAGCTGATCTTTATGCGTTTATGACACATTTTCCAAAACTGTGGGAAGAACCTGAAAAATGGTACAAGGAGGTTCATAGGCTGAATACTATGTAAAAAATTATTTAAAGTTGTTGTTTGAAATTGTAGACCCTATTGATTTGTCGTCTGAGTGCAAGGTTGCTGTTGAATGCCCGACTGAAGTATCAACAAGAGTTGTGCTGAATAATGCTCCTGTTGATGAAGTAGCTAACAAACACAAGCAGGTGATTGAGCATTTGAAAAAATAGGTTCCAGAGAATCATATTAATTGTGCAAAGATTTTGAGAATTTCACAAGAACCGAAGGAATTAGTGCATGCTTATCATGAGAGACTTATGCAGATTCTCAAAAAGAATAGTGGTGTCGAAGACCCCAAGAGAGATGGTACCAGTAGTTTTGTTTCTGTGTTTGTCAGGGAATTCCATCCGGAGCTCAGCAGTCATATAAAGTAAAGTGAGATGTGCTGGCAGACACAGGGTATAGATGATAGGCTAAATAAAAAGTACCAAGCCTGTAAAAATCAATGTGAAACCTAATGTTATTTGTCACAAAAATAAACAGTAAAAACTCTAGAGGGGCAGAGGAAGGAATGAAGCCAGTTATTGAAATATGATTGGAGAGGAAATTCTTCGGGAAGTGCTTGGTAGCCCTTGCAACTCTCCTGTGATGGGAATTAAGAAATCAATTGGTAAATGGAGAACAGTGCAGGATTTAAGAATAATAAACAAAACAGTTGTACTTTGTTGTCCAATGCTACCAAATCCTGCAATTATCCTATTCTAAATTCCATTGGGTGGTAAATGGTATACAATCATTGACTTATGCCAAGTGTTATCCTCCGTCCCTCTCCATGAAGAGAGCCAATTTCTAATTGCTTTTCAAAATAAAGTTCTTGTTTGGTGCAGAGTTCCACAAGGGTATACTGTAAATTCTTACATTTTTTGTCAAATCCTGAAGAAAGATATAGAACATTTGTAGTTGTCCTGTAATTCAGTCTTATTGCAATACATTGATGATCTACTGATCTCATCTAAGACAAATAAAGACTGTAAACTTGACACAATTGCCCTTCTAAATAGCTTTGGCTGACAGTGGTCACAAAGTTTCACCTAGAAAATTGCAGTACCGTAACAAGGAAGTGATATATCTTGGTCATCGCATAGAAAGTGCATCAAAATTATAATCAGGGAAATTGACCCAGGTAGTAATAAACCATATTGGCAAATCTGATGTCCCATTTACAAAGCTGACTGCAGATTTCATCGAAATGCCAATATGCAATTGTCTTAAATATATTCTGGTCGCTGCCTGAGTGTTTTCTAAATGGTTTGATGCCTCTACTACCCAGAAATCAGACAGTCAATCAGTTGTACAACTAATGTTGAGGGAATTAATTCTGAGGTTTGCATTGCCAACCTGCATTGACACAGATCATTGCTCCCATTTTAAAATTGAGGTTTTAGAGTTGAGTTGTACTGCTCTCTCAATTTATCAGAAGTTCTGTTGTAGTTATTTTCCTCAATCATCCGGAATGGTGGAGAGAATGAAAAGGACCATACAGAACAAGTTGCCCAAGGTGTATTCTTCTACTGATTTAAAGTGGCTGGATGCTCTTCCTCTTATTTTAAAATAGTCTGGTCTCTCACCCCACGAGGTGCTGATGGGCAGAGGAATGAGATTGGATTATTCTCCTTCATCTGTCCAGGTTTCAATTACCTAAAATATTGCTCTAAATTACTGCAAAGATCTAGTTGATATGACGAAACCTGTGTCTCACCTAGTGAATTTGGCTTCAGAAGCAACAAAATAATTTCAGTGCCAAAGTCTGAGTCCTAAACATAAAGTGGGCAACCCAATAGACCATTGGAGGCTTGGGTAATGTACAAGTTTGGGTAAAGATACCCTCAAGGGATTCTTTTCAAGATCTGAGCTTTCTGTACTTTAACAATATCAATTATCTTAAGCCTTAACTAGTGGCTTTTTGTACAACCAATGTTGAAATAAATTAATAAATTATGCAGTGAATCAAATTTAAAGGAAAGAAGATAAACAATTCAACAAGGGTGTATACTTAATCAAATGTCAATTTTTGTAGGAAAACTGTGGTATAAAAAAGGGTACAAATTGCAAATCACATAAGAACAAAAGTGACTGGGATGGGCACTCTTTCATATAGATCTTTTAACATGGCACACTTTTGCCCTAGCCCATTTCACAAACTGATTTACAGGTAAATCATCATTGACATTACAATGAATAATTCCTGAAAGAAGGTAAACAAGGAAAATGGGTAAAAATTGTGACGTTTCGGTCTTTGGTGTAAAGACATCTATGAGACCATCCTCAGGACATAAATTCTTGTGCGTGTTGATGACCCTGAATAATAAGGAACCTGGTTGAATGTTTCCAAATTGTACAAAACGGCAGCCATGGTGCTCCAAAATATCTGAAATAAATTGGTAGTCACCATATGGGGCTAGCGCTCATAGAGTAGTGCCGATTCTCCTTAGTTCAACGAATGAATTGCTGTGAATTGGACAGCTCTCGCATTAGTCATGAGTTTCCAGCATCATCGTTGTCATCCTGGCAACTGGGTAGTTGTCACCTGTACCTGTACACATGGGTTTTGTCACCTGTCACCTGTACACATGGGCTTTTGTACATATGATTGCAGCATCACTAAGCAATACAGTTTGGCCAATTGAGTTTCAACTCAACACTTTGTTCCCTACTCTTGGATCCAGGACACCAATTGCCATAATCATTTTATTTATCTGTGTGGGCCCCGTTGACCTCTATGCGATCAGCCTTTGGTTTGGGGGACTGTATCAATTCTTGCTTCTCCAGGTACTTCTGTTAGCCTTGAAAAAGTCACATATCAGAACGAAACATGTTGGCTGTTGTTTTGATGACACATGTACCAGAAATTATAGAATTCTCCACAACCCAATAAAATCACATTACTGGACATACTGTCTACAAACCCTATGTGATGAACTTTTACTAATTAGACTAATATTTTGAGTGCTATGATGTCTCTGTTCAATATTTTTAACAAGAATGAGTGTTTGTCACCTTATCTGTCTGACTTTAACGTCTCATTGGAGGATCTGCCTGTATAAAAAGATGAAGGTGACAAGTTTTTAAATATTAAAGATTTCAGAAAACAGTTGCACAAATTAAGCATAAATCGAAAACTACTAACCGGGGTATGGGTGTGGTTTAAGTGAAGAACATGAGTTAGTTAGGCAATATAATGAGAGGAGAGTGAAGATTGTGAGAGATTGGTGAGGTCAGAGAAAGATAAGAAAACAGATAAAGAAGAAGAAGAATTTAGATTGTCAAATCTATATCCAAGATTGATAATAGAACATAGGGGAAAGGGTGAAATGTGTATGGTGCATCATAAAACTTCAAAGATTGGAAAGATTATATATGTGGGAGAGAGTGAGTGTGAAAGAAATTATGTTGTAATTGGTGATTTACTGATTGGTGAACAGCTGATTTTGAGAGTAATTTTGTATGTGTGTGGTAAGACTACTTTTTTCAATTTGCCACATAAGTGGGTTGGATCGTGTTATCTTGCTTTAGTGTTTCCTAGATTCTGTCATAAGAGTGAAATGGATGTTGCAGTTTGTTTTTAAGCGAGTTAAACATGGATTTTGACAGGTCATATTAGATCTTGTAGGTGCTATTATTCCTCCTAAAGGAATGACTATAAATGATTTAAAATTAGATGTTTGTCTATGCTTGTGAACTGGATTGCTTCTAATACTGCTGGGGCAATTACCCAAAGCAATCCAAGCTAATTGCTATGCCAATTGTAATGCAAAACCTTCTAGCACTAGATATCATTCTTGCGACGGAAGGCAGTGTTTGCTAGGTAATGAAGGTTAAGGAATGATGCTCCTGCATACCTAATAGCATAGACGCTCATTGATTTGGGAGTGAGCCAGAAGATGTTCCTTGAGACTAGATACTGCTAAGGATTCTGTCTGTTTTTGTATTGATATTGCTGCCCATTTGGGACTTGGAATAATTTCTGATTTTTGCATACTCTGTATACCTGTGCATTTGAAAGCCTTGCTCGCCTTGATTCTGGGCTGCTTTATCTTTGAATTTTGCAATAAAACCCTTTAACTTTTTATTCATCTAGAACTCAGTTATTGAGTAGCCCAAATTAATTCTAACCTGGAGTTATTTATTGAACTATATTTCTTATGATTTATATATGAGGTATAGAAGTGGGACTAACCCCTAGTCCTCAGAATTTTGTGGAGACACAGGCACTTTTTACACATTAACTGGGTAGTAAGAACCACGTGGTTGGTCCCCTTCTCTACAAAAGAAGACCACGATGAAGAATGATTACAGATGCAGTGCTAACTTGGCAAAGAACTTTACACATTGCCATTAAGTCTCACGGTATGGGCCACTAGCTCCACAATCAGCTCATAAGAGGTAACCTACTTGTTATGTTGATAACTGCATTTGGGTAGCAGAGATCGTCTAGAGTTGTGTCAAAATATTGAGTACAGAATACCAACTACCACCATATTGTCAATGTAACCATATATATATGATTTATAAATAAGAGTACTCTTAACTCTGCATCTGCAAGCCTTGCAAATATATATGTACTGAACAGGTGGTGATAGTGCCTGCATAATTATGGTGAGATCAGAATTCCCATTGGTAATGGATCTTTTAGTGTTTTAATAACTTTGTTGCCATTTGACAAATCTGTATAAAACTTTAGAAACAAAGTTTAGTTCACCATAGCAAGATTCACAAATATCTATCAAGCCGGTGTTAAAGAATAGTGGGTGGTCAAACAAGTGACTTTTCCAATTTTAATTACCATAGGAATATTTGCTCTCCCTTACAGAAAAAACTGCTGAACAGAATTTCACCAAACTGGACATGAAAGTAGAATTCACTCAAGGAAGTACTTGTTTTGGTGTAATCCATTTAGTAATGTTTGAGATATTAGGGCCAGATATAGGTAACCAAATACCGGTCGGTAAAGGCAGAAAATACAGATTTTCAGCCTTTACCGACCTGTATTTGGCCTTTGAGATGTAGGGACCCAAAAACATCCGAATCGGTAAATTTACCAAATCGGTAGTTTCCGAATCGGTAAATTTACCGAATCGGTAAATTTACCGTATCGGTAAAGTTTCCGAATCGGTAAATTTACCGAATCAGTAAATTTACCTATTCGGAAATTAAGAAATGGTAAAAATGACTATTGAGATGTAGGAAACCTTTTAAAAACCGAATTTGCATGAAATTCGGTATTTAAGAGTCGGTATTTACCTTGGATTGAAATCAGGTGGTAACCAGGTGCAGGCTATAAAAAAGGCCCCAAAATGCAACAGTTTCACCAGAATGCGACATTCTATGTTATTGAGAGGCAGCTACGGCCACAGGCAGAAGGAGAGAGGGTCTGGAGGAGGGAGGAGCAGGTGTATAGGCAGAGGATCACCCTATTCCAGCTAACTGAGCCAGAGATCCTACAAAGGTACAGGCTAGACCCCCAAACTATCCTGGACCTTATCAGGAACCTCCACCCACTGTTGGACCATCCAACCCCAAGGGCGCACGCCATCCCACCCCATGTGCAGGTGCTGTGCAGCCTACACCTGCTTGCATCTGGGAGTTACCAGAGTGTGGTTGCTGTGGTAGGTGGGGTGTCCCAGAGCTGTCTGTCCCGTTTCTTTAAGAAATTCCTCGACGCCATGTTGCAGAGAATGCATTACTACATCAGCTTCCCTGCAACGCATGCAGAACTGCTCAGGAGAAAGACAGACTTTTATCAGATGGCGCATTTCCCCAACATCATTGGCTGTATTGATGGTACCCACATACCAATATGTCCACCTGCTGCCACAGAGTACATTTATAGGAACCGGAAGTCCACCCACACCATAAATGTACAGGTGATCTGTGATTCCAAGTACATGATCACTGACATAGTAGCAAATTTCCCGGAAGTACCCACGACTCTTACATCTTCCAAAACAGTGGGATCTATGCACGCCTGACAGCGGGGGAATTTGGCGACGGATACTTGCTAGGTAACACACTGTGTGAAATTCCCTTGATACGGATGTGTTTGTGTGCATGTGAGTAATGTTTTTTCTTGTTACGAATAGGGGACAGTGCATATGCCCTCCGGTCCTTCATCCTCACACCCTACCTCAACCCTTCAACACCCAGCCAGAGGAGATACAACAGAGCACACAAATCAACCAGAAACATTGTGGAGCGCACGGTTGGTATGTGGAAGAGCAGGTTTCGCTGCCTACATAAAAGTGGAGGGGCCCGCCAGTTCACACCAGTCACCTGCTGCAAGATGATTTCAGCCTGTGCAATGTTGCACAACCTTGCGGTTAAGAAGGGCACCGAAGTTGACATCTCTGATTATGAGGACCATGATGACGAGCAACCAGTGCCTGAACCACACACAGCTGGAGTTGCCACACCAACTGAGGGCCGACACAGAGGGGAAGAGATCACACGCAACTTTTTTTTAAGTAAGTAAAGAGACACAGACAGGTGTAGTATGAACCCAATGTAGTTTAATTGTGTCACTACGTAGGTTACTAAAGCTCAAATGTGCAACACAAATTATTAACATTCAATGATGTGAGTTCTGGGTCACTTCCCCATTAACTAAAATAATCATTTGCGTCCACGCTTACCAGTGGCAGTAGGTTGGTGCTCACTGTGCTCACTTTGCGTTTGGTCTGTAGCCTCAGCATGGCGCCTGCTGCTCCTCCTTGTCGCTACGACATGGGAGCTTGCCATGCTGCTCCTACTTGTGCTCTCTACACTCTCTGGCACATCTAGAGCAGCAGTTTGTGCTGTTTGTGCATTTAACAGCGCCTCAAGAGCGCTGGTCATCCTGACCATGCCCCTAGTGACCTCAATACTGTTTTGGGTTAGTCCCTCCTGCATGTTTATGCTTCTCCTGCATAGCAGGGATGTGGCTGTGGCCAGGCGGTTGATGGCTTTATTCTGTTGATGCGCACGCTGCCTTTCCTTGCGTATTGATGCAAATTCATTGTCTAGTTTGGTGCACAGAAGCTGCACCGATTGTGACATTTCACACATCCCTGCAGCCATTTCTTTGTTGACATCTACTAGTTCCTTGATGCCCTTTTCTATGTCTCCCATGTTGTTGTTCAGGTTCCTCATTTGGCGTTGGCAAGACATGATGGCTTTTCCCTGCATCCTCTGGATTTTTACCATGCTCCCCTCCATGCCACGGAACACACTTGAACCCTCCACACGTCCAGCTGCACTGCTTTCTTGGACTCTGTGGCGTCTTGCGCCATTATGGCCCACCTCTGCACTGGACTGCAGTATGGCAGAGCTACCATCCACAGGCAAGGTGTGTGTGTCTTCCCCCTCCGTGTCACCTGCTGCTGACTCCATTACCAATAGTGGGGCAACAACAAGCCTCCTGCTTGGTTGTGATGCAGGTGTTGTTTCATGCAGTGATGCTGGCATTTCTGGGGATGACAGCAACAGAGGGGATTGTGATCGTTCTGGGGACGCCTGCAACTCAGGAGCATGTTCTGTGTCTTGTGAAGGTAGATGGCTACTGGGTTCACCTGTGTCCTGGGATACATTCTGTGCACTTGGACCTGGCTCCTGACTCTCATCCCTCTCTGGTGCCGCGCCTTCAGTCTCCTGGGAACACCTGCGAGATGAGTCACCTGTGGACATATAAGCGTACATTAGCTAAGCGCTACTGTCTCACACTCACTACAATTAAATCTTTTTCACTTTCGCTTTATTCTGTCTGCAATCATTTCCCTAACTTGCTGGTTGCTGTGCTGTATGACATGGTCTTACATTTCCTGACTACATTTCCCATGATGCTTTGCTCCTGTATAGTGCTAGCAGTACTGGACTGGGGTTCACTTAGACACAAAGGGTACAGGTAAGGATGATGGTGTGGGGGGAATGCTGTGCATGCATCTTACATTTTCTGCTTGGAGCTCTGGCTGAGCTGTCTACTTCTCCCAGTTCGCAGACGCTGTCTGGTTCTATGGTTGAGGCTACCATCTCCTCCAGGTCAGTAAGGGGGGGGGGGGGGTGCTGGGTTCTTCCCTCCACCAGTTTTGGTTGCCTGCATGTGGTATTCAGCCAATGTTTTTTTGTTGAGCTCCTGAGGTCGTAGAACTTCTTTTTCAGGTCCTCTGTGTCTCTGGTAGTCACCCCAACTGCATTTACTTTGTCAAGTATGTCCAGCCAGAGTTTCCTTTTGGCAGATTCTGCCACAGTGAGGGACTGCCTGCCAAACAGTATTTGGTGCACCTTCACCACCTCCTCAACAAGGACCTGCAGCTCCATGCTGCTGAATTTCAGTTTCTTCCTCCTCTCAGGCTGCTCTTTGTCTTTGCTGCTTGCCATTTTTCAGATTTAAAAGTGCACAAAACTCTTTCTGCTGCTCAGGGACTCTCTGCTCCAACTGCCTCTCCAGAAGCTTCTAATTAGTTGCAGGTGCCTGTGTAGCCACTTCCTGGTAGGGAGGGGGAGGGTAGTGGCACCTGATTGGCTGCCTACTTAAGTTTCACTTTTGTTTGCTTTCCGATTCGGTATTTACCGATTCGGTATTTACCGAATCGGTATTTCCCATTCATTCCTATGGGCCAAAAGGCCTATCGGAATGAATGGGAAAAACCGATACGGTAAATACCAAATGTCCGATTCTGATTTTTACCGATTCGGTATTATTTACAGAATTTTTATCTACATACCATTTACCGATTCTAAAATACCGAATCAGTAAAATTCGGTATTTTAGAATCAGTAAATTTGGATTACCTACATCTGGCCCTTAGTGTTTAAAAGATTTTCGAGTGGGCACAGAGGGGTTAAATTATAGAGCTAGTTGGACAGTTATGCACATATGTCCATGAATCTAGTGTCATGGTCCTCTGCGGACCAAACATTTGTAAAAAAATATTCAAACCTGAATGGACAAGGGGAACTTTTTGTCCCATTGTCCATTTTGGTTATGTGAACCCAATGTCAGATCTGTGGAACTGAAGCTCTCTGATCGTCTGATTGACACTTCAGTAGAAATGTTGCAGCTGCCATTACTGGGTGCAGCGACTTGGCCCCTGCATCCTAGAAAAAAAACTGAAGGGGCACATAAGAGGGACTCATGAGTACACTCTGAACCCAATTACCATGTTGGAGAACACCAAAGAGACACCCCAAGAATAAAAGATTTTAAATGATGATTTTTATGCCAGGATCACAAATACCAGAGCTGAGTTCAAAGTCCCCCATGGCAGCCATGAGATCTGTGAACTCTAGCCAGGGACAGTAGATTCATGGGCAGTGGCCACAGTCCCCAGCAAACTTCATGATACTTTCTCTGCGAATAAAACAATTAGGTCTGCAGATTCCATAAGAGGCCGAACACAGGATCATAATGCTTTCTGGGGGTGTGGGGCATATGGCAAACTCTAAAAGATTTAGAGAAAAATACACAAAGTCTTGCCAAAGGGGGTTAGGTGCCTGCAACTAGTTGGACAAGGATCCTGCGGCTAACCCCTGCTGACCAACCATTCCTAAGCACAGCTGAAGGCCAAATCTTGTCAAACATACATCCAAGATTTAGAACAGAACATGAGAAAGTGGTGAAATGTGTATGATGCATCATGTACCTCCATGTGGCTCCAAGCTAATTGCTATGCATGCAATAGTGATGCAAAAACCAGTAGCGATAGATATCCTTCTTGCAAAGGAAGGTGGTGTTTGCAAGGTACTGAAGGTTAAGGAATGTTGATAGCAGCAGGGTTATTAATACATATATAACCAATATTACCAATATATCTTGTCCAAGCTTTCGAGGAGCATGGAGCATGGGAGATTATTGGTTCCTAGGTTAGTGAGATTGACAAGGGTTTTAGTAAGGTTGGTGGATAGATTGACAGGTTGGGAGGTAGAACTGTGAGACTAATCCTAACTCTTGTAATAATCAAAATGATTTGTGTATTTGTCATGTTTAACATTTTTGGGTGTTTGTTTGTAAATTGTTAGTGTAAGAGTAAAATGGAATCTTCAACACAAAAAAGGGAAGAAAACTCTGTACGGGAGAATGTCAAGAATTGTGTCTAAAACCAGCTACAGATGATGGAGAAAGAAGCAGGAAGTGATGCAGACTGTGTTAGAAGTTCCTGATTAATCAATTCTTATTAATTGTGTTTTTTAGTGATTATACAATAATCAGAGGCGGGATTGGTTGGAGATTTTTATGGAATTTTATTAACCATTAACGTTATGAAGTATGCATTTAAACACACAAATAAACATGCAGAGACTGATATAATAAAAATGAATTTGAAATGGTTTTCCTATGATGTGTAAAAGTGTGTTTTTTTGATGATATTATTATGCCAGATTTTTGTGTAAAACGACATGCATAGCAGGGGTTGGCCAACCATGTTGATTAAGGCACATGGCCCTGTTGCAACCCCAGCTGATAGTGCACAATGGGGGTCGCCCGCCAGCACTGCATTGATAAACTTTTGGAAGATCAAAACCCTCCAAAAATGTACTGAAAAAACACAAAGGTAGAAAGGTAGATATGGTTGGCTTTGGATTTAAGACCGAAGGTAGGTTTAAAAACTAACAACTTCAATAACCAATACGGTTATAGTGCAGATATGGTTACAAACTAAAAACAAACAAGCATTTGCAATGCAATAGTCCTTGAATTACTAAAAGTTTGAGCTGTTAGTGTTGCTAATAATAAGGCAATGCTAATAACTCAAACATTTAGTAATGCGAGACCGATTGCAGCGCGGGTGCCGCAATTATACCACAAGTGAAGAAATTGAAAAAAAAGTCTATTTCTTTACCTTTGATCTAATCGGAGCACCCGCGGTTTACTTTTAATGCGCCGGTGCCGCGATTATACCATAAGTAAAAAAATTGTTGTTTTTTTCTATTCCTTTACTTTTGGTATAATCGCGGCACCGGCGCTTTACTTTTAACATTAAAAGTGAAGCGCGGGTGCCGCGATTATACCAAAAGTAAAGAAATAGAAAAAGTCTATTTCTTTATCTTTGGTATTATCACGGCACCCGCGCTTTACTTTTAATGTTAAAAGTAAAGCGCTGGTGCCGGGATTATACTAAAAGTAAAGAATTAGATGTTTTTACTATTCCTTTACTTTTGGTTTAATTGCGCTACCTGCACTTTACTTTTAACATTAAAAGTAAAGCGCGGGTGCCGTGATTATACCAAAAGTAAAGAAATAGAAAAAAAAATCTATTTCTGTACCTTTGGTATAATCGCAGCACCCGCGCTTTACTTTTAATGTTATAAGTAAAGCGCGGGTGCCGCGATTATACCAAAAGTAAAGAAATAGAAAAAAAGTCTACTTCTTTACCTTTGGTATTATCGCGGCACACACTCTTTACTTTTAATGTTAAAAGTAAAGCGCTGGTGCCGGGATTATACTAAAAGTAAAGAAATAGATGTTTTTTCTATTTCTTTACCTTTGGTATAATCACGGCACTCGCACTTTACTTATAACATCAAAAGTAAAGTGCGGATGCCGCGCTTATACCAAAAGTAAAGAAAAGGAAGTGGTGCGCTCATAGCTCCTCCCACGGCCTATTGGTGTCTATTATGCACTTGGTGCGCGTAATAGACAACATTAGGCCGTGGGAGGAGCTATGCATGCGCCTCTGGCCAATTGCGTGCCTTCTTTTACAATTAGACGCACGCAAAAGCCAATGGGGAGCTGAAAAGGAAACGCATGTGCACTCGTGTGTGCGATTCCTAAGTCAGCTACCCAAACCCCGTTATTCACCTCCAAAATGCCTCGTGCTGCACGAGCACTGCTGCACAGTGCAACGCTAGGCGTGAGGCCTAAAAACCACTGAAATTTGCATGTTATGATTACAATCGCAATTCATAACTTGCACAGTAGCCATTCTAACCATAATGCACACACCAAATTCAATGCTTCTGACATCACTGTATTCATACCAATGAATATATCAGTGTATAGCAATCAATGACACCACCTAAAACCACAATGTAATTAAATAACAGCACTTACTCAAACCAAAAAATAAAAGTAAATTCATATCCGCCTCTTTCATAATGTTATGGGTAAATGGTCTCTTCGGTAAAATTATTTACAAAATTTTAATTGCATCTATCTCATCAAGGGTGAGGCCGTGAGCATGCCACTTAGTTATCCTAATCAACATTTTCTTGTCTCAGGAGCGAAGATGATAAACAGAAGCTTCATAAGTAATAGACGGGTATATCCTTAAGGCATGGTTAGCATGGCAGGAAAACATGGCTGTAGCAGTTGCAATTGGACTAAGCCAATAACAAGGGATAATATTGCATCAAGAAGATTTGGTGACATCATAATTCACAAGAGAATTTGCAAATGTCAGCAGAATCTTGAGATGGCAACAGAGGACTATATCACAAGATACAAGTTAATTAGTATATATTTTTTTAATTACATATTTGTTTTTGGGCGGCAGCCAGTTTGAAAAAGCTGTTTTCTAACACAGCCACAACAATGAGCAATAATTGGAATTCAAATAATTGGAATTAGGATATGTCTGTTTTGTTCACCTTTCATGAATAAATTGTTAATAAAGCAATGTACAATGGCAAAGGCCAGTGAATTTAGGTGATTTTGTGAAATATCTTAAATTGACTACACAAATGTGAAATAGCAACTACAGTAGCGCCCGCTACTAAGCGTGGATGGTGGGGCGGGTGGGGAAAGCAGGAAGAAAAACTAAAGCGATAACTTTAGTTTTCCTTTTTACACTGCTTGCAGAGCAGTGGGGCAACGTTCCTCCGCCTTAGCGCAGGAGCCCCCCTGATCAACTATCACAGGTAAGAATATTGTTTTTAAAAATAATTGTTAATAATATTGTTGTTTAAAATAATGTATATTATATTGTTGTTTTATGTAATTTGTTTTTCAATTTTTGTCAAATCTTTCTTTAAATTAGTTTACATTCATAGGTGTGGGATGCACGGTCACATGATAATTTGGTGGGGATTTTTTTTGTTCATAATGTTTTTTAAATTATGCAGTTTGTGGCGAATTTTTTATTTTTTTGTTTTAATGGTAATATTAAAATGTGTATATTTTGGCAACTTTTTTATATTTTTGAAATGTTTTAAGAGTGGGTTGTTAATGGGGCATGGGGGTTGAAATTATTTTTTTATTCAATAATTTACTTGGTTAATTATGGTTCATAATTTATAATTATATATATATATATGTGTATCTATATATTATCTATATATTAATATAGATATATATAGATAGATATAGATATTGATATCGATATAGATATAGATATATATATATTTGAAGTTCTGTAAAGTATTTGATTTCTTTATTGGTTGATTCCTCGGTCAGGAGTGTATGACCAGCAGGCAGCCCTCCATTGTGCCCAAGTCAGTTTTTTCCACTGTGCAGCCCACATTATCTATAACTTCCAGCCACTAGTGTTGTATGGCTGAGTGTCGCCACATCATGTGTTAGACATTTCCATTGTCGTTTCCACACTTAGGGCTTGCGGAGGAGGCCCCTGGGTATAGTTGACTTCTCTTGCGTGGGGAAGGTATGTTCTATGTCATATATTAAACTTGATGTATCAAAAGCAAGCATTATGTGATACCTTCTGCGGGTACTATAAGGCTCTCTACCATTCTTTGTCATCGAAAACAAAGCTCACTTCTAACTCCCATTTATTCTTGAGTGCTTTCAAGGAGACACTTGAGTGTTCTAATAAGGATTTGGAATGCCAGGATACCACTCTTCTACCCCATCATATTAGGTATCATGTCAGTAGCATTTTGTGTATAGGGGCACAACGATGCCTAAATCCAGTGCCTAATCTGAGCCGGTGGTTTCTGGTGCTCGGCACCGGTACTTAAATGTCAGTACCGGCTCTTATGACACTCTGCCACATGGTGGCGCTGTCTGCCTATTTAGTGATGAGTACAACAACAGCTGTTTATTAATTGAACATACATGAACAATGATCACCCAAGCCATTCTTATAACTTTGTGGACCTGGAATTGTCACACGTAGAGTGAGATGTTTAGTCGTTGAGTTGATATTGTTATTGGCAGAGGCAGTGGATGGTGCATGCTGCACTGACCTCCTGACAAGGGCCCTGTCACTTATTTTTAACATGTTAAGCACTGCCAAGATCTCATTGCTGTTTAAGAGCATGTACTGTAATCCTGTACAGAAGAAAGTGCTCCATGGATGCCCCTTTCCTCTCTCAACGTTTAAAAATCAATTAGAACACTAACGTGGAATAGTTGCACTATAGCATCCTAATAATATAAGTCTTGGGAAGTGATCTGCCCTAACATACTTGAGAGTCCCTTCAATGGTATTCCTGGCGCATAATATTGAACTGGTTTCGTATATGTGATACTTCGCATCCAACTTCCCAGTGCCATCCTAACCAGTAGTGACAGATCTGCCCTGTGTTTAATGCAAGTAATCAATAGTGACTGTAATGTTCCCTCACAAAGAAGTGACTTTACAATTCCTATTTCGCCTATGTGGTGGTCTGCTGGCCAGCAATTGTAAGTGGGCTGCCATATAGTATGCTCTGAAGTCTGGTATTCCCATTCTACCCATATGAATCTGCAGCCTCAATTTCGCCAGGTCCTCTCTTCGTCTCCCTGTCCCTCATATTACGGCTTCCAGTAGCAAAACCAGTTCCTTAAAAATCTGTGTGTGAAATATTTAGAAAGTAGATTTAATATATTAATTTGTATAATGCATTTGTGTTCATAAATGTTTTTCTACTTAGGGCCTGATTCCGATCTGGGTCGGAAAGCTCTCCGACCAATCCGGATCTGGAGTGTTTTCTGACCGAGCCGTACTCCTGCAGACCTACCGCGCGAGCACAATGCAGCCGCATGCTGCCGGACTCGGCTCGGTCAGACTCCCATGGAAGTGAATGGGAGCCGGTCGTACTGCGCGTACATGGGCTCCCATTGATTGAATGGGTACGACTCGCACAAAAGCGCCCCCTACAATGGGTACATGACGGTGCCATCCGCACCATACACGCCTGTGTTGGGGAGACCCTTGAGTCTCCCACTGAGTCTGAGTCGTAAGGCTGCGGGTGACAGGGGGTCCGATGTGGACCCCCAAAGGCAAATCTCGAACCGGCTGTCCGACGCGTGCATCGTACTGGCTTGGTTGTAAATCGCATCCATTGCACGACACGGTTTGCTTACGACCGAGACGTATGGAGCGGTTCAGACCCAGAAACGACTCGGTGAATCCCACGTAGCTCGCATCCTACTTGCTCGCTCATACAGCTGTACGAGTAGGGCGGAAAACACGCATACGGCTCGTAGTTTTTACTGCCAGATCGCGTTCGGTGCCCTTCCGACCCGGATCAGAATCGGCCCCTAAATGTGTATACATTTTCTAACTATAGAATGCTTTCTTATTGTTTTGGTTATAGGTTTTTTTATTTTTAATAGAATATATATTTTTTAATATGTCTTTATTAGATGGCAAATGTTTATTTTTGTATTTTATATAGTTTAGGTACTTTGTACTTATGGCTTAGATTGGAATAGTAGTAGTAGATCTAACACCCTCATAGACCAATGCTTTCCCCAATGTGATGCACTTTGGGGTGGGAATAGCAAATCAGCCCCCTTAGATTCCAGTGCGAATAGTAAATCTAATACCCTCAAAGTCCAACGCTTTCTTAAGGATGGCTTAAACTGAGTGGAATAGTAAATCTACTCCCTCAAAATCGAATTCTTTCCTAAACTGTCGTAGCAGCTTATTACGAGTCTGGAGGTCCACAAACCGCCAGACTTGTCAGGCGCGACGATAGCGGTCTTCCAACAACCCTATTAGGAGCAGGGCTGTTTGGCCGCCCTGGGACCACCACAACCATCAGGGATCAGAGATTCCTGGCGGTGGTGCATCGGTTTTGAGGCCGCAATGTGCTTGGTGTGACCGCTAAGTCCCCGCCAAGCATATTATGAGTTTCCCCACTGCCACACTTTTCATGACAGTGCGACTGCCATGAAAAGTGTGGTGGTGAGGAAACAAAGGGGGCCCAAGGTACCCCATTGTGCCACTGCGCCATGAGGTGCATGCAGGGGGGGAAATGGTGTGCCCCCCTGTGTACATGCACCCCCAGCTCCTGCAGGGAATGGATTTAACAGTCCATGCCCTCCAGGAACTGCCATTGATGCTCCCAAAGGCAACACAGTGGGACCGTCAAAAAACTATCCGCCAGAGTAAAAATAATTCATACTCTGAAGGCCGGTCTTGGAGGCCCTGCTCCGTGACCGCCAGGGTCATAAAAGGGCCCTTAGATTGGAGTGAGAATAGGAAATCTCCCTGCCCCGCTCCCAACTACCAATACTTCCTCCATTGTGGCTAAGACTGAAGAGGAAATAGTAAATGTATTCCCTTTAATGTTTAAAATTTTCTATAACATATTTTAGGTTAGAGTTGGAAAATATAATTTAGAGCATTGTAAGTTGAACACTTGGGTTAGTGTCTTTGACACTTAGAAAGAAATATTGTTTTTGAAACATTGTTAATTTTTTGTTTGTAGTTTTAAAGGTAAGAGTATTATATATATGCAAATGTAAAATTTGTAATAACATGCTTTGCTTTAAATTTTAGGTTATCAAGTAGAAATTTAATAATGACACACTTTTTGTAAAGTCCGTTTTATTTATCACATATAGTTATTTTAGTCATAAGGATTTATTGAGCACACATTTCACCTGGGGGCCTCAGAGCGCTAGCGAAACTCCAGTAAAAGGTGAGGGTGACGACTGATCGTAAGAGAAAGGAGGTAAAAAAGACATGGTTTAACCTCCTGCGGAACAGTTTATTGTCCGTAAGCATGCAAAGCTGTAAAGGGAGTTCATTCCAGAAAACAGGAGCCAAAAAAGAAAATGATCTGCCGCGATTCCTGGCAGTACGAATCCTAAGGGGAGTGAGTAGAAATGTTGTTACTGACCTATTGGGTAAATACCAATTAAGTTTTTTAGCCAGGTAACTAGGCGCGTTTTAGTACATGGTCTTATGTACCAGACAAATAACCGTGAAGCGTATATGTTTCCTGATGGGAAGCCAATGCAGAGCTTTCAGATTAGGTGCAGATGGGGCTGGTGATGGAAGTTTAAGCACCAGCTTGGCGGCAGTTTTCTGTAGGATTTGAAGTCTGGTGTAAAGCTCTTCATTGATAGCAGCCATGAGGACATTTCCATATACAAGGCGACTTAAGATTAGACCCTGGACACGCGATTTCCTAGATTTTATTGGAATCCATTGAAAGATCTTACGAGGGCTACACATAAGTCCAAAACAGGTACTCATTATATGGGCCATGTTTCATGGACAGCTGAATGTCTATCTTTACTCCAAGATTAAGCACTATGCGTTTGGGAGGTGGACAGGGGCCAAGGCACTGAGGCCACCAGTCATTCAACCAGAATTTGTGTGCCTTCCCATAGAGGATGACCTCGGTCTTACTGGCATTGAGTGGAAGATGGATTTTAGAAGCATATACAATTCTGTATTTCTTATTTTTAAATATATTTATTTGCATTTCAACATATATTGACAAAACATACCAATGGAAAAAGGGTCTGAGGGAATTTTAAAGACATAGCCTAGGTTAGCACCCCCTTAAACAGTATATAAACAACAAAGAAACCTAGGGGTCTAGAACAGAGGGATTACCTCAAACTGTCATCAATCGTATTTAATACATTAATGACTAACAACTAGTTTCCATGAGTAGGACAATAATAACAAATACAATGTCTGCAGTGATTTGTGAGTAGAACCCAGAAGGTAGTCGTAGGATTCCCATCAAAATCTTGTGATGATCAATGTTATCATTTAGTCATCCAACCAAGGTAATAAAGTCTCTTGATCATTGAGACCATATTCTTACCTTGTACCATAGTCGGGTCACTGCCCACAAACACTTTTTGACCAAGCGATATCAAAACTGATGGGTTGAAGTGCAGTGCAAAGAAATCATAAAGGTGGTGAATGTTAAAAAAGGATAGAAGACAAGAAAAATAAGTTTATTAAGGATCTGGCCTCTTCCTAATTAAAAACGAGAACAGTGCAAGAAAGCAGTGTTAAACAAATGACTGCATAGGGGCCAACATGTTTCAGCCTAAACGGGGAAGACCCAAGGCTTTCTTCAGGGCCTCTGTTCTAAACGTTGCTACTGCAAAGTGATAATGTCACACAAAAAATGTTGAGGTGACAGAGGGAATAATAAAGTGAAGAATCAAAAAGGATACGGTAATTCAGTAGCATATCCTCCATGTCAGTAGATGATTAAATGCATCTGGAACAACAAAACATAAAGCAAACCTAGTATTCAAAATGAGATATGTCCCACTTGAGCTCCTCCTAGTGAGATAGATAAACATAGATAACACTCACCCAGCACGACCGGGGATTTTTCCTCACCTCACCTGGACACATACTCAGGAATAATGAGGCCACGCTCTAGAAAAGTAAGGATACGGGTGCATGATGCAGATAGGTGAAAAAACTGTATTCCACTCTACTCTACACTGATATGAACACTCCTATCGTTATCCTAACTTAATGTTCAATAACCATTCAAGTAACCTCAAATTACTACGGGCTCACACTTCTCACGAGGTCTCTCAAACAGTGGCCTATAACTTAATAAGCCTGGTCACGGAAGACTAACCGGTAAAAAAGACAAGCTATATCAGATTGCCAACTTCACAAAGTGTAAAACACATGATTAAAGTCTTAAGCACACATAATACATTTTTATCAATGTGCACATTTTTAAACATATATTTCACTCATGTCGTTTTAACACGATGAACATTTTTTTACATACATATATTTTTCACATAGTTTTTCACACATAATTTTTTTCATACACATAATTTATTCCATACATTGTATATTCAGACATATTTTAATATATTAAAATGTACAATAAGTTATTTTTAATGTTTTTATAGTTCTTTTTATTATATGATTACATTTTTGGTACATTTACATTTTTTTAGGTTTTTTTTAAAAGTTGGTATTTGTGCTGTTTATTTATTTCTGTTTTTTTACTATTCAATCTTATTGATTCTTTTATATGCTTATTTGTATTTAAGATTGAATAGTAAAAGTATTAAAATTATATTAATAAAAAAAAATGTAATTGTGTGTATTTAGGGATGTTGTCTTTTTTGTTGGGATTGCTTCGTTTAGAGTAAGAGATGGAGTTGCTATGGTAGGCCTTGATGCTGGGCAAAGAGCTGTACTTTGCTTTGTATCATGTGCATTTATTTGGTTTGTTTTGCAACTTTAGGTTTTAGTTGGGTTAGCGATTGTATCATTCTTAGTTCTTGGTAGTGTTATTACATTTTTTTTAATTGCCAAAAATTGGTATGGCGTAAGGTGACTTCATTCTACAGTTCCTTGGAAAGAAGTGTGCCACCTTTCTACTGCACTGTTGTTTTTTGCCTGTTGTGCAGGGTACTATTGGAAACATTCCAACATAACACAATACTTGAGGCGGTTTCTGTGTCCAGAACAGTACAGTCTGCCAACTAGAGTAGCTTCAAAGTAGTCCATTAAAGGGGTTAATTTGTATTCATGTATTTGGTAGTGAGGTGATTCTATTAGTAAATTATAAATATTTTTCTACTGCAGTTACAGGTTTGCATTCTAGGCCAATTCCTTTTTTAATTGCATGGGCAAATTTGGTGTTTGTAGCATATTCTACACAAAAAATCCAATTGTTGCTGGTGTCTCAAGATACTTTGAATAAAATGGTAGTAACACTCTTGAATGGTTGTCTGTGGATATATGTTTTAAATAGTAGAAAACATTGTTCACCCAAAGTCGATCATTGTTTCTGCGGATTATTGGTTTGCGATATGATTTTAATAGTTCTTCTTATTTTTCACTTTGTTTATTTATAAAAGTGTGCAAATACGGGGATGTTGATCTTTTAATAATCTCCATGGATTGCATAGATTGGTGTGAATTATGGAGGGCATGATTTGAATGTGCAGTCATTTATCCATGTTGCTCTGGGTTTAAGTAGTTATGGTCATTGCATATATAATTATTCTTCTCTCATCTTTCACACTGTCACATAAAAGGAAAGTATAATTTGTATGTGGTATGGTTAGGTTTTCAGGGATATTTACGTCATCGAACATTTTTTGAGCAGCAAGTGTTTCTCCGGTTGCTTTTCTAGTACTGGCTATAAATCTTTATTTTAAGTAGAAGATATGGAGAAATCAAGAATATTAAATCTATTTGCTATTTTTGCAGGTCGATATTCTGCACTCCATGTTGTGGTAGAGCACCATCGAGTACCTTAGTTGGGGAACTCTGAAACCGAACACTAAAATTCTAATCTCAGCTTCAAAGCATGAACAAAAACATGTGATCCTGGGCAAGTCACTTAAGTAGCTTGTGCTCACAAGTGTTTGCGGTCACCAGACCATGATTTTGGCATTAACCAGTCAACATTATCACAACATGTAGCCACTGCCTAAAAGTGATAAGAGCTAAACCTGAGTTATGTTTCACAAAGAGGATGTTTGTGTGCTACACCCCATGAACACCATATGACCTGTACAATTATTGGTGAAGTTATATTCATAAAAAAGATGAGCTCACTAATGTTTGCATATATATGTTAATTTTGTTCTTTTAAACAGGAATCAAGACAAAATTCCTCCTTCCTAAAGACTGGGCGAGTAAGTCATATATGTCTGAAATATTTGTTGCATGATCTTTTCTCCCCCGACACAGAAAGGTGAATAGAAAGTAGATTCTGGGGCTCGTCTTTTTTGTCCTGATGAAGCCATAAAGCATAGAAGGCCATCACTTTAAGGGCATGTCAACAGACGAGCAGGATAATAGGGCCATTATGCCCCATCTTACCCTAGCATAGGTTCTTAACCATACCTGAGCCACCAATATTAAAGGGATAACTTTTTTGCTCAAGCTATTTTTGTTCCTTTTATTCTTTGAAGACTCTGGCTGAAACTATATCTAAATTACTTCTAGGAATATGGTCAAGCTCGTCCTGGTTTTTAGGGACCAGGATGAGACCTGATTAAGCATGCCACTTACAGAGTGGGTGAGAGTCTAACAGTAGAAACATCTCGCTTTTCCAGATACTAGGGTGATACTCATTAGACATTAGTCTGTGTTAATGTCTCTAGGTGTGGGATACCTATTAGTTTTTGAAATGTTTACATTATTTATCTCATGCTCAGCCTACACAAGGTGTCTTCACATCATTCCTTTTTTTCAATCAATCAATCAGGGATTTATAGAGAGCTGCGAGTCACCTGTGAGCGTCTCATGGTACTGGAGTAGCTAACTGCTCTCTGGTGATTTGTTCATTTGATCAGTCAGGTCTTGAGAATTTGTGTGAATTCCTGGAACGATGGGGTAGTTCTGAGGTGCAGGGAAATGTTGTTCCAAGATTTGGTCGCTAGGTGTGAGAATGAGCGTCCTCTGCTGTTGCTTCGGTGGATCCAGGGGGTATCTGCAAGGAAGAGGAAGGCAGATCATAAGTGTCTGGTTGGTTGGTGGAAGGTTATGCATTTGTTGGGATCACTGACATAATATTGAGGGACATAATATCGACTATCAAAAATATCGGCGGCAAAATATCGACAGACAGAATATCGACTTTGTATCTACAAACAGGTAAGTACAAAAATATTGAGTAAAAAATATCGTTTACAAAAATATAGTTTATAAAAATATCAACTTTATTAAAAACAATGTTAAATAAAATTAATATTAAAAATTAATTACTAAAATATACTTAAAAATACTTAAATTACCTTATAATAATTAAATAATTAATGAAAGTTATAAAAAAAATTACAATCATATTTGTTAAAACATATATATATATATATAGTAACTTTTTTGCAGCAAGAGCCTTTGAGCTTCTGGAAGGGCACACGTCGCTCTCTCGTGCAATCCAGCATTAGGTGCCTCGCTGTGACTTGCTTTCTGTCTTCGATGAATCACTGTTAAAATCCGACGCGTTTCGAGGCAGAACGCCCCGTATTCATGGATAGCTTCTAGAGGGTGTGATGTCTCTGTGCTGAAGTCGCTTTTTTATTTTTGCGTTAGTATCCGCCCTGAGTGGGCGTGGCCTTCTTGTTGCACGCTAAGCACGCTGGTTATCGAAGTCCACTATGCACAGAGTCTCATTATAACCTTGAGTAGGCTCAGACCCTCTAGTTGATGTTCGCTTTTAATATCCTATAGTAGGAGTAGAAGTTTCAGTTGGCAAGTGGCATCTCCTCGAGATTGCGCGCCAAACGGAAAGGACAGGTTCCCCTCCATGGCCGCCTCTCATCTGACTGATAGTCTTAGGAGAAACTGGTGCTCCTTCCCACGACCAGGGCAGCCGTGTAGGAAATTTTTTGCAGCAAGAGCCTTTGAGCTTCTGGAAGGGCACACGTCGCTCTCTCGTGCAATCCAGCATTAGGTGCCTCGCTGTGACTTGCTTTCTGTCTTCGATGAATCACTGTTAAAATCCGACGCGTTTCGAGGCAGAACGCCCCGTATTCATGGATAGCTTCTAGAGGGTGTGATGTCTCTGTGCTGAAGTCGCTTTTTTATTTTTGCGTTAGTATCCGCCCTGAGTGGGCGTGGCCTTCTTGTTGCACGCTAAGCACGCTGGTTATCGAAGTCCACTATGCACAGAGTCTCATTATAACCTTGAGTAGGCTCAGACCCTCTCACGCCCACTTAGGGCGGACACTAACGCAAAAACAAAAAGCGACTTCAGCACAGAGACATCACACCCTCTAGAAGCTATCCATGAATACGGGGCGTTCTGCCTCGAAACGCGTCGGATTTTAACAGTGATTCATTGAAGACAGAAAGCAAGTCACAGCGAGGCACCTAATGCTGGATGGCACGAGAGAGCGACGTGTGCCCTTCCAAAAGCTCAAAGGCTCTTGCTGCAAAAAATTCCTACACGGCTGCCCTGGTCGTGGGAAGGAGCACCAGTTTCTCCTAAGACTACCAGTCAGATGAGAGGCGGCCATGGAGGGGAACCTGTCCTTTCCGTTTGGCGCGCAATCTCGAGGAGATGCCACTTGCCAACTGGAACTTCTACTCCTACTATAGGATATTAAAAGCGAACACTAACTAGGGGGTCTGAGCCTACTCAAGGTTATAATCGGACTCTGTGCACAGTGGACTTCGATAACCAGCGTGCTTGGCGTGCAACAAGAAGGCCACGCCCACTTAGGGCGGACACTAACGCAAAAACAAAAAGCGACTTCAGCACAGAGACATCACACCCTCTAGAAGCTATCCATGAATACGGGGCGTTCTGCCTCGAAACGCGTCGGATTTTAACAGTGATTCATCGAAGACAGAAAGCAAGTCACAGCGAGGCACCTAATGCTGGATGGCACGAGAGAGCGACGTGTGCCCTTCCAAAAGCTCAAAGGCTCTTGCTGCAAAAAATATATATAGTAACATAATATAATTGAATAATATCCAATATTATTACCGTAGGATAGCGGAAGTGTAAAAATGACTATTCCTACTCGAGAGAGTGCAACAGTAGGGAAAGCGTTGGATAGCGTAGGGGTAAAAATTACTATTCCCACTACAAAGAGTGCAACAGTCGGGAAAGCGTTGGATAGCGTAGGGGTACAAATTACTATTCCCACTCCAGTGGGTGCAACAGTAGGGAAAGCGTTGGATAGCGTAGGGGTAAAAATTACTATTCCCACTACAAAGAGTGCAACAGTAGGGAAAGAGTTGGATAGCGTAGGGGTAAAAATTACTATTCCCACTCCAAAGAGTGAAACAGTAGGGAAAGCGTTGGATAGCGTAGGGGTTAAAATTACTAATCCCACTCCAGTGAGTGCAACAGTAGGGAAAGCGTTGGATAGCGCAGGGGTAAAAATTACTATTCCCACTCCAGTGGGTACAACAGTAGGGAAAGCATTGGATAGCGTAGGGGTAAAAATTACTATTCCCACTCCAGTGAGTGCAACAGTAGGGAAAGCGTTGGATAGCGTAGGGGTAAAAATTACTATTCCCACTCCAGTGGGTGCAACAGTAGGGAAAGCGTTGGATAGCGTAGGGGTAAAAATTACTATTCCCACTCCAAAGAGTGTAACAGTAGGGAAAGCGTTGGATAGCGTAGAGGTAAAAATTACTATTCCCACTCCAGTGGGTGCAACAGTAGGGAAAGCGTTGGATAGCGTAGGGGTAAAAATTACTATTCCCACTCCAGAAAGTGCAACAGTAGGGAAAGTAAATACTTCTTATATTATTTAAAAACAGTATCAATTAATATCTATAAAAAATTAATTAAAAGTAATTACCAATTTAATATAATTTAATAATTCATCAATTAAAATTACAAATTACAATTAATTTTTACTATTAGTTACCTATTCAAATTAATTACAAATTAACAATTATTTAATTAACAATTAAAAATTAATTAACAATTAATTCAAATTAAAAACAATTAAATAAATTGAATTATTTAATTAATTATGAATAAATTACTTCCCACCCTATTCCCCTATAAACTCACAACCCGCTACAAAAAATAAATTAGTAAAATTAACATAATTAGCAATTAATCAATTAAAATAAATTAATTAGCAATTAAAATGTAATTAATTACCCATAAAAAATTAATTAACAATTAATTCTAAAAAAATAGCAATAAATATTTTTACATATTTAATTCATTATACATAAATTACTTCCCACCCAATTCCACTATAAACCCACAACCCGCTACAGAAAATAAATTAGTAAAATTAACAGAATTAGCAATTAATCAATTAATTAAAATTAATTGACAAATAAAATTTAATTAATTACCAAATATAAATGAATTAACAATTAATTAATAATGAATACCAATAAATAAATTTACATATTTAATTAATTATAATTAAATTACTTCCCACCCTATTCCCCTATAAACCCACAACCCGCTACAGAATTAAATTACGCAAAAATTAAAAAAACAAAATTCATTAATTAAAATTAATTATAACATAAATACACACTTTTCACACATATAATAACATAACAAACACTAAAAAATCGATATTATTAAAAATTCGATAATTTAAATAACCTATATTATATACTTCGATATTTTAACTTTCTATATTTTTAACATTCGATATCACATTACTTACCTTCAAAACGATATTTTTGATGTCTATATTCTGTCCATTCGATATTTTGTCCAGCCTATATTTTGAACTCGATATTATGTCCATTCGATATTTTGTAGTCGATATTATGTCTGTTTACCCATTTGTTGATGTACGTTGGCCCTTCATTGTGCAGGGCTTCGTATGCATGGGTCAACATCTTGAAATGGCATCTCTTCTGGACCAGGAGCCAGTGTAGCATCTTGAGGTGCTGTGTGATGTGGTTCGGTCTGGGGAGGTCGAGGATAAGTCTTGCTGCTGAGTTTTGTATTGGCTATAGTCTTTTCAGGAGGCATGCAGTGATTCCTATGTAGAGTGTGTTCCCGTAGTCCTTCCTGCTGGTGATGACGGCCTGCGTGGCAGCCCTTCTGGTGTTGCCTGGGAGGCACCTGAAGCTCTTGCAGAGCATACGTAGGGTGTGGAAGCAGGCGGATGAGACTGTGTATACCTGTTTCTTCACAGATAGCTTGCTGTCCAAGAAGAATTTGAGGCTGCGGCGTAGTCTGTTTGGGTGGGGGATGGGCTGAGTTCAGAACGCCACCATACGTCGTTCTATGGCGAGGTGTTGTTCCCAAAGATGAGGACTTCCGTCTTGTCTGTGTTGAGTTTATGGCAGTTGCCCTTCAACCAGTTGGCAACGTTCATCATACATTTGTGGAAGTTGGTTCTGGTGATGGAAAGGTCTTCTGACAGCAGAAGGATGATTTGTTCTTGAATACTTAGGAATTGGACTGGCTCTCTCTCAACAGCTGAGTCCATAGCTGTGGACTCTTTACAAAAGAAAAATTATTTTGCTGCCTATTACATTTTTTTACATTGCCAATAGCAGTTGCCAACTTGTTGGGGGTTATTTAAGATTTATACTCAAGGACCTGGGTTGGGTTAAAATTGGTAGTGAGTCTGTGGTATCTAAAAGAATTTTCACAATTCAAGGTCTAATCAGCCCCTTTACATTGCAAATCAAAGTGCATCCCTGTCCAAAGGTAGGACCATATTCGCTCCACAGGTGGGTTCAGAGTATATTTAGTTAATTTATTATCACATGATGATTACAGATCATACCAGTATCATACTCCAAAGAACACTGAGAGAAATAAAAAGTTATACCTCTGCAAATAAGCTATTTGTAAAAGTGAGCAAAACTAAAATTTTGATCTTTGGAAGAGGTTGCATGATTATTGACGTGATATATCGAACAAAAAAGTAACTTATGCCTAAACCTATATTCATTTAGGAATTTGGCTAAGTGACAACTGCATCCCAAAGTAACACCTAGCCGTCTGAAAAAGTAAGGCTGTCTTTTTAATATTTGCATTGAGGTGATTGGTAGAATGGGGAGCCCTGCTGCACTCTCTATAGTAAAAGTGACAAAATCAAAGCTAATACCGCCCCTGCCATGTGGATGGTTAATAAGCTGAATTTGGATCAGCGTGCGATATATATAGAAACATATTTTGTCTGCTCAAAGCATGTAGTCGGGTGCAGCTCAGGTTGAAATTTTACCTGCAGTCACCTGATATTGCAATACCTGCTCTCACAGTGAAGCTGACCCTCAGGATTACTATAGGCAAAGCAGGTTCGCTTAAGAGTTTTTTTGTGATATGTTCAAAAGTGATGGACATCCTATCCAGAACCCCCCAATGGTCAAATGCTACATAAAGCATTTTCAGCTATTGACCAGTGGAGGTCTGCGAAATTCCCCCTCAAACACCCACTTTAAAGAAATAGTATGCATGCATTTAACTGCTAAATCTTTTAAAAACACAAGAAAACACCTCCATTTGAATTAGTGTTGTACCATCTAAGGAGTACTGGAAGCTCTCTGTTAGCCTTGCTGAAGCATCTCAAAAATCTTAGAACCTCATTACGAGTGGCCTTCTGATAAGTGCAGAATTATGAGTTCTGTGTCAATTTATACTTAGATGTTTTAGTGATGTTTGGAAGCCTGACTTTTCTCCACAGCTGTTTCTTTTGAATTGTTGGGGGAAAATAGTAGTATTAGTTTTCTGTGGTAAATAATTAATTTTATTTTGGTTTTTAATTACTGTTTATTTTACTGTTAGAAGAGAATGTTGTTAGTTAATTATTTGTTCTGTTTTAAAATGTTAATTACTTTCTGTCATGGTATTGTTTGATTTTCAAATATGTATCTTTTTTCAGTGATTTTTTCTTTTTGGTTTGAATGTGTTTTATCTTTTTTTAGAAAAAATAAAAAAATAAATATATATTAAGTTAAAATAAGCATATTTCCTTTTTATTTATTTAATTTAGCTTACGTTTATGTTAGTCAACTTTCCTGCTGTTGTTTGTTTTCATAGGAAAAACAGAAAACAATAACATTGATTAAAAGAATATTGCCATCAAAAATATCTCAAATACTTCAATATTATACATTTAGCAGCACTAAATAGCCGCCCAACAATAAAACATACTGAACATTACTAAAATATCAATAACTAAAATATTGACAACAAAAGTATTGTTACTGTAACAATAAAAATGAAAACTATGCAACTGTAAATATATTAAATTATCACAAATTGCAATACATATACATACACATGCACACACACATATATATATTACTATAAAAGAATATGCATAGTAATATAAATTTTTATTTTAATAAATTACTCTCAAAAGAAATCAAACAAACCATCAAAGAATGAATAAAACCATAATACAATATTACTAGAAAAACAATATGGAATAAATATTTATACAGTAAATATACCATTGATACATTTATAATCTTGAAATAAACGCTGATAGAACATGACAAACACTAATTAGCGGGCACAAAATAAGGTGAAAAAATTAAATGTCAAAGAATCCAACCAATATCATTAAACTTTAAAACAGTTAACCAGTTACAATGCTTTAGTAATTAAAACCCAAAATAAAAACGCCACGCAAATGTTCAAGAACTTGGGTCACTAACCACTACGCTTCAAGAAGCCAAAATGCTGCCGAATTGTTGACAGACACTAGAAGAAAAAGACAACTCCTAAGTAATTAACGACTTGCAGATCGCTGCATATCTTGGAGGCAGTTTTTAACTCAGTGAGTGATCCTGCTGGTTCCGGAAACTATGACAGTAGCTGCGTAGGGAAGTAAGAAGGCGCAGTAACGAATTATAAGGGCCTCATTCTAAGAGCCTCAGAGTTTGCCCTGTAACTTCTACCTCAGAAGTAATGGATACAGGTGGCATCAGTAATTCCAAGGTGCAGCGGAGTTACCCGGTATTACCCAATGGACTCTGACAATCCCATTAGAGGTAAAAAAAAAATGCCAATGAATATGGTAATGCCAGACAACATTCCCCTGGTAGTTTCTGGTATTTCATCAAGACACCTCATCTGCCTTTAGCAGGTCGAGTCTCTTGGTGATAGACAACAAATATGCATGAGGCCTATCATGTTTTAGGTTGAAAACTGTAATTGACAGACAGGTGGCAAGAATTGTTGTCTCACTTTTTTAAAAAATCATAAAGTTTTGAAGAAGGTTGTAGGATTTACTAACGAAATAAAACTAAAGAAATATGACGTTCCTGTAAAACACAAAGTGAGGAATGTACGACTGAGCATAAGATAGGTTCTTTCATGTCTCTTAAAATAATTGTGTGAGGATAAATATCTGAAACAATAAGTAAATCACATTGTGTTTCTCCATTTGTTAAATTGAGCGATTTAACATCATGCACAGAATGTTACTCTCTTAACATGAAGATTTTTGTAGATTGTCACTAGTTACTGAAGATTCAAGATTGATTTTCAGGGCCTGGAGATGAAACATGCTTCGCTGTCCCATGGCGTTACCTTTCTATAGCTCTCTTTTTAGCCTTAGAAAGGCCCTGCTGCAGCACACACCGCCCGCCAGACTTAAACTCGTAATCCGGAGGGCAGTCTGACTTCAAGTTTAGCGGTTTTCCTCTGTAGTGCTGGTGTGGCGGCCCGCAGGAGGACCGCCAAACTCAAAATCAGGCCCTAAGTCCAAAGGCAAAATGTTCGCCCAGAACGAACCTGGTTGGTGTATCCTCCACCGCTGTCAGCCTGAAATCACGCCTAGGTCCCAGACTACCGCAAACATAGACTATCATTCGAGTCTTGCGCTTTGTGGTGCTAGTTCTACTTAAAACTTTAAAATGTATATCCTGAGTTCCACTTATTGGATTTTTGTCATGTTGGTGCCATTTTGTTTATTAAATTATACCCTAGTTTTTCGAATTTGGTTTGGGATTTTTATTGTTTTGCATTTTGACTTTATTGTTTTGATACTGCATAAATATTTTTTTCTTGTTTGAATTTGTTTTATTGAGTTTTTAGTTAACAAAACAGACATACACAATATATATAACTTTTTTGTATCAGTCATTTGGTTGGTTCAGTAATAGATAGTATAGCGGTACAGTTGCAATCAGGAAGTGTCCATGTCTCTAGCGGTAACAAGTACGTACTTTTGTAAAGTGTATGTGAGCAGCACACATCAATCATTAATATCATTGGTACTGTATAAATACTTTACACATTGCCCTAAGTGAAGCATCTTTGCTCTGTGCCATAGCTACTACGAAGCTGAGCTCAGGTTAATTTAGTGACTTTAAGGGATCACCCAGACTAAAGTTGTAATTATTCTTTGAACTGGCCGGTCATCCACTCCAAATAATAATCTAGTTTCTTACAATGACATTCTTATTTTTGCAGGGACCTTGGAAAAAAAAAATTTGATTTTGAAGTAAGTTTTAGCTGATTTATATGAGGTTTGCCTCAGGGTTTTCTATGTTAACAGAACCATTTAGGGTGATGCTCAAGAAGAGAGTCACATTTGAGTGGAAGAAGCATCAGGAGGTATTTAATGGTATCAAAAGGCTTTTATTAAATTCCCTGCACTTGAACGTTTCTCTAGTGAAGCAAAATGTGTTCTATTGGTTACAGAGATGTTCTTTCCTAGTTTGTGAAACAAATGGGAAACCCTATTTCTTATGCCTATCTAGTCTTCCAAACGATATTACTCTACCGAAGACGGAAGCCCTAACTTGTTTGTGGGCAGTAAATCTTTTTACGACATCTCCTTGAAGAAGAACGTTTGAGATTTTAAACAGACTATAAACCATTATTTTTTTTGTTGCAAAGTAGTCAGACAGGTAAAACATCAGCCTGATTAATGAGAATGCTGGCAAGTTATGTGAAGATAATTTTTGGGTAAAATATGTTCCGAGGTAAGAATGGCTGAACTGTTTATCAAGGTTACCCCATCTGGTGTAACTTCTGAAAGATGATAAGAATAAGTGTGCTGCAGCTTTGGTCACTGATACCTTGGAGACGGTGGGCCATGCCTGGATTATGGCTATGCTTAATAATGTAATAGAGTATTCTACAATTTGTTGTGAATGGCTGGCTTAGGAAGAAAATTCTAGAACACACAAGTCATTTGAATATGACTGGGAGTTATGACATTTTTTGTGAGTGGGTGGCATAAAAGGAAAAGTCTAGTACACGCATTACAAATCTTTTGGAAGCTTTTAGGAGAATTTTTGTAGGAAGATGATTTGCTCTTGGGGGCCATAAATGGGTTCCACTTGCGAGTTTATGAGTAAAAATGTAGTTTTTAGGTACACTCCTTTACTTCTGATTCATAAGTACTTCATATCAAATTGGCTAATCCTAGACTCAAACTGCTGTACAAAAGACTTCTTTATTCCAAACTTGAAAGATGTTCACATAGAGAAATCAGGGATTCAGCTTTTCGTTCTTAAGGATTGAAATTAAACAAATTAAAAAATGTAAGAGATGTTTCATAAACTTTAAAAACAGTAAAGACTAAACTATGAAAATCTTGTATTACAAGACCATGATATACATAATATTAAAACCCACAAGAAACTGTACTGTCTAACTGTGTGTCACATATAAACAAGGATGTGATCCAAAAATACAATGAAGGGATAATGACAAATAGTCATTAATTTGGGGTAAAATGTGTACTCGGGTAAGAATGGCTGAACTGTTTCATTGATCAACATGATAGACACATATAATTGACTTTTATCATATGTGTTTTAATTTACATTTTGCTCAACTCTAATATCTATTACGGACTTATTATAAATACTGAGAAATATGCCATTTCTTGCTCTTTACTTAGGAAAATTATTTGCCATTCATTCTGTATATGGAATGAAATGCGTCGGCCTAATCATTGATGTCCCTTTGTGGCCTTTTTATCAATGTCAACAAAGAATATTTTTTAAGTTTGGAATAAAGAGGTATTTTATTCAACAGCTTGGAGTCAACCACAACTCTGATGTGAAGTAATAATGAATAAAACTGAAAAGAGTGCACTCCAATCCTAAATTTATGACTGAAAATGTTATTCTGTTGAGTAATAAGGGAACTTGTCGCTGAGGTTCAGTGTGTTTTTGCTCTGTGCCAAATTTGTAGACTTAGGAAAATATGTGAAGTTTATGATGACCTATTTCATGTTTCGTGATTAAAGATCATTTAAGAAGTACGCCATTGTCATTTAGGTACCAATGCTGCTAAGTCCCTCATTGCAATCTGCTAATGCTGGCAGAAACATGAGTTTTCACCTGCTTTGGACTTTAAAGTTCTTGTTTAAAGTGTAATGTTTTTCTTCCCGAGCACACTTTTGCTAGGAAAACCAAGAAACAAGTTAAAACGTGAAGAATAAGAGCTAGTATGCTGACAATCTGAGGGAATCAGTGTGCAAACTCCGATTCTCAATGGTATTCACCATTAATGAGTCCAAAATTGGTAATGGTCATGTAATCCTGCATCTTGGAAATGGCTATCCCTACATTCTTGGTACAGCTATGTCCAGGATTAGCGGTGCACTTCCTCTGCACTTTTCTTACAAAGAGAGTCAAAACAGTAGGTGAGAACAATATTTTAGTGGCTAAGCAAGGATGACAAAACTACGGAATTTCTGAGACCTTGCTCAGAATGAGTTCTGTCAGGTAAACAGTGTTGATGCAAGACGGTTCTAATGATGCTGTTTCCTTTTTATGTTAGATGTTGGAAAATCTAACCATGGACTTTTCAGACCCATTTGATATTTTGGAAGAGGGCAAACGGTATATGTTCTGTTACACTGCTTTTCGAATTGAGTGGAATACAGATATTCTTCTTCAAAAACTACTGAATGTGTATTAGATTTTTCAGCAAATGTGTTTTTAACGAAAGGGTTGGCTACCGTAACAAATAATGGTTAATTTCATTCCTATAATATGAACATGAAGCAGTTTCTTGAATGAAGAAAACTGCAGATAAAAAAGACCTTTATACTGTCCTCGAACCAGTAGTCTGATTGAAAGAATTAACTAATTTGTGAAGGAGTGGAAATTACAATGACCTGTGGTTTTGTGGATGAAGAATATTTGAGAGAAAATAATATGGGTGTGGCATATTCCCCTGCCTTGCTCCTTTTGGTGTGCACATTTGGAGATGATCAGGAAAAAAAGTGTTGTATCTGGATTTGGTTCTCAAATATGTTCTTCAATACTTAATACATTAAAAAGGTCTATCAATGTTGGCTCTTTAAAGAATTTGTTTTCACTTTTACCACATGTGCTATTCTTTAGAATTATCCCATCCTTCTCATTGCGGGTCCCCTCCCATTGAGTGGAAAAAATTGATCAATAGATGTGAAAAGTACTTGTATTGCTTGATAAGTAAAGAAGATCAGCAGCGAACAGCTCCTCACACCTGCTAACCCATAGCTCTCCAATGAGGGGAAGGACATAAGTTTAAGAGGAATATCTCGTTAAAGTAAATAGAGAACAGTGATGAGTACTTGCAGAGGGGGGTGACCTTATCAAAATGTATGGATGAGTTTTGCTTTTTAGGAGTGTATACTGAAAAGAGGGTGACTGACACATGCCAAATGACTGAGTTTACAGCTTTGCTGCCAGTTCTACCATCTAACCATTTAGCAAACGAACACCCAGGCATCATATAACCCCAATCACCCCATGCTATCGCCACATTGTGTCCCGCATTGCTATAATCTATACAAGATTCCACAAAGTAAATATTGGACGATGAGTTGCAAAAAAACGCTATTTTTTCAGAAGTGGGAGATGTCTTGTGGATCTGGGAGTGAATTGGAATACACGATTTTTCTGGAACAAACGTACAATGACAGGTGAGAGCCTTCTGTCTTCTTTAGTGTGGGACAAAGGGTTCAGGCAGGATGCATTCGTGGGGAGAGCTTCGGTGATCTTCTGAACCATGTGCATCTGACACCGCTACATTAAGTACCCGCCCCTGCGCAGCCCATTTTACTCCGTAGAGTCATAGGGTCGTTTTCTACCAGGATCCTCTCGACATTTTCTCTTAAGAAATGGTGGAGTGAAGTTAATGCAAGAACATACACCCTACCGCCCACAAATCACACGCACGTTGCCCCTTTGCCCTCAATTGACGCGTTAGGGCATAATGCAGTCTGGCACATCAGTAAACAAACGCGCCATATCTGAAGTACTGTGTGCTGGTCCCAGTCTTTAAACAAAGCTTTTGTGACATCGACCTAAAAAAACACAAGATGGATGCTGCGGTCCCGCACTAGGAGATGGCGGAACCTTGAGCTGTGTACCGCGGAAGGGATCATGCAACTAAGGACAAGCTCGTCGGGAGTGACTCTGTTCTAGTTTCCACGCAGTTTGATGTGGTGCACAAGCAGGGACTGTTTGTAATCGTTTGAAAAATGGGCGTTAAATATTGTTTGTAGTTGTAATGCGTCCTCTTTATAGGGATAGGCGGGAAGCGACTCGAGGGCGCCCCCTGGTGCAGCCGCGGCCGCGGAGGGGAGGCAGGAGGAGGGGAGGGAGGGGTATAACATATCACACTTCGGGCAGGTGATGGAGAGGCAGTAACTGCTGGTGGTCGGGAGGGGGTCGCCATTTTCAACTGCGAGGGAAGAAAGAAAAGCTAGAGACAAAGCGCCGACTAGCGAGCGGAGCGGGACCCAGGCGCGCTGACATCCCCAGGCAGAGCGAGGCGGCGGGCACAGCATGGCGAAGGCGAAGAAGGTGGCGCGGAGCGGAAAGAGCGGGGGCGCGGTCCCAGGCATTGCAGCGCAGAGGGGTCGGCGCGGGGTTGTGGCGGTGGCGCCCAAGAGCCCCCTGGTCAGCCCAGGCAAGGGCTTCAAGACGACCCCGCTCAAGACCCCGACCCCGTCCCGTAAGGTGGCAGCGTCTGCTGCAGCCAAGAGCCGTCCTCCCCCCAAAGCGCGGACACCGCCACCCTCCAAATCCCAGAAGTCCCCGGCGAAGCCCCAGGCGAACCCTGCCAAGATCAAGTCCCCTCCGCCGAAGTCCGAGGCGACTCCGGCGAAAGCGAAGCCCCCTCCGGTGAAGCCCCAGAGCACTCCCGTGAAGCCCCAGAGCACCCCCGTGAAGCCCAAGAGCACCCCCGTGAAGCCCAAGAGCACCCCCGTGAAGCCCAAGAGCACCCCCGTGAAGCCCAAGAGCACCCCCGTGAAGCCCAAGAGCACCCCTGTGAAGTCCAAGTCGCCTGCGGCGGCTAAGTCCCGGCTGCCACTGGCGAAGTCTCGGCCACCCCCCAAGGTCCGGACACCGCCTCCTACCAAGACCCCCTCGCCGGCGACGTCCCGGTCACCACCGCCCGCAAAGCCCCAGTCCCCACCTCCTGCCAAGTCCAAGCCTCCTGCCCCCGTGAAACCTCAGTCCCCCAACCCGAGCAAAAATCGCCCTCCACCTCGGGTCAGGTCGCCCCCACCTACAAAGCCTCAGTCCCCGGCACCCCCACCACAGAAAAAGTCCCAGTCCCCGGCACCCCCGCCACAGAAAAAGTCTCAGCCCCCGACACCCCCGCCACAGAAAAAGTCTCAGCCCCCGGCACCCCCACAGAAAAAGTCCCAAACACCCCCACCGCCCCGGACACCTCCTCCCCGAGCTCCGCTGCAGGCGCGCACCCCTCCTCAACCCCGAGCCCCGGCGGCCCGCTCCCGGTCCCCTCTGAAGACCCCCACGGCCCGGTCCCGCTCTCCCCCGCAGCCCCGCAAACCCCCCGCAGCTCGCTCCCGGAGCCCGCCGAGGGCTCGGGCCCGCTCCCCGGTGAAGAATCGGAAGTCCGTGCCAGCTCGGTCCCGGTCCCCTCTGAAGCCAGCAGCCGCTCGCTCGCAGTCCCCGCCGAAGGCTCCTGCAGCAGCAGCAGCACCCAAGTCCCCGCCGCCGGCCCGCAAGGCCCCCGCAGCCCGCACCCAGAACCCCGCAGCCGCTTCTCCCGCCCAGCCTCGCAAAGCACCGGCCGCCCGCTCTCTCTCACCACCGCAGGCCCGGAAGGCGCCCGCCGCTCGCTCGCAGTCTCCTCCGGCGCGGAAGGCTCCCGCAGCCCGCTCCCAGTCTCCCCCTCAGGCCCGGAAGCCCCCCGCCGCCCGCTCCCCGTCACCCCCGCCGGCGAAGAAAGCCCCCGCCACCCCTCAGCCTGCCAAGAGCGCTTCACTGCTGGACCTGGGCACGCAACGGGAGCGCTGGCACAACTTCCAGAAGCTGCAGAAACTGAGTCCCGAAGCAGCCGCCAAACTCCTGTTGGACTCCTAGTGAGTATGGGATGGGGGCAGAATTGCGCACCTGCAGACAGCCCACGCGTAACAAGTGCACGAGATGACATGTGCCAGATCCACGCTACGCAATAGGGCCAGTGCACATCTACCTTAATATCACTTACGCCAATCCCGAGCTCTGCACTGCGACCAGTGGCACCCATTTACCCCTAGGTGACCTGTGCTAACCTCACGCTATTTAATGCACCTCACGCTATTTAATGCGATCAGTATCCATCTACCTCCAACCCCCTATGTACAGTAGGACCACTGCCCACCTACATTTAGGTCCCTTGAGCTGACCTTATGCTATGCTGTGCGATCATTACCCATTTACCTCATTATGACTTGTGCTAAACCCACGCTATGCAATGTGACCAGTGCCCCTTTATCTCTAGCCGACTTGTGACTGTTAACCCCACTATGTTCTGCTTTTCTGAACGTAGTAATCCATGTGAACTGGGCCCGGCTACGGGTGCCCTGCTGCACCCTGTAGACCGACCTGTTTGCCCTTACTTTTCCGACAAGGTGCCATGCCACATGATCTTCCTTGTAGACACATGCCCATTCTACCGCCCGCTGACCCTTGTCACCTGCTAACATGCTCTGCTAAATTCACGTAATTTACCCTGTGCTCTCACCTCCTGGTGAACTCTGCAACTGACACCTGCTGACCTATGGCCCTAATAGCCCCGACAAGAGGTGACGTGTGCTCTCATGGTCTGGCTTGTACTCTTTCTCTTGCTGAGCACACTTACACCTGCCTTGCATTCTCCCGCACCCACACTCCACCCTCTGCTAGGCATGAAGTGACCCACCTCCGAACGGGCAGAATTTGACCTGAATGTCAACATCAATCTCAGCATTTCCACCTGCCCTACTGGTATCACAGTGCGCCCATCACCTAGCTGCTTCCATTAAATTCCCAACATCTCACGCATCTCCTTCCTTTTCCTTCCATCATTCCGTTACAATTCTCATCTTTGAGTCCACTAAATGTGTCGAGGGGGGCGGAAGGAAATGTCACGTGCTCACATTGATGTACCCCTTTACCGTTTGCTCGCTGCTTTTGTGTGCCATCAAATCTGCCTGCTCTGTAGCATTGTTCGCCTCCTGTGCTTGATTGCGCTGTTTATTTATGAAATGCAATAGTCTCAATAAAGTCCTGGGCGTATCCTGGTGCTATGATTGAACTGTCCAGGCCTGGTACTATATAAAGGGGGGGGGGGGGGGGTACAGCCTGCGATGGCGTACTACAGTAGCTGCATGGTCCACCAGATTTGGGGCTGTCACCTTCGACCATTCCCGTATTTCCAGCTGACCCATTGCGCCGTTCTCCGATCTGTTTCTTGGCATTAGCATCCCGCCTGATCCCGAGTTTCTGTCTCTCCTACCCCTTGCCACAGTTTCTCTGTCATGTCTATCGATTTTCTACAGTTGGCGCAGAAATTGGCATGTTATGGTGCGGGACGGGGGGAGGGGTGGTAGCATGTGTCAGTCAAGTGGCCTTGTTTCCTGGAAGCTCGATGCCTACTATGGTTTAAATATGTGTTAATCATTTGCCGAAAGAGGCCCGGCGTGGCGTGGCTCGTTGCACCTGCCGAATTCAAGGCATTAGCCTAAAGGAAGTGTGCAGGGTGCAGACCGGGAGGGCCTTTTGTTAGATGTTGTCTCTTGAATAGTGGGATCTTGGCAATTTTCACACCATCGTTTATTGATGCGGTTTTATATAGCGCGGACACTACACCGAGGTGAACAAAGGTTAGGCCCTGGTGTTGCTTAAGAAGGCTCTGAATTGTCCACTCATTAGAACCCCTCAATAGGTAAAGCAGTGTCGATCCGCTTGCTACCCAAGTCCATATAGTTGCTTCTGGTTTTTACAGTGATTTTAAAACTTATTTGTAGCTGCACAGCAGGACGGTGTCTTACTTCTTTTTGTGTTTTATTATCATTATTTTTTGCATTTCCTAATGCTTAGGCTGTCCTAGCATGAACCCACCTGCTGCCTCTTGGCTCAGACACGGTTGTCTCTTCCAAGGAAAATTCGATCTGTATGTCTTTCTGCTGACACGGTAGTAGTACCTGCGCTTGTCCAGTAACTTTTATTTAATGGATGCGCGCCCTTGTGGAATTGTGTTTTGAATTTCAGTGGGCGTTGTTAGAGTGTCTTTGTTGGGCATGTCGTGCTTTTGTTGCCGCCTGAGCATTTGTATATGGCGGGCTCTTTAACGCCTGTAGAGAAAGGGATGTGCCTCAAAATGGCTCACCCACTCCCAAGCCTTTGAAAAAGGCCCAGTGATGCCAAGAAGGGAATTTGTATAGCAACGGCGGGACTTGAACGCCGAGAGCCAATGAAATTGCGTGTCTTCGTCCCGTGTAATTACCATATGTGGCTTCACTATGGTTACCGAGCACAATGAACCCTCTCGTTGCCTGACTAGCGTAGATGCTAATTATCAAGTCCTTGTAGGCGTTATCCCTAAAATGTATACATTAAAATGCGCCTGGACGCGCACATAAAGAAACGGGCGCAGAGGCAAACTGTCGCTCTTTGTCTGCCTTCCAAGTCTGTTTGGCAGCAGAAACAGGATACGTGGAAGCGGAATATTTGAAATATGATCTTTCTGCCTACAGAGAAGCCTCCGAACAATTCCACCCTCCATTGTCAACAATGAGGGCCTTCGTAGGCTGTGTAGTGAAGGGGATGGGGCCACTGACAGCGGGGTGCTCGTTTAAAAACAAACAAAAAAAATCTGGTTCTCATTTAACAGTGTAGGCAGAAAGGTGTGTTTTTGTTGTTGTTGTCTGCATTCAAACAGAGGAGGGAAACGCGCCATTGCATGAGGGACACAGCTGAAAGGAACGATTTCGCGCCATTGTGACCCAACGTCTGAAGGACCCCTGTCCCTGCTCGTCAAAGGATGGGCACACAGGACGTGTGGGATTTGAGAAATGGGCGCGTACAAAGTAGAACTCAATAGATTTACAGTTAAATAAACAATGTTATAAACACAAAGGGCAAAAGAGAGCGAGATTTCGTGAAATATATGTTGTATCCACTAATTACATAGACGTGTCTGAAGGCTACGTTTTTCGTGTCTTCCTTTGAGCTGACCTTACAACGGTGCAACGTTGTCCTACAGAAAGAGCATGGTACAGGAGCGCGCTACCTAGAGCCATCGATGCAAGCATCAGCAATTTGAAGGCTTAGCAGCTGTTGGGGTGCGACATAAAGATGGCGGACCCCCGCCCGGGCGCCCTTCTTTCCTTACCGAACAAAGGGGGGGAAAAAACTCTTCACCCCAACAGACCCTCCTCCGTTTTAGCGTGAAACAGGGGAACTCGAGCATTACTGACTAAAAAGATGCGAAAAAACAAACGTACCCTATTTATAAGCTTAGGTGCATACCTCGAGCCTGAGCTGTTGACCTGAAGCAAAAATCTCCTGTACTATTCATTTATTTTCTATATTTATTATGTAGCGCTGCACAAAGCGCTCGTGTTGTTGTTGCGCCGTACAGCGTTTTACAGACGCACACCCAGATAGATGCATGCCTGCAACGCCATCATTTCACCCGGATAACTGCGCAGCCCAGTGCATCTTTCAAACATTGTTTACGTTTCAACATCTATCATTTTCTTGGCTGAACGGTATCCAGAGTCAAACGGACGGACTCCACACAATCCATACACATTCGTTCAAACATACATTCATATTTATTATTTTCAAGAAGCCATAGCGTCGAATAAAAGCTTGAGATTCGTACTGTGCATGACTGTGGCATCCGCCAGGCTGTGTTTTTCGCAGCTAACTGTAAGTAGCAGGGGCCTTCTTGATGAAGATTACGTACTGATTAGGAAACAATCAACCTATTCGGCTAATCAGTTTTAAACCAATTAAATGCACACATGGCCGTTTGAAATGGAGCCCCAGTGTGTTTGACAGCCCAAGTGGAAAATCCGCCTGCTTCAGTGTCAGGCTGGTGACAGTATGTAAACACGGGCATGCGAAGGCACTGTGCCACTCCAGTAGAATAACTCTTACTAAATCAGTGGTGGCAACTGAACATGTGCGCACACACACGTACAATTATTTACAAACGACTGAGAAAGATAGTGTGAACAGTTTGGAGAAAATACGGTCTAAGATTAGGGAAAAAGAAACAGGGATATAGGGCACAGGGTCAAAGGAAGTCCGTAAAACGTTGTTATGTGTTAGTACGTAATCAAGGATTATGGTTATTTGAAGGGTTTGGAAAGGGGTAACACTTAGAGTTAGACCTTAGGTTTTGCGATTTAATGGAGAAAAAAATACTATGGGTATTAACACCTGCAGCGAAAAAGAATTCTAAAATGTTTTTTTACTTTTCCATTTCCCATTTAAAATAAATGTATTCTCATTAAACGTTTCTCGCTTTCGATTTACTACTTAAAATCTACCCCTTTTTTTTCCACTTCGAACCTGGAGTACTTGCAGCGAGGGCTTGCATTGTGGTGCACTGAACAGCACTCTTTTATAAATGGGCATGGCAGGTGAGGCCTGTGATTTCTTCATTTATTTTACTTCTGTTAGTACAAGAGCGTCAGTAAATGTCCACTTGAGATGACAACAGAAGAGAAAAGTAGGTGAAGTCTTCAGCTGAGGCCAGTCCCTTGCCAGGCAGTAGTTCCCTTTGGTTGCCCACTTAGGCAGCATAGGGACGGTGGCCTAGCAAGCAGGCTGCCCCTTCAAGCAACCCTCATTCTGGCGAGAGGACAGTGTATACACTAGCTGAACTGCAGCAATCATCTGGTATACTCTGTGACCAGAACAAACAATGCAGGAGTTAGCACACTTATACATTTGAAATGGAACCTCTTTGGCTGTAAGTATCATCAGTCCACAGTTAGAAACATAGCAACATGTAGCACGGGGGCCAGACATCCTTGGACCTGCGCTACTGTATATTAAATTGGCTGACTAAAAGTAAATACATTTTAAAGTTAAAAAAAAACAGTAATTTTTAAAGAGTGTCAAAATGATCACAGTAAAGAGTGTTAGTGAATATATCCTGGGCATAACCATGGCAAAAGTAGGATCTCCACTCCCAATACTAACGGGCAGAGGGGTCAAGAAGCATTGCTCATATTTACAGACTGTCGAGAGATACAGATCATCTTATATCAATCAATCCTCTGCATTGTGTGAAAATCATATTTCGAGTTTCCTCTGACTTAAAGGATGTGAAAGAGATGTTAAGGAGATATCTTCTTATGAATAACAAAGGAGAGGTTAAATACATTTTCGATGGGCCGAGAGCCAGTAAAATAATCTGAATGTTTTCCCTAGTAATGAAGAAATAATTGAAAAAATAGTAGTGTTGAAATGGTACATATGATCATTCTTCAGATATTGAAAAACATTTTACTATAGCATTCAGTTGACCATGAATGACCTTGTGGATAGCATCAGAAATTCTCATATTATTAAAAGCATTTGATCCACTGGCTTTCCCTCATTCCATAGCTATCCTCTATGCACTTCACTCAATCTATTAATTTTTTAATCATAATCCTTATGAGGGTTGGAATTTTCTTTATATTCTCGTTTTTCTATCAGTTGTGTTAGTAATTCTGCAGGGAGTTGCCAGATGTGTTTTGAACAGTTGCATATTGATTGGTGTATATCATTTTAAGCCTGGAAGGGATGGGCTTCTCCAGGTTCCAGCTGACTTGGATCAGAGCTTTGGAAGAAAGACTGGTCCACCTCAAAGGAATGAAGACCATATTGGCCATCAACTACACCTCACGGTGAACACTGACAAACATATCACCATTATCTGTGCATGAAGACAAATAAAACACACCTTGCACTTAATGTTCTCTGTGACAGAGTGGCCCAATTAAGGCAAAACACGTAATTGTGGAAGGTACCTGAGGTTACAAGACAGAAAAACCAAATTGAAATCATTAATTCAGTGCTCCAAAAGTTTTTTGGGGGGGCATTCTAGGAACAAGACTATATACAAAGTTAAAGACGAGTCTAAGATGGGGACAGACAGTATGGTTTCCCAGAGCCAGCTTTAACCCAGCCTTATAGTTTATACGGCTGGGTTGAACCTGGCTCTGGGAAACCATAGACTCTTCTTTAACTTTGTATTGGTACCTGGGGTTGTCTTACATTAGCGCTTGTGACCTTTTTTCCTTTTTTCCAACCTCTCCTGTATCGACGCTGCCTGGTGGTCCTTGGGGGGGGGGGGGGGGGGGGCTTACAGGTTGTATCAGCTTACAAGAACAACCTTCATTACTGAAGAATGCATCTGAGGGCAGATTACCACTCCCCTAAGACTTCGCCGGTAGTAAATAATGCTGGTGGTAAGCAGTGCCGGTTTTAAACCTACAACCCGCAGCTGCAATCACATCTGTCATCTAAAAAAAACAGTGCCAGAATCAGACTTTATGTCTGAAGCTGAAAAAATGGCAATAGCCATACATGTGTATTTGCCGGTTTAGTGACGGAGACCATGCAACAAAGAAATCTTGCTGCCTTAGTGCTAGGTGGCCCCCAATAACTCGACACTTGAGGGAACAGTCACTGGCGGTAGGTTTCATGACATTGGTAACAGGCCTGATTTAAAAATCTCCTAATTTTCATGTGCCAAAATTAACACGCGTGACGCCTGGTTCTTTGTAAAGCGCTCTAAAGCCCTCGGGCCTGGTTCACGCTATAAAACAAATGCTAAAAAAGAAACGTTCCTGTAATGGGAATTGCCCACAGAAATGCGTTTACAGCCAGGTTTAATGTTATTGCTGTTAGGGTACTCGGGAGTGACTTTTACGACGGGGCAAAATATTTTTCCTTTAAAAAAACTATAAAAAAAACTTTGCGAACGCCATCATTGTGATTCCTAACGCTCTTTACATACGGGGGCTTTATTCTGTTAGTGCGCTAGGGTATATGGCCCTCCGTTTTCCAGGTTGGCCACCATCTCCATTCTAACTCATCCATCAAATATGGCGATCCCGCCTTCACTTTCTTTGTTTACTTTCACTTAAGTGCATGTACCACATGCGCTGCTCTAACCATATGTCGGACAGCAGGCGGCAGCTTGTCATGCACCCCCCTCCCCCGCACAGCGCGCCCCTCCAATAACCCACCGAGCTAATGAAGGTCAGTGGAGTGACGCTGACCGCCCCTCGTTACCACATTGTAAAGTTGTATCCGGCCTCATTGGAGCCGGGGCTTCTACAGTACAGTGTGAAAAACAATCTACTGACTGACACCGAAGACAAAGGATGTTAGGTGAGGAAATTTGGGATCACCGCAGATGGGGTTTCCCCTCCAACCCACAGGGTCAGCGGACAGAAGGGAACAAAGGACATTGGCACAGCAGCGGGCTAACTATGGTGCAGATACAACAAAGAGGGAAAGCGTGACGGGTTGAGATGCTTAAGTTATTAACCTGAACAGGGTACGTGGCTTGGCCAGTAAGACTGAGGGGGTGTGAGCTTCAGGTTTTCCAACAATGGCACAGGCATATAATGTTAAAATACATTCTAGGACAAGCAGGGCACATGAGAGGGGCTTAAGGGGTAGTGAAAAGGGAGAATAATACAGCTTGATAGGGGTACTGAGTAAGGAAAAACACAATATTTTGTAAACTAGCCAAAATTGTTTAAGACTTTCGAAACCGAGGGAGAGTGTGTGTTTTTTGTCTGTGTGCATGCGAAATCCGAGAGACACATCACCATACCTGACCGAAAGCACCGGTACCCAACTATTTACTTGAAAATACATTTATATGGGGGTGAAACACACCAAACACCCTGACATAAGACTGACTTGAGTACTCCATCGTTTTTTTGTTATCTCTCTGTTACTATTAGGGTTAGGGGCCAACAATATTTAAGTCAATATTGGCCCTTTACACACACACACACACACAACACCCCACCACCCCTGACTGGATCTTATTAGTTAGGTTGGCAGCCAGCTGGGGGCTCCTATGGCACTCCCACGTAGGGAGACTGACTTAGACAGCAAACGTGATTGAAATGCTTTAATTAAGCTGGACCATGGACATTCCCCTGGCAGGTCCCATTGCAAAGAACTCAAGGCTCTTCCTGTGACTGTTTTTGCTGTCCAACGCTCCCATTCTCCTTCCTCAGTCTAGCATTGGTTAAAGCTCGAGCAACAGAGCTGCTAGAGTATTACAGACCTGTGGTGAGGGTCACTGGTGACATCATCTTAGGATAGCCAAGAGCTGTAATGCAGGTATAGTCCAGTATGTTTACAAACCACAAGTGAAAAGCATGTTTTTCAGGGTGGTGAAGGACCAATGTGATTCATGCTAATCCTTATCTTATCCATTTCTTTTTCTTCCCATTTTGCCCACATCCAGTGAGTATAAAGGTCTTGTCAAGCACAATGGAGGCTGCCACTGTGGAGCAGTGCGTTTCGAGGTCTGGGCACCATCTGATCTTCATGTCTTTGATTGCAAGTGAGTACCGATTGCATTATATATGTGTTTCTTTTTTGTTCTTCTCCTCAGGTAAGTAGCTGCTCTATTTCTGCCTGACTGCGCTTACTTAAACAATTGTTAAGATGCACAACACACTATTTATCTTAGACCATTTTGTAATCTCAAATTCTTTTCAGAAGATAAGCCTGATCAAGTCAACTGGAATCACCCATATTCTGCCATTTCTAATGTTCCGTAAGAAAAGTCAGAATATTTGGTTGCATTTGTTTCCACACACAGTAGGCATCTGCTAAACTGGAACCAACTTTCTTACGGAAGCTCCAATTTAAGTCCTAAATATAAATTCTTGTACTTTAACTAACTATACCCTTATAAATAGGCTTGAGTTGTGAATAGCATATGAAGGTGGTGGGATGTGCCTGTGAGTCTTGAATCTTTGCTGAGCTGTGGTCTTGTCAGCATTTGCCTTTGTGACATCAATGATATAAATTAGAGTGTGCTTGATACTAGTCCATTTAACTCCTGTGTAGATTCTACTTTAGTGAATGCCTTACACTCTTCATCATTCCCCCATCACTAGACTTGGTGTACAGCTGAGTTTTACTTCCTGTTTTTGCTTCTTGCAGCTGCAGCATTTGTGTTAAGAAACAAAACCGTCACTTCATTGTTCCTGCTTCCCGCTTCAAGATGCTCAAGGTAGGACTTCTGATGCTTTGCTGTGTTTTACGCTGATCCTACCTACATGGTGAATAAACCCTGGTTGGTTTTGCATTGTCTGCTATTATCCAACCAATTCAGACCCTTATTTTAATTTTGATCGGTTCATATTCAAATTAGGCTGTTGCTTTCTTTGTTCTTGCAAATATATTTCTTGCTTTCGAACGTGGAACAGTGAATGTTCCCCTAGTGGAGACTGCTTCTAGCAGCTTATTTATGTAAGCATCCCAGGTACCAAGAATAGATCCATAAAAAAACATCACGTATACCTACACGCCTGGTAGAGCCAGATGGCTTCAATGCAAATCCTCAGGGCTCCACCGCTGATGACTTAATACATAGCGCAGATACATCACAAGTGCCGTGCACAAGAAGAGGAGTCAAGAGTATCAGGGATTGAAGTCCTGAGCACCCCATCTGTGATTGAGGGAACTGGCCAATTAGCCTGGGAAGGTGAAAGTCTTCCTTACATAAGCATATTTTCCCCCACTACCCGACTACTGGGTTCAGCCAGAATAGTTCTCTTAATTTAAGGACAGAGCATCAGAGCCGAGGGTCCATGAGTGGGATGTATGTTGTTACTACGCATGCATTTACAACGCATGCCTTTAGGACGCAACTTTTACAACGCAAGTCGTTACAACGACTTGCGTTGGGGGGCGCTGGATAGTGAATAGTTTAATTTACTATTCCAACTCCAGTCCCCGTGGATAGTAGGGAAGCAGTTGGATAGTAAATTAAACTATTCCCTATCCTGGAGCGCCCCCCCAGCACAAGTCGTTGTAACGAATTGTGTTGTAAAAGTTACGTCGTAAAGGCACAGAGTTGTAAAAGTTGCGTAGTAAACGCTGTTCCCCCCATGAGTGACCAAACCCTCATCTGCTGACAAGATTTTGCACAGTGGGATTGACCAAGTCCCTCCTTCTGAACACAGTGGCTTTGATTCACTGCATTGAGAAGTTGGCCATGTCTCAGTCAGCGCCATTTACCGCACAAAATTGTGCCGAAGAGTACAGCCTAACTACTTGTGGACGCCCAGTGTCACAGCTCAGTCTCAAAAAGCCTGACTAAACTTCAAGCTCCTCCCAGGTAGTCAAGTCTTCCTGCTTGGTGCAGACCACGTTAACAAATAAATTCCTCACCCTAAAAAGTTGAAAAGGCCAACATTTCCCAATGTTGGGGTGCATTCACTCTCTTTCCTGAAACACAAGAAAGGCAAGAGTAATAAGAGGCTACCGCTTCTGCCGAGGGCACCTTTATACTTGACCTGCTGGAGCAGTCTTGATAGTAGGCAGCCCGTGCACAGGAGCAACCCTTAGCAAAAGTTTGTGTGGCCTTACCCTCCACAAACCCTCACCTGAATTTGGATGGGCAAGTGATATTACTTGTGTTACAACTTCATTTTTGACTTCTGACTTCACTGATGCCCAACTCCATCTCCTCAGATGTCCCTATTGGAAGTCACCTCAATGGGATGTTGTCATAAATGTCCTACCTCCTATCTCTTCTTTCTCAGTTACTGGATTAGCGAGCACGCTGTCATCCCCTGGCCCCTGGTTTCAGACGTCTTTTTTTAATGCCTGGATTGCCTAGATGAAGGATATGGAAGTGGCCATGGCTCCTTAGGGACCACCTATTAACCACTCCACAATTGTACTTGTACAGGTACTATTGCTGAAGCCACTTGACCGTTGAGTCAGTTCCTGTCCCGTGGTCATGATCCCCATTTTTCTAGCTTCTCTGGTCCCACACCAAATTTATTTTCGTGCTCAGTCCTGGACACTAGCGGGATCTTCAGACACAAGAGAAGCTACAGCAAGTTCATCTCCCAGACCACATCTTTGCAAGAGCTAGATTCTAGCTGACAAGCATTCAGTCTTCTGTACCAACATGAGTGAGCACAAAAAGAACTGAATTTTGCCACGTAATGCAAGCCTTAAATCATCCATGTCTTAAAAAATTGACTTGCTCCTCCTCCTGAAAATAGGTAATTATCCTCAAGCTTGTGGGTCTCAAAGTGTCTCCGCATACCTGACAGTAGCCACACTGGAATCTGCCTATTTCAAAGACTCTGAGCAACACATACTGGGCACGGAAAAATATTCTTATCTTCGTATCAGGTAATCCAACCTCCTACTTATTCTGTGGTGGTACTATCAGCTTCCATGAAGGTCAAAGTGTTGCCCTTGCATTTGTAAAAGGAAATAATGTTGAGTCTTCTATCAGGTTAGACTAGAGGCTTCTTTCTCAGGCAAGCCAACAACACCATTAATATTATGGCGAGCTGCAGGCAGCCAAAGGCGCAATAGCTAATCATTGAGCATTCCTGCTCACAAATTGTGTACAATCTGGTATGGGTATATGCTTCACCGTGGCAACGAGAGAGCTGAGCAGAAGGTTGAATGGCCGGTGTCAACCAGAAGCTCTGGGTGCCGATATATCTCAGAATCTCATTGATAACTTTGCCAAGAGGATTAACAACCAGTGCTATCCCATTTCAATAAAGTCTTCAGACCTACAACCACAGGCCAGAAAAATAAATTGTCATCTGTCAGCCCTTTGATAGTTTGAATGTCTTCAGTCCCACCTTTGATGCGATTCTCGAGTAGTATTGAACGGGCACGGTTCATTCCAAATCACTCTTATTTAGAGAAAGCTGTTAAGTGTGCATCCCATAAAATTATCAAATACCTAGTCCGCCTGCCTCTCAATTCCTCCTCCTCATTTAGTGGCTCATACCATGCCTAGGTCGCAAACTGTAAATGAGACACCTTATTGTCATTCAGGCAATATTTGTCAATTCTCATTATTGCCAGTGAAGACTTTTCTGTCTTCCAAGGACAGGGAATTTATCATCCAAGCCTCTGGCAGCTCCCTCCTCTTCCTCTGCCTCCCTGCTCAAGGAGAAGTATATGAAAGGAGAATACAAAGCCTACGAAAAGACCTTAATGGAGTCCAAGAAGTCTCAATGACTCTTAAGCCCTGGCTCTTTCGTATTCCCATTTCATTTATTTAGTTATCATTATTTGCAGTTTTACCCTCTCCATCATCTTCCTCCTTCATCTTGGATTACTTATGCCACAACACTCTGTCTTTAAGCCATTCGCATTGCACATTGTACCTTCGAACATTCGCAGCAATAGTCCTGTATAACTTCTACATTTCCTACTTGGTTTGCAAGCAGACTAAGTAGTGGACGATCTCTAAAGAAAAATTGGATTTTATTATTAGCCAGAAAGGTCAGGAGGTAAGATGGGGTCTCGGTCACCTCTGTGATGACGTCTCCATTGGTAAACTACCTGGTCGCCATACAGATCACTCTCAAATTGGTACCAGACAACTTGTTCAGGCCATACCCTGTTGTCACAGTTCATGGAAGAAGAGGGATGCACCTGTGAACTGTGAGCCTTTTAGTGATTAAACCCCATCACGCTCTTACTTAAGACGATTGCATTGTCCATTGGATATCAGCTACTTGTGTGAAGGTCCTAAGGCATCAATACACCAAAGAGTCAGGCAAGTATCCCTCCCTGCCATCGGATCAGGGGCCAGAGTTGCTGACTCCGGAGACTTGCACAGAGGGTTCGTACCGAGATCCATCCTCCTATGGGCAGTTTGTCTCACCGTCCCAACTCCACAGCTCCTCTGCCCGTGCAGTTTAGCATCGCTATCCTGCTATGCAGGTGGCAGTTGGACAGGAGAGGGCCACCCTGTCACCAAGGAGTAAATCTCAGTTCTGGTAAAGGCGTAGAAAGCAGGCCTGCTCCGGTATCTGCGCCTACACCAAGCCTACCTCCCGCCCCACAAAATAGAGATCCATCCTCCTATGGGCAGTTTCTCTCACTGTCCCAACTCCACAGCTCCTCTACCCGTGCAGTTTAGCATCGCTATCCTGCTATGCAGGTGGCAGTTGGACAGGAGAGGGCCACCCTGTCACCAAGGAGTAAATCTCAGTTCTGGTAAAGGCGTAGAAAGCAGGCATGCTCCGGTATCTGCGCCTACACCAAGCCTACCTCCCGCCCCACAAAATAGTTTGAAACACGAGAGGCTACAAGAAAATGCTGAAGCACAGAGACACTCGCCCACGATATGCGAGCCCCTCGGGATACCCAACTTAACAGTCTTACTGGGAGAGCACCATAACACCAGGAGTGCACCACATCAAGCTTATGCAAGCCCACGCTCCCTCTGGGAGGAGAAGAAGGTGGTGCAGGTCTCCCTGTTGCTACCACAAAGCTTTCTGCGGCCCAGTCCAGTATCCAAGATTATCTCCTCTTAACGCAGTTCCTTTTGAACTGTTGTCCTACACCAGAGAGGAGTAGTGTCCTACATGGCACACAGAATGGGCTCATCCAATCCATTGACTGACTAGTAGCTTGACCAGCAATTTCGAGCCCACTCGCAGCTTCCTTCCAGTGTGGCTATTGGTTTTAACTTCAATCTGTACTCGATCCTTGCTCCAAACATCCTAGATAATTTGTTTTTCTACCAAGGTACCACAGAGCAGGCCATCAGCACAGTCTCTGGCAGCCATATTGCATGTTGCCAGCTGTGAAGTGGTCCTGTGACTGATATAAAAAATAGACTGGCTGTTCAGCAGAGCCAAAACACACAGTTCAGCCTGGGTAAAACTGCTCAGCAGGGCCTAATGTTTTGGTGATTTGTCATGAGCGTACTGCACCATAAGAATACTATACGTGACTATTCAGTACTCACTACTAACAAGCCCTACTTGCTGAGCTCCACGTCCATGCTGCAGTCCACCGCCAACATAACATCCTTCCGGCAAGATGTCTGGCAAGTGCTTGGTCATTGTTCCCTAAAGCTACCGGAACAAGCACCCAGCCTGACCTCAGCTCAGACTCTGCCCAGTGGACACTGTGGATAGTCAGAGGCCATGTGCAGTGGGTTGGAGCACCAGTGCAGGGCGAGGCATTTTATCGGATGTATGACGTTACAACGCATACTTTTACCACGCATACCTTTACAACGCGGTTTTTACCACGCATACCTTTACAACGCATAGCGCTTAGAGGGGCTGGATAGTGGTAAGTATAATTTTCTATTTCAACTCCAGTCCCCGTGGACACTAGGGAAGGTGTTGGATAGAAAATTAAACTTATTCCCTATCCTAGAGCGCCCCCCAGCGTAATGCGTTGTAATGGTTTGCGTTGTAATGCCAGCGTTGTAATGGTATTGCGTGGTAAAAAATGCGTGGTAAAGGTTGTATACCCATTTTATCACACTTTGCACCTTGTGGCTACAGTGCAGGGCCATAGGCCAATCACTGTGATTTCATAAAAATGAGGGCTGGACACGTCCAGAAGTCGCATGCTATGCTTACTGGATGTTGTAGACTCCCAAATTACAAACACAGTGGGGTGTGGGGTATGGACAATGAGAGCAGAGTATGGTCGGAGGCTATCTCCTGCATCCACTGGCGTCTGGGCATGACTGAAATCTATGTGAAGTAGGTTTGGGCCATGATGATTGGATTCTGGGCATGGCTAGAGTCCATGCTATCAGCCCAGTGGCCACTTCATTTTACGTGGCCAAAGGGCATAGCAATTAAAACCCATTGGAAATGACCAGTTATGGTCATTATTACCACCTCCGCTCTATCACATCTTTAACCCACGCTGTTCCAGCTTTACTGTGGAAACGCTACAGTTCAATGGATGACAATAACCCTAACTAGCCAGTTTTAGTGTCTTTTGTTTAAATGTCTCAAAGATAGCACCCTTTAATGTTCAATTAATGGCACTTTATTAAGCCCCAATGGTATCATTTGTATTCAAAGAACCATTTAACATACTTATTACACCTCAAGGAATTTTAGAATACTGCCACAGGAAGAGGAAAATGTTTACTTTAGATCATGAGGGAGCTTGAGATGGTTGTCCTTGACAGCCCATTCCATGTTCATCAATTTTATTTGATATTTAGTTTGAAAATCTATCCTGTGGACTTGTTTGTAGATTAAAATGGAAAATGTAAATATTTCTTCAATAACTCTCACTAAACAGATTTAAAAATAAAACATAGATACATTTTCTTCCAAGCTACATCTTAATGCTATTTTTTTATGTTATTCTGCCCAGCCATTTTTACTGTTATCAGAGAACAAAAACGAAATTGGAGAATTTGTACTCACCCATCAAGTGTCACCCCCCCAATAACTTCAGACTCCCATGACCAATGTGCACCTAAAAGAAAGCAAGAAACGGGTGGGACAAGTCACAGTTAAATATGGTACACATTCTTCAAAAAAGTGAAGATTCATTTACAGGAATTGTCTTTTCGTATAAACTAAGGGTCACAACTATGCCTGTGGAGAAGCTAGTGCTACTATGACTCGCTACAGTCAAAACATATTGTTTTTTGTTTTTTTATTTGTTAAATATATTTTTTAAATTGACTGATCGCTCCCTGGAGTGCCACCTACTCTTTTTTACGAAGGAGCAGATATATAATTATGCTAGGGCAAAGTAAATAATTGTAACTCATTAACACACATTGTTAGAATTAAGTGTACTAATAAACCTAGATAATAACCACATATATAGCTTAAGGGCTATGTCACAATAACGCAGAAGAGTGTAACTGGCCTCTCGAGTCATGACCCATCTTGACACTCAACCATGACAATGGTAAATTACGCACCACATATCTGTATAAGCATACATATATTACCGACTGGCAGTGGCCAGTAGGTAGCTATAGTTAGAACCTAGTTTCCATAGGAAAAGCATTTTTTGAATTGCTTATAACTTTGGCGCGTTCAATGAATCTTTATGAAATTTTCCCAGAAAAAAGTGGAACAGCTTGTCGAGTTCTGTATGGAAAGTTTCAAAGTGATCGGTCTAGCGGTGGCGGGGGGGGGGGGGGGGGAGGGTAAAAAAATGTGCATTTCCAAAAGAGATTTTGAACATGACTGCAGCCTAAACTACTGGGTGGAATTACACCAAATTTGGCAGAGAGGTAGCTCTTGGTACAGAAAGAGCCCTTCTTGTAATTTGGTGTAAATCCGTTCAGTAGTTACAGAGTTTTGAAGGAAAAACAAAATTGTATATCTAGGGACACGGACCCTCTGCTGTGGATCCGTAAAGTAAAGCGCCAACCAGCAGCGCCGTGATTGTCTGACCACAACCTGGGAGGTTGTGGCCGCCATTTTAAGAATCTGTAAACGGTCCCAGGATGTTAACATTTTTCTGTAAAATGATTAAAGTGGCCAGTGTAGAGGTACCCTGATCCATGGGTGTGTTAGAGGAGTGTCAGAGGGACCTATGTTGAGTATGAAATTGAGTTATATCAGGGTTTTTTTTACCACTTCGGGAATCCACGGATCCCTTGCGAGGCTCAGTGCGCCTCTCTGTGTAAACCCGCTACGAATCTGAATCTAGACACACTTTAAAAAGAATAAACTCTGATCCACTCAAACATCCACACAGGTACTCTCACACCCATTTACAGACTCGCACAGGCAGTCATGCACCCACTAACAGACCTACGCAGGCATTCACACACCCAGTCCCTCTCAGACACACTCACAGACCCACATAAGCACCCACCGACTCACAGACCTACACACTCATTGACACCCCCACTCACAGACCATTACAGGTGCTCACAGACCCACTCGCATACCTACATAGGTCCATCAACTCCAGCATCTTGCGGACTTCAGCTTTTATGCTTTCCTTGACTTGGTCAGACTGGCGATACATTTTTATTTTTGACAGGCAAGCTGTCACCAGTGTCTACATCATGGGTACACCCGGATGTCTGACCAGGGATCAAGGAAAAGAGCTGTGCATACTGTTGAAGAACCCGTCTGCAGTCAGCCTGCTGTTTGTAGAGATGGTGTCTGAGTAGACAACTCCATCTACTGACCCACCTTGGAGGCTGTAGAAGAGGAGGTCAGGGAGCAGTTTACTCGCTGTCTCCTGATCCTCGTCAGTGAGCATGGTTACATAAGACCTGTCACAATAGAGCTTGAGGCGGTTCACATGTATCACCCTTTACGGTAAAATCACATTAAAAACTCCTCCTGACTATTCGCTGTTTCCTTTTGCAACGTCGCTGTAACCTGAAAACTTTGAGGCAGTAAAGAGTGTTTTCTTATGTCAGTATCCCTGTATTTTGGTAACAACGTAATTTGACCGTAGCACTATAGTAATACGTGCATGAATATGTTTGTTATTACAGTTGCTTTAAATAACGTGTTTTATTGAGTCATGTTTATTTTCACTTCTGTAATTTTATGGAACAAGTAAAACAAAAAATCCTTTACATAGACATTGTTTGTTTATAGTGGAAGAGAGATACCGTGCTCTGTTGACAAGTGTTTTGAGAGCCAAATAAAGAAATATTCTAAAGGTCATAACATTTTATGCCCATGATGAAAAACTGGTTTAACGAAACTGGTAAAATATTTCCGACTTCCCGTTCCAGTTGAATTACTATGCCATTAGTGGTTGTGCATATTTTCAAGTTGTTGATATACCTGCATCTCATTGTAAAAGAAGAGCACAGTCTCTTCTACCAGATCTTTCTGGCATCCCCCTTGTAACCTGGTTCACCTGCTGACATAGCAGTTTGTTCACCGCCCTTCTCTCCTTTCCCCATTCTACTTCTTATGCTTTCCCCATTCTCTTCGGGGTACTCTGAAGGTGTAGTCGCCACAATTCTATCCGGAATGGTACTATACTCTTCTGATGCAAAATCTTCTTTATTTCTGAGGAGTTTGAATTGTAGTTAATTTCATATCCATCTCAGAACTAAGTGAACTTACGCCCCCTCCACACCCTGCTACATCACAGGTTTTGGAAATGGGTTTGTTTCATAGCAATGAGTGAGGTTCTTTTTTGTAACACTGAGAGTTTTTCCTTCAGAGGGATACTGTTAACCTTCATGGTTAGCTTAGTCTTGATACATTTCTTGCCATTGTAATATAGTTTCTCAAAACAGTCTTGTCATTTGAGCCTACATGAGACATTGTATACAGCTAGAATTATGCATACCATCCAGGCAAATCCACAAGTGTTTTTTTTAAAAGTCATTTGTACGTTTTGTAGAGAATTCCATTGCATAGGATACTTGGTGTATAATACTGCAAATTTTGGCATTGACTCATATTTTTGATTTTCACAGGGTGCTGACAACTTAACAACATACACATTCAACACTCATCGAGCCCGACACACATTTTGTAAGACTTGTGGAGTCCAGAGTTTCTACACACCTCGCTCCAATCCAGATGGATATGGTATGTACAGATCAAGGAATAAGACCGATGTTGTAAGTTATAATGAAACAACACTACCCAAGATTACATTTATTTGTAGACCTAGCACAATCCGTACAGTGTCTTTCCTGATCTTAATTTCAGATTTGCAAGAGTGCAGTGGTGGAGGAAAGCGCTTTAATTAATATCTAAGCATTGTTAGCAGGGTGGATATTTGTGTAGTGTTTGAAGGAACCATTCAACAAGTAGGTAGAAGTACACTGACATCCTCTATCTGTGTGGAGTATAATAAAAACTACAAGAGTGTATTATACTTTAAAAAGATATCGTATTAGAAATTAACACAGTGATAGGAAAAATGGCAGGTATATTACAGAAGAATGCATCAATAGAAAAGCCAATCACTAAGCACAAGCTGCACACCAAATTACCAACACAGGCTATCCAAGTGCCATACTTTCTACATTCATCAAAGGGCCCATATCATGTGTAACACGTGAGGCCAGCCCAAGCCAGTCAAATCACTTTGTGTTATGTAACTACTAAATCTCTATTTACAGTGAGAAACACAAAACGAGAAATCTTATTATACAACATTTTGGTACATAAAACGCCAGGCAGGCTAAAAGGTGTTACACGTGACTTGGTGCCACTTCAAAGCTATAGTCATCATAGATGAACTATAAAAACGACCCAGCTTTACTTAATTAAAGAACAAGAAAAAAGGTTTATGCTCAAGTGTTAATCTACAACGAGACAGCATGGAATTGTATATCCTAAAAGGAGCTAGAAGCATGATCCCTTAAACATTAACTGCACTTACAGTTGTACCCATACAGGCATACTATTATACCTAGAGATTTTTTTTGACAAAATGGGGGCTTCATTCTGCTTCCATCACCCTCTTGATGTGAAGTTCGTATGACAAGAGAACACCAGGAGGACAATAAAGTATTCAGAGTGGTATAGAGCAAGCTTTGCAATTGCTGACATAGGCACGCAATAGACCGCCTCTAGAATTGGCTTTCGAAAATTCAGGAGGGCATTCCCTTTAAAGGCTTTGTCATCAACCACATAGAGACCTGAAAGGAACAAATGGCAACATTTTCAGACAAAAGCAGGACTTGCACTTACTGCCTCTGTTGACTAACAGTGATGTGGTAGGAAATATCAGCAATCACTTTCCACCATTACAAGCTATCACTAAAGAAAATTGTATTTTTAACTTTGGGCAGAAATACATCTAGAACTAAAACACATGTAGGGTTCCACAAACAATGAGGGTCTTTCCTATATGGTTTAAACTCAAATGGAGCCTCTGCTCCAGAGCAAGGAATGGCACCAAGAGAGACGTGCCTTCACTGCAGAACTTCCAGGAGGCCTCAATATATGCCTCTGTTCCTGAAGCCCCTCAACCCTGGAAGGCTTCGGAGACTCCACAATCTCCAAAGGCAAAGCCCCAGGGTAGCGATCTGTTGGAGTCCATCTCGGAACATAAATCGACACTGAAGTCTGCCTGGAAACCATCCTTCAGTTCGACTCCAAGTGACACCCTCACTGCCAAAGATCAAAGGGAGTAACCGGACATAAGACAAAGGAGGATTTACATTGAGCCAAATTGAGTTCCATAGCTTAGCACCGCCTCCTACAATTGTCTAACTACATGACAAAAAATATTAACTTAACTTTGAGGAGACCATCTCAGAGGAGCCTATTACAGCTAACCTAATACCCAAAAATAAGCCCAGGGAATGAGCATGCACACTTATTACCAGAGGCCCTATCTATTCATATAGACTCAAACCAGGACAGCCCCTGTAGAACTGCCAGACTCGTATGAGGACCTAGTTGGACCAAGATGGAGATAACCCTTGGCATGCCCCATCTTTAGAGTCCTATCCAGCAGTCAAACCATCCCACCTGATGACACAACCACATCTTAACGCATTCCAGTGGCAGAATACTTCAAAGTCATTGTGGTGGAAGAAGAGGCTACCTTCCTCATTGAGACCCTCTCTAAAACAAAGTTACCCCTATAGTTTCTTGCTGATGCACAGGTGTATCATGGAGAGCTTCAAAGATCCAGGGAAAGCACAGTTGGACATACCTTGGTGGAGAAAAACTACTAAGCCGCTCCACAAGGCCCCATCTTCATTTGCAGACTGTTTCACCTGATCCTTTTGTCTTCCACACAGCACAAAAATGGCATTCATGCCGGTCATGGGGGATACCCCTCCACTTGATAAGGAGAGACGAAAATTAATGCCTCAGAAAAATTAACAGCTGTGGGGGGCTGTAATGCAGTGGGTAATGGCAAAAGTGTTGGCCTGCTCTCCAGATATGAGAGACATAATTGAGGAACTTGTGAGGCACCTTCCTTTGGAAAAAATGGTCAGAGAGGGCAAGATAATTCATAAGTCAAATATCAGGTATGCCCTCAACACCATCGATACTGCCAAACAAGAGACTAACACCAGCATCCCACTCTGTGCCACACCTGGCTCACATCATCTGGCTATGGAGAAAAGAAAAGACTGCCAAGATTATGCAAGCTCGCCAACTATCAATGTCATGGTGCTGACACCAAATGGGCTGCAAAAACACAAAAGCCCCATCCCAAGCCATCTACCAGGGCACGTCTGCCTCCAAATAATTATCTTCTGAAAATTCTCTGACCACTCAACATGTTGGGAGGATGCATCCAGTTGTACCTTCCCCAATAGAAGGATGTAAGCTCAGACCAGTGAGTGCTGTTGATCGTTAACTAAAGCTACTACATGGAATTTTACTGCACACCACATATTATGCCAGGACAGCATCAGTCCACATCACCTACGGCTGCTGCTAGGATTGGCCTAAACAATGGATTTAGGCCCAGATCTCTGTACTGGGGGTGAGTGGTTGACATTGTTTAGCATTCCGTCCATCATTTGTTCTTTTTGCATTTGTCACTCTAAGTGGGACGAGTATGCCCAGACGTGGGTCGCATGCTCACCATGACACCAAAGTCAAGTTATCCTGGCTGGTAAGTGGTGATACCCCGGAACTGGCCCTGGGATGTTTGTTTCCAGTCTGGGGAGGACCTAGCTTTGCAGTTTGGCCTGGATTTTTCCCGTGGGCAGCAGGGCCAAGACTGATTTGCATGTAGCTGGGTCCAAACTGGAATGGCTTGGTGAGCAAAATAAGGATGGATTTAAGCCCATATCTCTGTACTGGAAGTGAGTATTTTACATTGTTCAGCATTCCGTCCATAATATGCTCTTTTGCTAAAGGAAGCACAGGCATTACTTCAAAAATGAGCTATAGAAACCCAGCTATCTACTCCTTGAACTTTCTAATTCCCAAGAATGATAGGATGTTGCAGTCAATACTCAAACTCTGACTGCTCATTCAGAATATCACGTCGGAGCACGTCAAGATGACAACTTCAAGATGTCACTGCTCTGCGTCTAGAACTACAGGGTGACCCTCATTCACAAGGATAATACCTACTTCCACATCCCATTCACCAAGCATGCACATACACCTTCTTCAGGAGTTCCTGGTGAGACAATTGTATCTGGATCAACTAGATATTTACTCACACTTTTCCAACAGTACCACTTGGTGAGAAAGATGTAACCAACATTAGTGAGGCTAATCTTCATAGGTCCCACTTGGCGCGATAACAGAGGTGCTCTGCTTCTGAAAATGTCAATCCATCCTCACAAGAGGGAACCATTGCTCCCAGTTCTTATGCAGCACCAAGGGCAGCTGGTCTACTCCAACCTCAGGGCACAGAATCTTGCAATTAGGCGCTTGAAGTCCTAGAATTTGGTTACTTGTAGCATTACCGGGAATGTAAGAAAATTCTTAAAGAAGCCAGCAAACCTACTACGTCTACTATGTGGGCAATGCAAGTAAATGGAAAAAATGTGTCCATTACTGCAACACTCTCCATAAACAGATCATACAGGCCACAGTGCAAGATATTATTTGTTACTTGCACCGACTACAAAAAGAGTATAACTGTGTTACCTGTGAAACTGGAAAGACTAGACCAACTTCAAAATCTCTGTTTTTAAGGCCTTTATGGAAGGCTTTTACAGTTACTCCGCCAAGATCATGATCAGTCCCTCCATGGGATCTTAACATTGTTATTACATGACTAATGAGCCTCTGTTTCACCCGTAGCACTTTTGTCTACTGCATTGGCTTTCCAAAAAAGTGGCTTTAGCCATTGCATCCATTCCCCTTCGCAGGGTGTATGAACTGAAAGTTAAAATGGTGGAAAAGCCATTGATATAAGGGTACAACGATTGGGTTGTCCTGAGAACAAACCATTGTTTTCTGCCAAACGTCATATCCCCTTTCCACTTGAATCTAACTGTTGATTTTCCCTCTTCCACCTCCCTAAAACACATTCAGTTGCAGAATGCGTTGTACATACGTTAGCTGTGAAGAGAGTCGTTGCTTACTACATTGACTGTACATAATCCTTTAGAAAGGCCAACCAGCTCTTTGCTCCTTCTGGACAACTCAGGGAGGAATTCCAATTTTAAAAGTGGATATTGCTGAATGGATCTAAAACTGCACCCAGATTTGTTGTGCCAAAGCCAGTATTGCACTACCTTCTATGCCAAGGGTACATTTCACATGTAAACGAGCATTGGAAAGCCAATAGGTCTGGGGTTGGTGAGTAACCTTCTGCTTTGCCAATGCTTGTTTTATTTTCCCGTTTTGGAGTGGTAAAATGTTATTGTTTGGGGATCTGTTGGCCCCCATCAATATTGTAAAAATCTAGTAAGATTTTCCCATGCTCCCTTTCTTCTTTATATGAAATAGTGACTTTCTTTTGTTGTTTATACACCCCCCCTCCCATCAATATGAAACATCATTGGCTAAATGCATACATTTTTTATTGTTCTCAAAACTGACACACATTCATGGTAGTTCAAGGCACTAAAGGGAACTACTTTGTATGCAGATGTGTCCCTTGTGAAAGAATAGAATGGCATCATCCACAGTGAAGTTATGCAATGGCTGAAGTAGGCTGACCCACAATCCCATGCAGTGTGCTGTAGTGGGTGGGAGAAATATATGAATGCCACAACAGACCTGTGAATGAAGAGGGCTGGGTAAAAGCCCCTGTGTGTAAATATAAAAGAGACGTTATAGTTAGGTGAAAATGTCAGATATAACATAATATTTTAAACTTATAAAAACAATGAAATTCACCAGTTATAGTTTACTTATCTAGCTAGAACTTGTGCCCCTTCCATGTTGTGATCCGTGTTGTCATTTGAGATGTTAGCAGTAACGGCATCAGTGGTGTAATTGAACATGTTATGAGTGATGCAGTCTGTAAAGCATGGTGGGGGCACAAGATCTAGTTAGCTCTGTAAACTAGAACTGGTGAATTTTGGTTGTTTTTTTCTAGTTTTCCTAACTATTACGTTTTTCAGTGAATTTCATTTTTCTTTTTGTAACAAAATAAGATTATTACTGTCATAGTCCTCCGCCACGCATAACGTTCGTCCGTGCATGGCGTGTGCAGGGCCTGCCACTCCCACAGGCGGTCAACCCACCAACAGACACTCAGCACCCATTTTTCCACTTTAGCCTTTGTTTTTTTAGTGAATTTCTAGGTTTTTGTTAACATACAGTAAGATCTTATTACCATATTCTCTCCAGGCCCTACACCACCACTACAGCACACAACATTTGGCTATGTGTGGCATGGGGTTGTTTGCAGGGCCTGCCCTGCGGCTAGGGCCTGCAGCCAACTTTCCACGTTTCACCAATCCACATAATTAATTTTCTCAGTTCATTGGAGTTGGTGGGATCATGCCCCCCCCCCAAGTTTTTTTTTCTAAATTGTAGTTCAGGGTACCCTACCTTGCCCCTTATGTGTTATTTTTAAAATATTTTCAAAACACGGGTTCTGAGTCCTGTAATAGCAGGCCCAACTTTTCTGCTTCTTTTGCGGCACACCAGCCAGATAGTTTGTTCCCTCAGGATTGACCTTGGTCCCGCCGATTGAAATGACCCACGGGAGAAGAGCCTACTAAGCCAAACACAATGCTTTCTTTTTTCCTGAAGGACCCTCTGTCAATATATCTCTATTTTTTGTACTTTCATTTCTCCAACACTACTAAACGTAATTACACCGATTCCCAAAAAGTATGTGTTCTGGGTAAAAATCTAACGTTCTGCCAAATTTGGTGTTGTACTGTTCTACCGTGTTTTTTCTGTACCGTCTGATTTTTTTCTATTGGAATTGCATGTAGAAATTACATTGTGGAAGCACCCACTCCATTTTGACTAATCACTCTGAAACACACTTTACAGGAAGATGATGAGGTAGCGTAGCTCTTTTGTTTTAACTGTCGTGAAGATTCCTCAAATGACAGCAACGTTATCAGAAAAACAAACAAACATTCGTAATGCAGTAGGTATCGCATTACTGATAGTATGAGGTATTCACGTTGCATATAATAATGCAATGCCAGTAGCTCAAACTTTCAGTAATGCCAGACCTAGTGCATTGCAAAATGCTTGCGTAGTGAGCCAGGAACCAGCATTGTATTACTCGGTGTAGAACCCCAAGCTGCTCCAAGAGGTCCCTAGTAAGCAAGGCAACAGCACTGCATGTCTAGGTGCAGTACCGCAAGCTGCTCCTATATGTCCCTAGTGAGCAGTTTTGAAAAGTTGCTGCTGCTACATTAAAAAGTAGCATTAGTAGAATTATGTAATTCGTGATTTTGATAAATGGGCTAGGATTTTCGGGTTGCGGCTAGATCGTTTGAAAAAAAATCATTTCTCCACCCTCTGAGCGACACATGCCCATCTTCACCTAAGGAAAGACTCATACGGAGACGTCGATAACACGTAGGTAAAGCCTCTAACATTTTTAACGAGACCTATTTCATTGAAAAGAAGCGGCCGCCATTGTCATGGGCTGCTTTAAAAGTGAAAGCGCGCATGGTGCGAAGGAAAGCATTTCGTGTCTGCAGGAGGAGAAAGGCAGGAAATAAAATAGTTTTTCCAGAATTCAAGAAGACGTACAATGTAACAACAGAAGTAAAAGGGCCAGTCCTCGTGGTAGATTACAAATTAAGACAAGGCGGTACTAAGTAGGGACTAACAAGCCTATTTACGAATCAGAAGGCAGCATTTACGAAGGACAATGTCACAAGCCAATGACAAATAGGGGCGGAGAGTTGGCGGGACTTCCAGTGCATATTCCAATACAGCATGCCGCTAGGCTTGACCTAAAAACGCTGCTTCTATGGAAAGTCTCATCTAACTATAAATACACAGTGGCAACCGTGTGTATATGTGTATATTTATTTATATATTTGCTGACGAAGGCTTCCTGAAAGCCGAAACAGTATCTTTTGCCTCTGGGATTGAGGGCAACCTTGCTCAATACATTTATGCTGAATTTTAACACCTTAGAGTCCGGGCTTTCTGCCATTAAGTTTTGTGGGAGCTAGATTTGTTTTAAATCACACTAACAACCACTTAATACATTACGTCAAATGTTAATTCAATCCCATTTTCACAATTTAGAAGGCTGTGCCAACGTTTTCTCATGATGTTTTTCGACTGATTTAAGTGTCACATATTTTGAAGGCTGAGCTCATGCTTTGGCTCTTATTGCCAAGCCAAACATTTGCTTGATTACTTGATTTTGCCTCTTAATTTGTCCCTGCAATGAATCCACCTCATATTCAAAACTTTGGGAATAATTTGCAATTGTCTGGCTTGATGTTGAGAACCAAAGCTAATGTTCCTGTCTCTTTTTTCTGCTTTTACTCAAAATGTTCTTCTTTGTCCAAAGTTTAAAATAATTTTTCACAAATAGGGAATCAAATAAAAAACGCATTACTGTGAGTCCTAGAAAAAAGCATGACTAACTCTTTAAATTTTAGTTTTTAACGTGAGTAAAGTTTATTTCAGTTCAGACACCTCGGCCCATTAGGTCATGTTATCCTGGAAACTGTATGTGAGAAACTGGCTTTATATATACTGGACAATAAGGTAGTACAGTGTGAATAGAGTCCACAAACCCCAAAGGTATAACAGAGGTTAAAGTCAGAACTGACCTTACTCTCCAAAGTGGTAGCTTGGTCGAGCAGTAAGGCAGTACCAGAGGACAGTGTAAAGCATTTGTTGTACACACCCAGTCAGCAAAAGGTTTCACACACTCAAGAACTGAACTCCAGGCCAATTGTTGTTATCCTCAGATATAGTTGTTTTATTTTTAGAACCAACAGTTATAAAAATATACTTTTCAAGGTACGAGTACTCTCATGTAAATACTTTGCAGACGAGCAATAAGTTTGTACACACAATAATTACAGGACAGCTAATACGCAATACAGTTCTGAAACACAGTCTAACATTGAGCTCAATGGGTTTTTCAGAGGAAAGTACAGTTAATTACTTTATGGATTACTTTAGTAGTTCCAGTACCAGATCTTAGATTCAGTCCTGAGGTCTAAGCTGAAACCAGATTAGCAAAAACATTTAGTTACTGTGCTGGATTTTCTTGAATATAAAGCTGTTTAAAAAGTTCACACTTAGAAACTCTTCAAGGTGATTCTGACAATGTTATTCAATGGGAGGAAATTCAGGTTACAGGTAAACTACGATAGAGTTACTTTTGTAACCCAGCACTAGTCTCCTAGGGCCAGCACTGGGGGCTTAACTCAAAACAGGTAGGTAATTGCGTTTCAGTATTTCGTACGATTTTTAAAGAATATTTGCAGTTTTCAAAAGTAGACAGAAGAAATTTCATGGAAAAGCAGACAATGGGTTCCTATGGAGAAAATACAGGTTACTAGTAAACCCGCTAGTGATTACTTTTGCGGTTCAGTACTGGGCTAAAAGGTACAGTACTGGCTTCTCTCCTGATCACAGGTGAGTATTTTCGAATTCGGACTTTGGCTGATTTTATAGGAATGTTTTCAGTTATCAAAACTCCACACTTAGAAAATTTTCGAGTAAAAATGGGTCAATGTTATCCAATGGCAGGTAAGTGAATTACCGGTTTCCAGGTGAGTACTTGGTTGGTGAAGTTAGGGTTCTGGGCGTAGACTCAGGGGTCCCCCAGAGTCAGGTGAGTACAGTTAGTTCAGTCCCAGTGGCGCAGGGGCGGCCGGGTGCAGAGGTAGGTAGGCCCAATGTTATCCAATGAGGGAAGGGGGGCCTTCGGTTGGTGGCGGCTGGCTAGCAGGCCACGCGGAGCTGGGCTCCTGGTCACTTGCTCAGGGCAAGGGGGTAGTAAGATAGGACAGAGAGGTCACAGCCAGCGGCACTCGGGCGGCTGGGTGCAGGGTGCTTTTGAGCCATCGGGCGCACAATGTTATCCAGTGAGGATCTTGAAAAAGGAACAAAGGCTGCAGGCTCGGGGACGATGATTCTCTAGGGGCGACCAGCACTTCGCGAGGTAAGTTGGGATCTTGGAGCACAGGTAGGTACCCCAAAGGGAGGCACAGGGGGCCGCGGAGCGCCGGGTGCAGGGGTGTCTTTGGGGGTCAAAAAGCTTACCCTCGGCTGGTCGCAGTTGGGGTGGCCCCTGGTTCTGAGTCTGCAGTCGTCGTCTGGTTCATCAAGGAGGGCCTTTGGGCACTGGACTTCGGGTCCTAGTCGCCGGGGGGACGTCCTCGTGGTCTTGGTTCGGGTTGGCCCGGCCCAGGCTCGGATGGTGCAGAGTGGGCTGGTCCGGAGCTTCCTGGTGGGCACCAGGTGGGTTGTTGCAGCAGAGCCTCTGCTGATGGGAGTCCCAATCTTCGAGAGGGTAAAGGCAGGCAGGTCCTCTGGGTGTCCCAAGGTTGCTGTCCGCGGAGGTCACCAGGATTAGGCAGGAGCAGGTTCCAGGATCAACAGGCCGTTAGGGCTGGGGCCAAGTCAGTTGTTGTTGTCCTGTTGTTAGCAGCTGCGCCGTGGGTCTTCTTCTTCTTGATCTTCTTTCTTCTTTTGATATCGGGATCTGAGGAAGGAAGGTTCAGAGAGCCCCTAAATACTAAAGTTAGTGGCGTTACAGGTAGGGCAAGGGCAGGGACCAATGGGTCCCTGTCCTGGGGTGAAGACAACCCCTAGCCTGCTCCTTTCCTGTGGGAGGGAGGCAGGAGCCTAGCTGTGATTGGGCAGGGCTCCCCATTTACAAGATGGCCGGAACCCGGGGTCGTGCTTCACCTCGCCTCCTCCACCTGAGGGTTTTGGAGGACATCTCTAAGATGCCCTCTTGTGCATTTTACATTAAATCCCACACTGGCCTCAGTGCGGGTTTAATGTGCTGAGAAGTTTGGTACCAAACTTGTCAGTCTTCAGTGTAGCCATTATGGTGCTGTGGAGTTCGTAATGATGACCTTCCAGCACATCGTCTTACTATGCAGACACACCTGGCTACGTATATCAGGATTCAAACCTGCTTTGGGGAGAGGAGTTGGCCTAACGGCTAGGGCGCTCGACCTCGGACCTGGGGATCTGGGTTCGAGTCGAGGTAACGACACCAAAAACCTCCTGTGATTCTGGGCAAATCACTTAATCTCCCCGTGCCTAAAAATGAATGCGTGTCCTCATGTAACGTAACTGGTGCTATGTAAAGCGCTCTGATACCCGATTCAGTTCGGGTCTAGTTCGCGCTATATAAAACTCTGCAAAAAAAAAAAAAATGGCATCACTGCACTTACAGTGCCCAGGAATGGCCCTGGGTACTGTAGGGGCACAGGGCTCACCTCCGGCATAGGGCACCCAGCTAGAGGGGTGACTGAAGTATGCCAGGGCAGTGGGTTGCGTGGGCATGGCACACAGGGATGTGTAATAGAACAACAAAGGAGCGTCACTTCCGAGAATGACTACATATGGAGCTAGCAAGTAGTCTAGTACATAGTCTTCAGTCAATTGCGAAGGAATCCACTATAGGTTGAATTGAAAGCCCTCACTCACCGACCTAGTCGGTGACATGCTTCATCATCGGGCCCCACCAGGAGTGGCCGAGTGCCACCATGGTGTGCTGCGACGCCAGATTACTGCGGAGCTGTTTTTGTTTGTGAATGTGAAGTGAAAGTGGGATTAAAAAAGTCACAACTGAGTCAAAAAGGGAAATGTATTCGTTTTGCCAATCGAGTTAAAAGAGTGTAGGATAAAGGACCAAATTAATAGTTCGGTATTATCCTAAAACATGTTTCAGCCTATGTGAAAAGGTATATCAGGCATTCGTCAGGACCAGTGAAATAAAATGTATAGAGATATCAGCCCCGGTGGTATGGGCGCGCTAAGGCCCACCTTAGCCTGGGGTCAGTTATGTGAAAAATAGAAAAACTTTTCTTAGATTCCAGAGTGATGGAGTGGAACCGAGTTTATTGAGTGGCGCTAAAGTCTATAACGCCATGGATCTCGGGAGGGGGGTGTTAGCAATATGGCACACCACCCTGTTAGCTAAGCACCCGTTTGGCACCTGCTACGTCCTCATCTGCCGGACCCCGAAGAACACAGGAATGTGTGCCATGTTGACTCTTGTTTTAGTTCTGTACTTAGGCACTCAGCCTGCAAAGGCAGTGTGTGGGTACAGGGCCCCGGAGGGTGGCACAATAAGTGCTGCAGGCCTCAGGGGTCTCCTCTAGTCACCATGCCCTGGGTACCTAAGGTATCATTTACTAGGGGCTGACAGGTGGCCAGAGGTGGCAATTGGGTATTTTGTTTCAGCATAGCTTTTCTTTTTAGGGAAGGAACAGGCCCTGGGTACCTGATTGGCAGGGACCCAGGGCACACTCAGTCAAGCACATCAGCAGTTCAGAAAAAGTGGGGGCATACCAAGGCAAGAAAGATGGCACTTTATCACACTGTAGCTGCAGGCTATAGACTCCAATCCTAGCAAATTCATCCTGAGATCGCTATCCATCTGTGGCTTCTCAACATCTCCTCTTGTTGAAGCAAGAAGTGCAGTCCATGCTGTCACATTGTGGAGTAGAGGAAGTTCCCATGCAAGACTAAGGGAAGGATTGCACTTAAGTACTTTTGTGTAAACGAAAAGAAAAGGCTAATCATAGACGCAAGCAGTCTCAGGAAGCACATTGTGAAAGACATGTTGAAAATACTGACATATGATTAACCCTTTAGTAACCGGGGGATCTCTTGGTGTTATTAGACCTGGATCTCTTCTCATTTGCCCATTTCACTATGGTATAGTCACAAAAGGAATCTTTGTTTTGTAGTGGGATCCTTATTTTATCAATTCAAAGTACTGATTTTCAATTATAGCCGGTACCAAGCGTACTCATCAAGAAAGTAGTAGTGGCCATTAATGGTGTTCGGGCCTTCCCATCCATCCGTTTTCTACAACCGGTGACTGAAGGCCTCTGGGGAAGAGGCATTGTAATGGAGGCTACATTTTTTCCTAAGTTAGGAGAAGTCTTTGACTCCTCAGCAATGAGTTCCTCGGAGGAAATATGGACCCTGTAAATGAAACAGATTGCTTCATCAGAAAGGTAGTAGTCCTGTCAGAGCCTTCAGACAGCCAGGTAGCTTTTCTTCTCGCCTTGATTTTATCTTGCATGTCTTGATGCCTCATGCTGGCCTCCACATAAAACCACTGCAAGAGTGTCTCCATCATTTGGGGCGACAGAGATTTGATATCCCCCTAAGCCACAAATCTCTACGAACTATGGAAACTCTGATATAAGATTTTTCCCTAGGATGTGCCTCTTACCAGGAGGTAGTAGAGATGGAAGCTTCCCTGAACACTTGAACCATCACACTACGCAAGATTTTCTAGTTCTGTTAAAGTCACAGAATTTGTCAGCTGCAGCTGAGCTTGTTTTGAATAGGTGAGACTTAAAGAGAGTTTAGGTATTATTTGGAAAGCACAAATGTGAAAGTAGTAGGACATCTGCCAAAGAAGGTGGATGTCCCCTCCACCCTCCTTCACCTGACGATGGGAGCCAGAACACCATTTAGTGTTAGTGTGGCAGAATTAGGTGTTTGCAATAGCAGATATTCCACTGGAGCTCCCATTTGAAACTCGCTTTCAGCAGGACCAATGATTCTAGTACTGCTGTCGAAGTGGTAGATCAAGCTAGGGCAGTCTCTCTGTAGGCATTTCTTCTGTCATTCTTTCTGTCTGGGGCCACCTTTGCAACCGTGGTGGTGCTAGACATCATAATTGACAGTGCACAGCCAACATTAATTTGGTAATTCCTCAAGGTAAACCCTGCTTTGGGGGTCTATTTTCAGAAATCACAGAAGTGACCCCAGTTCCGTCCATCGTGCTAACACGGCATGGCACATGGAGTATTTCCCTTAAAATGTCTGCCAAAACGGTAAGCAACTTTAAGTTAGGTGGAAATGGATGGATGGATCAATGAATGAAACCGTTATAGTGCACCGAACTGAGTATGTGATAATAGGTGTAGAGGAAGTGCACAGCTACAGATTTGTTTTCAGTGCCTCGAGAAAGGATGTTTGTGATTAGAAAGGCTGCAAAGAGAAATGGACAGGCAGTTCCATAGTTTGGGTGCTAGAACTGCAAAGGCTCTGCCTGCTAGTCATGAGCATTTAAAAACGGGGACCCTTGCTGTAAAATTCAGTTGACCAGTTCGTCGTGAGGCAAGTCCAGTGAAATTTTGGCCTTCATATCTGGAATGCCACTGCCAGATGAGGCCTGATGAACCAGGTACAGACTTAAATTTGATGATGCCAGTGTGGGTTGCCGCAGCCTTCAATTCCTTGTTCAAACCTCTGCAGCCCACTGACTAATCTCGCCTCCAGGTTCTGCATGAATTGGAATATAGCTGCGTTATTAGCAGGGAGTCCAAAATAACAGCGGTTGGCATAGTCCAGTCTAGACAGGACCGCTGTGCCTACCACATGACTACCCTGTCTTGTGCCTCAACTTAATGGGAATTGTGAAAAAATAGAGTACGGAGTTCCTCAGTGGGTCATGGAACACAATGGAAGGGCATGTGCGATGAAAGGTTGGTCAGAAGTCCTCTATGGAGGGGAATTTCTCCTTTCGGAACTAGGACCCTCACACACCCAGCCAGCTAGGTGTCATGCTTCCTCATATGGGTCTGCTCCTCGTCGGGTCGGCGCTGCAATACCCGACGGGCACCCATAAAGGGGCTCTTTAGTGGAGATCTTTTGTTCCTTTCCGTATAGGTGCAGTGGGTGTAAAGGGCCTAGTATGTGTAGATGTAATAATAGAATGCGCAGAGTAAAACAGGGGTGGGATTCCTCTAAATAACTTTATTCAGGGAGGATCCTAGCCTGGTTAAAAAGAATACAAGAGAGGCGACAATCTGGCTACAATGTGTCGGAAATGCGCTCTACTCCTAAGTGGTCGACATGTTTCTCGCCTCATAGTCACGAATGATCTGTGGCGATTCCTCAGGACTGTATGTGAAAAACTATCTACAACTAGTGGTAATATGTGCAACTACATAGCATACAGTGGTTCTATGGGAACTGTACCCGCAGGTAAGAAGCCAACCTCAACTATGTATGGTCGGGCCTCATCAGTTGCAGCAGGAAAAGGACACACGTAAGGTTGTGTCTGCTCCAAAAAGAAGCCCAGTGGTTGACCTACCCCGCACCGCTGTAACCGGAAGCCTTCAGAGGTTGCAACATTTACATGCACACTGACAATTGAGCTTGTATATATCAATTTTATGAATTGTATATATTTTTGACCAAATCCTGCCTTCACCAGTATTAACATTAGACGGGGTCATTCAACAGAGTGGAATGCCTTTCCAGCATCCAGTGACATAATCACTGGGGCTTACCTTAAAGTCAGTGTTTTAGACAAGCAGCTGTACAATCAGTATACATTATGTCTTGTGGCTGTATGGGCATAAACGCTGATTGATCAGGATGCATTAATTTATCTAATACAGTATAAACCCAATCGGCTAATATCATGTCCACTATCTTTAAAAGTGAGATGGGTCTATATGATGAACAATCTTCTAAGGACTGACCCTGTTTATAGATGAGGATGACTAAGGCTAACCTTAGACCCAGTGGGAGAATACTTTCATCTTTCGCTCCCTCGTACAAATCTAGGATGTGTTCTATTTTGCCTGATGAAATTCTGAGCAGCTCTTTTATAGCCCATTTGGTCCTAGGGCTTTCCTGGATTTTTATTGGGATATGGCCTCAGCAATTTTTCTATTATGATTCCACCTTCAGCCTAAGCCAGTCCTCATCCCCCAATGTTTCAATAGGTAAGCCCACACATATGTCTCAGTTCCTGCCTGCATGTTAGTTTGGTTATGTGTGTCTTTATTAAGTAGCACGTGGAAGTGGTAGCCAAATCCTCTGCTTTGTCCTTCATTGTTCCATCTATTTTTACACACCAAATCCACCTCTGACCATCCTCTTTTTTTCCATGCCTTCTTTCCGACCTCGTAAAGCCTATTTTGGGCATTGATTAGTCGAGATCTGGCTGCCCTCTAAGTAAACCCCGTTTTCTTCTCATAGATCTGCCCGTTTATTTTTTCATGCCAGTTTTTTCCCCCAGTATCTCTTTTTTCATTTTCATCCAGGGTCGTTTTGGACTTACACAGTATAGAAGAGCGTTCAAGCATATATAACAGATATTGCATTTATGCCCACGCGGGAGTATCTATTTCGCTCATGTGCCATCACCAGTTCAAGATGTGTGATGTCTCCCAGTTGGTTGGAGTGTGCACTTGTGTCAACAGTCCAAATCAGTGTGATCTTCTTCCGTCAGGAGATGCAAATTGGCCATGAGGCCGATATGGGGAACAAAACAAAAACAGAGAACTATTACAACTCTCCCTTGTCAGGAAACATAACTATTATGCTGGCTATTAGTCAGTGTCACAATCACAAACATTGTCTTTGTCCTAGTGAGCTGGAGCGCAGAATCATGCTAATCCCTGTCCTGCTAGCTACTGGTTTCTCCCCATGTATGGGCCAGTCGGGCGTTCTATCTCTCCAGTGAGTGAGTTGTACTACACATGGTTGTCTTCTGTGCATGGCACTACCCGCACTCAGGGGCACGCAATGCAAGTGGCACGCGGCGTGCCCCATATGCGGCCTATTATGGTGATTCAAGCATTTACATGCCCTCATTTAGGGTGAAAATTGCAAAAAACACAGTTGATGGACAGCATGTAGAACAATGTCATACATTCACCCCAGTACAAGGATCTGGGCCTAAATCCATCGTTTTTTTGCACTGCACACCACCCTGGGTTAGACACTGGCTACATTTCGGGTGGTTTGTCATCAGTTTCAGATTTTAGTGCATTCAGATAGTCGTCCCATGTGTCTGCAGGAGGGCCTCTAAGGCACTGTGCGCGTAGTTTATCCCACACATCTGTCTCTGGTGTCCCCCATTTAATGAGATGCTTTAGCCACCTTTGGTGCTGTGGCACCTCCGGTGACTTCCAGGTCATTTTGATACTTTGTTTAACTAGATCACAAAATACTGTGTGCTATACATCAATGTATTTATGGTGCTACCCTGAGTACCTAAAATGTAAAATCAGGACATATATACCGATCCACCCATTTCATTTCTCCTCTGCGTCCCTTTTGATGCAACATAGTTTAAAACAATTTAAACTAGCCGGTAAAGTTTCCAGTGTTCTCACCCAGCAGTTGTGGAATCATCTTCCCTTATAGCTGAAAAACATGTCCCTCTCCATATTCAGGAAAAAAACTACTTTTTATGACACTGATCTAAAGTAGCTAACTGTAACATAACGTATATTTTTTGGGACCCCTCTGACTCCAAATGTCCTTTAGAAGATAGAATGAAAATGGTAGGATATGTTCTTGACCAACTCTAACAGTTCTCTCTCTCTCATTACCCGCAACCATCTGCTGACTCTCAGCCAGCAGTCAGACAATTTCTATCAGGCAGAACCCTTGGGGGCTTGCACGTGCACGGGGATATAGCCGGTGCGTCCGTGGAGCATACATTTGAGGGTCGTATGCAAACCTCTGTATCACAACTCCTATAGAAACTGTCACAGGTTGATAATGGAATACTGTATGGACTTAGAGTCCCAGATTGACCATGACGTAATATTGTGCTTCATCAGTGTGACATTGTCTCCAGGTTCATAACTGTCCCCATCCTCCAGCACATAACCGAGTCCTGAAAAAAGGCGTAATTCACTGGCTTCACTGACTCAAGACAGTTGCCTGGTCCTCTATCCCATCCATTTAATTCTGAGCTTGGCTGCCTCGTTCTTGAAGAATTTACTCAGTCCACACTGCCCTGTCTCAAACTAGTCATTGTCAAGGTAGAAAATCTTATATTGGCCAGTACAAAAGCAAGGAGCTTTGTTTGCATTTGCCACTGAGCCTTTGAAGAGGAGTTCAGTTCTCTCAAGGATTCTTATTACTGGTCTGTTGTCTTTATTTTTAGTTTTTCTTCATCTGGAATCGAGGTTGAGTTGTGTACTTTCTATTGTGCTATTATTGGTAGCTACAGGAATTCTAAATGGGAATTTGTTCTTCCTGTAGAACCTTAAAGGTAGATATTTTAACTAAATCATCCTGTTGTTTCCTCCAGTTTGGAATTTTTAAAAATAATTATTATTTATTTGTGTTGCATTTACCAGCCTCAGGAACTTGAGACGATCAGATGTTGAAAGTGGTGACATGTTAGCCTTTTTGTAGTAGTAAACACCGTTCGGAGGTTAAACATGCTTCCACCTATCCCGTGTTCCTTAGGGCTGATGTACTCAAAACTCGCCTTTCTTCTCTGCTGAACAATTTATCATAGACTGATCAGTGTGCAGGTTTTCAATATCAGACTCTTCAGCTAGTTATCATTCGAGTCCCAAATTCTGAATATGGATTTATTTTACAGGGCCTTCTAATGATAGGTCATTGAACCGAAATCCAAGGTGAATCCTTAATTGAGGGGCGACCTCAGGAAATCTAAAAGTAAAGCAAATTACTTTTATAAAGAAGTGTACAGTACATTATTACACTTATCACAAATCACTACAGCGTCATGTGTCAAAGCTAGTAAAACGTGCCCGTGATAATAGCAACATCTCAGTAGATGTTGAAGGTAAGATGGGGTAAATCTTGTTCATGGCAAAGGAAAGTGCACTCGTTTTAGACCAGCTACTTTCACAGTTAATGTTCTCCCATCTGTTCGACCCAAGCCCCAAAATCCAAATTAGTTGATCCTTTTTCCATCACCCTAGTGCCAGCTAAGTTGTTGAATCCTCTAGGGAAGCTCTGACTGTTCCATGGGACTTCAGGCCCTGCCGCGCGTTCCCATCAGTGCCACTGACTCAGAGCAGCACAAAAGATTTGAGAGGACTGGGGGTTGTGATCATGATTGCACCGGATCGGTCGAGACATGCAATGAATGTAGACTGGACCTGTTGGAGCTGTACTATCTGCCAATGAGGGAGGATCTTTTCTCCCAACAGGAGCAACAGTTTCTGCACCTGAAAGTACCACCATCATGTTTGGTTCTTGAGAGATTATCTTTCTAGTACTGCTGTTCCACATGAGATGATTTACATATTGTTGGCAGCAAGGATGCAGTCCATTTAGAGCAGTGTATTCAGACCGTTGGTGCATCTGCTCAGTAGGTGTTTGTGAAACAGTTACAACGCCTTAAAATCTGAAGTCATGTATTTTCAACAATTTACTGTCGCACTGGCTGAAAAATACCTCGGCTTTAGTTACTGTTATAAGTTATGTGACAACAGCAGTCAGTAGTTAATAGATTTTTAAGGGGTTTACAAAATAAGCTCCCTTCCAGTATCATTTTGCATTTTCTGAACGGTGTTTACATTTGGTTCATATTTTCATGATGTGGCAGCTGCTCGTGCCCCTTAATTCTTGTGGCTTGACATTTCAAAATTGGATTTCTAGTTGCTATTACTTGAACTAGGAGAATTAATGAATTTGAGATGTTGCCTCCTTTTCTTAAAGACAAGGTTACTTTTAAAATTGAATGTTCTTTTTTTGCCCAAAGTGTCTTTTTTTGGAGTTTATTCTCGCTCAGGTGGTGCTTTTGCATTCTTATTATCCTTTTCATTGGCCAAAGGAGGCTCTGAGGGCTGTCTTTTAGATAAAAAAAATTCAGGGTGGATGAAAACCTTTCTGTTGGTTTTCAGGGTGCAAGACCTATATCTGTTGGGAAATAAACTTTATCAAGATGGATTTCCCCTATGGTGAAAATGTTGCAAGTTAATTCGAACAGGACATGGCTAGGGTTTAGAGATCGTTCTTCAAAAAATAAAGGATGCAGTTTGTGTTCCAGTACAGACTATTTGCAGTACCGCTCCCTGGTCATCCTTGTGTTCTTTCACTGAGCATTATTGTTCATATCCTCACTTGAAGGAGGATTTCTGGTTTGGCAAGGCTGTGATTCAAAGCTTCCTGGTGTGATTCTGGTGCTTCAATCAGCTTTCCTCGTAGGTTACTGCTTTGGCGACAGTTACCATACGAGAGCTGTGGGAAGCAGTCTCAATTAGAAGGCCATTCCATACTTTCGTTAATCTTCGTGTGGTACACACCTATTTTCTTTCAGATTCCTTTAGGGCCGTCTGCCTCCCCACTTCTGAGTGAATAGTATTTTATTGAGTTGGAGTTCTGTTTCCTCCCCGGATTGTTAGTATGACATGAAAAAAACATAACATCATTCTCACTTTGGCAAATGACGTAGTACACTATCAAATCACCAGTCTTGGAGCTTTGTAGATCTGTGGTGAAGCGGTCTAGCATCACCTGCACTGGTAGGGAGATACTAGTGCAAGAAATGTTTACATTTCTAGTCTTGGCATTGGTGATGTTCACTTAAGGAATATGCAGAAAGATAACGTACACCATCAGAAAGACCATTACAGATGTTAAGTAACTTTCTTTTTGCTGAAAACATCCTATCCTCTAATCCCATCTACCTGTATTGTATCGCACAACCCCATTCCCCTCGACAATACTTTATCAACGTTCCTCCAGATCACCTACCCTGTTTGTATCCTTTCGATATAGTAGTGAAAAATGGACTGAGGTGTTGGTTGTTATGTTCATAAGTAAGGTAGACCTTGAACTTGCTTTCAGGAGGTCTGTCTTTCTGTATGAAAAGTTTTTCTTGCTACTTAAAAAAGCTGTTGTCTCCCTTCGTGCTGATAGTTCAACAAACCTGAGAAAAAGGGGCAAAGTAAAGGTGTCAAAAAAGATATTACAGTGTATAAGGCCGTAGTATAACTTGGATGTCATGTGATGCAAAAAAAGGAAATTACGTAATTTCTACTTTCTCCTACTTTATTATAATCCGATCTCCTTGGCCTCCACCCAGCATGGAGGTGCACATGCATTTGCAAGGGTTCGCATGAAGAAACAAACGCACTGTTCGGTAGTAGTTAGTAGTTGACATGGTCTAGCACAGCAGCCAGAGGGGGAAGGTTCACACTTCTACAAAACACTCAAATTCTGAATAGTAGATGAGACACTTTTGTCTCATATAGATCACAGTGAACATTTTGAAGAAAACCCAGTGTTTATTGTGTATTGATGTATTGTTTAGCGCAAGTAAAAGTGAGTGTTATCTTGAACAACTGAGAGGGCTGTAAAGTTTGTGGAGTTAACCAAAACTGAAGTATGATTAAACATAGGCTTGTGTTATTCGAAGTGATAAAATATCCTTAAAACAAAAGCTTACCTTGTTATTTTTTTTTTTTTTTTATTTCAGGTATTGCCCCACACTGCCTGGATGAAGGTTCTGCCCGGAGCATTGAGATGGAGCCAATCAACGGGAAGGAGTGGGAAAAGACTATCAAGGAACACAAAACCATCCGCAGCATGTCACAGTGCTGAAGTCTCATTATTGTCCCTTGTCTGCAACTCTCCATTCCTTGTCCTCTTCCCTTTTCCTTGTAGCGTTTGGCAGCGCACATCTTTTTTATAAACCAGCTGTCTTGCAGCCCTCATGCCTTTCTTCTTGCCATTGGTAGACGAGTTGACAAGTCTCTTGTCTTTTTTTTGTTGTTGTTGCAGAGCGGTGCAACACACCATTCATTCTGTACAGTAACTGTTCCCATCCATGTAGAGAGTGACATGACTTGTTTATCAGGAATGTAAAACCTTTCAAAGAATGTAATTCCTAAGAATGTAAAATCTGTAGTACATTGTTTCTTAAGAATGTCAAATCCACGGTACAGGGGATCCCTAATACAAAAGTCCACAGTACACTGGATTGAGATTGTAAAGCCTGCAGTACTAAAATCGCAGTTCAGGGAATTCTTAATGAAAGTCCACAGTACAGGCGATTGTTAAGAATGTAATTTCTGCAGATCTGCAGTACAACGTTTCTTAAGAATGTAAATTCCGCAGTATGGGGAATTCCTAGGAATGTAAAAAATTGTCATATAGAGATTCCTCTCGTCTACCTACACCTTTTAGATACATATACAGATAAATTCTGATCATGATTGAAACATATTTTTTTACTCTTTTGTGCAGGAGTCGAGTTCACTTGACACCAGGTTTTTTTTAAGCAAACTTTGTAACTTTTTAAATGCCGTTCGTCACTCAAGGGAGTGTTCTTAACATTTTTTCAAGATTTTGATACATAAAACGTCCTGGGGCTCGTCAATTGAAGGAGAACTGTCTGGTTTGGTTCTCATTATATATATATATTTTTTACCCCCATTCTTCCACCCATATGGCTGTGAAATCATTATGAAACCTCAAATTTAGATATTGCAGTGTCAACAACTCTGGATTGCCTCACCTCAAGTATGAGCACATAAATACTTTGACCAATCCAAACAAAAATTAGTGGACTCCTAGGCTAATGCCTCTATTCTAAATTGTAAAATCAGTACATATACGCATTTTGGAAACATTGAATAGTTTCCATTGGATGCTTTTAAAATCGTTTTTCTAAGTAGCATTCCTATATTAATAATTTCAGAAGAAAATTAGTTTTACCCATGACAGGTTAAGATTTTGTTTAGCCAAAGTTTTGGTTCCGTCCAGCATGCTGTGAGTCAAATACCTCTTGTACCTGTTTTAGTAAGCTCCATCGATGCGTAATTGTTAATATTTATCTTGTTTGCTTCCTATAAGATTTTAAATAAGCTTTTCAAAGTCAATATTTGTTTGGAACTATTTACTTTAGTACTTGACAGTACTGCAAGGCCACCAAGTTGAGGCCCTATTGTCTCTTCTTACATGACTTAGTTGAGAGTCAAGCATCATAAAGCATAGGTAAAAGGATATTTCTGTAATTGGTGTAGTTTTTACAATATTGATCGTTTTACTGTTTTATTTTGCACCTTGGCTTACTTAAAAATGACAGACCCAGAATTGAGAACTGAAATGGAATGTCTGGGTGCATGTTTGTCTAAATAAGTTGTGAGCAGAGTTTTTTAATTTGGACATGTTGCATTCTTTGGCCAGCCTCAAAGGTAGATTGTCTTTTTTTTGGAGAGGGGGGGGGGGGGGAGTATTGAAAAATAAGCGATAACTATTACTCAATGGTACTCGTTTTTTGGATTCAGAAATTTAAAAAGCTATCTACCATTCCAGGATTTAAAATGAAAATGCACTGAGATTTCAAAATTGCTCTTATACTGGTCTTTATTTGACCCGTATAACTGTTGATATGAAAAGGAGGAAAAACTCACACGTAGGCTCTTACCTTGGACATTCATTAATGTGGCAGGTGCTGAAGCTCAGGGGACTGCCTGCTGGTATGCTTCTGAAAGAGCTTACCAGTTAGTCAAGCATGCAATTATCCATTACATTTTCGCGGTTTTTGTTTGTTTGTAACACTCCAAAATATACGTTCCTAGAATGCCAGCTGAGAATTGATTAGTATTTTGTCATAAAATAGCCTCCAATATTTTTAAAGGATTTTCTGAAAGAAATATGAAGCCCGGAGAAAAGCGTGAGGTATTGCTATACTCTCACTTATTCAGTTGTAATTTACATTTTACACCCCATTTTATAAATATATTCAATAAACCGGGAGTGCTCAACAGCTGATTAAACTTGTATTCATACTAATTTATTATATATACTCACAGTGAGAATTTCCTATGTTTAAAAAGGTGGTGCATTTATGCATAATAAGCTTTTAGTGACCTACGGATTTGAAAAATGGTCTTTGCAATATAAGAATTTCTTTAGGACTGGCCAGTGTACTTTGTGGATACCTGCACTGTGATTTCCAATTGTAAATGTCAAAATTGAGCATAGAGTTGATTGTAACATATTTGCTTCTAACATTTCAGAAACCAAGTTTATGAATCACAGCAGCTGTGTTTTGCAGCAGTGTTTGGCTGTATCTTTGTTTTCCCTTGTGCAGTATGCCAAAGCCAGCATTCAAGCCTTCCTACGGGTTATTTATAATGTAATTTTCACAACCATAAGGATGGTAAAAGAAATATTTATTATAGGAAAAGTGTATTTCGGGGACTGACTAATATCATGTTATTTTCCCTGCAGCCATGTCCCCTCTCTGACTGAGGTTTTTAACCTTTTTAGATTTCCACTCTGTGACCCCATTTGCTAAAATGTGTGCAGATTTTATTTTGTTGCCGTCCTTTAAATTGCCGTCCTACCGTGAAGGGAATCTGTCAACCGCTCAGGATGAACGTTTGCCTGTGTTAAGTCTAGTAACCGCATTGCGTACCCTCATTTTAGAGTTTCCCCTCATTTTAGTAGTCTTGTGAGGCCAATGACGTCATCTCATCTTTCATGCTTAAACATCGTGGAACAATGTACCTAAGCCAGTACACATACATCTCTGGAATAGTCTAGTTCAAATTACCTTTTGAAACTGCCTACTTACTTTCATTCTGCTTCCGATAGCGCTAATTTGATGTTTGTTAATAGATGTTTCTGGAACTCCAGGAATATTGTAGATTTATAGTGTTAGCATTTTAGCACTTGACTTTTCTGTATTTTGTTTGGGTGCTCTGAGTTATCCCCGCTCCATTCTGGACAAATAAACAAATAAAATCAGTCCTTCTAGTGTCACTGTTTCTGATATGTTTCAAGGTGTGTGTGTGTGTGTGCATGTGAGTGTCCAGTTTTTGACTCTATTTTTCTGATTCACGTTTTCAGTTTATTGTGGTTTTGTTAAGTTAAGGTTCACCACAACACTCGTAGTTTGATTTTCTGTAGGTTTATTTGAAAGTACATTAGAGCAGACCACCAACCCAAGCTGGCAGCTCCAAGACAGCATTCAGCGGAGAACATTCAAACCCCTGCAGTTACATGGCGTACTGAGATTTTTGTGCTGTCACCAATGACCTGGAGTTCTTGTAACCTACGTAGTCAGTAACATAAGTAAGTACATTTCTTGGTGTGATGTTCTTTGAGGATTCAGATCATCTTCAGAATCAAGCACACCACCTCTACAAGCATTCAAATTCAACCATGGCAATTAAGCTTATTGTGAGACCACCTACCTCTCAATGATGTATTAGAACTTGGTGTAGGAGCTCATCATGTATCTTTCAAAACATTTTTCAGGGATTTTCATAAGAATCACTTTTTGGGCACAACTCCTCTCTATCTTGTTCATACTCTGCAAGATCATTGGCTTGTGGTGAGTAAAGGGCTATTTTGAAATGCACAATAGATACTTCTTTAAGAAACTCACACATCTCATGCAAAACAAATTGTAGATCATTGCCCGTGATAAGATATTTGGGAACACCGTAACAGGAGAATTCCTCTGTGAGAAATTCAATCACAGTTTTAGTGTTAACTGTACCGACATGTTATGCAACCATCCACTTAGAGCTGTAACCAACTAATAGCAACAAATACCGTTCATCATGGTTTAAGAGCCCAAAAGGTCCCGCAATGTCGAGCCCCAACTTGGTCCAGTGATCCACTAAAATTTCAACAGGGTATAATGGAACTGTTCGCGTTTACCTCCATTTGTCATTGTTAGCGCACTGCCAATAACCCTTCACAACCTCTTTTACCTAGTGATCCATACCTGGCCACCAATACCACTCTTGTAGTCTTTCCTTAGTTATGTTCCTCCATAGGTGCCTGTCATGTGCCAGATTAATCAATATACCCTCTAAATTGTAGGGATGTATTACCCAATATCCCCAATTTGTTTCCTCCAAGATGCAGAGTTCATCCTTTACATTTAAAAACCCCTTCAGGGAATCAGAAACATCCTTATTATCTGGCCAACCTTTCACAATATATTCTTTTAGAGACAAAAAATCTGTATCCTTAGAGTTTGCTACAGATTATTCCTTGTCATCAAACGCACTCGTACACCCAACCAACTAAAGAGTGATCACTGTGACCACCCTCTTGATCAATCGGCAACCTTGACAACCACTCTGTAACACTGTTATTAGGTACTGGTGCATACTCCACATTGAAATCTGATAGTCTCTCCATCCATCGCCTTATCCTGGGAGATACATTTTCCACTCCGCTACATGTAAAAATATGGAAAGTGGATGATGATCAGATTTAATCACAAATGGTATACGACATAAATGAAATTTAAAATGTAGAATGGCACATTACACAGCCAATGCCTCTTGCTCTGTTACTGAGTGTCTCTCCTCAGCTCCCTTTAATGAGTGAGAGACAAATGCCACTACCATCAATTTGCCAATCTCTATCTGGGATTGTTCCGCAGGCAGTCCCCGGATGCCAGCATCTGTGGACAGAACAGTTTTTTTGCATGCATCAAAATGCCCCGGAGTAGGTAACTTTACAATGCTATTCTTAATATTGACAAATGCCATCCAGTCTTGTATGACCAGTCAAATTTAGAACTCTTCTTTAGTAAAGATCTCAATCGTTGTGATAAACAAGCAAAATGTGGAATAAACTTAGAGCAGACCTCTGCCAACCCCAGGAAAGAATGCACCTGATACTTATTCTCTGGTGTAGGTGCCTCCATTATACTGTTGGCCAAATCCAACTTTGGACTCATTCCTTTTCCTGAAATTGTATGCCCTAAATAACTTGCATAAGACACAACACTTACATTTTTTTTTTAAGACCAAGCCTGCCTCTTGCAATTGCCCTATCACCTGCCACAAATGCTCATCATGATCCTGCTAATCTTTGCCATAGACTAAAATATCATCCTGAGAGAACAATACTATATGAAGACCTTCAGGAATCTTTTTCATTGTCCTTTGAAAGTATGCTGCAGTTGACTCCAGTCCAAAAGGCATACAGATACACCTAATCCCACTGGAGTTCTAAATTATGTTAAGTGCCTAGAATCAATGTGGCATAAGACCTGGTGGTAAGCAGAGGACAAGTCTGTGACACCGAATAGTTTTGCACCTTTTTATTGTAGCCAGTGTTTCCGAAGTATTCGGCAAAGGTTGACTGTTCACCCATATGTTTTTTTAATCCACAGAGATCCATATACATTCTAGTCTCTTTCCGACCATCTTTCCGTGCCAAGATAACCAGAGCCAGCATTCTATCTCTTCAGTCACCCCCAACTCCAGCAGTTTGTTTAACTCCTGTTCAAGGGAATCCATCATCAAATGGGGAACTTGTCTTACTTTAGAAACAAATGGTACAGCACCATTATTTAGAAAAAAAATGATGTTCAAAATCTTATAGCAAACTCAGCCCGCTGCCAAAGGCTTTAGGACATGCAGAACATACATCATCTGGGAACCTATCTGTTGCGAGTGACAATACTTTCTCCCGAGTACTGGGATTAAGAGTTCTACCCAGATGACTCCATCTCAACAAGTTGTCCCCTTTTCTGGCCACATAAACCTTATATATGTCAGAAAATTTAATTTTCATAACATCATATCCAAGGACATCTATCTTTACTTTGCCATAACCCACCAGCTTGATATCAGGTGGAAACAAGTAAAATATGTGCCCATGCCAAACACCATATCCTAGTTTTTGTCACCTACCATGGTATATGGTGACCTTAAATCAGCTAGCACAAATAGCTTTTCCCACCTACTGCAATCTCATTCTGGCATCTCTAAAGCATCTTCATCCATTAACCCATCGTTCCTCACACTCAAAAGAAACTTACTTTCATCTTCCAAACAGTGTACCTCTTGTGTTTTAGCTCCACGACACACACTGGCATAATGCCCCATTTTATCACATTTTTTACAAGTGACAAATCTTGCAAAGCATCCTCATTTTTAGGATCCCCAATCTTAGCAATCTGTCATGGACAGTACTCTGACTCATGCGTATCCTTGCTCTTTTACATCCTCATCTCACGCACTCACGTGCTGGTATTCTCCATGCCCTCCACAATAGCTATTGCCACTTTCAAGTCAGAAATTCTTTGTTAAAAGTTTTTCTTGTACATTAATGTTCTAGGTACATCTCACTATCTGATCCTTGACCAAAGGGATCAGAAAGTTGTTCGAAATCATAGGTGCATGTTAAGGTCTTCAATAATGCCACATAACTACCAATTTTCTCCTGCTTTCCCTGTACCCTTGTAAAAAGCTTGTGCCTCTCAAGCACAATATTTATTTGGTTCTCGAGCATCATTGCCGGCATGTAATATATATCATTAGGCGCACTTTCCCCTTGCCCTTTGGGGATCTCATCCAATTTCTCATATACATTTCTGCCTTCAATCCCCAAAATTATGTAATTATATTGCTTGCTTCCTAATAGCAGAGAATTTCTTCCTACCAATCGCAATTAGGAGTCAAATAACTGCTTCCACCATTTCCAGAGCAAAATAGGCTCCCCCTTGTCAGTCAAGAATTGCGATGGCTGAGACATGTTCGCAACCACCATGATTGACTATACAGTAAAATTAGCTTAGCTAACACGCATTCAACAATATGCAAATAAATTACAAGTAAATGACACCAACCAAAACACACAAAATTACTTGCTTTTATGTTGACTCCCCTTTACACTGCAATTTCTTCGTTGTACTGCGAGTATCAATTATTGCCTCATGCAGAGGTATTGATTTTGTTGCTGTCAGACCATCCCACAGCAGGTACTGCAATTTAAGACTGTTCACCGTGCCCAAAGGTTTCTTGAATGAACACAACAATTCGCATTGGAAATGGCCTCACACATGCACACTACCAACCATGTACAACCCTTCTGCCTATGGAATGCGTGCCTCCCACAAGGTTCCTAAGTCAACGGTCCACACATGGCTTCTTTGTAATTCACCACAATCAAATCTGCTCAATCCTTCCTGATCCAGTATGGTCGCTGAGAACGTAGCACGTAAGATGTTACACGTTTGTCGAAAATATTCTTCCAGCTGCGTCACCTCCAAATCTGCTTGTTCCTTTCCGATGTAGTATGGCCAGTGAGAATGTAGCGCGAAAGATGTCACAGTGTCTGCTACTATTCACATGCGTGCAAAGAAGACAGCTGCGCAAACACTCTGATCTTATTTTGTCCACAACGTCTCCTCCAATCCGCATGCGGGCACCGAATACAGCTGCACGAACACTTCACTCCAGGAGCAACCGGATTGCACTCTGACGTCACCATTCAAGCCACGGTTGCCACTGCAACAATACCTTTCTCTGTTGCACTCGTTGGGGAGTCGTCACGATGCCCACGACCAGCAAGCCTCCATCGCAGGTGATGATCACGGTGCAGGTGAGACCAAAAATGCTTTATATGCTCCTCGATGAATCCGCCCACTGTCAGCTGCTCCAAATCACACTGTCGCGATTTAGGATTCACATGGGTCACTGAGGAAGTTGATGGTCATTCTCCTGTGCCAAGCAGGCGCTAGTCACCTAAGTTAAGTTCAGGTTAACCACAACATTTGCAGTGTGATTTCATGTAGCTTTAGTTGAAAGTACATTACAGCAGACCAACGACCTGTGCTGGCAGCTAAAAGACAGCTTTCAACTAACAACATTCAAACCTCTGCAGTTAGATGGTGTACAGAGCTTGGTGCAGCCAACAATGACTTAGGTAAAGCACTAGTAACCTGGATAGTCAGTAAATAATATTCCAGCGTTAGAATGATCAAGCAACCTTAGCCATAACAGGTTTTCTCACAAACATATGATTACGTTGTATAATAAACCATTGGATAATTGCCTTGTTTCTGTATTGCAGAATGCACAAAGAAATCTGGGCACTCAACTGGACAGTCCAGAAACAAGCATATGCAATGCAATAGGTCTCGCATTAATTAAGTTTGAGCTATTGGCATTGCTAAATATTGCAACACCAATTGCAACAAAAGTCTATAAATTGTGGGCCAAAAAAATGTGTATTTATTTGTTTAGCAATGGTGGCATGCTGTGCTTTAGGTGAATATGTTTAAAAGTAAAGTGTGCCATACTGCGATTGCCACAATAGTTAATTGTGGATGCGTTAACAATTGATGTGTGCACTGATGGCTGGTGGTGTGTGTGCCTGTAGAAATTGTGCACTGATGGCTGGTGGTGTGTGTGCCTGGTGGAAGTGTGCACTGCCGGCTGGTGGTGTGTATGCCTGGTGGAAGCGTGCACTGATGGCTGGTAGTGTGTGTGCCTGGTGAAAGCGTGTACTGACGGCTGGTGGTGTGTGCCTGGTGAAAGCGTGCACTGGCGGCGGATGGTGTGTGTGCCTGGTGAAAGCGTGCACAGACGGCTGGTGGTGTTTGTGCCCTTTGAAAGCTTGCACTGACGACTGATGGTGTCTGTGCCTGGTGAAAGTGCACTGACAGTGTGGTTGTGTGTGTGTGTGTGGTTGTGTGTGTGGTTGTATGTGTGGTTGTGTGTGTGGTTGTGTGTGTGGTTGTATGGGTGGTTGTATGGGTGGTTGTGTGTGGTTGTGTGTGTGTGTGGTTGTGTAGTTGGTTGTGTGTGGTTGTGAGCGTGTGTGGTTGTGGTTGTGTGTTGTGTTTGTGTGTGTGTGTGTGGGTGTGTGTGTTTGTAGCTGTGGTTGTGTGTGTGTGGTTGTGTGTGTGTGTGGTTGTGTGTGTACTTGAGGTGTGTGTGGTTGTTTGTGTTGTTGTGTGTGTGGTTGTGGTTGTGTGTGTAGTTGAGGTGTGTGTGGGTGATTGTGTGTGTGGTTGTGTGTGTACATGAGGTGTGTGTGGTTGTGTTGTGTGTGTGGTTGTGTGTGTAGTTGAGGTGTGTGTGGTTGTGTGTGGGTGGTTGTGTGTGTGTGGTTGTGTGGGTGGTTGTGTGTGTGGGTGTGGTTGTGTGTGTGGTTGTGTGTGGTTGTGAGTGTGGTTGTGTGTGTGTGGTTATGGTTGTATGTGTGGTTATGGTTGCGTGTGTGGTTGTGTGTGTGGTTGTGTGTGTGGTTGCGTATGGTTGTGTGTATGTGTGTGTGTGTGGTTGGGTGTGTGTGTGTGGTTGTGTGTGGTTGCATGTGTGTGGTTGTGTGTGTGTAGTGGTTGTGTATGTGTGTGGTTGTGTATGTAGTTGTGTGGTTGTGTGTGTGTGTGGTTTTGGTTTTGTGTGTGAAGTTGTGTGTGTTTTGTTTGTGTGTGTGTTTGTGTGTGCTTGTGTGTCTGTGTGTGGTTTGTGTGTGCTTGTGGTTGTATGCGTGTGGCTGTGTGTGTGTGTGTGAGGCAGCCAGCCACCCTGCACCAGCTGCTGAAGGCAGCTAGTCACTCTGCTTCACTGCACTGGCACGATGAGATGCCATTTGCTGAAGTCACCCTGCCTCGTTACTCTGGCACGATGAGATGCCAGCTGGTGAAGGCGGCCAGTCACCTTGCTTCTCTGCACTGTAATGATGTAGATTTACAAATGTTATCACTTTATTCCTCCCTGGTGTCCATCCCCATCCTCACCATGAGAGACTGAAAGACTGAGATGAAATGAGTGACTGGTTGAGAAAAGGACAGCCTCTGCTGAAAGGAGGGACAGAATAGCCCGTGTAGAACAGGACGGCAGTACCACTAGAAGACAGTGGCAGGAGGAGTCCACTAAGAAACCGAGACCTTCTGGTGAAAGGAGGAACGGAGTGACTTGAAGAGGGAGAGACAGCCCATGAGGAGGGCAATTAGGAGAGACTGAAGGGGTGAAGTGAATGGAGGAGACCGGTAAGAAGCAGAGACTCTAGTGAAGGAAGGGACAGGGTGACCAGGAGAGCGCAGAGACAGCCTGGAGTGGTGGTGGGGAGTGCCACAAGGATAGACTGAAAGGCTGAGATGAAATAAGTGACCGGGTTAGAAACAGAGAGCCTCTGGTGAAAGGAGGGCAGGGTTACAAGGAGACAGGAGAGACATCTGCGAATAACCGGTGGCCAGCATCCCCAAAGGCCACGCCCCAGCTTCCGAGCCACAGATCATAGATCTATTGCATTGACATTAGTAACCCCCCACTTTAGCTGCTGGAGCGGGGTGGGGCTCTATATGTACCTCTTCTGTCTGCAACTTGGCAGATAAATGGGCAACATTAACGCAATAAAGAAGAAAAAAGATTGGGCTAGTAGTAGAAAAGGGGAAAAAGGATGGATGGATGAGCTGGGGAAAGAATGGGTTGATAAAAGGATATATGAATGAGTGGGTGCATGAAATCATGGATACATTTGTGAGAGGATGGGTGAAAAGATGGATGAATGGGTGAAAGGATGAACACTGAGTGGGTGAAAGATGAATGGGTGGCTGGAAGGATGCATTTGTGGGTGGGTGAAAGATGGATGGTTGGGTGGATAGAATAATGAATGAGTGAGAGGATGGTTTAATAAGTGGGTGAAAGGATGGATAAATGGATGGTGATATGAGTGGGTAAGAGGGTGGTTAGATGAGTGGGTAAGAGGAGGGGTAGATGTGTGGGTGAGAGATGCTTTGCCCTGGATGGCCTGAGCGCGCTGTTGGCTCGTCGCAGGAAAGTGGTATTCTGTAATCAGACTTTCCAGCAATAAGGAAGCCCGACTCTCCTATGACAACTCGCTGAGAGATGCGTTTAACACATTTTCTTTAAAAACAGTAAAAACGCAGAGGAACAGAAATGGTGACAGGAATAATTTGCTCTCAGTTTAACTGCGACTTGGTATGAAGGCAAGAAACAATGAATGCCCGGGTTCCGCATCAGTACTAAAACTCTGGCCCGGTTCTGGTGGGGAAGGCAGGAAAGTGGCACGCGCTGCGTGGGCACTGCTTGGGGGGCAGATCAGAAAATCCTATTTTAAAGCCGCTGCTCCAGATAGTACAGCGCAGGGCGGGGTTGTCAGCTGTAAGTAAAACAAGTGCTTTGCATGTGCGTTGGTCAGACTGACCATCAGGTCAGGCACAGCGCACTTAAACCTACAATGAATACCTATATCTTATCAGTCACATGCCCTAAAGGCTTAATAGACAGCAATAACGCTGACGTAGCTTTACATACTTGTGCCTTCTTTGTGTAATTTCTGAAAACATGACTGTTGTTCAGGGGTGAGCAAAACCCCATTGCAGCCTGGTAAATGCCCACAGATGAAATACACAGCTAGTTTTACAGGAGGTCCAGACACTGAAAGCAAACTATAGAGGTGCTCGGTGGAACAAAAGTGTATGTGGGAGACAGGGCCGGACTGGTAATTCCGGGCAATCCCCCGGTAGGCTGGTTGGGGTGGGGGCTGGTTTTTTGCCAGGGGGCTGATTTTGTGCCAGGCAGCCTCGGATTGGTAACACGGGTATTCGGGCAATGCCCGAGGGGCCGGTGTCTGAGTCCCTGCTCTGGGCTGCTTTTTTTGAGCAGTCTGGGGCCGATTTGGACGGTGTCTTTATTTTCCGAATACAGCCAGCGGCCCAGTGGGTGGCTGAGTGGCCTTTCTGCAGGCCGATGGGCGCTCATTACCACTCCCCACCCCCGGTTTAGCAACAGGCAGAGGTATCACTCCCTTTGTCTCGCTGGCCGCACCATTAATGTATGCACATACTGAGCGGGGCAGGGGGCCTCAGTAGAAGTGGCCTCACTTGTTTTCAGGTGTGTTTCACTAGTGTAAACTAATGCGTGCATTTTTTTAAGTCCCCCTTTTTAATGCAATTACACGTAATCAGTGATTTGAGGAAAGGCATTATGCAAATTGGGGGCGATTTTTTGTGTGTGCCCGGGCCGATTTTCAATCCCAATCCGACCCTGATGGGAGATAATATGCAACATTGGCTATAACAACAAATACAATGCAGCAAACAGCAATAGCTGCTAAACAACAAAATGGAAGAACGATGGTGCGGTGGCTCGGGTTCCGTATCAGTGCTAAAACTCTGGCCCGGCTTCTGGTGGGGAAGGCAGGAAAGTTTTTTTCAGTGAATTTCAAAGGTTTTTTAAAAGCTAATTTCTAAATACAATGTCCCTGAAACCTATATTGTTTTTAAGTACATTTTAAAAAGACGTGCAAAACTTTTTGAAGTGAAAAACTAACTAACAGTAGTCTGTTATAAGTTATAATTTAACAATGTTTAAAACTCAATTAACACTAATTAACATATAAGTGTGCAAAAAGTGTGATGCAGTAGCTATGATACCTGACTTCGAACAACAGCGTTCACAGTTCGATTCTCTGCTCCAGCGCCACGTTAGCCCACCTCTATGTCACTGTGGGCAACACCTTGCTTAATCTTTCCGACGCCCCCCGAGCGCTGGGACACATCTCCGGAGTTAGCTGTAGGCTTTACAAATGCTGACTTTTTTTTAAATGTAAAACCATAGTGATGAAAAATATTAGCACATACTTTTTTTTCTTCTATTCTGAACGATAATTTTTTTATATCTTCTATTTAGAATTACGGCAATTAATAAATGTTTTTAGTCACGAGAAAGGAAATGACACTGTTTGCCGAGTAACAGTTTTTAAGCTCTCCAACGTATGTACATATTAAGGAACTTACACTTGTGAGGATCAAAATCGAAACCTTTACCGCTTAACATTTTGTAACTTTTCCTAACACGTGCACCAGTGAAACAGTAAAAACGGGAGCATGTGTCAACTGTAAAACGTGACATCTAAATGGGCGGAGCCGCATCTTCCTTCCAAAGACTACTCAATAACCAAAAAGTATATAAACCACACCCGTTGTTGTATTGTATTGTAATTGTAATTATATAGCGCTTACTACCCCCTGACGAGGCGTCAAAGCGCTTTTTCGGTGGGTAGCACGCTACTCCGAGACCCACAGAGGATTAGTGTTGAATTAGTATAGTGAAACATGCATGTTCATTTTAAGTGGTGGATAGGTTAGTCAGTTATTTGGATTTGGAATGATAGCAGAAGGATAAAGTAGGACAAAGGTTTGTATTTATTTATCGCTCGCTTGTTGACGCAATCTATTCAGGGAGCCTATAAAGGATTAGTGATGAATTAATATGGTGAAATATGAGGTAATTTCAGTGGTGGATATTAGTCTGTTACTTGGAGTGAGAAGGATAGCAGATGGATAAAAGGGGAAGAACGATTTGCATTCATATAGCACTTGTTACCCCTGATGGGTTTAAAGTTGTTTGTTTATGGCATAGTAGATATTTATAATACGAAGCTATTTGTGAATATTTAAAGATTTGTATTAAGATAAAAGTGTTATTAGTTGTTTTTGCCATTTAAATGTAACATCAGCAGCTTGTATTGAGAAACAGAAAGAATAGAGGAAACACTGTTCCTTTTCTGGCTCCTTTGAGCTCATATAGCGTGACTTTGTATATTATAATAATGACACTATATTAGACCTCCGTCCATCACCACCCCCTTTTGTACCGCTTTGGCCGCCATAAGTGTGGCAGGGTATGCTCAGACGTGAGCCCCTTGCTCACTTTGCCACTGGATTCAAGCAAGCCGGGCTGAAGACGGCTGGAATGCCAGAAACCGGTCCTCGGAAGCTTGTTTCCAGTCCAGGGAAGGCATGGCTTGGCTGGACTGTTCCCATGAGGCACAGGGTCAGACTGATTTGCATATAGCCATGTCTGAACTGGGGTGGCAGAGTGGGCTAAAGAACGGTGATGGATCAAACCCAGATCTTTTGACTGGGTGTGAGTGTTTGATTGGTTCAGATGCTCTGTCCATCACCACCCCCTTTTGTACCGCTCCAGATAGTACAGCGCACCGCGGGGTTGTCAGCTGTAAGTAAAAAGATTGTTGACCCCAGTAAAAGTAATGGACAAGAACTGCTGAAATAACATTTTTGTTTTACCTCCCACATAACGGTCATCAGAAATGCTGTAAAGTATAGGAGAGGACCACCCTGTAATTATATGGAGTACAGAAGGTCATTAACACTGCCACAAAACTGAACAAACTATAGCAAAATGTAATACTTCCCAAACATATGCAATGTTTAAAAACCAAAAAATAGATCAGTGGCCGGCAACTCTGGCACTTACGAACACCCCTTTTCAGTTATTTATGGGCATGTGACCAAGCAAATTGCTGTCACTGAAAATGCAAGGCCGTCTATGGATGAAGTGGCATGACCCATTCCCTCAAGCAGTATGCTCTGACGGACAGAAGTAAAATGTGAATGGACCACTGGATGAAGGGGGCCGACCCGACCCGTTCACTGGTGCACATCCAGGCAGAGCGCTGCTCAGCAGTTGCACAGTCTATCGACAGTCGCTCGCCAGCATGGCAGACAAGTGAGTTTTTATCCTCTTCACCCAGCTAACCATCTATTCTGGCCGCCTGCGTGCTTATGCATTTTTCATTGACTCTGAAACGAGAGGGAGCTGGCATGAGCCCCGACTGCCCCTGGCTACGAGACAGATCTGGTGCCCTCCAAGTCAGCGCACAGCAAACACGCAGCAGCAGCTGAACCCGCAGTGCTTGTCCAGCAGAGCGCGCAGTTGTTCCAGGAAGGGGCGGGAAGATTGAGGAAAGAGGGTGGAGGAAGCACAGGAAATAAAAAAAAATCACGTGAGTGTTGCACGCTCATATAGACACTGAAGAAGACTGGTGAAGTAAAAAGAGACACTGGTAAATCAAGGATTTACCAGTGAGCATTCTACAAAGTGAAGCGTGGCGCAAAGCAAAAGCAGATCATCTAAGAGCGCAGAGAGCAGAGCTCAGAAGCAGGCAGATTTACTGATGAGACAAACTTTTAACAAAAGAGCGCGCAGTTAAGATTGAGAAAAAGAGGGCGGAGGAAGCATGGGAAATTAAAAACAAACGGCTGCCTTTTGTTTTTGTGAGAGTCTGCGAGTGAGTGGTGGTTATGGGAGCCTTTGTGAGCAAGACTCAAATCAGAGGAGGGGGCACGGACAGGCGTTCGGGGGTGGAGGAGAGGCGGGGGCATGGCTGCATGTTGGAAAGAAGCCACGAAACAGACCAGATGTATCTGTATGTCCAAGGCTGAGCCCATTAACGTAAATAGGAGCAATCCTCAAATGTGCATAGAATGTTGATTAAAAATCGATAACATGTAAATGCGAAAGCTGATCTGGCGTTAAACAAGCGGCTGCTGAGTATGCCTGTGTTTGTCAGAGAGTGAGTAATGGCAAATGGTGATTACTTTCGCGGCAGCTTTGATGTTCTCAGTGGCCGCGCGGCTAACTGAAAACATCAAAGCAGCCGCGAAAGTGATCACGCAGGCTGACAAATGGTGCGCGCTCCTGGCGCACATGCACTGTACCCGATCCACCTGCAGCCTTTGGGAGCACTTTCAGAAGACCCTTACTAAATCTCTCGCAAAGTATCGCTTACGCGATAGCTAGGCGAGACCTAATAAAAATGATTGTGACACGATTGCAATTTCCAACTATCAGATGGGTTCACTCAATGGGATTCAGTGGCATGGGGAGCATTGCAGGATCGGCTTGAGCCTCAATAAATGCAGCTTTAACACTCTTTGTGTGCTATCCATTGATTAGAAATCCTGGACGGTAGCAGGCAATCCCTCTCATGCTGCTGCTAGGCGGCTCTGACGCGGCCCTACCTCGTAACACGTCATCACTTGGCCCTCGTTTCTGCTTCCGGGTTGAGGACACCAACCGGACCGGAGAACGAGGCCTGCTGCGTGGAGCCCCCAGCAGTCTCGTTTTTGTGGATCGGGAGTTCAAGAGAGGTGAAGGACATTGAGGATGCTGCTTGCGGCTCGAGCGAGACAGCCCGTCTAGTGACCTGAGTAGTCTCGTTTGTTCATCATGTGTTCCTCGCTCGCCCACTCTCCGGGATGATAGTTACCAGCGCCGGGATGCCCTAGGGTAGCTGTTGCGCTCTATAAAACCCATAATCAAATCAAATCAAATCACCCCCAACATCCCTCCCCAGCCCCGGAGTTTGGGAGTAGCTGAGGACGCCACTCCCGGCATAGCAAGACAGGTGGAATTAGACCTTCTTTTTATTATTGTCTGGAGGCTGTGTTTTTTGCTCTATGGTCGACAGACACCTCCCTGGACTCTAACCTTTACATGAAGGATGACACGTGGTGATGCCGGAATGAGTTAACCCCGGGAATACTGACAAGTGTGGTATACCATCGGCAACTGATTGTGCCGGAAGGGGATTTATAATTTATGAAAGCATACCCCTAGATGCGGTGGGAAGCTGGTATGAGTGACTTTGGCTACTACGTGTCATCCTACATGTAAAGGTTGGAGTTCAGGGAGGTGTCTGTTGACCTCGAGCTCTGACGAAATTTCAGCAACAAAGTACAGGCAATTAAACATGTTGGCACCTTCATAAAATGGTCTGCAACATGCAGTGTTTTAAATTTTTGAGTAAGTTCACAAATTTGAATGAAATTGGGACTGGGTATATGTGAGTCTTGACTTAATTTTAATATCCTTATGTTTCACAAGGTCTTCTTTTGATGTACACTATTCACGACTTACGCCTCTTTCTTCTTTTTATTGGACACTTTTTCTTTCTTTGGGGAGAAAGTCACCCATGATGAGAAAATGTGGGCACACTGCTGAAAATCTGCCAGTAGCCCCAGTGGGGAAGCGCATGTGAGGTACTTTCTCACCTTCACACACATTTTTTTGCAGATATTTCGTGCTTGTCTATATACACCTTTTCAGTAGGGGGTAGTTCTATATGGAGGTGACTGACAAACATTTTTTTTGTAACATTAACATTTGGGGATTTAGGACTGGATTAGACTGGTAAAGAGTTATAACCAGTAGTTGGGTTGAGGGAGTAGCCCCACAGCTCAGGGCCTACAAAGAAAAGTTGTGATATTTTTTTGCTCAGGGGGGAAAAAACTTTATCTAAGAAAAGTTGGTGACTGCCTGCTACAGTCAGGTCTTTTGTTGTTTATTGGTGTCATCAGAACAGGGGCAAAGGGAGTGTTAGACTTGGCATCTTGTGGCATGTTTCCCCCGAGTTTTTGCTTTCTGCCCTCCCGGTTTTGACTCATTTTGCTGGTACAACGTTTCTGCGCGCGTTCCGCACTGCTGATCAGTGGTAAAGTGCTGGTGCTCCTTTGGTAAATTGTGTTATAATTGGATGTGTGACTTACTTGTCAGTCTCCAGTAAAGGGCACTGCGGGGTGCCGGGGTTTGTGGGTCAACTGCTACTCATGGGCCTGCAGCACGGATTGTGCCACCCACATACATAGCCCAAAAAAATTATAAGTGAATGAAGTTTGGTATGCCTGAACTCAGCGTCTAAAGACACAGCCTTTAGCGAGGATGCCCTTTTAATTCTGAGTTCATAGAGGCCACTTTCAGAAAGTGGGTATTATTTTGCTCGGTCATCCTGTGTGCCTCTGCTGAAATGTCGATTGCCTGTCTGGTTTTTGGACGAAAGATGGCTAGGGAGCAGAGTGGCTCCCAATAGTCTAGGTAGGTCAGGAAAAGCCTAAACAGAGCTGGGTTACGATGGGGGAAGAGGGAGGACATTTCCTAGCACCTCAAAGGGCCTGGTCTGCCTCTGACAAAGCCGTCTCCACCTCCTGCCAGGAATTCACGACAGAGAAGGCCCAACTGGTTCTGGCCAGACACCGACACCCTCTGCCTGGAAGATCAAAGGATTTTTGTGTACAAATACTGGGTCCCAGACCCCTGAACATTAGAACTCATCTGGATCAAGAAGACTGCACAGAAGAAGAGCCGGAGAAGCTGCTATGAGGAACGACCGCTTTGCTGCGTGCTTTGCTGGGCTGACCTGCAGTGGCTGCTTCTATCTTGATTCAAAAAGGGGGGTGGTGATGGACAGAGTATCTGAATTAAGCAGAACACTCCTACCCAGTCAAAAGATCAGGGCTTGATCCATCACCGTTTTTTAGCTCACTGCACCATCCCAGTTCAGAACCTGGCTACATGCAAATTAGTCTGTCCCTGGCCCAGTGCATCATGGGAACAGGGCAGACCAAACTACCAAGCCAATTCTTTACTGGAAAGGAAACAAGCTTCCGGGGACCGGTTTCTGGCATTACAGCCGTCTTCGGCCCGGCTTGCTTGAATCCTGATGGTGCAGTGAGCAAGGGACTCACATCTGAGCATACCCTTCCACACTTGTGGTGGCCAAAACGATTCAAAAAGGGGGGTGGTGATGGACAGAGTATCTGAATTAAGCAGAACACTCCTACCCAGTCAAAAGATCAGGGCTTGATCCATCACCGTTTTTTTAGCTCACTGCACCATCCCAGTTCAGAACCTGGCTACATGCAAATTAGTCTGTCCCTGGCCCAGTGCATCATGGGAACAGGGCAGACCAAACTACCAAGCCAATTCTTTACTGGAAAGGAAACAAGCTACCGGGGACCGGTTTCTGGCATTACAGCCGTCTTCGGCCCGGCTTGCTTGAATCCTGATGGTGCAGTGAGCAAGGGACTCACATCTGAGCATACCCTTCCACACTTGTGGTGGCCAAAACGATTCAAAAAGGGGGGTGGTGATGGACAGAGTATCTGAATTAAGCAGAACACTCCTACCCAGTCAAAAGATCAGGGCTTGATCCATCACCGTATCTTGGGCAGTGAAAGGCCTGGACTGGACTTTCTGCAACCGAATTGGTGAGACTCTCCAAGGGCTTGAGATAGAGCTTGCCCCCTGTTCACGAAGGCGCAGGCACAGAAAAGACTTCAGGTTCTTCGACCCGCAGCACTGGGGACTGTGTGTGGTGAGCGGCAACCTGAAGAATGACACTCGATGATGTCTACGATGACCCTGTCGAACCCGTGTTCTGAAGGCATCGCAGAGGGCACCGCGACCACGCTGCACCGCGACCCTGGTCTTACTGATGACGCCTGCTGATGCCATCACTGAGCCGTTGCTCGCACCGGGACCTGAGGGCCCGCACTCTGTACCGCCTCGCTACATGACGACGCCGTGGCCCCTCCTGATGCCGCCACTTCCCATCAAAATCGATGCCGTTGCTTGCACCATGGTTCGAGGGCACCGCTCGTAAGTCACACGACGCACCGCAGCCTTGGCCTACCGACACCAGTGCCATTGACTCCTGTTCGTCAGCCAACGACAGCGCTTCAGCAATGACAACGCCGCTGCCTGCACGTGACCTGCTAGCACCGTGACGAGCACCGCGACCCTGGTCTCACCGACGCCATCTGACACTGCCACCAAGCCGCTGCTCGCACCGTGACCTGGGGGCACCGCATGCCGCTCCGCTGCGCTTCACACTGCAGCACCCAATGCCTGTGGGCGCCAGCGTTCCGGATCTCATCAGAAAGGTGCTCGACCTGCAACGCGAGTGACTTCAAGGGCCCCATTGCCCTGCATCTCTGAAAGGTACTGTTTGCGGGTCTTCCTGATACTGTAGTTGGCCTGCGACCCCGCGGTCAGCCAGAACTGTTTTTGGATTCGTGTGCTCACAACGTCGTGGAAGCCCGGACGGAGCTATCCACACAAGGAACTCTTTTTAATTAATGTATTTTTCAACTGTGAACTTTTAAGTATAGTATAGTTGGTTTTCCTTGTTTTTGGTCTTGTTTGAATTATATAAAACTATTGGATATTTTTCTAAACTGGTGTGGTGTCCTTTTGTGGTGCGTACACTGTCTTACTGTTGGTTATGTGCAAATGCTTTACACACTGCCTCTAAGATAAGCCTGGCTGCTCGTGCCAAGCTACCAAGGGTGTAAGCAGGGGTTATTTTAGTATTAAATCTTTTTATTGAGAAATAAACGCTCACCCAGGAGTAACATATAGGCATTTGGCACCATACTTTCAAGACATGAAAAGCCCAGAAACACTGTCAATTAGATACACTGAGCCATACAAACAAGTAGGATTGGCTCCAGGCGGAACACCCTGTGTGGGCAAGCACATACGCAAAAAAAAGACCCAAAACAAGCAAAACATACATAAACCACCCAACTGCCCCTCGTGGGCTACTCCTGATCACTTGTGCCAGCGGCTCCATGTAAATAGCGAAGAGCGGGGCGACAGGGGCCCGCTCAATGGGAAAACCTGGCGAAGTATAGCCATTTGCTCGAACCGTCGCCGATGGGAATTTATAACAGTTCAGAACCAAGGTGCGAAACCTTTCACCCAATCCCGCTTTCATTAGGACCTGCTCTAGGTAGGGCCAATGGAACCGATCAAACGCTTTTTCAGCATCAATCGTGAGTAGCATAAACTCACCCGGCAGTCGCGTAGCACGTTCTATCAGATGCAAGGCTCTCTTGGTGTTGTCAGCGGTTTGTCGTTCCGGGATAAACCCAGCCTGATCTGGATCAATCAAACTGGGCATGAGCGGTGCAAGCCGGGCCGCAAGGATGCCATTGTAAATCTTGAGGTCAACGTTAAGAAGGGATATAGGGCGGTACACCTCACATTGCGAATGATCTTTTCCCGGTTTGGGGATCACCGATATAGTGGTATCTAGGAGGTCCCTAGGAATAGCGCCCGGCTCCGAGAAGGAGTTAAAGAGTGCAGTCATCAGGGGGGCCACCTGAGGGCAAAACGTTTTATAAAAAATTGACAAAAATCCGTCAAGCCCCGGTGCTTTCGCTAGCTTAAGCCGGGATATGGCCGCTATAACCTCCTCTGGCCTGATGTTGCGGTCTAAGAGGTCCGCTTGATCTTTTGTCAGGGTCAGAAGAGGGACCGACGCCAAAACGGACTCTCCGGCAGTGGGTTCAAGTGAGTACCTAGTATATAAGGAAGTGTAAAACTCGCTAAACGCAGCAGCTATATCAGCATCTTCCATGACCCGTCGACCATCCGAGGTAACAATCTCTTGTATCGTCTGTCTCTGTCAACTTCTCGAAGTTTATGGCCCAAGAGGCATCCGCACCTATCCCCCCCCCAGTATAATACATGTGCTTCAAGAGTAAGGCCGCATATTCGGCCCTGTCTTGATTCAACACAGCCAGCTGCTGCCACATAGCCCACAGTTGTCTCCATATCCTGGGGGCTCCCATGCATTGGTGCATATGTTCCAACTCCTTCGTTTTCTGCGTGAGCTCTTCCCTTTTTCGCGCCCTTTCTACATTTTCCGCAGCTGAGATCGCAATGAACTCTCCCCGTAATACTGCCTTGAGCGCTGCCCATTGTGTAGCTAATGTAGTGTCTGCGTTACTATTGTGTGTCAGGAAGTCAGTGATAACCCCCTTGATTTCCCCCACTACTTCCTTACGGTGTAAGAGCGTATCCCGCAATCTCCAGTTCCGCGTTATTCGCGTTACCGGCGGTAAGGAATAAACCACAGTCAATGGCGTGTGATCTGAGAGCGCTGCCGTACCTATGTCAACCTCTTTTGTAATTGCCTGAAGGGATGTGGTAGCCAAGAAATAATCTAAATGGGCATAGGTCTTATGAGCATTAGAATAATAAGTGTAGTCCCTGTCCCCAGCATGAAAACTGCGGCAAAGTTCTACCAAACCGATCTCCCCAAGCCTGGCCTATCCCCCGGAAGAAAGAGCACCCGCCTGCGAAGTACGCTGACAAGACCTGTCTAGCTGATTATCAAACACCAGGTTTAGATCCCCCCCAGTAGGGCATATCTGTCTGGTGAGGCAGCAACTTCACTAAGCGCCGTATGAAAAAACTTCTCCTGACCTTCATTAGGAGCATACAAGGAGCTTACCATAATGACTAATGCCCCTAGGGAGAATCTGTAGGATAGAAACCGTCCCCTTATCTCCGCCCCATTGTGTAAAGCCTTGCCTCTAAACTGCTGTGCCACCCCTGCCGTTTTAGTAGTGGCTGATGAGAAAAACTGGAGTGGAAAACATCGGGACTTAAGCCTGTGACAATATTTTGGAAGCAGATGCATCTCCTGCAGGAGGCAGATATCAGCCTTCAAGTGTTCCAAGCAGGGGTTATTTTAGATGTGTAACTCCCTTTTCCTGATTAGAGTGGTGGTTTTGCCTGGCTTTGGCCCGTGCCCTAGCCTAACAAAAATCCCATTTCTAACAGGGAGACCATCAGGTTTCACACTGGTTGGTGAGTACCAGTATGAAAGTTCGTTAAAAAGCTGCCGAAGTGTGGGTCGCTGGCTGGTTACCTACTCTTCTTTCATGAACTTTTTGGTAGTAAAATCAAAGGACTGAGGGGGAAAATAAAATAAAAGGTAAAACAATGGGGAAATACTCAAAAATAACGAATATATTGGTGAATATGGACACTGCACAGAAAACTAAAGTCCGAACAGCCCAATTGAAAAATGCAGCTGTGGCAAGGGCAGAGCGGAGTCAAGAAATATGCAAGGCCTCGGCAAAAGTCTCCTTAAATTCTGAGGAGGACACCCCAGATAACAGTGTTGACGCTGGTGCAGGGGAGGTTCCTACGGATGATCAAACAGCACCGACAGTGGTAAAATCTGAGGCAGGAGAGCCCAGTGCCAATGCCGCAAATCAGGAAAAAAACTTAACCAGCGAGGGGGGAGAGAGTCTTCATGTGAATGCACAGAAAACAACTATGAAAGCAGCCCCTGACAGGCCAGACATGTCAAAAGATTATCCGCTTTTTGTAAAAGTGAAATATCCTACTAAAATCTTTGAGGAGAATCCTTTAATTGCTGAATGAAGCCAAATAGTTAAAACACAGATCCCCTTTACAAACGCGAAACACATTGCACAGGTTGATGAAGGTTCTCAGACTTCTTCCACTTCAATGGAAGTTCAGCTTCGGGAGGATTCTCCTACCATAATCACAGAGCCACAGATGCAGCAAGAACAGATCCTTGTAGAACAAGTGGATACCGCTGCGATGCCACTAGTAAAACAGAAAGGGGACGAGATCTCTGTCCAAAGGGATATTAAAACAATGCTGAACCTCAACTTGGAAGAAATCAGAGAATTAAAGATTACGCAAGCTAGAGAAATAGCATCTTTACATCAGCGATTATCTAAGATCGAAGAAGTAGTGGGCAGCATTCCAGCAAAAATCCAGGAGGCAGAGTCAAGGATGTCACACCTCAAGTATCAGATGAAAACCATGCAGAAGCAGGTTATCCTAGCAAGAAAAGAAAAATTATCACTTGAAATCAAAATTGATGAATTAAAAAACCATTCACGACGCTCAAACCTAGGCTTGGTAGGAGTACTGGAAGGGTGTGAGGGATCGCAAATGCTGCAATGGGTGGAGACATTTATAAAGAAGACTGTAAGCCAGAGCACTCAGGAGATCTTACAATTACCCGAGTCCATCAAGTTCCGGCGCAATCATTTCTAAACTCAAAGTTGCCTCAGACAATTTTGATCAATTTTGCGGATGGTCGTGTAAAGTAACGGATTATAACAAGAGCTATTCAGAGGAAAGAATTCTCCACAGGCGAAATACCTTGTTGCCGCATTTTCTCAGCAGCATCAGCGCATCATAGAAGGAATTCGTAAAACTACTGCAACTTTTTAAGGCACAGGGTGCACAGGCAGCAATAGCCCAACAGTGTAAATTAAGAATCTTAATTAAAGGAAAATGTCATGTTTTCTAATCTGGTCAAAGCCCTAGAGATGTAACAAACCATTACAAAGTAGTTGAACTGGGGTGGATGGCTAAGGCAGACGTTGGTAGAGGGCTCTCTTGTTTTTCTTTCTCAATATTCGGGAATAGGGGGATGGGCAGTCTACTGGGTGCAATACCATCGCACCCAAAAAGGACAGCTATCACATTGAGAGGGGTATTGTGGGCTATTCCTCTCTCAATTGGGGTTATCAAGGTTGTGGGTGTGGGCTTTATAAGGGTGCACAGTGTTGGGAGTTTGGGGAGTTTCATTAGTAAAACAAATAGGCAGAGTAGTAGGTATTAGCAGAATGCAGAGAAGAATTGTGAGAAATTCTTTAGCATTCTTTGGTAAAAATAATGTCTATAAAAGTTATGGGGTTTAAAATGAGAATATTATCTTGCAATTTCAATGGCATATCCAGCAAATAAAAACTTGAGGATTAATCAGGTGGTTAGCATCCTTTTCCCCACAGGTTGTAATGTTGCAAGAGACTCATTTGAAAACAAACAAGCCAATAGTTTTTATCCCTAAATATTATTATGTGGCATGTTTTGTTTCAGCTGGACTTGCAGTGAGGGAGGGTAGCGATAATTCTCGGGAAGGGGCTGGATTTGGAGGACTTGTAAATTAGTCGGGATCCTAATGTTAGATGGATCTGGGTTACAACCATTGTTCCCACCAACGTGCGCGGCTGGGCGCCTGTGCACCTTTAAGGAACCATTGATTCAGAAAAGGGGGTGGTGATGAACAGAGTGTCTGAATTAAGCAGACCACTCTTACCCAGTCCAAAGATCAGGGCTTGATCCATCACCGTTATTTAGCTCACTGCCCCATCCCAGCTCAGAACCTGGCTATATGCAAATTAGTCTGTCCCTGGCCCAGTGCATCATGGGAACAGGGCAGACCAAACTACCAAGCCAATTCTTCACCAGAAAATAGACAAGCTTCCGGGGACCGGTTTCTGCCATTTCAGGCGTCGTCGGCCCGGCTTGCTTGAATCCTGATGGAGCAGTGAGCAAGGGACTCATGTCTGAGTATACCCTTCCACGCTTATGGTGGACAAAATGATTCAGAAAAGGGGGTGGTGATGAACAGAGTGTCTGAATTAAGCAGACCACTCTTACCCAGTCCAAAGATCAGGGCTTGATCCATCACCGTTATTTAGCTCACTGCCCCATCCCAGCTCAGAACCTGGCTATATGCAAATTAGTCTGTCCCTGGCCCAGTGCATCATGGGAACAGGGCAGACCAAACTACCAAGCCAATTCTTCACCAGAAACCAAGCGCGCAGTGTCTCTTGTGAGGCGCGCACACGTTCTCGCCGCTGCCGCTTTTAAAGCGCGAACGGCGAAAAACGGCAATTTACCATTTGTCTGAGGCCTTTGTGAAAGTATTCCTGTTAATGACAGCGCCTGTTATGCGCTGCAGTTAACAGGAATACTTTCACATCAAATGCCCACAATCAGCCCGCAGCCTCTCTCTATTCAGAAAAGACACGATTCAAATTTCAAAAGCACGAGGTCTGCTTTACACTTCGTGCTTTTGGACTTGCTTCATTTCGTTTCTGAATAGAGCGCGGCTGGGTGCTGATTGTGGCCCATTGTGAAAATATTTATGTTAATTGCAGCACATGACAGTGCTGCAATTAACAGGAATCCTTTCACAACGGCCTTTAGAGAGCCACCCGGGCTCTCTCTTACAATGTTGCCATATATTCACGCATGCAGGCATAACCCGGGGCGGGCTCGCACCGGGGTATAAATAAAGAAAGCGGAAGACCGCTCGGGGTCTTTCCGGCTCACTCTTACTGACTGTGTCTGTGTCCATTATTGCTGAGACCCCAAGCGCCATGAAGCCTACGGGCGTACGTGCGCTTAATAAGTTTAATTTAACATAACATAACATAACGTGTGCGGCCCTATACGGGCACTCTACACTGGCGACGAGGCGGTCTGAATCCGCGCCTGCCCGGCCATTGCCCCTGCCTCGAGCGGAGCCGCTCATCGACGAGGTCCTGATCGCAGCTCTCAGGACGGCTGCGAGTACCGTCGGCCCGCCCGCGGCCAGGCTCGAGGCCCGCCCACGCGTCTCCCCGTTGGGAGTGCCTTCAGCAGGCGGGACTCGCCGGGCCCTGCACGGCGGTAGGGTGAGTTCAGCACTTGTGCCCACTGCGTGCGCTCTCAAGCTGCGAGCCCAGATTGGGCTGTGCGCCTCGGAGGCGCGAAGAGAAGTGCGTGCCTGACCGCAGCACGACCCTGCTTAGCGGCCGAGCCCCAGAGGGTGGGGGCATCTCACCACGAGGTGCAGTGACGCTCTCGGCGGAGTCAGCGACTCCTCAGCGTGTTGAAAGGGAGCCCAACAAGCAGTGGCAAAACCCTGACACCCACTTTCACACACCAAGGCAGCGCCTCACGGTGGCTCAGGGGAAGACCAGCACCCACGTCACATCGTGGAAAGCTTCGCAGCCAGGCCTGGACAGTCATCACCTCACCCACTCCACAGTGACCTGCTGGGCGGGGAACAGCCTCACTCGACGCTGCAGGTTGGCTCGTGCGCAGGAACGGCAATCTAGCACACTCCTGCCACCACAGTAGCCCCAAAGGACCCGCAGAGGAAGGAGGCCCACATCATGTCGGTCATAGCGCCAGTAGCCGGTCAAGCTGGGGGTGGCCCAGGCCAAGCGGCACCACCTGCACCAATACCTCCTGCGCCACTGCCGCCTGCCCAGGTTCAAGCACCAGCCCAAAATCAGGCTGCGGGGACCGCACCACCACTGCCCAGTCACCTACACGCCGGGGCCGCGCCGATCCCCCCATTCAGCGAGGTGGCGGACACCACGACGGCCGCGTTGAGGTGGAAAGCCTGGGTAGGAAGGCTCACCCTCTACTTTAAAGGCACTAGAGAGAATGATGGGACGGTCAAGAGGTCGCTCCTCATCCTATATGGAGGGCCTGAAATCTATGATCTTTTTGAGACACTCCCTAACACAGGGCAGGAAGATGACTATGATGCAGCAGTCGCCGCGCTTGACGCGCATTTCGACCCACAGCTCAACCACGACTTTGAAAAATTTAAATTCAAGAGGGCCTGGCAGACCGACGCAGAATCAGTGGACATGTTCCATGCGCGGCTGTGCCTGCTGGCGCGCTCATGTCCCTTTACCAACCCACGAGAGGAAATCAGAGACCAAATCATAGTGGGGTGCCGATCCAAACTGCTGAGAAAGCTCATACTTCGACAACCCGTAATCTCGCTAGATTAAATCTTAGTTCTGGCACGCTCACACGAGCTCTCGGACGCCAGAGCGGAAGAAATGGACATAGCCCTGAGAACACCGGTGGCAGCCAAAACCTCAGCCCAGGCCCGGCCACAGCCAACAATCAAAGAAGAAAAGGTCGAGGCGATCCAGAAGAGGCCTCAGTGGAACCGGCAACGCACCACAGCCGCTCGAGGAAACCAATGCGACTACTGCGGTGAGGATCACCCAGCGACTGCTACCTGTGGAGCAAAAGGAAAAACGTGTCTGAAGTGTGGCCAGTTGAATCACTTTGCAGCAGTATGCCGTGGGGGACGGTATCAGCCAACAGGCCCGAAGCCCAAGAACATAACGCGAAGAGTCAGACAACTGTCAATTGATCAAGAACCATATCCCCCAGATAGCCAAGCACAGGAGAGGTAACCAAGATACGAAGACGACAGTGATGATGAGGTGTATGTCGTCTCGTATGTCAGCAGAGTGTCGACGCGGAAGAGGCCTCCACCCATGTGCTCCATCTCCATAGAAGGCACGGAAGTGAGAGCTCTTATCGACACTGGAGCATCAGTAAATGTCATGGACTCAGACCAGTACGACAAGATGCTACCGAAACCCCCGCTAGCCGCCTCCAAGGCTAGAATATACACCTATGGCGGAACGGACCCACTACCCCTGAGAGTGGTCATAGAGACGACGGTGGTGAATGGAGAGTACTCCACCAAAACTCGCTTCCACATCACCGAGGGGAAGAAGGGCACCCTACTGAGTTGCCACACCGCGGAAGACTTAGGACTGGTATTCTTCGCGAACCAGGTACACCAAGCCCACGCTGACACGCTGTTGAAGGAATTCCCTGAACTATTCCGTGGCTTGGGGAAACTGAAAGGAAAGAAAGTCAAACTTCATATCGACGCGTCAGTATGGCCTGTCGCCCTGAGGCATAGGCAGGTACCATTCAACCTGAGACCTCAGGTGGAAGCAGAGCTCCAGAAGCTGGAAGACCTTGGGGTAATAGAAAAAGTGTCAGGCCCGACCCCTTGGGTATCTCCGCTGGTGGTCGCACCCAAGCCAAAGCAACCAGGAGCCATCAGACTATGTGTGGACATGAGGCTACCCAACGCCGCCATCAAGAGAGAAAGGCATATCACCCCAACTATGGATGACATAGTGGCTGACCTGAACGGGGCAAAGTGGTTCTCGAAGCTGGACCTCAACTCGGGATACCATCAACTGGAGCTAGAACCCGCCTGCCGTTACATAACCACTTTCTACACCCATGTCGGCCTACGGCGGTACACACGGCTGAGCTTCGGGGTGTCCTCCGCTGCGGAGGTGTTTCAAAACGCCATACGTGAGGTACTGTCAGGACTGAGTGGGGTAATTAACTTAAATGATGACATCCTGGTCTACTCAACGACTCTCGAAGAACACCACGCGCATCTAAGGGCAACCTTAAAGAGACTAGTCGACAGTGGCCTGACCCTACATCAATCGAAGTGCACCTTCTATCAAGAATCAATAGACTTTTTCGGATACGTCTTCACAAGGGAGGGCCTGAAGGTCGATCCCAAGAAAGCTGAAGCAATCAAGGCTGCCAGCACTCCGCGGAACCCGACTGAAGTCCGTAGCTTCCTAGGCATGGCCACCTACTGTGGCCGGTTCATCCCCAACTTGGCTGCGCTGGCAGAACCCCTCAGAGTGCTCACGAAACAACATCACAAGTGGGAATGGATTGTAGCGGCCAACAAAGCTTTTCAGGACATAAAGGCCAGCCTCCTGGACACGGCCGTGATGGCTTATTTCCAACCCCGCCGGAAAACGGAGCTCATCGTCGATGCCAGTCCGGTAAGGTTAGGGGCGGTACTCCTGCAGGAACATGGACCGGAGGTGTGAAAACCAGTGGCTTATGCCAGCAAAGCCCTGTCCGACACTGAAACCAGATATGCCCAAATTGAGCGTGAGGCCCTCGCGATAAAGTGGGCATGCCGACACTTTCATCTGTATCTATGTGGTCAAGAATTCAGCGTTGTGACGGACCACAAGCCACTACTGCCCCTCTTCGCGGGATCTGCCAGACTAGCACCCCCACGGATTGAACACTGGGCAGTCCAACTGCAGGGATACAATTTCAAGATCATCTTTCGGCCAGGAGCACACAATCCCGCTGACTATCTCTCTCGACACCCTGATGTCACCTCCCCAATCCGCCCGTTGGAAGATGGAACAGGGGCGGAGGCATTTGTCCACATGATCTCGCAAACAGCATGCCCAGAAACGATGACACTGACAGAGATAGGGGAGGCAACTGCCCAGGATGAAACACTATCCAGAGTCAAGTGTGCTCTAGAAGGAAACCGGTGGGCCCACTACCTATATGTGACACAAACCCTTCGAGCAGAAGTGAGTCACGCACACCGGCAATTATGGCAAATCAGGAATGAACTGAGCGTAGGTGATGAGGGAGTCATCCTCAGAGGACACTTGATGGTAATACCTGAAGCCCTACAATCCAGGATCCTGGAACTTGCACACGTGGGCCATCAAGGGATGGCCAAGACAAAGGCACGCCTAAGGAGCAAAGTCTGGTTCCCAACCATGGATAGCCAGGTAGATGAGATGGTACGCTCGTGTCACGCCTGCACCATTACCGGCAGTGAGTCAGCACCGGCGCCCGTGAGGACGGAGAATCCACCTCAGACCCCGTGACACACCTCAGCATTGATTTCGGGAGCTTCCCTGACGGCCGTCACACCCTCGTCCTAGTGGACTCATTCTCCAAGTTCCCGGCAGTAGAAGTAATCTCGTCCACGGCATCTCCCCATGTCAAGAAGGCGGTATACAACCTTTACAACGCAACTTTTACCACGACCTACCATTACCACGCATTTTTTACAACGCAGGATCCATTACAACGCATACCATTACCACGCATGTATTTACAACGCAGGTACTTTTACAACGCATACCATTACAACGTAAGTATTGGTAAGTATATTATTTTATTAAAAATATTATTTGGGTTTTTTGGTAAAGGGGTATTTTTAGGGTTCAGGGTCAGTTTTGGGTTTTTGGGTAAAGGGGTATTTTTAGGGTTTAGGGTCAGTTTTCAGTTTTTGGGTAAAGGGGTATTTTTAGGGTTTAGGGTCAGTTTTCAGTTTTTGGGTAAAGGGGTATTTTTAGGGTTTAGTGTCAGTTTTCAGTTTTTGGGTAAAGGGGTATTTTTAGGGTTTAGGGTCAGTTTTCAGTTTTTGGGTAAAGAGGTATTTTTAGAGTTTAGGGTCAGTTTTCAGTGTTTGGGTAAAGGGGTATTTTTAGGGTTCAGGGTCAGTTTTCAATTTTTGAGTAAAGGGGTATTTTTAGGGTTCAGGGTCAGTTTTCAGTTTTTGGGTAAAGGGGTATTTTTAGGGTTCAGGGTCAGTTTTCAGTTTTTGGGTAAAGGGGTATTTTTAGGGTTCAGGGTCAGTTTTCAGTTTTTTGGTAAATGGGTATTTTTAGGGTTCAGGGTCAGTTTTTAGTTTTTGGGTAAAGGGGTATTTTTAGGGTTCAGGGTCAGTTTTGGGTTTTTGGGTAAAGGGGTATTTTTAGGGTTCAGGGTCAGTTTTGGGTTTTTGGGTAAAGGGGTATTTTTAGGGTTCAGGGTCAGTTTTGGGTCTTTGGGTAAAGGGGTATTTTTAGGGTTCAGGGTCAGTTTTGGGTTTTTGGGTAAAAGGGGTATTTTTTGGGTTCAGGGTCAGTTTTGGGTTTTTGGGTAAAAGGGTACAGGGTAAAAATTAAATATAATTAAATTTAAATTACATTAAATTAAATTGATTAAATTAAATTAAATTAATTAAATTAAATTAAATTAAATTAAATTAAATTAAATTAAATTAAATTAAATTACATTATATTAATTTTAATTAAATTAAATATTAAAAAATATTATATACTTACCAATACTTACGTTGTAATTGTATGCGTTGTAAAGGTATATGCGTTGTAAATACATGCGTGGTAATGGTATGCGTTGTAATGGATCCTGCGTTGTAAAAAATGCGTGGTAATGGTAGGCGTGGTAAAAGTATGCGTTGTAACGTCATACATCCGAAGGCGGTATACAACCTTTACAAGGCTCTCAATCGCATATTTGCCACGCTGGGGATTCCAGAAGAAATCAAATCAGACAACGGGCCACCTTTCCAGGGACGGGAATTTCAGAACTATCTACAGAGCCTCCAAATCACACACCGCAAGATCACCCCACTATGGCCTCAAGTCAATGGGGAAGTGGAGAGACTAATGAGGACCCTCAATCGGGCTCTGAGGATTGCGGTTGACAGCGGGGAGGATCCTGAGATTGCCCTTGATCAATTCCTGGGAGCTTACCGGCAGACGCCGCACAGCACCACAAAGTGTGCCCCAGCGCACATTCCAAAGAGCACCCCGTGACAGCATTCCGACTGACCATACATGGCTGCCTGAAAGCAGGGATGACGAAGCTATTCAGGCGCGGAGACGAGAAACCAATCGAAGAGCAAGTGTGGCAAGACATGCCCAAGAACCAACGCTGCAAGTGGGTGACTCCGTGGTGGTCCGAGATCGACACCCGGGTGGAAGTTCAGGACCCCATATGAACCAGAACTGTGGACGGTGGAGAAGTTCGGGGCACCATGGTTACAGCCAGGCGAGGGAGACACGTGGTCACCCGCAACGTGTTCTGCTTCAAGAAGGCGAAAGGACCGGTGGAGACCCGAGGAACATCCGAGGATCGTGATGAAGAGGAATATGGGGGTCCTGATCTGGCACCGTACACTCCCGTGTCGCCACCTGCCCTGCAAGACCGAGGAAATTCACAGGTGGCAGCGAGGCAGGATGACAGGAGTCTCCCCAGCCGAGCAAGTATGGATGGTAGAAGTGAAAGCCAGGAGGTCACCCCGGCTGGGGTGGCGACGTCCCCGTGCACACGCAGCCAAAGATCAACCTACGGCCTAACCCAATACCCAGCCAGAGGTTGAGAGACTTTGCATGGACATCGCCGTGAAGCACTGGCTGGGGTGGAAGGACAGACTAAATTGAAGGAGGGATGTAGAAAGCCACCCGGGCTCGCTCTTACAATGTTGCCATATATTCACGCATGCACGCATACCCCGGGGCGGGCTCGCACCGGGGTATAAATGAAGAAAGCGGAAGACCGCTCGGCGTCTTTCCGGCTCACTCTTACTGACTGTGTATGTGTCCATTATTGCTGAGACCCCAAGCACGTGTGCGGCCCTATACGGGCACTCTACACGGCCCACAAGCAGCACCTAGCCGCGCTCTATTCAGAAACGAAATGAAGCAAGTCCAAAAGCACGAAGTGTAAAGCACACCTTGTGCTTTTGGACTTGATGCGTGTCTTTTCTGAATTACCAAAAGAAACGTATTTTGTTTGATTGGTGAAAGTGAGGGTAAGAGCTGTGTGGTTGATGGCAGTGAATAAGATTACCTGAAGGAATGCACCTGCCACTGCTAACAAGTGTCAATGTGTGGTAAATGTGAAAAGCCAACACTGTTCGTACCCCTCTGCACTTGCACATTTCATGGTATCTATTGTATGGGTCTGACAAGGAGTGCCCTATTGATATTTAACTAACTGTAGATTCTGAGGTGTCAAGCAGCAAGTATTCTGGGTGGTCAATATTATATTATTTTACCATAAATTAAAACCACTAATCATATTTGATCTCTTTTTAAAGTAGCACATGTCTGTTGACTCGATTGAAATGGCCTTAAATTGGAAATACAGGGTACATATCTTGCTTTCAGAGCCATTTGCACTCTATAGCCCAACTGGCTTTCAAGTAATACCCTAGGTAAGGGCAGTGTTGTCCAGACGTGTTGCATTGCTATCTCTCCCATGGCCCTGATCTTGAGTGTGTTGGTAAGTTCCGACTTGTGTGAAAACCGCTGTTTTACACAGGTCGGAATTACCAGTTTGGCTGTATTCAACGCATCCAATAATTACCGGATGCGATAAATGCCTCAGCTGTCATTACATTTTGCCAGGTTAAGTCTGCCGATATTTAGCAGGGGAAATTCTACGGTATTTACCAAACGATGCCTGTTATTCCCCACAAATATGTGATAGCTGTTTTTTATTGCACATGATAAATAATGTGTTATAGGTATTTATTATGTCTGATAAATAACGCCAAAACTCGTAATCAGGGCATTGGTCTTTTTACCGGAACAGGGGTGGTAGATAGCCAGTAATGGCTTCAGTACTTGATGCAAAAGCAGGCCTTCGTTTCACAGAGGTGACAAGCGTCACAATTTCATGAAGATGTCACCTTCGCACCACTTCTCACGTGAGTGAAAATTACTATTAAAATTATGGGAGAATATTGCTTGAGATCAGAAGCATATAATTACTTAATTATGTAAAACGTTTCCCCTTGAAAATCCTCGTGGCCAGCAGAAGCAACCACAGTATTCAAAACAGTAAATTGTACGCAAGTCACAAGAAGGGAACTCACATAGTAATAACTAACTTCATGATCTATCAGCAGTGTGACAAGATGAAATACTTATTGAGATGTTTCCAACCTTCTATTTACTCTACGTGCGTCAGGGGAAACCCAGAGTCTTTCTCAATAGGAATTTCATAATATTCAATATGTAGGGCCCTGGTTAGAATCTGGCTGATGGTTAATCCATGGGGGATATTCTGTCTGGCATTATTTATAAGGTTCACTGTTTTCCGTTTTTATTGATTTTTACAGATAAATACTTGCAGAAAACAGTGTATTTGTTGCCTATATTTCTTTTTAAAGCACAAACAAAATGTAAATTGGGGTTCTTTTGAACAACTCTCTTTGCGGTCATTCATGAGTTCTAGGCCAACAACTGAGCAGACTAACAGCCTCAGGAATCAAAAAACGGAGTAAGGTTTCCTAAATAGTACCATATTTCTACATATATTTATGGTTTAATGCTAATATGTTTATGCTGGTGCTTTATTTTGTTATATTTGGCTGTTTAAAGTGCTAAAATCCAACAAGCACCACACATTGACTGCACATCTGTTGGTTATATAAATGTGAAAATACACAATTCACAACTTCATTTAGTCACAAAAGCCAAATAAACACGGAATAAACTGGTAAAATGCCAGCAAATAACTTGGATAAATAGACAGAACTGCTAAAAAAAAGCATAAAACTGAGAGCTCTAATTACACCCTATGGCACATGTTGTAAAGCAGATGGGATATCTGTTAAATTTTATACCCGCCCACCAAACTCTAAATAAGACCTCTAGTACCTACAAATAATCAAAATAATTTTGAATATTGCTGTGAAACACTTTTTGCAGAAAATTTGTTTGGGAAATCTATGGTTTGCTATTTTTACCTCTACCAAATCATATCACTAACAAGGCTTCTTGGATTGGTGGAATTTTCTTTGCAGAGCTGTGCTCTGATTGGCTTGTAGCGAGCAGTGAGTAATTCCTGTTAGTAGATCGTGATATTTTCTGTCTACACCAAAATTCTCACCTGAGGCACTTGAATAGAATCCTGGCATCTTTAGGAGGCTAGTGTGCACCTTTCTTATCTCTGTGACATGGTTTTTGCCGGATTGTCCTGTAAGCCAGCAACACCTATGTGCTTTGGACTTTTTGAAGTTGTTGAATTCTACATTTGGAAATGCAAAAAGAGGAGACCTATGGTCCAACGCTGACTGATAAGGACTAATGGCAGTGGCGTAGCAAGGGGGGGGGTCCACCCAGATAGCATGAGTTTTGGGGGCGGTGGCACACCCCACCCGCTTGTACCAGGCACCGTCGCGGGGCGGCCGACTCAGGGACCATCGCTAACTCTTCCCCCTGCTCTCACCTGCGGAAGCATGTTCACTATTAGATACAACTTGATGCAAAAAACAACCATTGACAAAGCCAATAGTCTTGCCTTCTTGTAGGTGTAATGCTACTTGTATTATATATCTGAATTTAATGACAGAAGCAGCAACATATCAGTAGGGTGGCACACTATGCGATGCACATAATTTTAACTTAATTGCTTTTAAGCCACACCCATAATTGTATCTGTTACGCCCCTTGAAAAGATCCCCGAGTATTTTCATCCCACTCAAAGCCCTAGTCTACACGAGCGGTCAGGTTCTTGGCGCACATAGTCTTGGCTGCAGCGCACAGAGACCATACTCTGCCGCACACAGAGGAAAATAATTAGAGGGAACATTGGTTACAACCCAAATAAATGGCAAACCGATCAACTTAGTAAGCCACTATGCCCGGTAATTGATGATTCCAAAGCAATCCTCTAGATCACCCAGGTGGCCAAGGGAGCAGTAGGCCCCATAGTTATAGGAGGGGAATTTAATTTCATACAGGATTTGGCAAAGGACACCTCAAACAAAACAAAGAAGCAGTTAAAGCCCCCTACTAAGAAAATAATTGATTTACTAAAAAGAGAGTATCAGCTGGTTGATCCATGGCGTGGAGCTAATATTGAATCTTCACAATATACTTGCTATTCACAGCGATTCAAATCTGCCGCTCGTATAGTTTCTCTTTTAATTTCTCATTCGCTTAACTGTGTGGTTTCCGAAATATGGGCTAATGCTTTTTCTGACCATTCCTTGGTTAGCATTGGTCTTGAAGTAGAAGTCAGTAAAAGAGAGAGGTCCAGGTGGCAGATGGACCACTCCATTCTCTCTAATCAGCAATGGGTATCAGGGTACAGTGCATGGATGTAGAAATACCATACACCTGGGAGGCTTGTATTTTGGGACTTTACAAACGAACCAAACTGAACAAGGTGCCGTCACGATTCTGGGACCTGGGACTTGTCACAGCCAAACAACTACTCACTAAGCGCTGGAAACACAGCGAACCCCCGCATGCTCGACACTGGTACACCTCTTTCACTAACTGGGCAGTGGCGGAGGGAACGGTGTTGCGCCGAGAGGAAACAATGGGACTGAGAAAATTCCCGATTGCACACCTCTGGGATGCCGGGCTGAAGTCCTTCCAACAGGCTAGTCAAGCACAAGGGATCACTTAAATTAGACATATTACCGAAATAGGCCGAAGCCATGGGAATAAACAGATGCCCCGTGTGCCCAATGCCTCCCACACAACCTGTGCCTAGCTACACGGCGTGACATGCATATCTCACTGACGACAGAAACGGAAGGGAATACAGCAACTTATGATTATGAGCCCAACACGCACAGACATGGATGCTTCCTAGAAACGCACGGAACCGGCTGCGCTGCCTCTCCCCCTCTCCCGTCTCTCCCCCACCCCCATCCTGGGTGGCCGCCCTGTCCCACGGGCTGGGCGTGGCCAACATCTCTGCCGCTGACTGCTGACCCCCTCTGCACCCGCATACAGAAATTCCCCACGCACAACTGGCACTAGCGAACGCACCTCATTTTAAATGTTTTTTGGACCCCTCTCTAGTTTACATTTACCTCTTCCCCGCCAACTATGTCTATAGAACAACATATCTCACCCTTCCCCCCCTTTCTACACGGAATCATCTCACCCTACTGTTTGCATGATGGTTCCATAGTTGAAACCAGAGCACTGTCACTGTTGATAAGGCTCCTTTTATCACATATGAGATATTGGTCACTGCGCTTCCACTGGCACCCAGTACCCTCACAACTGTTACAGGAAGGTATAACACAAAGTGGATGGGCAGCGAGACATACCCGGGAGGCGCGTCACACTGAAGCACAAAAACAGACCCACTTTTGAGCTCTTTATCATACCCTCCGAAATGCTGCCCTCGACCACGGATATCGCCACATGCATACAATGATGGGAGACAGGCCACACGCGGCCTCATTAGATTATCAGTAGCACCTATACGGCACACATTCAATCTCCTGAAATTTATGGGCAACTCATTGCTGGATGACACACTCATACTACCAGTGCGAAGTGATTATAACTGATACCTAATTTCTAATTGACATTCTTCAACTGCTTATTATCACTCTGTGTACTGTATACAATTGCCATTGATTAAGAAATGTTAAAAAAAAACATTCAAACAAAAAATCAGCAATGGGTATCAGATATGAGGAAATATATAGTGAGCTTCTATTGTAGGAGATTTCCGTGTATAGTCATAATCATGTGAATAGTCCCGCCCATGTGCGTGGACCCCGGAGCACTTAATTAGATATATCTTCTTAAGTTGTCATCTTCTGCCTTTCTTCAGGAAGGCCTGTATAGACACTTATGAGATAAACAGACAATAATGCAGCCTAACCAACTAGGCTACACTGGCCATTACTTCATCTTGAAGTGAAAAAAGATAGCCAGTTTAACTTTAAATTTAGCAATTTGTTGAGTTTTACACATAGAAAACTCTCCTTCACAAAGCTCCTTTTTTTCATGATAGCGATGAGAAGGAATGGAGTCCGATCAAAGGGGGTGGCAAACCTAGCAAAAGGTGGGGGGCTCCAATTTGATAGAGTATTGTCCGATAAACTTGGGAGATGGGCAATTGCCGAATGCAAGTATAATAAAGGTCAAAATAAAATAACAATCTGCACTATATATGGGAGTGTCTTTGATGAACCAGAGATACTAATAAAGGTCTCCAATGAGCTCGCTCATTGGCCGCTACCCATTATAGTATGTGGGGATCTTAATCTACATCTCCCCGGGGACTGGACAACCAGACCGGATTTTAAATACAATGGTAGAAAACCAAGAGTTTTTCGGGCACTAAAAGATTTATGTGTGGTACATAGCTTAATAGATGCGTGGCAATATAATCACTGGGGAGATCCCGGTTTTACATTTTATTCATATCCACATTTGCGACATGCAAGACTCGACTATATGCTTATATCTAACTCGCTTAAAAATGTATGCATGATAGATAAACTACCACGCCTATTATCAGACCATAACCCCCTAATTTTAAAGCTATCATGCACTCCGAAGAACTACCCAATTAAGAGCTGGACGTTTGAAAGGGCCCTGCTAATGAATGAAAAGTATTGTAAACATATGAAGGCGTGGATCCCCGGCTTCATTGCAGACAATCTTGAAAGTACATATATAGAAATAGTATGGGACGCACTTAAAGCGGGTATAAGAGGAGAGACATTACAATTCTCTCTGCGAGTTAACAAGGAAGGGAAATCCCATCGTGCTGCTTTACATTATAATCTAGGTAAAGCCGAAGAAAATTTGATTGCTGCTGCTCAACAGGGTCATGGGCTAGAAAGTGCATTAGCGCAGGTAGCCATTGCAAAAAAATGTATTACAGAATTAATAGTTGAAAAAGCTATCATTAAGGCAGCAGTAAACAAGGAAAAGATATATGAGTTGAGTGAAATGGTTGGGCATCAGTTAGCGGTACGTATCAGAGAAGAGACATCAGCAAGCACCATTAGAGAAATTCAGGACCCAAGACTAGGCTTAAAATCAGAACCAGATGAGGTAAGGGCTGCATTTCAGAGATTTTATCAAGAGTTATATACCGAACCTATAAATGGATTGGGGGATCCAGATCAGTATTTAGATGGAAACCGAGGACCTAGATTTGAGAAGAATGACCAGGAATTGCTGGATGGATTACCGAATTGGGATGAGATCCTGCTATCCTTAAACGCATTAAAAAGCGGAAAAGCAGCGGGACTGGATGGGATACCATCTGAGTTCTATTTGAAATTTGCAGATCAATTACAAACAATATTGACGACTTTGTTTGCACACATATTTCTAGGAGGTACTCCTCCTCCCTCCTGGTCAGAGGCCAAAATTGTGGTCTTCTTGAAAAAAAAAAAATCCACTCGAATTAGGCTCTTATCGTCCAATCACTCTAATTAATGGGGACTCAAAAATCTATTCGAAACTCTTGGCGACCAGATTGGCACCAATAATAGATAAAATAGTATCCAAACACCAACATGGATTCATACCAGGAAGGTCAACAACGGACCATGTTCAAAGGGTGATCTCGTTGTTCGACTATGCAGAATCTTCAGGAGACCCTATGGCGCTTATACTTCTCGACGCAGAGAAAGCCTTCGATAGGGTCTCCTGGAGATTTTTATGGACGGCAATGTTCTATAGTGGAATCAACGACAAATTTATTACGGCTGCTCGAGGACTTTATAATAAACCGAGTGCTAGAGTATTAGTTAATGGGCTCCTATCTGAAAACTTTGCAATCACAAGAGGAACCAGGCAGGGATGCCCCTGCTCACCGCTTTTATTTGCAATATATATCGATCCATTTATTCGATGGTTGGATAACTGTGTATATATATCACCAATCACAATACGTAGGCATAATACTAAAACATTGGCATATGCCGATGATATCGCGCTTGTCACCAGTGATCCCAGTATAGCTATGCCGGTGATAGAAGAAGAGGCATACTTATTTGGATTGGTGTCTGGATACAAACTGAATTCTAATAAAACTCAAATCGTGTTAAACAACAAGATTGTGATGGTTGATCCAAGAGTGACTGAGGAGGCTGTATACCTAGGGGTAACAATAAGTGCAAAAATCACAAACATTGTCGATATTAACTTAAAACCTCTGATTTCCCGAACAAAGAAGGAAATGATCCGATTGGATAATCTACATCTAACTATAGGGGGCCGTTGTAACTTGATTAAGATGTTTTATTTGCCTCAATTTTTATATTTCTTTAGGACCATCTGCCTCGAATTCCCCCCCAAAATCTTTGCGACTATCGACTCCATGCTTTCAAGCTTTATTTGGGGATATAAGAAACCACGTCGAGCTCTTAAAAAATTGACACTACCGAAGGAAAAGGGAGGTCTATCCCTACCGAACTTCAAATTGCATTACTGGGCCACTGTTATAAAATACTGTGCCTACTTGATCTCGAATAGTAGCAATAGTCAAGAGATCCCGTCTCCTCAAGAACTTCTATTAGGAGAAGATTGTGCCGGCTGCTTTTGGCGACATACAAATGATAATTATTTTAAGAAAGTCAAATTTAAGACTATTAGAGGGGCATATAAAGCATGGAGTAGTATTCGCAAGGTGTTGGGGCTCGGGCGATTTTCATTTTACACACCAATGAATAGTAATAATGATCTACCACTAATATTTCATGATACCTGTATAAACAGATGGGTATCGGCGGGGATGGTGCAACTGGGCTGCTTTTATAAACAAGGCTGCCTCAAGATGTTTGAGGATCTACATGAGGAATATAATATCAGTCATAGGGATTTTTTTAAGTTCTTGCAAGTTAGAGATTTTCTAACAAAGAAAACTGGTGGTCGGGAGAAATTCCTGAATAATCAATTGATTGATAATTTATGCAGGAACAAAGAAACTCCCAGGATCGGGGAAATCTATGAATATTTTAATGTAATGGCCATAGATGATATGGAGAAACAATGCGCAATGTGGCAGGAACAACTAGAAGTACAGTCAAATATCCCCCGCATGGCATACAACTTAGCTTTGAACTCATTGATGTCAATAAAGCTACAGGCACAATTTTACAAAACCTTCTTCTGCCTTTATTATACCCCTAAGAAGATTACTAAATGGGGAACAGGGAAGGGAACAACATGCCCTCGTTGTGCACTATATGGGGCCGATATTTTTCCATATATTTGCTACATGTAACACTCTTACTAAGCTGATTAATGATATCTCGGAATTCTTATCAGAGGTCTGTGAAACAAGAATAGAAATCTCAACTGAAGAAATAATGCTTGGTATAGCAAATCGGGAATTGCAGACAAACACTCAGGGGCTAATATTTGTGGCCATGGCAATACTTCGACTTACAATTGCATCAGCTTGGTTAGATCCAGAGCCACCGGCATTTCAACAATGGAGGGCTAGGTTATTAGCCACCTGTAGTCTGGAGGTTGCAATTTATAAAAACAAAGGTGTTAAAAAAAGATTAATGGGCATGCGGATTTGGTCACCAATGCTATTATGGATCCAGAGACATACTTGATTGCATTTAGCGTATATAGTATTATTTACATATATATTTCTTTGTACTCCTATAGCACAGTGAAAATTAACTGATGCATGTATATAATAAGCATATAGTAGTATACACATGTGTACCTCTTTTTATCTTTATAGCACATCTTGGATTATAGTATTATTTACATATATATTACTTGGTATCCCTATAACGTAGCTTAGACCAACTGATGGTGTATGTATATATTAAGTATTTGGTATTAAGTACACGTATACCTCTTTGGATTCATATAGCACATTCCGGATTAATTTCTATTGTATGTTTGTATTTAGTGGCTTACTAATTTATCTATGTATCTATATTTTTTCTTTTTTCCTCGACATGCTCTTGGTCAGGGAAAGGGGGGATGGGGGGGGGGGGAATGCATTAATTATGTAAAAATTGTCAATAAAAATATTTTAAAAAAAAAAAAAAAAAGAGAAGGAATGGATAGCGAAGCCCCCATAGGCTGCCATTATGTGTCTGCAAATGGGTACTGTGCCTTTAAGAGACTACAGAGACCGCCGGTATCCCAGGAGGCACAGCCAGAGGCATTTACTTTCAGTTCTTTTTTCCGGAGCATTGAGCTCTACCTTTTTTGGTATTTCTTCAAAATTAGTGATTATTTCTGGATTTTTGCAGTTTCACTCGACATCTTTGGCCTTTATCTAACTTCTGCTGTGGTTTTTTGGCAGAATTTCTCCAATTTTCCTGTCAAACTGCCATCTCTATTTGACAAGTGCCCTGACTGCGGTAGGAAGAAGGCCAAGTTGAATTCTCACAGAGTCTGTATTCTGTGTTTGCCTCGGTCTCATGTGCTTGACACCTGTCTCATTTGTAAGACCTTTTCCAGGCGCACCCTGCGTGACTGGGAGAAGATTACGCTCCAAGTGATGGAGCAGAGGAGACAGAAGGCAGCTTCTTCAGCCTCTGGGAAAGGAGAGAGTAAGTCCTCTACCAAGTCCCATGCTTCGACCTCTGGGGGGCTCCCCAGCAGAAAAACAGCAGAAAAATTACACCGGTCCCGGTCGACGTTGAGGACGGCAACGACGACTTCGAGAGCAGGTATGATCATGATATGCTCTCTATTGACACAGGGCTCTGGGTCGCAGTGACGTCGATGATCAGCGTCGAGGAGAAGATTCGACGTCGACGCAACGATCATCGCCGTTGAGACATCATCGTGTCGATCTGAGTCCCACAAGCAGCGGTCGCCGTGGAAGCGGCGTCTCCAATCACCATCGATTGTCTACGCGAAGATCGCGTCGAGGAGGACATCGATGTCTACCAGACGGTCGACGTCGAGGTGAGGATCAAAGAGAAGGTTGACGTCGAGGGGTCGATACCGACGGTCGGCGTCGGGGTCCCGTTCTGGGCCTCGCTCAGTGGTGAGCCTATTGTCGTTGACAGGGACTTCGCGTTCCAGACGACGTTGACGCTCGAGATTGAGCAGTGTATCGACGTCGAGGGGGACTGATGGAGAGTCTAAGGTCCCTTCTTCTCGGCCCGTTTGTAAAAGGCGGTAGGTCTCTTCACCAAGTTTGGAGTATTCATGTACCTACTCACCGTCTAGGTCGCCTCCTGCTCCTCCTCCACCGGTGGCTTCACCTCGAATACCTCAGCCGCCACTGATTCTTCCGCCTCCTCTACCTCTGGCTACTCCTTTGCCGCCTCCTCCTCCGCTTCCTCCACCGATTCCACCACCACCTCCTCCCCTGCCTCAGCCTTAACCTGGACCCGTGGCTCCTCCGCCTATGCGCCCTGTGGAACTTCGAAGAACAAGAACACGGTCTCGCTCGAGACCTCGCACACATAGACGCCGCCGGTCTTCCACAGGATCAAGTCGTCACCATTACGAAAGGTCTCCTGGCATACGAGGGATACATCTTCCACGAGTACGGGGAGGTTCTCTCCTACTCTCTCGGACTCTCCCCCGCAGAGGGTGTCACTGGTTGACGATATTTCTACCTTCCAGGAGGTTCTGGTCAGAGGGGCTGCGAAACTGAACATTTCCCTGTCTGCTCCTGTGCGGTCCACCTCTGTGATATTTGAAACTACAGAAGAGACAAACATCACATCTATTGCTTCTGTTGGTGCCGGGTTTGGAGGAACCGGCTATGGAACTCTTCTTGAGGCCAGCCTCTATAAAGTCTGCACCTTCAAGGTTGCAGACGAAGTATCGTCCACCGTAGTCTGACCCTGCCTTCCTTCGGCTGGACCCCACTCCGGACTCTGTCATAGTGGTGGCGGCACGGAAACAGCATGCTAAGGCTCCGACTTCCACCGTACCACCAGATAAGGAGAGCCGTAAGCTGGTTTCGGTGGGCAGAAAGTCTTGTAATACCGCAGCGACTTCCATGAAGGCGGCCAGCTCTACTGCCTTGCTAGGCCGTTATGATAGAATATTGTGGGAATCCCTTCAACAATTTGTGGATCTCACACCCAGAGACAGGAGGGAAGACTCCCAGGAGATTGTAAATGAGGGCCTGATGGTCTCTAATCAAGTCATCAGCGCTGCAGCGGATACTTCGTTCCTGGCAGCCCACGGGTATTGCCATGGTATTGCTTTACGGTGACATGCTTAGCTTTGTCTCACTTCTCTGAAGCCTGAGGTGCAACAGCGGATTGCCGATCTCCCGTTCTCTGGCACGACTCTCTTTGACTCCCATGCGGATGACGAGATGGCCCGCATGAAGACCGAAATGGAGACGTTGAAGGCTGTAGGTTTGGGGAAACCTAAGGAACAACATAAGACCTTCCGCCCTTTCCAGCGGCGTTATTCCTCTCAGAGGTTCCATCGGTCTCAAGGTCGACAGTCCAACCAACAGCAGCAGTTTCAGTGGTCTTTTCAGCCGTTTCAAAAACGCCAACAGCAAGGATGATCTAACCTGCAGTCTGGACAGAGGAACAAGGCTCCTGCTGGTTCCATGCCCTGAAGGGTTTCTTCCCCCTCGTCCGTTGTTCACTCTGGTGGGGGGAAGTATCCAAGAACAGCTGGCAGAGTGGCAGAAAATAACTCAGGACAATTGGGTGCTGAATATTGTTCGCAGTGGATACTCAATATGTTTTACAAGCCCTCCTCCATCAATTCCTCCAACTTGTTCACAATACATGCTGCGAGAGTTGCAGACGGAGGCCAACACCCTCCTACAGAAAAGGGCAATAGATCGGGTTCCTCTGGCACAGAAAGGAACAGGGCTGTATTCACGGTTCTTTCTAGTTCGCAAGAAAGACAAGAACGAGTTCAGACCCATTCTCGACTTACGACAAGCCAACAAATAGGTTCGAAGAGAAATATTTTGGATGTTGTCCTTGCTTCATATCTACCCTCAACTTCATCAGGGAGACTGGCTATGTGCAATAGATCTGCAGGACGCATACTTTCATGTGCCCATAGCGAGGAAACAGTGCAAGTTCCTACATTTCACAGTGGGCAACAACCATTATCAATACTCCGTGCTGCCTTTCGCCCTGAAGTCAGCACCTCGGACGTTGTCCAAATGCATGGCAGTGGTGTCTGTGCATCTGAGGAGGAACAAAATATTTGTCTACCCATATCTGGACGATTGGTTGATCGAGGCAGCTACGTTTCAGGAAGCACAACTGCATTTCAATCGGACTTCCAATCTCTTACTTCGTTTGGGATTACACATCAACCTCACAAAGTCTGTCTCTACTCCTGTACAATGTCTTCAATACCTAGGAGCTACTATTGACACACGAACGGCCAACGTGTGTCCTTCAGAGGAGGGACGTTTATCGATCCTTCGGAAGGCTCAAGCTCTCATGATCATGCCCTCACCAACGGTGAGGAGAGTATCGTCTCTCCTGGGCTCGATGGCTTCCTGCATCTTCCTCCCTCCGAATGCATGCCTCCACATGAGACCCCTGCAGGAATGTCTGGAGGATCAGTGGGACCAGACACTGGGGGATTGGGAAGACAGGATTCAACTGTCACAACAGGCTCGTCAGTCCATCCGCTGGTGGTGCTCTCCACACAATCTCTTCCGAGGGATTCCATTCCACATGGGGATACCCATTCAAAGAATAGTGACAGATGCTTCTCTGCATGGATGGGGTGCACATTCCGATCACCTTAAGATACAGGGCACATGGTCCCCAAAAGAGACCAAGTACCACATCAACTTCCTGGAGCTTCAAGCAGTCCATTTAGCGCTGAAAGCGTTCCAGCCGTTTTTTCACACCAGCTCCCTGCTTGTTTAGACGGAAAATACGACAACAATGTTCTACCTCAACAAGCTGGGGGTCTCCAGATCTCGAGTGTTGTCTCAGGAAGCCTAGGCCATCTGGCACTGGCTGTTAGCCAGGAACCTGACCATCACGACAACTCACCTTCCCGGTGTTCAGAATGCTCAAGCAGACGCGCTCAGGGCGTGGCTACGAGGCCAACAATGGTGGACGCGTGATCTAGGAGCTCCGCGCCAGCCAAGTCATTTCTCCTGTCAAGCGGGGATTCTACCGGTGCTCGGGGCCCCTTCAGGTGTCCTCCCTGAGCGCGACTACTGAAGCCGCTGGGGCCAAAACACCTGCGGGAATCTCCTATACTCACAGTGGTGTATGAGATGGAGGAAAGATGGCGGTTGGAGTGCGGGAATGGACCTGCGCCATCGCTGTGGCAGACCCCACCGTAGAGCTACGGCAGCCAGAGTGGACACCCTGAGGCGCTGATCCTGACGGGAGGAATACAGGCTCCCCTCTGAGCTCTCGGGCCGGATCTAGACTGTGGCGGGACACCGGACCGTGTGCCGCGGCCTCGTTCCAGGGCGGAGCTGGGAGGCCCGACGGAGCGAGACACAGTGAGCCCTTCGGTGTACGATGCTTATGCTCTTCTGGGTCCCATGCAGCTGTGGATGAGGTGAGGAGAAGCGGGGGTTGCCTGGCTGAGATGCCGGAGACTGTGTGGCGGGGACTGGGATTGCTGCAATGAGTCCTCCCTTAAGTGGGGTAGCACTACATCTAATACCGGCCCATTTGTACCGCTACTTAGGATTATGACCTGCTGCCTCGGAGTGCTGTCTCTCGGCTGGAGGAGGCTGGACCAGCAGGAGTGCTGACCTATGTTCTTTGAGCCGGACACGATTCCTTTTGGGAGCGGAGCTTCTGAAGTGCAACAGGGGGTTCCTGGAAAATCTGGCTCGGCTGCCTTATATATCACATCCTGGAGAGCGCCGCCGGAGTTTGATTTGCAAAGAGAACGGTGTGCGTTGCTACTGAGTTACTGGGGTTTGACGCGGTTGGGCTAACCGGAGGTGAGGGATAAAAATTAGATTTTCCCCTACATGAGGAGTATTGGACACATATTATGTTAGCATTATGTATCTATATATCCTATTTGTTTGGTATATACATAACATAACTCGTATATGTGCTAATTGGAAGGATAAGGTTTATTCTTTCCCTGTGCTTCTAGTGCTAACAGAGTAGGCCGAGAACCATACAGACGCCATTTTCTTTGTCTTGACTCGGACACGGACTGTGATCACATGTCACTCTCTAGTAGTTGTCAAGCCCCAGTTCATTTGAGTTACTGAAAGCAGCTGAAGGTAGACTGTTTTCTCTCTGTGCTGGGAACTCAAGGTCACATCTGGCTTTGGGTGCGATAAGCACATTCCAGGAGGCGCCGTGCCTACACTCCCGGGCACCAAGACGAAAGGGAGTCACCCCTCCTGACATTCTCAGTAATAAATAGTAAAGCTTTGAAACTAATCATGTGTGTCATATATGGTCCTTCCTTGGGGCCCGAGGGCCAACTGGTGTTTTTCCTTTTACAGTGATTCTATGAGTTGAACTGAAAGTATATAGCCTTCTGTTTGAATGTAAGCTAGCAGTCTTCTCAGCGCACCTGATGGGTGAGGGTTGGAGAGGCTCCTCTATAGAGTATTTTGCTCAATAAATGATTGACCCTTCTTCACCGCCAACTGACTGATTATTTGGTAATGGGATTGGGGCTATTGGTAGGTATAGCCCTATAGGTTATTTTTTATGGTACTTCAGTTGGCGACTCTGGTGGGACTCCGTGATAGGGTTGTCCTCCCGTAACCAGGTACAAGGACAAAGGAAAGGGGAGCTCTGGTCGAGCGGGTGGACTGACTGGAAAATTTCGACTTACTCCGCTCTCGCGATCAGGATGCCCCAGCTGCTAGTGACCCTTCGCCGGAGTCCTACGGGCGTAAACCAGGACCTGACCTCGTTGGTCTTCAGGAGTTGGCAGTGGAGAACGCGCAATTGTACTTGCGTGCACCAAGTGAGTGGATTGATTTTGGTGTCTTTTGGAACACGCTGTTGAGCAGTGCCTTTGGAGCAGTTAACTGTATTCGATTTGGTGGTCGGTGTACCACGGAGAATTTTGGGGGTCTAACAGGGCAGCATTGTGACTGCACGGGTAGATGCTCCACGGACTTGTTTGGTGAATAATAGAGATGCCGATTGGACGCCTTAGTGTGGCTCGTGTGGTGCACACCTGGCCGGACTGGTCTCGGAAAGGCCCGTGGTTGTACCTGGGTAGCCTCTGGGACATATCTGAAGCGATGCTAAGGCAGCAGGCTTAGTCAGAATAGTCCCAGGGGTGAACCAGGAAGAGTGCGGGATGGTCTGTAGGACTGTCTGTGGTTATACCTGTCCGGCGGTCTCTTGGTAGTCTTTGGACTGTTTGTTTTTGGTATCTGTTGGTCTGGAATCTGAATTGATCAATTCTCCATGAACAGGAGTTGACAGGCTCTGTTCTTTTGTTTGGAAAGTAAAATATAAAAGAGACATGTCATTTTGAAAATGTTTGTATTTGAATATTGCTCTGTGTGTGTGTGTCTGAGTTGGGGAATGGGTGAAAATGTTGGGAGTGTTTGAACATGGCCATGTTTGAAAGACTGTTTCTTGAATGAGGTATAACTGTCAACGATCATTATGCCGTGTTTTAGCAAATTATGTTTTGGATGCTGTTGTCGCCGAAAGGGCACGCGCTTGGATGAAAATCAACCTGCCCCGCCCGAGGGCAGTCCAAGTTATGATATGTATGTTAAACATGGTATTACACCCATTTTGTTTAATACGCTATGGCATAAATATACTGAGGACAATGTGGAGTTGCAATGGCCCTTAACCGGTTCTTTTGATGAGAAAAAGATAAATATTTTGCAGGATCGATTGTTTTCTAAACGATGTCGGCAGGCGATGTTTGATTCTTTAAACATATGGCAGAAGGAAGCAAAGCATAGACGTATAAGGGAGGAAAAATTATGTAAAATAAAGGGAGGTCAGACAATTACGCAGAAAGCCATAGCTTATGAAAAAGCTCAGTCCGAAAAGGGAATCGATTGTGCAGACAGACAATTTAGATTACAGAAGGATAAAAGTTATGTGACCAGGACTGAAGCGGAGGATGAAATGGAGGATTTATTGGATACTCGTCCCCCTCCGCCTTATGCCCCACAACGTATATATCCTGTCGTTCCCTCCACTCCAGTACAAGTCCCTCTAGCCTCTGCCCCTGTTGTTTCCTCTTCCCCTGCCTCTCCGGGAACGTCCTCTGTCTTATCTCCCTCTGTGTCTGAGACGGCTACCTTATGGTCTGTTACATTGCCTTCCTCTATTATGTCCACAGCTGTCTTGTCTCCCCCTTCTCTTGCATGGGCTTCCCAGTCTGCGAGCACGACCCCATCCTTGGTTGCTTCAACTCCTGCTCGTGTTCCGGGGATTTTGGACACATGAAAGTTGTTTACTCATTCGACTGTAGGACTGACTGAAAAACAGATGATTGAAAATCAGTCATCTCAGTGGATGCGTCAGCCTATTTATACTATAGCTGACATATAAAGTACGCTTCGAGACTTTGAGCCCGTTATGCAGCAACATGCCCTGAAACATATGGCTACATGCCTTATTACTTTATGGGAATAGTGTTTTTCAGGAGGGATGGCCCCCAAGTGATGTACGATATTCGGGACAGGGCTCATAAGTCTGATCTTACACCGGAGGAAGTGTACAGAAATGTTGAGGTTTTGTTAAGTTATCGAGAACGAATGCACCAAAAATGTACCTCATGGGACTCTCAGCACCCTATGTGGGAAGTTCATCCTATTTTTCACCCTGAGCTACCGGAACTTAAAAATGATCAGGATGTAGTGATTAGACCTCGTGTAGAGGCGCGAGTGCAGGAGCAGTGGGTCTACACTCCCTGGAAAAGGAGTGAGGTCCTTTCATTAAAATCGCAGCTACCTGACCCCCGTAAAAATCCTACAGCTTACTACAAGGAGCTTACAGAAGCGGTTACCTCAGCAGTTATGACCTTAGCTGATATAGAGCTATTTTTCGCGTTGCTAGTCCCTGTTGATGTATGGCGTCAGGTGCATGATCAGGACCATGCTGCAGAATTAGGCGGAACATGGGATCAGATAAAAGATTGGAATAAGGAACGTAAGCCTGGTGATAAACCAAAACCCGAACTGTTGGCCTTACCTGGCCGTATTTTTACTTACATGCATTCCTTGATTCCGAACCGGACCGAAGTGATATGCGACGAGAGGAGGCAACGCACGTTGGATCAGAAAATAACTATTTCGATAATCCAAGAGGTAGGCAGTATTATAATGAGAATTGTGTAATGGATGCAGCCGAAGGTTATGACTATGCATAGGGCAGCCAAGGACAGAGTGGGGGCCAGGTGCAGGTACCCGTTGATCAGCAAGGTCCTTATGTGAAGGCGCATTTGATGGGGACATTTGAACAATTCTTGGTTGATACGGGTGCGATGGATAGTTCTATTTCTCATTTATTGGTCCCAGGGGCTACTCTGTCTGGGCAAAATAATGTTTTGGTGGATTCTCAGGAATTCCGGTGGTGAGCCCCATCTCTAAACCCATTCCATTTACGATTGGTCCAGTTACGGTAGACTCTCCATTTTTCTTGACCGCCCACTGAGGTGAAAACTTATTGGGCTTGGATTTGTTAAAGAAATTACATGCTAAAATACATTGTTCGCCTGATGGGGTCTATTTGACTATCAATTCCCCTGGCAAACACACTTTGCAGAGTTTTACTAAAAATTAACCCCTCCCTCCTGAGTTTGCTGGTATCCCGGCGACACTGTGGGCCCCCGGAGACACTGATGTACGATTATTAAAGATTCCACCCGTTTCTATCACCTTAAAACACAATGCTCGACTACCGCGCATATCTCAGTACAAGATCTCTCCGGCCGGTGAGAAAGCTTTGCTCTCCATTATACAAGATTTGATCAAAAGGGGTGTAGTAGAGGAGACGGCTGCTAATATATGCAACAGCCCCATTTTGCCGATTTTGAAAAAGGCTCCGATTGGCTGTGACCCTGACCATGTTGATACTTATCGTTTTGTGATTGATTTGCAAGAAAATAATAAAATAGTGGTGCTCCAATACCCAGTGGTTTCGGACATCACTACTATTCTCACTATGATTCCTCCCATTGCAAAATATTTTTCTGTGATCGATTTAAAGAATGTTTTCTTCAGCATTCCGATCCACCCTGATAGCCGTCATATTTTCGGCTTCTCGTTATCTGGTCGTAGCTTCAGATTTTGTTGCGTTCCCCAGGGGTACACGGAGAGTCCTAGTATCTATAGTCAAGCTTTGAAAACATTGTTGGATGATTTGGTCTTGCCTCCCGGTAATGTGCTTTTGCAATATGTTGATGATCTGTTGGTGGCCTCGGATACTAAGGAAGGTTGTAAGGAAGCCACCGTTAAATTATTGTCTCATTTGGCTGCTAATGGCAATAAAGTCTCCCTTTCTAAATTCCAATATTGTCGACAGAAGGTGACCTACCTAGGTCATCTACTGTCGAAAGAGGGGAGGAGACTAACCCCTGAGCGTGTGACTACCATTTCTAACATGTCTGTGCCTCACACTCAACGTGATGTTCGTGCATTTCTTGGCATAACTTCTTACTGTCGCCAATGGATCCCTAACTTTTCCCTTCTCACTAAACCTCTCCTGTACTTAACCACTAAAGAAGTGCATGAACCTTTACCCTGGAACGATGATTGTCAAAATGCTTTTGATTCTTTAAAAATTGCTCTTTGTTCTGCACCTCTTCTTGGTACTCCTGATTACCAGAAACCTTTATGTGCTGGGGGTTGCAGAGTAAGCCTGCTGGGGGTTGCAGATTTGCGGTTCTGGCACCCCGTCTGTGGAATACCTTTCCCCTTGAGATCTGGACTTGTCCGGATCTCATGTTATTTAGGAAAGCATTAAAGACCTGGCTCTTCAGACAAGCATATCGCTAACCCCAGCATATTCCATGACCTCAGGCTCCGCTTCTGTCTTTTATCAGCGCCAGGAAACCAATGGTGGCAGTGCGCTTAATAAATTATTTTTTAACATAACATAACATGTACACGAGGTGGACGGTTGCTTGCGTTCTGTGTTGACACAAGGATTTGGTGGTAAGCAGAGACCTTGTGCTTATTTCTCGGCGGTGTTGGATAACGTCGCCAGAGCACTCCCTAGTTGTTTAAGGGCTACTGCTATGGTCGCAGTGGCCATTCGACAGTCGGAAGGGCTCGTCCTGAACACTGATCTCACAGTGATGGTACCGCACGCTGTGGATACCTTATTCAACAAAACGAAGACCCAGCACCTTACCACTGCGCATCTTACAGGTTATGAATTGACTTTGTTTGCTCCCCACATTACGATTAAACGATGTGCCACTCTGAACCCTGCTACGCTACTACCCCTCCCTTCTGACGAAAAGAACAATGATGTTCATGATTGTATATTTCGGATGGAGGAAGAAACGAAGGGACGGGTAGACCTCACAGACATTCCTCTATCTGACCCCCAAGGGGAATTGTATGTCGATGGCTCTTGTTTCAAATTACCAGATGGCACGACAACTGCTGCATATGCGATAACTACTCTACATACCGTAGTTGAGGCTTCCCGAGTACCCTATCAGTCAGCACAGGCAGCTGAGTTAGTGGCATTGCTCCGGGCTTGTGAGTTAAGTGAATGATTGAGAGTGAATATTTACACGGACAGCCAATACTCCTTTGGCGTGGCTCATAGTTTTGGCCGACTGTGGGCAGAAAGGGGTTTTCTTACTTCCCATGGACAGCGAATACAACATGGCCCTTTGATTTTGCGGTTACTGACAGCATTGACAATACCAGAAATGGTGGCTGTAGTTAAATGCAGTGTACATAAGACAGTGGTGGAAGCAGTGGGTGAGGGTAATGCCTTTGCTGATCAGGTAGCTAAAGAAACTGCAAAGTCTAAGATGACCTCAATGTTTGTGACTACTTCTGCTAGGTGGGTGACGGAAACATAAATGTTCGACAACACTATGGAGAGTGTCCAGGAAATACAGAAAGAAGCTACCCCTGCAGAACTAGATCGCTGGGAAAAGGAGATGGGGAAATTAGATGCAAATGATTGCTGGACTGACTTGACAGAGAAACAGTGTTGGTTGTTGCTCAATGCATTAGTGAATGACGTAGTGACCATGGCACATGGTTCAGCACATATCGGGGCAAAGGGTATTTGTGCATTATTAGACCCTGTGTGGAATAATCCTAATATCCCAAAAACTGCTGCTCATTTGGGACAATATTGCATGGTTTGTTTACGACATAATCCTGGGTGCAGGGAACCTGTTTTGGGTGGAAATTTTGCACCACCATCTTTGCCTTTTGAGGTGCTCCAAATGGATTATATCCAACTGGAGCGCGTGAATAATTTGAAATATGTCCTGGTCGTGGTGTGCGCTTTCAGTAAATGGGTGGAAGCCTACCCGACCAAAGAAAATACTGCTCTGGCAACAGCAAAGGCTTTTTTTTTTAACATAAGATTTTATTCAAAAGAAAGCAAAGTCAATAAATCAGTCACATACAGAAAGCATATATCTGAATCTAGTTACATCGTGGTCAAAATAATAACTTGAGAAGCATTTCAAGAATGGGGTCCAGTTCGGGACATTGCAGGTTCAATAGTAGGAGAGTCACACAGTTCACCCTGGAACTCATTCCAGTGTCCCCATTTCCTATCCCATTTCGTAGGGCAACCTCTAATTTTGTACACAGTTTTTTCAGCAAGCATGCATTGATCCAGTTCAGCCACCCAACCCACCACCAGAGCCTATCCGGGGAACCCCACTTCATAGCAATGGAGCGTTTGGCCAACAGGAAGGCTAGCGCCGCCCACTGCAACTCCAACTCATTTAGGTCTGTGGCCCCCCATATGTTAAGGACACTCTCCTTCGGGGATAGCGGAATCGGCTTGCCCAATGAAGCCCTCATTTTACATAAGACTCCCTCCCAAAATCGTTGTACTTCTGGGCAGTCCCACAGGACGTGAAAGAAGGTGCCCGGTTGGCCACACCCTCTGAGGCATAATGTGTCAGGGCGCCTGCCAATTTTGGCTAGTGTGAGAGCAGACATGTAGGCACGGTGTAGGATTTTCAGTTGGTTTAGTCGGAATCTATGGTTGATGGCCGACTCCCTAGGCGACATTAAGGCCGCCCGCCATTCCTCCTCTTCTAGAAGTCCCAGGTCTTCCTCCCATTTATTCCGTAGGGGTCGGAAGGTGTCGGGGAGGTTGTTACAAAGCTTGCGATAGGTGAGGGATACGGCCTTTTCGGGGAGAGGTTCCGACAGTAGTCAAACCTCCAGGGGGGAACTCTCCGGTATGGAAGTAAGGTCGGAGATGGCAGTGAGAAGGGCATGTTTAATTTGAATATATCGAAAGTGTTCTGTTGGTGCAAGAGAGTATTTGGATTGTAGGTCTGCAAAAGTCAGTAACTTGCCCCATGTACCAAGTCGCCCACTGTGGAAATCCAATCGTGTCCCATTTATCAAAGCCCTGAAGAAAACAGAGGGAACCCAACTGTTGCGCCGACCACAGAGGGGTCGCTTCGGTAATTTTTTGCGACCACCCCTAACACTTGTTAGTTCTATGCCATATCGTAATCGTGTGTGCCATGGGCCCAACATACTTTTTCATGGTTGGTTTACTATACAGGGCCCCCAAGTAGCCCTCCCGTCCGGTCTGAACCTTGTCAAGGAGGTAGGCCGGATTTCGGGGGGAACCGTGAATCCAATGATTGATGGCCACTAGTTGCGAAGACCAGTAGTAGACACGCAAGTTGGGCAGGGCTATATCCCCGTCATACCAGCCCTGGGTGAGTTTGTGGAGGGCTATACGGGCAGTCCCGCCGTCCCACAGCAGTTGACATATGTCATTCTCCACTGCATCAAAGTATGAGTCCGGGATTGGAAAAGGACAGTTTTGCAGGGCGTATAAGAAACACGGGAGTGCTAACATTTTAAATAGCGCAGCCCTACCAGGGAGCGATAGTGGAAGAGAGCGCCAGTGTACTACGTCCTTGTGTAGCCTGCGGAGGGGGCCCATTAGATTTCGGTCCATGAACATCACCGGGTCCGGCGTGACGAAGATACCTAGGTACTTAAAATCGTCCGGAGCTGTCGTAATGGTAAACCCCTTAGGCAGCCTGGGCGGAGGGCCGTGTAGCACATAAAGTGTCGATTTGGACCAGTTAATCGAGTAGGCCGAATATTTCCCAAAGTTAGTGAGAACATGGAAGAGGCTGGTAATTGAAGATCGGGGGGAGGCTACATATACCAGGATGTCATCGGCATAGAGAGAAATTTTGTCTACTATCTCGTCGTTCCATCGGAGGCCATACGTACCCAATGGGCCAAGGGTTCCAGAGTGAGGGCAAATAATAATGGCGACAGGGGGCAACCCTGTCGGGTCCCCCTGTGGAGTCGGAATTGGCGAGATGTGTGGTTGTTGACCCGCACCTGACCCGATAGGTCGGTATATAGAAGCCGTACCCATTGGATAAATTTGGGTCCGAAGCCGAATCTACGAAGAATCTCAAAAAGATAGGACCATTCGATTGAGTCAAACGCCATCGTGGCGTCAAGGGATAAAATGGCGGCATCGTGTTGCAAGGTAGATTGCCGACTTAAGACGTTATGGACTCGTCGCAGGTTGAGGGCCGTATTGCGGCCCGGGAGGAAGTCCGATTGATCATCATGAATGAGGGAAGGAAGCACAAGGAGTAGGCGAGCCGCCAGTAACTTGGCCAGGACCTTAGCTTCTGCATTGATAAGAGAGATCGGTCTATAGGAGCCGCAATCAGAGGGTGGTTTATTAGGCTTGAGGATAACTGCTATGGAGGCCAGCCTTTGGGCGGGCGGCAGGATACCTCTCTCCCGACTCTCTTCAAACATGTTCTTCAGATGGGGGACTGTTTCTAGAGCCATAGCTTTCAAGAACTCAATGGGAACACCACTTGAACCCATGGCTTTGCCAGAGTTAACGCTAAAAACTGCCGTGGTGAGCTCGTCTACAGTTATGTCGGCATCTAGTGTATCTTTGTCGGACTCTGAGAGGGTGGGTAGGCGCATTTCCTCTAGCAATTGCCTGGATTCTTCTGAGGAGTAGTAAGCTCTCGCTATATAGACCGTTTCCAGGTGGTCAGCGAAGGCGTCTGCGATGGCCTGTGGATCCACAATCTTGGACCCGTCCGACCTCACTATGGAAGAGACCCATCTATATCCCTGTTCCCGTCGCTCTAGCCACGCCAGCATCTTTCCTGCAGTGTCCCCGTGCTCGTATACACGGTGTCGAGTGTGGAGTAAGCGGGCCTGCGCCTTCTCTTGAGCCAAGGATTTATACACAAGCTGTTGGGTACTAAGGCGACGTGCTGTCATGCCAGAGGGGGCTGCATTATGCGATGCTTCGAGACCAAGGAGGTCAGACTCTGCCTGAGAAATCTGTTCGTCGTGTTTACGTAAGTATCCCATTTTCAGCGCTAGTGCCTCCCCCTTAATAACCGCTAAGTACGCCTCCCAGATTGTGACCGCGGACCTCACTGAGCCGACATTTTCATCAAAATAGTGTCCGGTCTGTTCTATCAGGCTGTCCTTAATGTCAGGAATCTGGAGGAGCCAAGGATTATTAATTATGGGGCCTCGGGTGAATGGGCGGTAATACGTCAATTCTACTGTGATAGGAGAATGGTCCGAGATACCACAGGGAAGGCCCTTCAGTCGTATGAAGAAATCTAAGTCTGTTGCGGGACAGAGAAAATAGTCGATACGGGACATGCTTCTGTGTGCGTTGGAATAGTGTGTAAAGTATGGCGTGTCAGGGTAGTAGTGCCTCCAGATATCTTCGAGTCCCATTGCATGAACGAAGTCTGACAGGTTAGTGTCATGTCAGTGTGAGATGCGCTTAGGGTGGCGATCCAATTTGTTGTTCATAGTCATGTTTAAGTCCCCCCCCTATGAGAAGTGTACCGGTAGGCAGGCCCAGTAGTCAGGGGCCCAGCTCCTTGAGGGAGTCTCGGCCTAGGGTCGGTGGGAGGTAGACTGAAGCAAGGTTCAGGGGCGCCCTTCCCAGGTAGCCTCAACTAATGCAAAGCGGCCTAGTGGATCGGCCCATGTGGCTGTGTAGGTTAGGGCTAGATTTTTCTTAACAAGCCACGGGAGCCAGAGGTGAACCCCGCGTGGACTAGTAATCTGTAGACGCTCCTTTGGAGTGCTTGACACGTGTTACCCACCAGGTGAGTCTCTTGCAGCAGTGCAATGTCCGGTGAGTGGTGCCGTAAAAACTGAAGGACTATACTCCGTTTTATTTTGTGCCCCAGTCCGTTAACATTCTCCGACATTATCATGATGGCCCTAGAAGTGGTTTGTGGCATAGTGGTATTGGATGTGGGGTCTGTGTCTGTGACCAGGGGAAAGGTGGCATGCGTGACCAGATGGCGGCTGCGTTAGGGGCTGGATGTCAGGGGGTACCTGGATGTCTCAGGGGGTAGGTAGCCCTCGGAAGAGCTGACATTCCGCGGTTGGACCTAGTAGGAAAAGTGACTCGTGACTAGGAAAGACTTTGCGGTAAGCGCCAATGAAACCCCACAACTCAACAACAAAACAGAAAAGTTCCCCCCCTCCCCCCTTCCCATCCCCGCTCCCTGCTTCCCTGCCCACGGATTTAAAACTATCCACACCCCAACTAGGCAGAGTGCCTGTCACCCTCCCAACCATATCAGGGGTACTTGGTGAGCCGTTGAAGCCGCTCGCCCGATACTTGTTGTTGAATAATCTGACATAGCAAGAACTGTACCGAAACAACCCATAACCCAGTGCTCATTCACATATTATAAAAGATACAATTTGGTCCACTGTTGTAGCTCTTTCTGTGCAGGGGAAAAGGCCTTCAGGGGAAGAAAGAAGCATGTGACCGCAACTCAGCACCTCCATCAGTTCCCGCCCAGTGGGCGCAGATCAGATATACAAGGTCCGAAAAATGACTTCTCCAAACCCCTTGTGGTAGAGAATTATCCTTCTCTGTCCCCGTTGGTCCCGGTAAATAACTCTTGGCTTCTTAGCAGGTTGCTATCACTCGGATGGTCGTCAGGGGAGTCACGTTTCTTAGGGGACCTCCCGACCCGGCGCCAGCCCTCCAGCCAGTCCCACACCTCGTCTGGCGACAGGAAGAACCAGGCCTTTCCGTCCAATTCCACTCGCAGCTTGGCAGGGAAGAGCATAGAATATTTTATGTGTTTATCTCGGAGGGCTCACTTGACTTCTAGAAAGCTGCGTCTTTGTGCTTGCACCTTCATAGTAAAGTCCGGGAAGATCATGATACGGGTGTTCTCTAGGAGTAGAGGCGGTCCCGAGCGCGCCGTCTGTAGGTTTGCGTCCCGATCTCGAAAGTTGAAGACCCTCACGATGATGGGGTGGGGGGGGGCCCGGTTTCACTTTCCCACCGGGGACCCTGTGGGCCTGTTCAATGGAGAAATAATTGGAGAGGTTTTTGGGCTGGAGATATTTTGTGACGGGGTCCTCAACAAATAGGTCCGCTGCTGGCAGCTCCATTCATTCCGGAACGCCCAGGATGCGGATGTTGTTCCGTCGTGCCCTCCGTTCGTATTCATCCAAGAGGTCCCCCATTTGTTTCTGCTGTTGCTGGAGCTGGGCAACCTGCTGCTGGACGGTGGACGTGTCGTTGATAAGATAGACGTCCTTGACCTTCGTGTCCATTTTCCGCAGGTCCGCTCTTAGTAGGGTCACTTCAATGTTGACCGAGTCGATACGGGTCTCTAGGGAGGACCGGACCCCTGCGATCGCCTCCATAACGTCTTCAAGGGTGAGAGTCTTACCTCCTGGCGATGGGAACGTGAGTTTCGGGTCTCCAGATGAAGTCGCGGTCTTATTGTCGCCTTTGTTGCCCCAGGAGAGTTTATTAATCTGTCTCTGAGTCGACGATTTGGCCCCCTTAGACGACGCCATCAGGAATTGCAGCACGAGCCTACCGGAGCAGCAGACGTAGAGTGAACTGCGATGGCAAGAATTATTTCCGGTGGCGACCGTAGCCGCAGTCCAAGCAGCCTAGTAGTGGAGTCAACACAGGGAATGCGCAGGGGAGAGCCGCCAAGGTCCCAGGTCCTCAGTTCAAGCCCACCAAAGTCCAGCCAAACTGGGCAACCAGCCTCTCCCACCCCAGCACAGTATTATATCTCAATGTAGGTATACAGCAGGGGGAGACTAGGGAGCTCCAGATCCGGCCCAGGTAGCCCCAGCTCCAGACAGTGATCGCCGAGGCCCAGTCCGCGACTTGCAAGGAGGCTCGGCAACAGCCTCCCCCAGTTCCGGCCCCAAAGGTATTTGCAAAGTCGCAGCACCCCCGCCGCCTCCACCGGGGCTCCGACACAAGTTGGATTGCTGGACCAGTCTGTAGAGCGCAGGGCGAGGCCGGGACTCTCTGCGCAGATGTGGTGAGGCGCAGTGAGCCAATCTCCCCGGGGCCCGGGAGGTCTAGGCCCAGAAGCCGGGGCGTCACGTAGATATCGCCCCGAAGCTATGGGAGGGTGCGAGCCTCTCATGCAGCGCGCCTCACCTGGGTGCTGCAGCGGGTCTCGGAATGCAGCAAAGGACCTCTGATCCGCTCCGATTCGCAGCGGGAGGCAGGCTGAGGTGTTGCGGGCCCAGTCCCGTCTCCAGCTCCGGCGGTCGGAGTATCTCAGCGTCGGGTCCCCGTGGCGGGTGCCATCTTGTGCGCGACCGGGACCTCTCAAATGTTGGTTCGTTCTCCATTACAGCGCCGATTGTGCGCCCCGCGTCGCGGCCTGGAGATGCACATCGGGGTTTTTTCGAGGACCTCTCGATCTCGGAGGGATCCCCGTCAGGTTATGTTATGTTATGTTAAAATCGGTTTTATATAGCGCTCGGCTACTCCAAGGAGTGTCCCGGCGCTTCAAAACCCGATGCAGAAATCAGGAGCAGACAAAACGACAGCAAAAACTATTGGACAACCAACCAGGACTTCAGTTCCTTCCTGAAGGCCAGCAGATTAACATTCTTTCCCAGGGGGGCTGGCAAGGAGTTCCACAGATGAGGGGCCAGGTATCGAAAGGAGCGACCTCCAATCCGGGCACGTCTGATGGGCGGAACAAGTGCCAAGGCCAGAGAAGCTGACCTCAAAATCCTAAATGGCAAGTAAAACGACAGTCGATTCCTGATATATTTCGCACCTGAGTCATGGAGAGCCTTAAAAGCGAGCGTGAGCGCCTTAAAGGCAATCCGTTTCTTGATAGGGAGTCAGTGCAGTTTTTTTAATAGCTCCGTATCACTGGTTCTCCGATGGAGGCCAAAGATTGCTCTAGCAGCTGAATTCTGCACTATCTGCAAACGTGCGAGTAGATATTCAGGCAGGCCCAGGTAGAGCCTGTTTGCATAATCCAAACGAGAGCCTATCAGGGCCTGTATTGTGATTTTACTCTGGTCGAAGGAAAGCATTGGTAGGAATTTTCTGAGCATTTTCAAGATGCCAAAACGCTTCCCAACGAGACAGAGGATCTGCGGTTTCAGAGTGAGACCCTCATCAATCTGCACTCTCAGATTCTTGGCTTTGGAAGACGCAGCCGCCGGAGGAAACATGGCAGGAGGCCACCACAACTGCCACCTGGGATCGGGTGGACATCCGAAGAAGAGCACCTCCGATTTGTCGGAGTTGCATTTGAGGCTATTTTGTTCAAACCACTCGAAAACCGCCCTCAGGCAGCCTCTGATCCGCACGCCATCAAAATCAGAACCCTTTTTACAAGTAAAGAGGAGCTGGGTGTCATCAGCGTAGGAAACGATCTAGGCACCACACGACTCTGCCTGTGCCGCCAAAGGGGCCATATAGATATAAAAAAAGAGTAGGGCTCAAGATAGAGCCCTGTGGCACCCCTACCTCCAAAGGCGGCACATCGGCAGAGAACGGAGGGGCCCAGACCGTTTGACGGCGGCCCACCAGAAAAGACTTAAACCAGCTGAACACCGCTCCCCGTATCCCGATCTCTTTGAGTCTTAAAAGGAGACCGCCATGGGGAACGGTGTCAAAGGCCGCCGACAAGTCCAACATTACCAGCATAGCCTTACCACCCACATCAAGAACCTCTCTAATTGCATCGGTGACTTCTAACAGCGCGGTCTCCGTACTCATATTGGCACGGAAACCCGACTGTGTGTCATGAAGGATGTCATTATTTTCCAAGAAATTGGAGAGAGAGATGTGGACATGCTTCTCCTCCACCTTAGCTAATGCCGGGAGAAGGGAGATGGGCCTGTAATTTGCATGAACCAAGGGGTCCAGATTAGGCTTCTTCAGAAGCGGCAGGATCAAGGCGTGCTTCCAGGCCCGGGGGACCACTCCCGTGCTAAGAGAGAGGTTAAGCACCGGGTTAACAAGGGAGTTGATCACTGGAGCTATTTTTCCAAGGCATTTCGCTGGGCAAGGATCCCGAGGGGAGCCAGATTTTAATTTAGTAAGAAGGTCAAGTGATGAAGAGAAAGAGAGAGGAGGAAAATTAGAAAGAGTAGGGACATCACAGGACAAGGACGTAGACCGGGAAACACTAGTTTCCGACATTATCCCCGTGCTAGTGGGGGGGAAGGAGTCTTGAATAGACTTAATTTTGGTGGAAAAAAAATCCGTAAGTTGAAACACCCAAGATTCAGAGTGAGAGTGTGTAGATAAAGACATGGTTGGTGAGGTGAATTCCTTAACAATACGGAAAATTTCCTTGCTAGTGTTAACGGCTGCCTCGATTCTCTTAGCGAAATAGGCCTTCTTCTCAGACATGATGTTGCAATGATATAGTTTGATGGATTCCCTATATACATTTTTGTCAGTTAGATCATAATGACGGCGCCAGGCCCTTTCAGCTTTTTTGCATATTCGCCGCATTTCAGATAGAGAGGCAGTGAACCATGGGTGTCAGCTATATGTGGCGGATTATCGGGCGAGGGCCGGGAGCCGCGTTAGGAAGCGACCATACCCTCCGGCTGTTGGCCACATAACCCAACAGCAAAGGCTTTGATAAAAAAATACTTCCCACGCTATGGATTGCCTCGGGTGATCTGGAGTGATAACGGGGGGCACTTTAATGCAGATCTTATCAGTCACATTTGCAATGGATTACAGATTAAGGAGAAATACCATGCGGCTCGGCACACCCAGTCCGCTGGGTTGGCCGAGAAGTATAATGGAAACTCAAACTAGCAAAAATTCAAGAAAGTACTGGGTTAAGGTGGCCAGATGCCCTACCATTGGCATTGATGTCGATACGGGTTACTCCACATTCTCGTTCTGGCTTGTCTCCTTATGAGCTAATTTTTGAGCGCCCTGCCAATGTTTGGGGCGTCCCGAGACCCAGAGTATTTCGTGATATTGAGTATCCTATGTTGACAGACTATCTGTATGCTTTGACTAAAGACCTTCGTTCCATTCATCAACAGGTTTCAACAGTCTTGCAGCCCCTGCCAGAGGGTCCCGGACATCGCTTGGAGCCAGGACAGTGGGTTCTGGTCCGTAACTATCAGCGGAAATCCAGCCTGGATCCCCGTTGGTCTGAGCCACTTCAGATCCTATTGGCCACGCGGACGGCGGTGAAGGTGAACGGCAAGCGACATTGGATTCATGTATTGCACGTGAAGAAAATATCCCTCCCGCTTCCTTATGATCAGCAAATCCAGGAAGGAGTTCTGACCCAGGAAAGTGAACAAGCCCCTCGCTTTGTCCCTTTTTCTGATACCCAGGAAATTGGAGAAGGGGTACGGGCTCAGAAGGGGCTCTGTCATCGGCACAAGTGATTGCCCCGGATTCTGTTGCCCCCGCAGTTGAACGAGAGGCTCGCAGTACCCCTGTTGTAGCGGATTCATCATCCTCTGTTTTGTTCCCTGATCAGGAAGCGCCTGGCCATGCTCGATACAACCTGCGGCCCAGAAAACAACACGGTACCCCAGGTGAAGATGGTAGGAGATAGGGAGAGACTTGAGTGATAGGGTACAGACCTGTCTGTCCCACGAATGTCTGTTAGATGCACTTCTGGGGTACTGAGCAAGACACTGGACTGAATGCGTTGAGAGCCTTGAACATTTGCTTGCTCTGTTCAGAAAGAAAGACTGAATTTCTTGTGTAAGAGGCCCAGGTTGTGTTTTCTTCAAGAGTTGTGTGAGGACATAACTCCAATGTGAGAAGATTGTTTGGTTCCATTTGTGATGAACGATAGGAGCCTGCCTATGAGGCTCCAAACGGACACAGGAAAGAAGCACCCTCTGGCAGGTTGGACTGCACGGCCCGAGTTTATTTTTGGACTTTTAGTTAGCACGTATCCCTTTGCCCGTTTGTTCCCTAAGAGGAACGCCCTTTTGCGCCACGCTATTTTCCTGTAAATATGCCTGTCTTTTCTAGTTGGACTCAACGTGTTAGAATTGCATTCATTGTCATTATAGCGACATTGCTAATCATATTAATGGGAGTATTCATATATCTAGAATTTTGCCATCCCATGCATACTGTTTTAGGAACCACTACCTCACCTCCGGAACATGTGTTTTACACTTTGGCACCACATAAGGAACGGCACCGTCAGACTTATACAAAAAATGTATTTGTTGAAATGCTTCATCAAATTCATAGCGCTACTAATACTATGAACTGTTGGGTTTGAGCCTTCTGCCCTCTGTTATGCCCAAGCATGATTTATTCATATTCATACCCTTGATCTTATTTGGGAAGTTGTGAAGCATGGTTTAAATTACTTTTGATGAAGTAAATGCATTATACAGTAGACACTCAAAGATTTTCAGAAAAAGACTGTGAGCTGATTTTAGCATATATTGAAGTTCACCAAGGATTTGACCCTGATGGAAATAATGGAGAGGGATGATTAGATCCGAATGCATGTATGAATATGTACACCACACATGAAAACATCACTTGGTTGAGGAATTAAATTTTAGATTTTGCTGAGTTTAATTTCACCCAATACTTTCGCCAGTTTCAAGAACGAAATGTTACAGATGATATAGCCATCCCAGTACCTATATTGAATAGCACCTCTGCATTCTGTGTTCAAGGAGCAGGATACATATCGGTAGGAGAAAGTCGATGTAATTACACCTATCGGTTACGTACCTTTAGCAGCCCTCCTAATGTATATTTTGTCTGTGGAGAAAATGCCTATACTTGGCTTCCTCGAGGTTGGGCTGGACGGTGTTATCTGTCTTTACTGTACCCCCGTTTATATAGCCCCTCCTATCACAAGGATCACCGTTTAGATAAACGGAGCTTTTTGTTTATAAGAAATAGAAGAGCGATAGATACCACTGACATGGATCAGACGGACACTCCTGAACAGCATTTTATCGATATTGTAAAAGGAGTATTTCCTATTTGGGGGCCCATAATCACCAGCAAAGAAGTACACCGTTTGTCCAGAGTAGTTGAAAGGATAATTAACACCACTGCAGGGATATTAACTAATTTGACTGTAGAGCTCCAGGCGACGAGACTCGTTTCGCTTCAAAACCGTATGGTTTTAGATGTTATCTTGGCAGATCGAGGAGGAGCATGCCGTGTAATCATCAGTTCCTGTTGCGTATATATCCCTGACTCCGCCTCCTCTGTTCTTTTAGCCATTCAGAAGTTACATCGTTTGGCTTCTGAAATACGTGCAGAGACTGGTACCTGGTCTCTCTTTGGTTGGTTCTGGGTTCTGTTATCTACTTGGGGATGGAAAATTTTGATGGTGCTGGCCGGTGTAGTAGGTATCATATTCACCTGTTGCCTTTGCATACAATGTGGACCTGCATGTTGCTCTTATTGCGCAACTACATTTATTTCCTCTGCGGCTGGTCCCTCCCCAGCAGCAGTAAGGGCCCAGTTAGTACAGCAGGAGGTTAAGGATTTATTGCAGATTGATGAAGGAATATTTGAAGATTGAGTTGCCTTAGTTAGCTACATCATGCTAAAAGGGCTGTTCTGAGGGATAAGAATTAGATTTCCCCTACATGAGGAGTATCGGACACATATTATGTTAGCATGATGTATCTATATATCCTCTTTGTTTGGTATATACATAAGATAAGTTGTTTATGTGCTAATTGGAATGAAAAGGTTTATTCTTTCCCTGTGCTTCTAGTGCTAACAGAGTGGGCCGAGAACCATACAGGCGCCATTTTCTTTGTCTTGACTCGGACACGGGCTGTGATCACGTGTCACTCTCTAGTAGTTGTCCAGCCCCGGTTCATTTGAGTTACTGAAAGCAGCTGAAGGTAAACTGTTTTCTCTCTGTCCTGGGAATTCAAGGTCGCATCTGGCTTTGGGTGCGATAAGCACATTCCAGGAGGTGCGGAGCCTACACACCCGGGCACCAAGACCAAAAGGAGTCACCCTTCCTGACCTTCTCAGTAATAAATAGTAAAGCTTTGTAACTAATCATGTGTGCCATACATGGTCCTTCCTTGGGGCCCGAGGGCAGACTGGTGTTTTTCCTTTTACAGTGATTCTATGAGTTGAACTGAAAGTATATAGCCTTCTGTTTGAATGTAAGCCAGCAGTCTTCTCCGCGCACCTGATGGGTGAGGGTTGGAGAGGCTCCTCTATAGAGTATTTTGCTTAATAAATGATTGAACCTTCTTCACTGCCAACTGACTGATTGTTTGGTAATGGGATTGGGGCTATTGGTAGGTATAGCCCTATAGGTTATTTTTATGGTACTTCAGAGGGGTGCCGAGGAGCATAGGATTGGCGCATGCACGGCTGTAGAGACTCCAAATATCAGAGGGGACCCTCTGCTGACTGCAGGCTTGCGGTGGCACTTCTTTGTCAGCGTCTGGTCAGAGTACTCACGGTGGTGCCGGGTTGCCTGGCTCTGAGGTGTGGCTCTGAGTTCTGGCGCAGCCGGGTGGTCTCGTAGAGGCCTGCAATGCCGCTAGGACTCTGCATAACGTACAGCGACAATAACAGGGTTGTCCCTGTGGTGCGCCACCCTGTGCCAGGCATTACTCTTGCCGCCTCGACAATTGACCAATTACTCAAGAACTTGCTTTTACACTGGGCTGGCATACTACCGGTACAACAGTCTGGATCAGGGTGCGGGGGCAGTGGGCGAGTTTGAGTGCTCTCATCTACACTGTGCACTGGAAGGGAGCGGGCCAGTGAGGGCTGGGGTGGCTCCTTGCCCACAGAGAGTGGGCCGGACGAGATCGGAGGTCGTGGTGCACGCTGTACTGACAATGGGAAAGCCCAAAGCAAAACTGATGGGCCCTCCCCCGAATCCAGAGGATAGTGTTCTAGAATCTACACTCACAGAGCAGGGGGGTGATTTTATAGACATCCCTGTACAGCAGCAGTATGCCAAGATTTTGGAGGCAATAGCCACTACAAAGGCAACGTTACATCAGGATATCAGCACTGTTGCGGTGGGGCTCGGTCTGCTGCGGGCTAAACATGGAAAATTATCCGACTGGGTGAAAAACACAGAGGAGCCTCTGGAGTCACTTGCCTGGCGCAGAAGACCTTAGCTGCGATAGTGGAAGATCTCTCTGACAGAATGGTGGTGATGGAGCGTAGGGCGGATGACGCTAAAGGGTGCAATTGCCGCAATAATCTGCGGGTCCTGGGGCTACCGGAAGGAATTGAGGGGCAAGACATTGTATCCTATCTGGAGAAATGGCTGAAGGAAGTGGTGGCACCTGAAGTCCTCTCACAGTTCCACACATTCGAAAGGGCCCACCATGTGCCCAATAGACCACCAGCACCGGGACGTCCTCTGAGACCAGAGGTGGCCAGGCTTCTTCACTTTAGTGATCGAGCTCTACTGCTTAAGAAAGCATGCACCGACAGACCATACACCATTGAGAACTGTAGAATATCCCTCTTCCCTGACTATACCCTGGAGGTCCAGCGACGTTGTGCTCATTTTTGGAAGTCAAGCGCGCGCTCCGAGATGAGGGCATATTATATTAGCTGATATTCCCGGCGCGGCTGCGGATCATGTTAGATGGGAAAACACATTTTTGTGATGATCCTAAGTCTACCTGGGAGTGGGTTGAAGCCTACAAAACAGAGGGACACACTAAATCTCACCCTGGCACCCTGCAGTGTATATGACTGAGCCTGGGAAACGTGCTTGGAGATGACAGCGGCGAAGGGCCTCCACGAAGTCTAGTCCGTCCTGAACGGCAGAAGAGACAGCACAAGCACTACAAGCTGTAACGGAAATGATGCGGAGTGGTGCTCCGACGCAAGGAAAAGATTCAGATTCGAATCACGGCACTGAAGGACGCGAAGGCGCCCGCGCAGCCACCAGACTCCTGAGGCGTGAGTCGGGAGCTAGTTTAGTAAATTTTATACTTTTATCTGTGCTTTGCTGCTATTTTCCTGTGTCACTGCTAATTTAAAAATGTTATCGCACCCACCTTATTTTCGCCGTTTTTTCGATCTTTGCTCATTCTCTGTGCTGCTAATTTTGGGAGAGACGTGCGAGGGGGGGGTGCTGGGTGTATTGGACCTGCTCGAGGGGTCAGACAGCTGGTTATTACTCTCCGGGGTGGTTGGCGTGTTTCCGCCATCTTGGTAGGAGGCGCAAGGTTAGCGGGCCAGTTGTTGTGGCCTCGCTTGCCTCGTCTACCGAATTTGTATAAATGTGGACGCAAAGACGCCCGCGCAGCGGACGTGGACTGCGGGCGCGCCGAAGGCACGCCTAAAGCAAGCCCGTCTGCGCCGGGCCGTCGCCAGTCGCCAGGACCCCTGCTTCTCTCACTAGTGACCTGCGCTATTATTCACAGGAGGAGCATTTGGGTATGGCTTTTAATTGTCCCTCCTTACCCTGGACTTTCCAGGAGGCAAGATTTTGCTGTGAATTCTGTGCCTTTGAATTGGACTTAACAGTACAATCTTCTTGCTTACCCAGTCTACCTAACTTCATGGAATATAAGTTTCTTAGCTTGAACTGCCGCTCCTTGGCGAAACACCACGCGAGGTATTTGACCTTCTAATGGATGAGTCTCCCGATGCCCTGTTCCTAACAGAAACATGGCTCACCCAGGACTCAGTGGCGGAACCGTGGTTAGCCCCCCCACAAGGCTATGTGTTAAAAAGTATTATCAGAGACGAAGGGTGAGGAGGCGGCATCGCAGTGGTGGTCAAGGAAGCTTACTCAATTAGTCTGGATAAGGAGAAGATAGCGGGCTGTGAAAGTGCTCTTTTTAAAATTGGTCTTAGTTGTAATTTTACCATGTCTGGCCTCTTAGTTTCTAGGCCCCCCGGGCCCTCTGGCCTGTTTAGAGAAGATCTTCTGAGAAAAGGTGGGCATCTGGCCAGTAAGGCGGCAAATTTCACCATATTGGGGAATCTCAATCTTCATCTTGAAAATGGGGGGAAAGCTGAAATCGCCAGTTTTTTGGCAGACTTGAAGGCCTTTCAGCTGTCGCAACACGTTCTTGAGGATACTCATGTTGCTGGTCATCTGTTAGATCCCATTTTTTCAAACATTTGTTTTTGAAAAATGGTTCCACTGATTACACAGGACTGGACTGATCATTCATTGATCACATTCTTTCTGCAGGTGCAGGGGAGAGTGGTTGTGTCCCGCCCCGCCCAAGTGCCTAAACGGCCTTGGGATAAATTAGATTGTGAATTACTGTCTGTCTGGCTTGATGAGCACAGACCTTAACTACCCCCGGACATAGAGGGGGCGGATCTGTGTTTCCAAGAATGGCTGACGGCTGGCTTGGATAATTACATTCCAGCTAAGCAGGGTGGAAAGGGGCGTGGGCCATCTAACCCGTGGTTCAATGACTCACTGACTCAGGCAAAAAAGGGGTGTGAGCAGCTAGAGCGGGTCTGGCGTCGCTCCTATGAGGTGGCTGCAAAAGTTGAATATCGCGCGGCAATTAAGAATTATCATAAGCTCATCCGGAGAGCGCGAGCAGAGTATGTAGCAGATAAGATCTTGGCGAGCTCAAATCCCGCAAAGACCATCTTCCCTCTGCTCGATAATATGAAGAGTGCAGGCGCTCCTAGAGATTCTTCTATAGCCTCCAATCGCCAGTGTGAGGTACTAGCGCAGCACTTCTTGAATAAAGTTGAGCAAACCTATTGTGGCTTTTCTAAGGTGTCCTCTCCTGTTGGGAACGTAGTGGCACATGGAGCGGTGGACACTGTGGAGGGTAATTGTTTGTCATCATTCCCACTGTTGACGCCTCTGGAATTTGAGGCTCTATGCCATAAGATCAAGTTAGGCTCTCCAGCTGACCCACTGTCATCAACTTATTTTCATCAGCTCCACTCATCGATTGCTCCTGTGAGCTTAGAAGTGGGCAATTTGTCTCTGAGGTCAGCTTCTGTTCCTAGGGCATGGAAGCACGCCAAAGTCATTCCGTTGATAAAAAAATCTACTCTTGATCCGGAAGATCCGGGCAACTATCGCCCCATATCCCAGCTGCCTTTTTTGGCAAAGTTAGTAGAAGCACACGTGAATTCTATGCTATGCAAATTTATTGAACAGCACAGTATCTTTGATTCATCAAAGCATGGGATCTGACCTCAGCATAGCACTGAATCTGCGCTATTGGCAGTATTGGAATCCATTCGGTGTAGGTTGGATGTGGGAGATTCAGCGGCCTTGGTCCTGTTGGACCTAAGCGCCGCTTTTAATACGGTGTCCCATGCGATTCTCCTTGAATGCTTCTGGGAAGTTGGGATTAGGTATGGGGCCCTGGAGTGGATCCGCTCTTTTTCGGAGGATCGGACGTTCCAGGTCTAAGTACCACCCTTCCACTCCCAGGAACGTGCCCTGCGCCAGGGGGTACCTCAGGGCTCTATTTTAAGTCCACTTTTGTTCAATCTATATATGAGACCCCTGGCAGAGGTGGCAAAAGGCAGGGGATTGTCCTTGGTGTCGTACGCCGACGACACCCAGTTGGTAATCGCCTTCTCCAAAAACTGCTGTGTTAACTTGGAGAAATGTAAGGAGGATCTGCTAGCTATCTCAGATTGGATGACGGCAAACTGTTTACAGTTAAATGCCAGTAAATCTGAGATATTGCTATTCAGCAAAGACCGTGAGCTCTGGTCTGAGCAGTGGTGGCCGGGCCGTCTTAAACCCGCCCCGTAACCTAGGGAGAAGCAGACAAAAGCTGTTGCCACTGTCTGTTTCGGGCTCTTGCAAGGGTTGAGACCCTTGCTTGGTTTTTTTTCCCCCTAGAGTTCGTCAAACCATTGTTCAGGCGTCCATTCTCTCTAGACTTGACTACGGTAACTCTCTGTATTTGGGCGCTAATAAGGCAAGTATCAAACGCTTGCAGAGGGTCCAGATTGCTGCAGCACACCTTCTGGTGGCCTTACCTAGATCCTGCTCAGTGGCACATGTGCTCCCCAAGCTTCATTGGCTACCTATTGAGAAATGCATCCAGTTTAAGGTGCTGTGTATCTCTCATAAGATTCTGACGCATTAAAGCCCTGGGTGGGCTTTCTTGCCTGTTGACACCTCATGTGCCTGGGCGAGCATTGAGATCTGCCGACCTTGCGCTTGTCTGTGCGCCTCGAGTTCGGAGAGCAAGGGCAGGGGGCCGTTCCTTCCGCTTTTTAGCAGCAAAATTTTGGAACTCGCTCCCAGCACACATTAGAGCTATCTCCAATCTTTTGGTGTTTCGTAAATCTATAAAAACTTGGGGGCATATTATCAAGACAGGCGATAAAATTATCGCCGTTTTAGCGGCAGAAAACTGCCGCTAAAATGGCGATAATGGGCTTGATAATATGCTCTATGGAATTCCAATAGAAGCCAATGTTAAATGTCCTTCACATTTAACATGGGCTTCTATTGGAATTCAATAGAGCATATTTTCACGCCCATTATCTCTGTTTTAGCTGCAGTTTATGCCGCTAAAACGGCGATAATGTTATCGAATGTCTTGATAATATGCCCCTTGTTTGTTTCCACTCTCCGATGTCTAGCTCTTTAGGTTGTGCTCTCTTGCTTTTTCGCTTGGGTCTCTGGTTGCGCTGAGACGCCTCATTGCTGAGGCAGCCATGCGCATTACAAATCATAAATAAATAAATAAATAAGGCTCGGGATCGGAAACGACACGAAGTGGACACAGGAGCTTGCCCCATGTGACCCCTCAGATGGCGGACACTCTCTTCGGATGAGCGATTGAACACTCTTTCTCTCTCTCTCCCCTCGCCTCCAACCTTCTTCTTTTTTCTTTCCCCTGGCTGCTTTACCCCCCTTTCTCCTTTTCATTCTCCTTGTTCTTCTTCACCTAGCGTGGCTTGAGTGACTCAGGTGCTGGGACCATTTACGACTGTGGATTGCCACGCGGGAAGTGCGGATGAAGCATTTTGGCAGGGGGAGGGTATGGGGGCACCTAGGTGTGGGGGGAATGGTCCTCCAGGTGGATTCACCATAAAAATCATATTGAATTACAATTGGTCGCTAAGGGTTTGGGTCACGCTCCCTAGTAGGCTCTTGGTTGGTTACTTAGGACCTAGCTCTTTTGTCATAGGATTGTGTTATGCACTGTTTTTGCAAATTTGGGCAGCTGACCGTTGTCAGTCCGCTCTTAGATGTGGGAGTTAATGGTTCAGGGTTTTTGTTATTTACCAGGAGGTCAATGAATATTTCTAGAACTGATGCCTTAGGTAGGAATGCGGATATGAACTATATTTCTGTTAGATCGCGCCACCAGTAGTCAGATCAGAAGGGTTTACACTCCTCACTTGGAACATACAGGGCATGGGGTCACCTGCTAAACGCTATACTGTTCTAAATTATACGCCGTAGGGGTGTCCAGGTGGCGTTAGGAGACCCACCTTATGGAAACGGAAGCAGGGAGGTTGAACATAGATGGAGGGGACAGCTTTATGCCACTACCTACTCTTCCTTTGCGAGGGGGGTCTTAGTGTGGATTCGGCCAGGTGTTGCATTTCAGCTTACCCGGAAATGGATAGATGAGGAAGGAAGGTTTGTGGTTATACTAGGGAAGCTGGCAGGGAGGGAGATAACAATAGGGAGTGTGTATGCCCCCAATAGGGATCAGATCCCCTTCCTTGAGAAGTTTTCGGGGCTCTTGGCGGGTGTGGATAATGATAACCTGATACTTGGAGGGGATTTCAATTGTGTGTGCAATGTTGACTGGGATAGGTCTACCCCCCACTGCGTGGCACGCTGGCATCCACCATGGCGCAAGGCCTTAGAGGATGGGTGGAGGGGTGGGGATTGGTGGACATGTGGAGACTTCAACATGATCAACAGAGAGTTTACACCTATTATTCCCACCTGTATGATCTACATACAAGATTGGACATGTTCTTTTGCTCCACTACAGTTACCCACATGTTCTCGGATACTGGGTATTTGGGACGAGCCATCTCTGATCACAGCCCCCTGCTCATGAGGTTTGTTCCGACCCCTGAGAGAACCCTAATTCCCTCATGGAGATTGGATCCCACCCTATTAGATGATGAGGGGCTTACACGGATACTGGCGGATGCACTGGTTACCTTCTTCGCTAAAAATCATGGCACAACCAGTTCCCCGTTAATAGAATGGGAGGCGTTCAAGTCGTCACCAGGGGCAATGCCTAGGACAAACGGTAGGCCTCCGGTGAGAGATTACTGGGGAATTGGACACAATAGAGCTACAACTACAAGATCTGGAAAGGGAACTGATGACAGGATTACCAGTACAGGGTCAGATAGCGTAACTTAGAAGTCACTAAAATACTACTTGAGATAGGCTGCGGATACTGGACTTAAATAACTACAACATGAGGAAGCGGGCAAAGCCAGGAGACTGCTGGCCTGGCTATTTTAGTCTGAGACTAGGGGGGTACCCAATTCGAGCATCACAGACGGGCTGGGGCAGGTGGTTTGTTCCCCAAGTGCAATTAACGGAGCGTTTCGGAGTTATTATGAAGCCTTGTATCAACAACCACAGGGGGTTTCGGTGGAGGTGATCAAAATGTATCTGATTGCTCTGCTCTTGCCGTGTTTGGAGGCAAGTGTAGGTGACTCCCTGGCACTGCCCGTTAAAGTAGGGGAAATTAGAGAGGCAATTAAGGGGATGGCACGAGGTAAAACAAGGGAGCCCGGTGGCCTACCGGCAGATTTCTTATTGACATTTATCGATATCTTGGCCCCACAGTTGGAGTGTCTGTATGAGTTTTCATTAGGGGTCCACTATTCCCCTACCTAAAACTCAGATAGCACACCCAAAAGTGGCAGATTTCCGACCCTGATCCATGTTAAATACGGACTTCAAAATTTTAAGCAAAACATTGTCTATTAGGCTTCTGCTGCATATGCAGCAATTGATTCATAAGGATCAGAGTGGTTTTATACCCACACGCTCCACATCTAATAACTTGCGAAGGCTTTATAATGTCATGTTACACTCTGATGTTAGGGCTTACCCAGATGCGGTGGTAATGTCAATCGACCTAAAGAAGGCGTTTGACTCCTTAAGTTGGGACTTCCTACTAGCAACAATTGGTCATCTGCAGATGGGTGAGGGCTGGGGTAACTGGGTACGTTTATTATATAACGAGCCCAGTGCTAGAGTACGCACGGGTGCTATGATATCTGCACCGTACAATATCTATAGGGGGACTCGGCAGGGTTGCCCTCTGTCTCCCTTGTTGTTCGCCATTGGCATGGAGCCATTGGCCGCACATATTCGGCAAGAGGGTGAGAGGCTGGGGATTAAATTAGATGGGTCCACTCATATAATCTCACTCTATGCTGATGATGTTTTGATCTATTTAAGAGACGTGGCGGTAGGGATTCCTGAGGTCTTGCGAAACCTGGAGGAGTTTGCAGAGCTCTCGGGTCTGCGCCTTAATAAGAAAAAAACGCATATGTTTCCGCTATGCCCCACATTGCAGAGACCATTGACTTTCCCGTTGGACTTCAACTAGTCTCCAGCTATTTTTAAATATCTGGCCATCAAGCTGTATCACACGCAAGCTGATTTGCCGGAGGGAAATTTTGGAGTGGCCTTGCATGGTCTTCGGCATATTGTGGCCTTTTGTCGTACGCTGCAACTTCCCGTCATGGCTAGGGTGGCGTTGTCAAAGATGGTGATGCTGCCCCGTTTCTTATGATTGAATTATGGGGACGAGAGACGAAGGAACCCGACACGCATCCAGTCTTGCATGCGATGGTGACCCTGGGCCCTGACGGACATTTAGTGAAATGGATTTATTTGGCGATTTTAGAAATCTCGTGGCGTTCTCTAAGAGAGCAATGGGAAGGTATGCTAACCGCCCAGCTCTCCAATAAAGACTGGGAACGAGCTCTGGGGAGCCCCAAGAAGGTGTCCCGAAATGCGGCCTTTAAATATTTACAATTTAACTGGCTCCACAAAACTTATCTTACGCCGCACCGGTTCAATGTAGCTTTTGGGGGGGAATCGGGCTTGTCCCCATTGCACGCAGGTCGATGCAGACTTGACTCACATGACCTGGACCTGCCCGAGGTTACGAGCTTACTGGACGAAGGTGGTAGACCTGCTTAATAAAGTTTTGTCCATGGGACTGGAGAGCACACCTGCGGCTTGTTTGCCGGGAATATTTCCAAGACCTAAGGCCAAACGGCTGCGGTACAATTTCGCTGCCTTGGCCTTGCTTCAGGCTAGGAGACGCCTAGCTCTCAGATGGAAATCGCCACAGGCCCCTTTGGTGATTCAATGGGAAGCTGACATATCCTGTTGGGCTAGAGCTGAGGATCGAGCCTTGATCAAGGAATCTAAGGTCACTAAGCAGTGTAAGCCGCTTGCGGAACCCTCAGGAGACATAGTTAAAGCCTGGGATGAGCGTCATGCGCCTTTGCTGCTGAGTTCAGAATGAGAGCCGAGTGACTCAGTAGCCTAGTTATGGCCTTCGTCCTACCCGGACATGAGCACAGAATGGCAAAACTAAAAGGCTTTCCGACGATCTGGACCTCTGAGGAATAATGGTGTCACCTGAGATAGACTAGGGACGGGTGGGGGAACAGCCGGCCTACTTCCCATCCTCTGGGTTCCACCCATGATTATGTGCACACATTACCACTAGGAAATCAGTTCATATGCTGTATACTGAATAAGACCCCTGGTAGTTGGTTTGTTAAGTTTTTTGATACTGTTCTTTAACCGCTTCCGCGCTACCGCGAATTCCCGCCGTGCGCTGAAATTTGAAAAATGGCTTGATTGTGACAAAGCCAGCTCGTCATGCGCGCACCGCAGGTAACGCCCATGACGAGCTGGCTTTGTCACCCGCGCTGAAGGGGTTAACTAAGACTGATCATGACATGGGAACTTTCCGGTTCAATTATACATTATAGGAGCATTCTTTTGTTTGTTTTTATTGTCTCTTTTTGGCATTAGTTATAATATGCATTTCAGATGTGTCATATTTGTATATGTGGTGCGCTAGAAGTCTTAGCAGTATTTGTGCAGTGATGATGGAGAGCCTCAGAATTACAGTGCGTCCCCCAACTGTACTATACGCTTATATTATGGGACCGCATGGTTTCATTTGTATTATGACTTTATTATGTTCTGATTTCCTTTGTACTTTCTTTCCTTTTGGATATTTTTTCAAAATGAGGCTGACTATTCTGTTTCATGACGGAAATCGTTAGGTGTCATTATAAGTAAGGCTCCCTGTTATCCATTTTTACGGATTTTTACAGATAAATACAGACAGAAAACAATGTGTTTTATGTCTGCATTTATTTTTAAAAGTGGATAAATACAGAAAATCGTGCTCCTTTTCAGTGACTCTCCATGCTGTCTTTGAATTATTGGCCTGCAGCTGAGCATATGGACAGCATGGGAAATTAAAAAACAGTATGAAATGTATTTAAATAACAGCATTTGTCAACACACATTTATGGTATAATGCCAGTATTTACCAGTGGGTGTATGGTTATGTAATATTTGCCAGCTTAAAAAGCTAAAACAAGACAGACATGAAAGTATGAGTGCGCATCTATCAGTTAAATAAATATGGAAATATACAGTTTTTCAACTTCATTTATGTACAAAACACAAAATAAATATGGATAAATTCAGATAACATGGCCAAATAATAAATATGGATAAATACAGACGGAAATGTTAAAAAAAAAATACCATAAAACCGGGATATTCATATTCATTATAGGAGCATTCTTTTGTTTGTTTTTATTGTCTCTTTTTGGCATCAGTTATAATATGCATTTCAGATGTGTCTTATTTGTATATGTGGTGCGCTAGAAGTTTTAGCAGTATTTGTGCAGTGATGATGGGGAGCCTCAGGATTTTAGTGCGTCCACCAACTGTACTATACGCTTATATTATGGGACCGCATGGTTTCATGTGTATTATGACTTTATTATGTTCTGATTTCCTTTGTACTTTCTTTCCTTTTGGATATTTTTTCAAAATGAGGCTCACTATTGTGCTTCATGACGGAAATCGTTAGGTGTCATTATAAGGCAATATCTGTGAATGTAATCTCAGAAGAGAGCAGAACTAGTAATCGACGATCATTACCAGTATACATGTAATGGAAGGTCACAGTCAGGATCAATAGACAGACTTACATACAAAGTACATAGCAACATAAACGGCCACATGCATCATTGTAGGATTTTGCACTTCCTAAAATTAAGGAATCGCAATTTAAGAATTGCAAAATCCTATGCATCAAGAAATCCTAAAAGTGTTTAGGATTTCTTAATTTTCGGAAATTGCGATTCCTTAATTGCGAATCGCAATTAAGGAATGGCATTACATTGATTCCTATGGGCCTAGAGGCCCATAGGAATCAATGCCGTTTTGCATTTCTTTTTTTTTGAACTCGCAATTTGTTGATGCATTGCAAGGGTGCAGAGGGGTGTCCAAAGGACCCCCCCCTGCACCCCTGAAATGTATTTTAAAGTGCATGTTTCACACACACATGTCCTAAGGACATGTGTGTCTGTAACATGAAAGTTTAAAAAATGCATTTTTTTGCTTTTTTAAAGATTTTCGCAAATTAACACGAGGGTCAACCTCGTGTTAATTTGCACTTCCTATTTCAAAATTCGCATTTTTAAAAAAATTGATGCATTGCATTTAAGGAATCGCACAAATGCGATTCCTTAAATGCATTCGCATTTTTAGGAAATGCAAAAAAAAGCGAATTTTGAAACATTGTTTCATGCATCCCAAAAACGTATTTAGGAAGCGCAAACGGCCGAATTTACCGATTCGCACCGTTTGCACTTCCTAAATAGGTTGATGCATGTGCCCGATAGAGCGTGTAATGTTGACTTGGAATTGTTACTAAATGCCAATAAAATTATATTAAAAAGAAAAAAAAGCATGCGCGCTCAGCAGACTCATTCACGAAAACCACAAATGGGATTTAAACGACGAAGTGGTGCAAGACATCTTCGACAGATGGGGTACTCCAGAAGTCGATCTATTCGCTACCGCAGAAAACGGCAAAGGCCGCGACGTCGCCTCCAGGTTTTACCAACCAGGGACTCTGGGGAATGCCCTATGGATCAATTGGTCAGGCAGCTTTCTCTATGCTTTTCCGCCTATTCCAGTGATTCCGACTGCGCAATCAAGCTCTCCCAATCACGGGCCAAGATGATCCTCATTGCTCTGGAGTGGCCCCGTCAGTGGTGGTTCACAGACCTACTCCATCGGTCTCTCCTGCCACATCTCCGTCTGCCGTGCAGGCCGGACCTTCTGACGAAGTACGGTGGACAGATGGTGCACCCCAACCGCTCGTCATTGAATTTGGCGGCATGGCTCCTGAGCTAGTACAGTATGGACATTTGAATCTCCCTCAGGACTGTATGAAGATATTGAAGGAAGCCAAGAGACCATCTACACGCACGTCCTATGCGTATAAATGGAAGAGATTTCACATATGGTGTGCTTCTCAGGACTTGGATCCTACCTTACTTACTATACTTGTCTCAATCTGGCCTACAGTTCTATTCGATCAAAGTTCACTTGGCAGCTTTGACTGCTTATAAGAAATGTCCTTCACAAACTTCCTTTTTTAAGATCCCAGTCATCAGAGATTTTCTTGAAGGATATAAGAAAGTTTTTCCTCCCATTAGGCGTCCTTCACATCCCTGAGAGCTGAATGTGGTACTTTCATGGCTGATGAAGGAACCGTTTGAACCCATTCATAAGGCTTCTCTTCAGCATCTGTCCTGGAAGACGGCTTTCCTTGTGGCCATTACGTCTGCCCGTAGGGTTAGTGAACTTCAGCCTTTATGTTGTGAAGAACCTTATACAGTTTTTCATTCCTCTAAAGTTGTTATGAGGATGCAACCTAAGTTCCTTCCTTAAGTTGTGTTGGAGTTTCATGTAAACCAAACTACTACACTGCCTACATTTTTTCAGAATCCTTCTTCTCTTGCGGAGAGGTCGTTGCATTCTCTCGATGTTAGGAGGGTCTTGAAATTCTATTTGGACAAGACTAAGGATAGCCGTAGATCGAACCAGCTATTTGTAAATTATGGCTCGGTTCGAACTGGTCTGGCTACCTCCAAACAATCCATTTCTAGGTGGATTGTTTCATGTATCCAGCTGTGTTATCAGAAAGCTAACAAGCCTACCAGAGGTAAAGCAGCTACTGCGGCTTTACTTCGTAATGTACCTATTTCAGAAATCTGTAAGGCTGCCACTTGGAAGTCAGTCCACACTTTTACTAACCACTACTGCCTAGACACTGATGCTAGGGCAGATGGTCAGGTTGGGCAGGCTTCGCTTCGAAATCTGTTTGCACAATAGTGGTGTTGTTCTCTGTTCTGCCACCGCTGGTGAGTTGTTTTGGGGATGGGCTTGCTAGTCTATTCACATGATTATGGCTATACACGGAAATCCCCTACCAGAGAAGGAGTAGTTTCCTACCTGTAACCCAAGTTCTCTTGTAGGGGTATTTCCGTGATGGTCATAAACAACACGCCCTCCTCCCCGGTGGCAGACATAGATGTCCCCAGGACTCAGCAGGCTCTGCTTCTTTATACATTCAAAAAGAACTGAAAGTAAATGCCTCTTGCTGTGCCTCATGGGATACCGAGGGTCTCTGGAGACTCTTAAAGGCACGGTACCCATTTGCAGACATATAATGGCAGCCTATGGGGCTTCTCTACCCATTCCTTCTCATCTCTATCATGAAAAAAAGAGCTTTGTGAAGGAGTTTTCTATGTGTAAAACTCAGCAAATTGCTAAATTTAAAGTTAAACTGGCTATCTTTTTTCACTTCAAGATGAAGTAATGGCCAGTGTAGCCTAGTTGGTTAGGCTGCATTATTATCTTTTTATCTCTTAAGTGTCTATACAGGCCTTCCTGAAGAAAGGCAGAAGATGACAACTTAAGAAGATATATCTAATGAAGTGCTCCGGGTTCCACGCACATGATTATGACTATCACGGAAATACCCCTACAAGAGAACTGGAGTTACAGGTAAGAAATTACTCCTTTTTTCAGATCAGCAAAGGCACTGCATCTCTGTTTTTGGTCTGGGGAGCCTCTAAGGCCACAATTTGTGGACAAATGGTAGCCTTTATGACTGCACAATCTAGAAAGTGGGTGGCACATATAGTTTTATTGCAATCCGCTGTCGACAACATATTACAATATAGCGATGGCCAGTTGGGGTCTCAAAATTTTGTTAGGCAATTTAGTATAGCAAAGCACAAGTTAAGAGAGTTCTTTATTTTAGAGGAAATCCAGAGTTCACGGATATATCAGCACCCGGTCTATGAGGAAAGCCAGCTGATAGAAAAGTTCCTTGACTATTCAACTAGGACTAAGCAGGAAACTGCAACAGTTAGGGAATTGGCAGAACCAGAGCCAGGTGCTGTGGTCTCTGAGAAGGATAGGATAGCCAAAATCTTTTTACAGCATTATAGTGATTTATATGCTGCTAAACATACAGTCTCAAAGGAGACTAAATCCTATTATTTTCACTCTGTAAATTTCCCACAACTGACAACTATACAGATAGAAGAATTAGAAGCAGATATAACAGCAGTAGAAATCCTACATGCCCTCACCACAATGCCAAGTGTAAAGGCTACTTGTAACAATGGCTTTCCAATAGAATTTTATAAAATCTTTAATAAGAATCTGACACCCTTTTCTGTTGAGTTTTTTAACTCAATAAAAAAGGGGGAGGGATTCCATCTGATTTTAAAGAATCAACTATAGTTAGGTTTGTGAAGAAGTGCAAGAATCCCAGAGATGTTAATGCATACAGACTGATAAGTTTATAAAATGCCAACTATTTTTTTATTTTTTTATTTTGAAGGTTTTGTATAGCGTGAACAAGACCCTAGCGGGCATCAGAGCGCTTTACAGGGCAGATGTAAACAACCAAAAACAAGTGTAGGAAAACATAGGTGATAATATAACAAACTAGCATTTGATACAAACATCTGATACACTATAGCAGCAAAATTACAAGAGATAAACATAGTTCATGTGAAGCTGGCCATGAGGATAGATTTCACTTCTTTTTTGTAGGAGGCAGTAGAGGGGTTTCGTCTAGTCTCTGGGGGCAGAGCATTCCAAATCCTCGGAGCCATCCCCGAGAAGGACCGGTTGTATGTCTTTTTTTTTTGGCAAAACAATATGGCTTCAGTAGAAGGTTGCTTAAATCCTGGAGGATCTATTACTACAAAAGAGCACCAGTTTCTGAGCTAGGTAACTCAGGGTGTTATGGTGTATGGCCTTGTGCGTCATACATGCGGTTTTTAGATGAATTATGGCCTTTAACGGTAGCCAGTTGAGCGCTCTAAGGTCAGGGGAGATGTGGCAATTCCTTTTGGAGCCTGTTATGAGTCTCGCAGCTGCGTTGATTGAGGCTTGTAGAAGTGCCATTGCGATCTGGGGAGGCCACAGAGAGAGACACTCCCATATTTCACTCTTGGGATTACAAGTGCTTGGACTGCCAGTCTGAAGTCATTTGCAGGGAGGAATGGTTTCAATTTTCTCAAAGTGTACATTTGAAAATGTGCTCCTTTTGTAGAGGCTCTGATGTGTTTCTGCATATTTAGATTTCTGTCCAATGTTAGTCCCAGCGTTTTCCCTGAGTGGTTAATAATAAGAGGTTGACCATTGAGTGCTGTTAGGTGGCTCATCCATTCAAGAATGTTGGTAGATTGATTAGGTGGAGCGATAAGGAGGAATTATGTTTTGAGGGTGTTTAGTTTCAAATGATTTTTGGCCAGCCAGGTCTGTGTTTTTTGAAGCGTTGCATTACGAGATTTGATGTCGTTCAGTGAGTGGATCTTTATATAAAGTTGTGTGTCATCTGCGTACATGTGGTAATGTACACTAGATGAGCTGAGAAGTTCGGTGAGCGGTTCCATGAAAAGGTTGAAGATCGTTGGCAAGAGGGATGAACCCTCTCGGACCCTTAAGGCGACTGGTAAGGGCTTGGATAAGGATTGAAAAACGTTGAATCTTTGTGATCGGTTTTGAAGGAAGAAGGTGAACCAGTTTAGAACAGGTCCCGATAATCCCATTCTGTGTTTCAGGAGATCTAGCAGGCTGTCATGTTTGACGGTGTCAACGGCCGAAGATAGGTCAAGCAAGATAAGTAGACATGCTTTGTTTTGGTAAAGAATTTTTAATGCGTCTTCAATTATGTGGGTCATGGCCGATTCAGTGCTGTGACCTGCACAGAATCCAGATTGGTATTGGTTGAGCAGGTTGAATTGATCAATGTGGTTGCCAAGCTGCATGTGCACACTTTTTTTCTAGGAGTTTGGCCAAAGTCGGAATATTAGATATTGGGCGATAGTCATTTAGGTCCAAGGGGTCAGCCGATGGATTCTTTAAAATGGGGGATTCCTGCCCTGCTTTAAGGATTTCATGGATGGTTCCTTGAAGGACAGAAGAATTAATAATCTTGGTCCATAAAATCTTAATGAAAATATGGGCTCATAGTGTGTCACCTATAGGACAAAAGTTAATTCATATGGACTAGACAGGATTTATGGCCTATAGGGTGATGTCATTTAACACAATCTTTCTAGTCCAAGCACTTATTTTTTTTTAATTCTTACCAGACACCCCCAGTCATAATGATGGTAGGTGCCAAAAAGGCATTTCACGTAGTAAATTGGGATGCTCTTTTCTTTGGCCTTGAGAAGTTTAGCTTCTCTTCGCAGTTTACTAATATGCTTTGCAGAGTATATCATGGCGCACAGGCAAAGGTCCTTATAAATTCAAGTATAGCAGGAGTTGTTAAAATAAATAGGGAAACACGTCAGGGATGTCCCCTGTTGCCAGTGTTGTTTACCTTTTTTATTGAACCTTTAGCCATTAGTATTAGGGCAAATAGGGGTATTGAGCCACCGATTTTGGGAATGTCCAAGCCCAAACTATTTTCAGGCGATATAGTACTTTATCTCAGGCAACAAAAACACAATTTTGAAGAATCACTGGCAGAATTTGGCATCCCCAGGCATCCCAACTTACCTATCCAACCGGTGGTCACCTCCAAAAGATCTTCGCCCCCGAGCCTGCAGTTGCAACTAGAGAAAACTACAGGGCACCCAATGCCAAAACAATACCCTGCACCCAGCCGCCCCTGTGCCGCTCCGGGTGTACTTTGGGTGCTAACTCGGACCCCCCTTTGTCCTGAGCCTAACACCAGGAACTTTGCTCCCACAACCTAGTGGCCTACTCGTGAGCCGCCACCAACCGGAGGCCACCTATCCCCCATTGGAGAACATTGGGCCTCAGCACTCTGCACCTGACTGCCCTAGTGCTGCAGAGAGTGTTCTGTGAGTGCACCCTTAACCCTGGGGGAACCCTGTTTCTAAACCCAAAATACAAACTCCCACAAACTACTTACTTGTAAACCGATAACTCAATTCCCTTCCATAGGATTGCATTGACTGCTTTTCTTGAAAATTATGGAGTTGGTTTTGTATGAGATCTTGAAAAACTGCAAATAACTAAAAACTGCTTTACTTACCTTTTCTCTAGGAAATGTCCCAGTGTGATATCCAGGCATATCACACTGAGTAGAAAAGGTAATCCATAAAGTAATCAAAAGTAATCTAACAGTGATTTCCACTGTACTAAAAAGATTTACAAACCTGTAACAAAGACATTTTCATTCAGCCTACTTGTATTGTTAAATTTGCCTTGAAAAGTATGTTATACACTTACCTGTGCCAGGCTTGCTTGGTTCTAGAAAATAAATACAGCGAAATAATATTTTTATACAAATGAAATTGGTCTGAGTTCAGTCTTTGAGTGTGTGCACACTATACCTCATTTTGGTATAGTATATGCAGAGCCAGTTTCCTACATTGATGGATCAGGGGTGGGATATACAACTTTGCATTTGTTGGACTTACTTAGTCACTACCTGATCACATGACAGAACTCTTAAATTGTCTTTAGAATTCTGATTTTTGAATTGACAATTTTTTCCAAATTACTAAAAATCTTGTTAAGGCCTTGGTTTAGTCCCTTTAGAATTTAAGAGCAAAATAAAAGCTCACTTTAGTTAGGGGTAAGCGGGGTTAGAACATTTTGTTGCAATGTCTCTTAACAAGAACCCAGTTGTTAGTAAAAATAACTATGGCATAGAGTACCAGGGTGAGGAGCTTGACCTCACCTCTTATCTCCACTTAGAATTCAGTGAGTTAATGTCTCTTTGGAAGCTTAAAAATATAATCATGGTTCCCATCTCGCCAAACAAGAGCTCCAGGAGCTGTTGGCAGAGTATGCTAAGGACCATCCTTCTGAGAATGGTAAAGACCTTTCAGATGAAGAAGTAGAGGGAGGGGATGAGGATAACTACCCCTCTCCCCCACTTCATAGGGAGAGGAGGGTCCCAGTGGCCCGGCACCAAGAATAAACATCTCAGCACCTAGAGCCCTCACAGGTGGATCAGGTGCTGATGAGGACATTGAGGACAACCTCAATGAGGAGACCACATTTTTAGTAAGGTTGACAAAAAGATTAGCTCAAGAGACCAGACTCCTGACTCTAGAGAAAGAGAGAGCAGAGATAGACTTAGCTCCCATCAATGGTGGCAGCAATTTACTAATTATGGATAAATAGCAATCTTATGATCCTAAAATTCCCAAAAGGATTGTCCCTAAATATGAAGAGGGTGATGATATCACAAAATGGTTCACAGCTTTTGAGAGGGACGGTGAAATGAGAATAGTGAAGCAGTCACACTGGGGGGCACTCCTCTGGGAACTGTTCACTGGTAACTGCAGGGACGGACTCCTGACCCTTACAGGGGCAGATGATAGGTCTTATGACCTCATGAAGAATACTCTGATTGAGGGCTTTGGACACACAGCTGAGGTATATAGTATTAGCTTCAGGGGGCTCACAAAGCCCAAAATCAATCCTGGATTGACTCCGTTGACTACTCAGTTAAGACACTTAATGGTTTGTTTAACTGGAAATTATATGAATTATTTCAATGGACTTTACAATTTGTTTATGATAGAACATATTTTAAGTAATTGAACCAATGAAAAATGACATCAGCATTTGGTAGAGCTAGGTCTCATGTCTCCCAAACAATAGGGAAAGAAGGCAAACCACTGGGTCAAGACAGGGGTAACAAAAACAGCCACTGGGGGTGACCAAAAGAAAGAGGTTCCAAAACCTCCCCAGGGGAAAGGTGGTGAGAACCCCAAAGATAAAAAGACTGAGTCTTCAAAAGGGCCCCAAAAACTCTTCCCAGTCCAATAATAGGTACAAACGAAATACTTTAATCCCCTAAAGGCCCGGTGCTTCTATTGTAAGAAGGTGGGACACTTAACTGGATATGCTACTTGTCCTAACAAGAAGTCCCATAGTCCTCCTACAGCCACTCCTGGTGTAATCAGTCTCCAGATCAATAGTATGCCTAGAGCAAATCAGGGTTCACACTGAAGCAGTTCTCGTCACAGAGGGTGTAGTTGAGTTTGCCACTTTAGCTGTGACCCACCCAACTTAAAGAAGTATTTGCAATACCCTTGGATCAATGGTGCTAGAATAGAGGCCCTGAGGGATGCAGGTGCCAGTGTCACTATGGTGAGAGTTACACTGGTTTTCCCAGAGCAATACCTGATTGGGAACTCTAACCCAGTCACCAACGCTGACAGTTTTACCACTAACCATGCTATGGCTATGGTGACATTAGGCTGAGGGAGTGGAAGGGGGGATTTATTGGCCTGAAACAGGTAGTGGTCTCTCCAAAGCTTCCAGCTACATGTCTGCTTGGTAAAGACCTGAAAACCACAGCATGGGCTGAGGTAGAATTGGAAACCCATGCAGCAATGCTGGACATCCCTGAGATTATGTGTGTCAAGACTAGAGCACAGAGCCAGAAACAGGGTGAAAAAGAAGTGTTGAAGCCTGAAATAATGGCCCAACCTTCCAAGAGGAAATGTGAGAAGACTGGGAAAAATAGCTTCTGAACAGCTCAAAACTCAGGACCCCTCTCCTCAGGGAGAGGATTTGGAAGCCCCAGAGGAAACTGAGCCTATGGAACTTGACCTTTACCAGGTTGAGCTCTTAGGCCCGGGGGGCCCACTAGGGAAGAGCTGTGCCTTGGACAGCAGACCTGCCTAACTCTTGAGGCCCTGAGGCAACAAGCTGCTGCACAGGAGAAGGGAGATATCAGTGGTACCCACAGAGTCTATTGGGAGGAGGGACTACTGTACATTGAGACCAGAGACCACAACCCTGGAGCCACTAAGACAGTGGTAGTGCAGGGTTGTACAGGGATTTCTTACTAACTTTAGCTCATGAAATCCCCCTAGGTGGACATGTGAGCCAAACCAAAACTTGGGAAAGGCTAGTTAGCCACTTTTACTGGACCGCAAATGTCTCAGAAGGTAACGGAGTTTGCCAGCTCCTGTGTCACCTGTCAAGCCAGTGGCAAAACAGGTGGATACCTAAAGGCCCCCTTAATTCCACGGCGTGTGTTGGTGCAGAAAAAAGTGAAGAGTCGACATGGCACACATCCCTGTGTAAAAATCAGGCAAGTCGTTATTTGGCTTGACTCCTTGGGCACAAGTTCAGGCTGGATTCCCAGCAAATAAATTTCTTCAGTTCGATACTTTCGTTTCAAAGAAATGTTTTATTGTATTCCATAATAATATTTCATTGGAGTTTATATCACTCGTGTACGCATATATGCAATAACTTCATCCTTTTATGCATTATTTATAGTTTATGCGTTAAAGTAGCCTCCCAATGCATTTCGGCGTAATAGCGCCTTTGTCAAGGGTTCTGTAAATCAAAAATGAGTTTCATTAGTACCACTGTACTATCGCCCACAATATTCTGCTAACATATAGCATTTAACATAATCATTTGTGAAAACCAAAAAGTTCACCTCTTGTACAGAACATTATACTCATGGAACTCTTACATTTCACCCTAATGCACAGCTATTTCAAACATGGCGAGGAATGGTACTTACAAAAGAGTGGAACGAGCATGGGAAACGCGGCAGCTCCAACGTATGCAAATATTTTTATGAGAGATTTTGAAGACACCCATATACTGAATCAAGACTCTTGGAAGAAACATATAAAACTTTACGCACGATTTATTGATGATATTTTTATTGTTTGGGAAGGTACCACAGAACTACTATTACCGGAAATTCAGAAATTAAATCAGATTGATGACCGAATCCAGTTTACCTGGGAAACAAGTGAGAAGACTATTAATTTTCTAGACGTGGCAATAACCAGACAAGGGAACAAATTCTCCACCTCTTTATTTAGGAAAAGTACAGATCGTAACAATTTACTTAGATACGACAGCCACCATCCGCCATCGCTGAAAAGGCACCTACCCTATTCGCAAATGATGAGGGTTAAAAGAGTCGTCTCGGAACCTGAAAAAGCAGAGGAACAACTCAATGAAATGACAGAACGATTCCACAAAAGGGGCTACCCCCAGCCCATACTCAATGAAGCGAGACAAAGAATCGACATGGTTACGCGGGAAGAGCTTTTTACGAGTAAGCCTACCACTAAAGAGCAGCGCACCACCTGCGTTAGTAAGTTTTCAACATCTAGCCAAGCTTTTAAAAATATCATCAAAAAACATTGGTCAATCTTGCGTGTAGAACCAGACTTTAAAGGAGCATTTGTAGAGGAACCGTTGTTTGCTCACACTCGGTCCAGAAACATAGGACAACTATTGAAACCCAGCAGCAAGAGGACAAGCATGATGAAATTTAAGGGCACGCAACCATGCATGAATTGCCATAATTGCTCTAACATTATGAAAGGTAATGAATTACTATCTCCAAACCTCAAAGATACAGTCCATCTGAAAGTCAATGGAACGTGTGACACAACGAACATCATCTATTTATTAAGCTGCCCTTGCAACCTATACTACGTAGGTCACACAGAACGCAAGTTAAAGATAAGGCTCAACGAGCATAAAAGCAACATTAGAACGAGAATGTCAAAGTCAACGGTAGCTACACACTTTATGGAAGCAAACCACAACATAACTGAATTGAAAGCATGCATTCTTGAAACTGTTGAGAAACATGATGGCATAAACAATAAATCACAACTACTGAAAAGAGAAAACCACTGGATTTACCATTTGAGAACTTTGAAACCGGGGGGGTTAAATGAAAGAGTGGAATTTTTATGTTACCTGTAATTAGATGGCATGTGACCTTTATGAATTTCTTGTCATGGCACAATGTATTGATAATTTTATGTCACCCACGTAACTGATACATGTTATTAGACGCATTTGTCTTTTGAATTCCTGGTCCTTTAAACTCACGGTGAGTTATATATCCTAGCGAGTTTAGTGTATTATAAACATTAGCCCTTTAAATAACTTGAAGAGCACATACTCGAGTGACCATAGCGGATTAAAACACTAGCCCTTTAAATATATGGAGAAATCCACCTCCCGGCACCCTTAGCTAGTAGGCGTAGGCGGAAGCCCACCGCGAACATCCTTTTGAATATATTTTCCCGCCCGCGACTCTGCACTGAACAGTCGGAGTTTAGCGGAGCAGTAACTGAACCAGGACTCAGAGCTTTTTGAATAACGGTAAGCGCCACAGTGATAGACCAGGTCACGTTAAATTATACTGTACCGGGAGAGATCGTATCATCCAATTAAGAGATAGAGGTTACGCTATGCACGTTTTAATAGCTTTTTCACTTGCGTGTTGATATAAGCCACACTGAATTGCGCGATGATTAGAGGGTAATGTGAGTTATAGGATTTTTATTATCTGAGAACAACTATGCAGCTGAAACAGGAATTATAGCGTATAATGTTCTGTACAAGAGGTGAACTTTTTGGTTTTCACAAATGATTATGTTAAATGCTATATGTTAGCAGAATATTGTGGGCGATAGTACAGTGGTACTAATGAAACTCATTTTTGATTTACAGAACCCTTGACAAAGGCGCTATTACGCCGAAATGCATTGGGAGGCTACTTTAACGCATAAACTATAAATAATGCATAAAAGGATGAAGTTATTGCATATATGCGTACACGAGTGATATAAACTCCAATGAAATATTATTATGGAATACAATAAAACATTTCTTTGAAACGAAAGTATCGAACTGAAGAAATTTATTTGCTGGGAATCCAGCCTGAACTTGTGCCCAAGGAGTCAAGCCAAATAACGACTTGCCTGATTTTTATGTTTACCGTTTCTCCAGAGTGGGGAGAAAGCCGTGGAGCACAGTAAAACATATTCAAAACGTTCTTTTAAACTCAAGCAGTGCTCAAACTAAGTCTAATTTTTTGTGACACATCCCTGTGTGCCATGCCCACAAACCACTGCCCTGGCATACATCAGTCACCCCTCTAGCTGTGTGCATGAGCCCTGTACCCCTACAGTACCCAAGTCCATTCCTGGGCACTGTAAGTGCAGTGCTGCCATTAAAAGTACATGGTGCTGGGAGTTTGTCATTACAGCACCATAATGGCTACATTGAAGACTGGGAAGTTTGGTACCAAACTATTCCGCACATTAAACCCACACTGATGCCAGTATGGGATTTAATGTAAAATGCACAACAGAGGGACTCTTAGTGATGCCCCCTGAAATTCGACCAACTCCTAATGACCTGACTGAGTGGCTGCTTAGGCTGCCACCACCAGACATGTTTCTGGACCCCTGGGACGAGAGCTTGCTGCTCTCGGGGGCCTAAAACAATGCACATCCTGGACGAGGTACCAAGCTTCCTCCCCCAGAATGAGCAGGGTTCACGAAGGAGAAGCTTCAAAGGCATGCCGCCTTGGTGAGCCTCTCCAGACCATTTGCTGTTTTCAGCAACTGGTCCCCACTGGTTCTACCCCCCACTTTGGCCGGGATAACCGGTGGGAAAAACAAGTGAGGAAGGGAGGTGTGCCCACCTTTGTCAACCCCACCCCTCAGGTGGGGAAGATGAGGTGAAGCACAACTCTCTGTCCCCGCCATCTTGCAGATGGGGGACCCAGCCAATCATAGTGAGGCATATGCCCCCTCCCACTGGAGGGTGGCATAATAGGGGGTGCACCCACCCCAAGGAAGGGACCCATTGGTCCCAACCTTTTCCTACCTGTAACGCCCCTAATTCTAGTATTTAGGGGCAACCCTGAACCTTGCCTCCTCAGACAAGAACCGACCAAGAAGAAGAGAAGAAGAAGGATGGAAGAGCCATGCTGAAACTAAGAAGAGGAGGAAGCCCACTGACTTGGCCCCAGCCCTACCGGCCTGTCACCACCTTGAACCTGCTCCAGCGAAATCCTGGTGTGTCCTTCAGCCAGCAACCTCAAGAACCCAGCGGACCTGCCCTGCCTTCCACAAGAAAGACTGTCTCCGGTGGGCACCAGATGTGCTCACCCACAGACTTTGGCTCTGGCGAAATCGGCGAGTCTGCACCACTCTGCACCCGACGCCTACGTCCAGAGATCTGTGGAAAAGTAAATTTTGCCATGTTCTGTGTCCCTACGTGTCATCCATCATATGTTATGTGTGCATGATTAAATATGCATATGCATTCCCCATGTCCGATTAATGACGCAATTACAGTTGTGTCCACCTCTAATATGCCAGTTTCCAGTCCTCGTGAATACTACGAATATCAGGCCTATGTAAAGCTACGTTGCCACGTTTCTCAGTGTGCACGTTATTCTATTATAAAGTCCCCGTTTCTAGGCCTCAAAAGGGCCTGGACACCAGATTCAGCTCCTGTCTCCTGAAGCCTCGCTGAGGAGCGATACAGCCCCCACCTGTATCCTCGACCCTTCACTTACTTCCTGCCTCGCAGTGCCCGGCCCAGCCTGGCTCAGTCTCTGAGTCTGCCAAGAATATGTTATGATTCCAGTTATCAGTTCAGTCCTCCTTCTCTGCATTCCTAAGCTACTGAACTGCATCAATAGTTTCCGTCATTGTCTAGCCTTCACGTCTCCACGTTAGAGAAATACTGCATTTAATGGTCATTTAATATTCTTCATCACGCACTCCATGTAGAATAATGCATGGTCCAGTCTTAGAATCAAGTTAGCCTTTCCCCTCCTAACTTCTAGTTTATATCAACATGTTCTCTAAACATCAGATACTAGATACTGTTTAGGTACATGTCGCCCTGACTCTCCAGACTTCAGTCTCTGCTCCTAGCACAGAGTTCATAGCCCCCAGCTTCTCCTAGTGATACGTCATTGCTAGTTTGCGCGCACCATCAGGTTAGAGGTCCCGGCTCCTTAGGTAGCCCCCTCCAATGTTTCCGCCCATTCATGACATATTCTGTTACGTTTGCATCACATGTCTATGTATACGCCCTGTTACACCCAGTTACACCTACTTTCACCCTTATCTTTCGCGACTGCTACGCGTCACACCTTCTGCTCCACCCACTGCTACGCCTACTGCAATGTAATGCTATGTGTTTGCGTTATGTATATATGCTCATGTATTGTTATTAAAAGTCAGCGCGCTCATCCCAGATCCAGCCCCAGCAGCTGCTGGGCCCTGCCATCCTATTCCTATGCAGGTTGTCCTGTTCCTGTCCTTATGCTGTATTAAACCTGCAAAACTCCTACTACCTCGAATCTTGACTCTTATTTATTGAGCTATCTGTTATGATATATGTCTAGTCAAAAATAGGGTATTATTTATTTATTTACCACATAATGGCGCCCGAACAGGGACTTGCCCTTTCCCCACGCGTCGGTGAAGCCACGCCGACCCCCTGACCCTCTTCAGTCGTGACGGAACTCTTCTGCGCAGTGGCAGATATTTCTGCTCAAGTATCCCTCAGGCCCACGGAGGAGACGGAGGAGGCGGTCCAGCATCCAGACGAGACGGTGGAGGAACGCGGCGAGTCCCGACCAGAGCCCAAGCCAAGAGTCCAAGGTCCGAGGTATCCGGAGGTCCACCCGTAACTGAAGTCCGAAGTTCGTCGTCCGTCGTCGTAGCAGTTCAGTCCGATCCGAGGCCTTCCGTTCTTGCTGCCCGGTGAGTACCATTACTGGGGTAGTATCTAGACAGGGTCAATCTAAATTGACTCTGGTCCGTGGGTTGGTGGTACACAGACTCACAAACGAAGTGTTCACCTAGGTGGATACGGGTCTTGATGCGTCCCTTTATGGGACCGGTATGTTCCGTACTGTTTCAGCAGTGCATCCAGTAACTCTAGTCTGTTCCGTTCTCGAGAAATTCTTGTGTTTCTGTTCTCAGTATTCCAGGTAATATTCTGTCCGAACTGTTATGTTATGATGTTGTTCAATGTATTTCCAATGTCGTGGTATGCCTGAATTGTTCTCCAAATTGTTATTGTTTCTCGTGTATTGTATTGTGTTCCGATTCAAGTTTACAATGTCTCTCTTTTCGAGATTACGTCAGCTAAAAACTAGAAAAGGTTTGTTAGAAGAAGCAGTTCCTGTTCCGCCGAGGGACAGTCCAGGTCATTTTATGTATCAGAAGCATGGCATAAGCGCCATATTGTATCTAGATTTATGGGTAGAGTATACCAAACAGTTAGAAGAAAAGTATAGATGGCCCGTATCGGGTACATGGGATGCCGAATGCATCATGCGAGTAGAAGAAGCATTATGGAAAAAGAAAGCCAGACAGTCACAGAAAGATGCCATCGAGTTATGGCGCAAAGAAGCTCATAAAAGAACTGAAAAGGAAATCAGAAAGTCAGAATTAAGTAGAGAATCCTTAGAACGAGCACAAGAAAAAGAACTAATCGAGATAGGTGAACAAGTCAAAGCCGAACAGTCAGACAGACAGAGGCATGCCCTTATTAGGGGTATGTATCCTCTTCTTGCCGAGGGCTTGCCAAAAGCGACCCCAGAGGCATCCAGTAATTTCCCGCCACCATTAGTTCCGACCAAGCTACGTCACAAACAGACCGCAGCTGATATTTTTATTTCGTCCTATTTGGACGACACAGTCCCAGAATATGCAAATCCTGTTCGCGCTCCGCCAGTCCCTGTAAATCAGGCACTTCCCGCTCCTCCAGACACCGGAGTACCCGTTACGGTACCCCCGGTCCAGCCCGCCATACAAGTCCAGCCTACATTTCCATTTCCCACTCTGCCAGGACGAAGAGCCTCAGTAGACGACTCTAGTTTAGGGGCCGCAGGGGGAGGTACTCCTCAAACCCCGCCGCCACACAAGCGTTTAACGACAGCCGAATTACATGCACAAGCGTCACAGCGTACGCCCAGACATCAGACTGTAGCAGAAATAAGAAAATCCCTTGCCGAATGCGGCTATGATCCAGTCCCAGGCGAGGATAATATGGTTTTATATTCATTCCGCGTAAGAAAGGTGGCCGAGTATCTAGTCACCTTACCGAATATGAAAGAAGATCTAGACAGAATATATCGTTTCATCCGTACAGGGGCTGACCCAGAAAGTATTAGCGAGGCCATGTCTCAAAGGAAAGCCGAGATCCAACTCATGATATTAAAGTTTCTGATCAATTGTCTAATAAGAGAACAAGATTACCCGTCTAAAGATCCGGCTGAAATGAAAACCCTGACAAGGTGGAGTGATAATATAGCCGAGGATAAGCACAAGACCGTCGGTGCTATGGAGAGTATGTACAAGAAAATCCGTAGAGAAATAATAAAGATACACGAACAACGTAAAGCAGTACAAGTAAGCGAGAAAGAAAGTAACTCTGATACTGAAGAGGTAGAGGACGAGAATCCCGCCAGAATAGCGTATGTAGGAAAATCTAGATTTCCAGATCGCCATTTACGCCTAGAACACAAGTCTATTTTTCATTCTCCAGCACCAGAACAAGGTTCACTAGAACAAGTGTTTCAAGCTACCGATCACATTCTGAAATCACGAATCGGTTACAGTGAGTTAAGTACCATGCATGAACAAGAACTAGCCCGATCAGCAGTCCGATGGATTACTGATTCTACCACTTTTCCAGACGAAATAGTGGCACAGATGTTTCTGAAACTGCCCCCAGCCGAACAACGACTGGTGGGTATGTATATGATTCAGTACCTCATTACTTTGTATGAGGGTCAACACTCTGATCCAGGCCCGTTACATGATGTCCTGAACGAGTTACTCCAGTATAGATGGAAAGGTTTAGGTACCGACTTAATTAGTGTCATTCTAGAACAGCGTCACAAATATAGAACGTTTTTGAACCCGCATTTTGTTCATGTCTCACCCCCAGAAAGTAAACCATTTTACATGGAGAGACAGAATCCGTTACGAGAAGTCCACCCAGTCAGAGGAACGGGTGGCGAACTAGAACGAGTGTTTGTTTACACTCCAATTACAAAGATGGAACTCCTCGAGATGAAGAAATTAATTCCCTGTCATGACAAAGATCCAGCAGGGTTCCATAGAGAATTAAAAGACATGCTCCGTATGGGAGAATACACATACCCAGATATAATTAAAATGTTAAAGGTTCTGCTGCCCGCAGGGGTGTATGAAAAGCTCAAGGAAAAAGAATGGGAGGTGGGGGAGAAAAAGATCGATTGGGCAGTTCTAGAAGCCGAAGACAAGGCACGAGTACCAGGTACCGGTCTCGGAGATAAATGTAAAGAATTACCAGAATTATTAATACAAGTTTTACCCAGATTATTGACAACTAGAAAAGAAGACTGGGATGCAATCTCAGCCTGTAAACAGAAGCAAGATGAGGATATTAGTGATTTTTATTCTAGGTTTGAAAAATGTTTTAGCATCAATAGTGGCCTCAAGACAAGTAGTGAGTCATACCCTCACCTTTTTGTTACTAAATTAGTCGAGAATTCAAGCCCACAAGTTAAAAATCGAGTTTTGAAAGTCGAAAGCACCTGGCAAGCTAATACTCCGTCCCAGATGCTCCAGATGCTCCAGTACCACCAGAATAGAATCAGGGAAGAGCAAGAACACGAGAGAAAACGTATGAAAGACACGAAAATGAAAGTACTAGTTGCACAATCTGTTCCTCAAGACAGTCAGAAGAGGGGTCCGAATCAAGCCAGTCATCCTGCAGCTCCCGTTAAAGGGAACTGCAATTATTGTAAACAGCCAGGTCATTTTATAAATGAGTGTGCAGTTCTGAAACACAACATAGCTACTGGTAAGACTAAGGAAAGACCACATCCGCCTAGACAAGAGCAAGTTTCACAGACTCCTCAGCCACAGAATGCACAACAGATAGTTACAGTACCGCAGCCTATCGCTGCAACACAGCATGTTACATCGCAGATGTACCAGTATGCACAGTCTGAGTATCCAGAGTACCAGCAGTATTCATGAAACAGCCTAGAGAGGGAGGTAGGCTTGCCTCTCATCGAGATACCTGTAGATCAAAAGGTCCCTATGTTCACAGTCAAGTATTAGGGAAAGACAGAAAGTTTTTGATTGATACAGGGGCAAGTAGGACCACAATTAGTCACGCCGAAGTTCCAGGGGCTCCGCTCTCAGGCTCAAGAAATGTTTCCCTTGGATTTTCAGGAAAACCTATCGTAAATGAGATATCAAAGCCAGTTACTCTAGAAGTAGGTCCATTGTCCCGCACTACTGATCTGTTACTTACTAAATCATGTCCAGAAAACCTATTAGGCATTAAGACACTGAAAGAGTTAGGTGCAGTTATATGCTGTTCCCCAGAGGGAATACGATTGTTCCTACGTGACTTTAAGGGTCACTATGTATTACGAGATTTTGATTCAAGACTGTCTAATGTTCCGCAGCACTTATGGGCGCAAGGTCCAACTGATGTAGGTTACATGCAAATCACACCCTATCGTGTGACTCTAAAGCCAGGTGTAGTGTTACCACGAATCAGACAGTACAGACTGCCACCTGAGGCTGTAGCAGCCTTATCCAAAATTATTGACGAGCTCATGGCTCAAGGAGTGGTTGTAGAAACTGACTCCAATGTATGTAATTCTCCGATCATTCCAGTTATGAAACGTACTGATCCAAATGCACCCCCAGTATATCGATTAGTGATTGACCTACGAGAGCTTAATAAATGTATTATTCCTCAGTACCCAGTTGTCCCAGACATCTCTTCCCTATTAACGGCCATTGATTCCGAAGCCACGTTCTTCACTGTCATAGACCTCAAGAACGCATTTTTCAGTGTTCCTATTCATCCAGACAGCCAGTTCCTTTTCGGATTCTGTTTAAATGGAAGGAGCTATATGTTTACACGCGCTCCTCAAGGTTTCACAGAAAGTCCTAGTATTTACAGTCAAGCACTCAAGAGACAACTAGACAACATTCACATGCCAACTGACACCGCCCTGCTCCAGTATGTCGATGATCTACTGATCACAGCCCGTTCTGAACGTGCTTGCGAGCAAGCATCCCTTACAGTCTTGTATTTCCTAGCCGAGATGGGGCACAAGGTGTCCCCTTCTAAACTTCAATTCTGTGTCCAGCAAGTGGTATACTTAGGACACTTGCTGTCCAAGAGGGGTAGGCAGTTGACACCAGACCGTATCCAGTTAATAGCGAGTCTTCCTCAGCCCAAGACCCAGAAGGAGGTACGTGCCTTTATCGGCCTTACTTCTTATTGTAGACAATGGATTCCCCAGTATGCATTTCTAGCCAAACCACTGATACAGTTAACGACACAGGAGGCAGCCGTATCGACTGTTCTCCCTTGGACATCTGAACATACACTTAGTTTCAACGAGTTAAAGAAAGCTTTATGCCAAGCTCCAGTTCTAGCGACACCGAACTACAGTAAGCCTTTTACACTTTTCGTTACTGAACGTGAAGGTACAGCATTATCTGTTCTCACACAAGATCAAGCAGGACAATACAAGCCCTGTGCTTATTTTTCTAGCACACTAGATCCAGTCGCCCAGGCTTTGCCTGCGTGCCTCAAGTCAGTTGCAGCCACAGCACTAGCTATCAGACAAAGTGATTCCATAGTCTTAGGACATACCTTGACAGTACAAGTCCCACACTCTGTGGAAGTTCTTTTAAACCGAACACAAACTCAGCACTTGACAATTGCACGTTTAACAGGTTATGAATTGACACTGTTCCAGCCACACATAGAAATCAGACGCTGCAACATCCTGAATCCTGCTACATTATTACCATCAGTTACTTCGAATTCTGCCACACATGACTGTGTGGAAGTAGTTAACATTATGACCAAGCCAAGACAAGATCTGACAGATACTCCGTTACCAGACCCCGACCTGACACTTTATGTGGATGGTTCATGTATGAGAACAAGTACAGGAGAACTAGTCGCCGCGTATGCAGTGACTACTGACACCGAAGTTATTGAAACACACCGTATTGATACCCTGTCCGCTCAAGCAGCAGAGCTAGTTGCTCTGACACAAGCCTGCATACACGCCAAGAACTTGAAAGTTAATGTTTACACAGATTCACGCTACGCATTTGGAGTTGTACACGACTTCGGAGTGCTCTGGCAGGAGAGAGGTTTCATGACTTCTCATGGAACCAAGATTCAGCATGGTCTCCTTATTCAAGCTCTGTTAGATGCCATACATTTACCGACATCTATCGCTATCATGAAGTGCAAAGCGCATACGAAAGTTACTGACATTATTTCCCAAGGTAATGATCTAGCAGATCGCACAGCCAAGCTTACAGCACAGACTCCAGACATTCAAGTTAATCAGACACATACTCCAGATCCGACTACATGTATGACAGTTAAGGACCCTACTCAAGATGTCATAGATATCCAGTTACATGCTACTCCCGAAGAAATCAAGAAATGGTCCGAACAAGGAGGGGTCCAGACAGATCAGGGATGGGTAACGAAGGGTAAAGCCACATGGTTTCTCCCCGACTCTATGGTTCAAGTCATTATTAATACCGCACATAGTCCAGCACATTTAGGAGAAAAAGCCATGTTAGACAGTATCCAGAACATTTGGTTCAACAAGCATTTACGAGCTGCAGCTAAGCAGAAAGTCCGTACCTGTATGATATGTTGTCAGTTTAATCCAGGTAAAAGTGTCCCGGTGGAACAAGGTGGTTTCCAGCCCCCTGACCACCCTTTTGAAGTCCTCCAGATGGATTATATTCAGATGGAGCGATGTCGAGGTTTCAAGTATGTCCTTGTAGTTGTATGCGCTTTGTCCAGGTGGACAGAAGCATATCCAGTCCCAGATTACACAGCCGCGACCACTGCCAAGCAGTTGGTTCGTGAGTTCTTCCCCCGTTATGGACTCCCTAGAGTCGTATATTCTGACAACGGCCAGCCATTCTCATCTGAACTCATGAAGCATGTTTCCCTTTTGCTAGGGTACCAGTGGAAGTTTCATTGTGTACGCCATCCTGAAGCAGCCGGTCTCGTAGAGAGACATAACCAGACCCTGAAAATCCGAATTGCCAAAGTGTGTAAAGAGAAAGGTGTGGACTGGCTAGTAGCTCTGCCAGTCGCTTTATTTTATATGCGCATGGTCGCACATTCCAGATCAGGTCTGTCCCCGTATGAGGTCGTATTCGGCCGCCCCCCAAATATGTGGGGTACTCCTAGACCCCGAAGTATTACCGATGTTTCAAGTAATATGCTGACAGATTACCTAGCTTCCTTGATGTCTGCCCTCAACTCATGTCGTTCACAGGTTGCCGCCGCATTTCCAGACAATACCGAGGTGGCACCGCATGAAATCGTTCCAGGATCCATGGTGATGGTCCGCAACTTTGACAGATCAAGTCCGCTGGAGCCCCGATGGAAAGAGCCCCGACAGGTCCTCCTCACTACCCGTACAGCCGTGAAGTTGGAAGGACGCAAAGGCTGGGTACACCTTTCTCATGTCAAACTTTTTAATGGACTGAAACCCGCCTTAAAGAACATTTCCCAGGATTCAAAGGATTGCCAGAATATTGTTCTCAAGGACTGTCCCGCAAAAGACTTTGCTACAACCCCTCCCCTGTTAGAGAAAACTCCGCAGCAGGAGTATAAACAGAAATTAAGGTCTAGTAAAATGAGTCAGTCAGTTTGATTGTCTAAGTCCTCCCCTAGGTGAAACGGTTAGACTGTTTCTGACATGTATAAAATAGACCCCCATAGTGAGAGAGTTAGTCAAAACTCAATCCGATGTATCGTTTTTCTATGTTTCATATTGTTTTCCAGCCTTATGATTTCCTGCACCAGTTATGCATTTTACCTATGTTTCCCAGTTTCACATGTAAATAAGTCTGCTAATACTACAGTAGAGCACACGTTTAGTGATCTGCCCCCTCATGAACTCTCTTACCGCCTCGCTATGCGAAATAACTCATTTATCCGCATGTTACATTACTCACACCAGACCAGCAATGCCACTAATTGTTGGGTGTGTGGTCGACTCCCCCCTTTCCAGACACCAAAGGGAGTTCTGCCACTCTTTCCTTATCCTTTTTCACATAATGGTTCGTGTGGAGCATGGTCCACGTTAACGTCATCCTCAACAGATATGTTTTTTCTTAACAGTACATGTTTCCCAGACAAGCAAGGTCTCCCTCACCGAACAGGTTTAGATCTAGAAAATGAAGTGTATAATTTAGGTAATTATTCGTCGAATTTCATGGTCTTGAATGTTCAGTCTGATACTACTCCAGACTTACCTGCTATTTCAGTACTACCAGTCAAAGGCGAATTATGTGTCCGAAATAATGGTTCCGTACATGTAGGACATAGTGATTGTACTACTATTGTCAAGTATAGTGACAGTGGGAAATCTATTTTTAAAGCCTCACGTCATTCATATTTTATTTGTGGTCAAACTGCATATGTTCGTCTGCCCCTCGGTTGGGAGGGAACCTGTTACATTGCCTTCCTACTGCCACCTGTTTTCCTAGCCCCACCTGATTATCATAGAAACACACATCTAGTACACATTAGACATACAAGGGAGTCCCCAATTGTCGATTATACTGAAACTGCTCTAGAACAGTATACAGATTTCAACAGAGGTTTCTTCTTCTTTATAGGACCTATCCAGAATAGTAAGCTAATCCGTAGGTTAACCAGAACCCTTGAAGCTGTAGTAAATGAGACTGCCTCTGCTCTAGGTAACTTAACCGAAGAGCAATCTGCTATGAGATTTGTCGTTTAACAGAATCGTCTCGTCCTTGACGTCATACTGGCCGATAGGGGCGGGGCCTGTAGAGTCATCAGATCTAGTTGCTGCATTTTCATTCCAAATAACGCGCCGTCTGTTTATTCAGCTATAACCAGACTCCATAAAATTGCCCATCTGTTACACCAAGATCCAGGCACCTGGACATGGTCCGGTTGGTTCTGGAATATAATTTCCGCATGGGGATGGAAAATATTGTCCTTTCTAGGTATTGCAGTAGCGATCATATTCAGCTGCTGCCTCTGTATACAATGTGGCCCTGCGATTTGCGGCATTTGTGCTACCTCTTGTATTCCTAGTCCCAAGCCCAGTTCTAAATCCCGTTCCAGGATAATTCGAGACGAGCAAATGATACTGTATGAAATGATAGATGGTATCATGAATATTGATGTTTCCTGATGGAAACGTAGTGACAAGGAGGGAATGTGGAAAAGTAAATTTTGCCATGTTCTGTGTCCCTACGTGTCATCCATCATATGTTATGTGTGCATGATTAAATATGCATATGCATTCCCCATGTCCGATTAATGACGCAATTACAGTTGTGTCCACCTCTAATATGCCAGTTTCCAGTCCTCGTGAATACTACGAATATCAGGCCTATGTAAAGCTACGTTGCCACGTTTCTCAGTGTGCACGTTATTCTATTATAAAGTCCCCGTTTCTAGGCCTCAAAAGGGCCTGGACACCAGATTCAGCTCCTGTCTCCTGAAGCCTCGCTGAGGAGCGATACAGCCCCCACCTGTATCCTCGACCCTTCACTTACTTCCTGCCTCGCAGTGCCCGGCCCAGCCTGGCTCAGTCTCTGAGTCTGCCAAGAATATGTTATGATTCCAGTTATCAGTTCAGTCCTCCTTCTCTGCATTCCTAAGCTACTGAACTGCATCAATAGTTTCCGTCATTGTCTAGCCTTCACGTCTCCACGTTAGAGAAATACTGCATTTAATGGTCATTTAATATTCTTCATCACGCACTACATGTAGAATAATGCATGGTCCAGTCTTAGAATCAAGTTAGCCTTTCCCCTCCTAACTTCTAGTTTATATCAACATGTTCTCTAAACATCAGATACTAGATACTGTTTAGGTACATGTCGCCCTGACTCTCCAGACTTCAGTCTCTGCTCCTAGCACAGAGTTCATAGCCCCCAGCTTCTCCTAGTGATACGTCATTGCTAGTTTGCGCGCACCATCAGGTTAGAGGTCCCGGCTCCTTAGGTAGCCCCCTCCAATGTTTCCGCCCATTCATGACATATTCTGTTACGTTTGCATCACATGTCTATGTATACGCCCTGTTACACCCAGTTACACCTACTTTCACCCTTATCTTTCGCGACTGCTACGCGTCACACCTTCTGCTCCACCCACTGCTACGCCTACTGCAATGTAATGCTATGTGTTTGCGTTATGTATATATGCTCATGTATTGTTATTAAAAGTCAGCGCGCTCATCCCAGATCCAGCCCCAGCAGCTGCTGGGCCCTGCCATCCTATTCCTATGCAGGTTGTCCTGTTCCTGTCCTTATGCTGTATTAAACCTGCAAAACTCCTACTACCTCGAATCTTGACTCTTATTTATTGAGCTATCTGTTATGATATATGTCTAGTCAAAAATAGGGTATTATTTATTTATTTACCACAGATCGAGTGGCCAAACTCCACGAGGAGGTCTCCCCAGTGATCCTGACCTGAGATCTGGTGATCTCTGACCTGCCTCTAACTTCCAAGCGAAACCTGCAGCCTCTTTCTGGAGGATCCCCCCGACCACGACGGGAGCTTGTAAGAAAACCCAACGCCTAAAGATACCCCTGCACCCGACGTCCCACGACCTTGGGTGTCCCAACTGACGGTGTCCCAGCATCCCCAGGCTTCCCAACCTACCTCTCCAACCTGTGGTCACCACCAGAAGATCTTTGTCCCCGAGTCTGCAGTGTTTGTTGCAACCGGAGAATCCCCATTGAAAACAACAGAGCACCGGATGCCAAAACAGCTCCCTGCACCCCACCCAGCCGCCCCTTTGCCACTGCTGGTGTACTTTGGGTGCTAACTCAGATGCCCCTTTGCCCCGAGCCTAACACCAGGAGCTTTGCTCCCACAACCTTCTGGCCTGCTCGTGAGCAGGCCCAACCAGAGGCCCAATCCCTCATTGGATAACATTGGGCCTCTGCACAAGCCGCCCTAGTGCCGCTGAGGGAGCCCTGGTTCTAACCCTAGAATACCAACTCCCACAAACTTCTACTTACCTGTAAACCGATAACTCAATTTCCTTCCATGGGACTGCATTGACTGCTTTTCTTGAAAATTGTGAAGTTGGTTTTGTATGAGAACTTTGAAATCTGCAAATAACTAAAAACTGTTTTACTTACTGTTTCTCTAGGAAATGTCCCAGTGTGATATCTAGGCACATCACACTGAGCAGAAAAGTAATTTATGAAGTAATCAAAAGTAATCTAACAGTAATTTTCACTGTATTGAAAATATTTACAAACCTGTAACAAAGACATTTGCATTCAGCTTGCTTGTATTGTTCTACCTGCCTTGAAAAGTACCATATACACTTACCTATGTCAGGCTTACTTGGTTCTAGAAAACAAATACAACTAAATAATATTTTTATACAAATCAAATTGGTCTGAGTTCAGTCTTTGAGTGTGTGACATCATTTGCTTTTTTTGTAACTTTTTTTATTGATTCTTATACCTGGTACAATACATTAAATACATTAATTCATAGAAAAACATTTCGACTACAGAATATCAAAAGTGAGATTGATTAGATATTGAGGGATCACAAAGAATACATTTCATAATTACTTAGTATGAGGATAAAAATAAAATAAGTTTTGGAGGATAAATTCATATATATACACCAACACATTAATAACCTTTCAAGGGGTTTCTCTCCACACAGCGAGGGGGAGCCCAAACACAAAGGCCCCACTCCCTCATCTTCCTTCCCCTTCTTTTATAGAGACCAGCCTCAATATTGTGAATGCCTAGCAGCCTAACTAGCCACATCTGAAAAGTAGGTGCAGTATTATCCTTCTGCCTACCTATGGGGTTCACATGGTCTCTATGCACACTATAGATAATTTTGGTATAGCTTCCTACATTGTATTTAATACCTTGCCTAGGATACTCCCTTTAAATCTTCAGCAACAGGCATTTAATAACCAACCAATCGTCATCTAGGGGTAAGAGTAACTAACCAAGTCACAGCACTTTATACATTGAATTATGAACCAATGTTGACAAAAATCAAGGTATTATTGGATAGATGGGTATTTCTCCCTCTTAAAGGATGTGTAGCATTGATAAAAATGTCTATCTTACTTTTGTTGCTTTTTCTTTTTTCGATTATCCATATAAAAATCAATAGGTCATATTTTAAGGAATTGGATACACTTTTTAGGCATTTTATTTGGAATAAAAAGGCTCCAAGAGTTAAATTCCCAGTACTTCAGATAGCTATAAGTCAGGGTGGATTGGCAATACCCAATATGTATTCTTATCATGAGGCAGCCCTTTTAGATAGATTAGCGCGGATTTTAGATGCTGAAGGATCACAGGATAATTTTTTTATTGAGAAGATGGTAAAGGAGGCGGGGTCCCAACTACCTGCTTTTTAGGTCTCGGCTAGCAAAGGCTGCGCTTGCGCAGTCTCACTGGCGAGATTTTATGTTTTCTAGAGTGGGGGTTTGAACCCGCCCCTCTTCTCCATTGACTGGCTTCCTAAACGAAGGCCAGCCATTGGAGGAGAGGGGCATCACTCCGTTTAAGCCCCGTCTTTTTGGGATAGAGGGGTGTGTTTTTTGTGTTCTTTCTCTCCCTGAGGTCATAGATCCAAATCACGCCCCCATCACGCTGCCTGCACGCTCAAGTCGGTTCTCTGATTGGTTTACAGCTCCCCAAAGACACTACCATTGGTCTTCCTTGTTAACCAATCAGAGGGCTGACTGGCGCGTGCAGGCAGTGTGAGCAGACAACAGGCGATATGGATACCGGCGTCACCCCGCTCACGGTGCCTCCACCTCCCTCAGTCGGAGCCTGCCGCAGTCCAAGATCTCCCTGATCGGCGCCCCGCGGGCGCTCCGCGGACCGGCGATGTCTTCGAACAGGTAGGGGGGGCGCAATGCCTTGATGCTGCTGCTGCTGGCGGGCGAGCGCCGGGGATTCTCGGGCCAGGCCCTCTGTGGGCCTGTTTACATTCGCCATTAGTGGCCTTTACTGAAGGAGCCTGTTTTTAGCAGATCCTGTGACGCAACTTGCCAAGCCTCTCTGCTTCCCATTCAGTGATTGTGTCCCGAAGTAAGACAGTTTTCAGCAGTCTGAGAACGGATGCGTCCGATAGAAAAGAAAGATCATTTCGAAGAACATGTTCTGTATCAAGATTCTGGGTATGAGAGGGCGGAGTGGTACATGTTTAATTACAGAGGAGTACCAGTAATTGTAGGTAGTTGATAAAAACTTGACGTTTGGCGATTACGTTTCCATTTTGACGTGCAATGTGTCACCAGCCCCTCGTACATAACTATTACCTACTACCCCTTCTCAAAAATAGCTTTGGAACACTTCTAGTGCCCTGGGGATCATTTTGGAAACCCGCAGCAAGAGTAATCAGTGCTCACTCAGACCCAGCGGGACCTAGAGGTGTCTTTCGGAAGTGGTAGTCAAGAGGGCTAAAACCCTGCACAGGCTGGAAAAAATCCTATATGTACAGCCCCTGAAAAAAAACAGTGATTCCAAGGCTTTCAAAAAATATTCTGTTATGCAGTTTCCAGGGCAGTTTGTGTTAGATTCTGATGTTCATTCCAGCGTAACATGTCCCAAAAGGGAAACTTAGAATCATCGTTGTCATATAAGAGTGCACAGGTATCTGAGCTGTCTAGACTGCAGAACGTTACTAACATGGAAACTGAAGGAGATTCCCTGGTCCGGAAGGCAATGTTGAATTACCTTATTGTTGTACTGACAGCAGCTTCCCTCTCAATGCTTATTAAATGAATGAAGCAATCTCAAGGTAGAATAAAGCTCAGTTGTCTGAGTTCCCACTAGTTTAAGTCCAGGTATTTGAATCCCTCTACGGTACATGGATCTTAAAACTCCTTGAGGTTGGCGTAATAGCCAACTAATCCTGCATTGTACTTTTTAATGTAAGTGGTTGAAAAATTCAGTCGCTCCAAGACTACCAGGAGAGCAGACTGGCCACACGATAAATTCCAAGAGGGATTTGTGTCATAATTTTTTATTGGAGTTTGCTGTAGCGGATAAGACCACACTCTAAAGGGCTTCCTAAATCTAATAATCATGTAGACCCGACACCCGAGGAAGAGTTTTGAGGCCAGTGTGCCCGGTGTCCTAAGGCGCCCTCAAAGATAGTGGGAATTAGGACGGCTCTAACAATATCAACCATGCTATTTGTTAGATAGGACCTCAAGTGAGAATCAGGCAAAGATTTCTGGCATCCATGTCCAAGGCTTGTACTGAGCCCATGCTGACTTGAGTTGATGGCCAAAGGAGGTGGAGGATCCCACGTTTAACAAAAGGCCACACGTTGAAGTTGAGCGTCTGTTCCAGGTTAAGTGGCCGTGACAGCAAGTGTAATATACAAGTGACTACGCCTGGCGGACACTGTTAAGGGGGTGAGAGGTGGGTCTGTGTCTGCCCTACATGTCTGTTACAGTGTATAGTAGCAGGCTTGTTCTGAGCTTCACCTCCCTCATACGACCTCCTACTTGAACTTTCGTGTAATTGCCCTGGTCTTCGTCAGTATTCATGTTTTGCTCGGTTTCCCCCAGAGTGTGCGATTTTGTATTCCAGGTTGCACTTTCCCCCGAAGTACTGTCAGAACTTGTCGGGCTTTCAATTGAAGTACAGAAGTGCTGGTACTAGGTATCCAGAGTACCTGTTTTTTCCTGAGCTGTGGCGGTATCCTCCGATTAAATGTATTATAATATTCATAACGGTGCTGAGAAGTACAGGTAACTCTCGCTTTCAAGTAATTACAGGTACTCAGTACCAGATAGGCCTGGCTGTTTAAAGCACTGCGAGACTGCAGTAGATCACAAAGGGTCAGGGTTTACTGGACAGTTACGCGGCAGCTATCCACTGATGACGCATACCAAGAATATACTGAAGAGTTATGGCATTTCACTTAGGCCTTCTATAAACGAATACATGAACTTGCCCCCTGCAGTCCCAAATTCCTGCGTGACTTGTAACATTTATGCCAGGTGGAACTTTATCCAACATGTATCAGCACTTCTCTACAGTATCGACGTGCATCTTATAGTACCATATCAGAATGTTTCTGGGAGTCTATTATGGTTACAATATGAGCATATTACCACTCTTCGGCAATACCATCATTTACATATTCAGTCTATGGCAGCACTTTTCTGCAGGGATAATGTGAATCTAATAAAAGCACTCGGCGCATCGCTGCAAGGCACACACCACACACACACACACGACACACAACACCACACACACACACAACATCACACACATAACACAACATACATAAGACCACATACACACACCACACACAACACCACATACACACAACACCACATACACACACACCACACACCTAACACTACATACAAAAGACCACACACATAACACCACACACACACCACACACACAACACCACACACACATACACACAATACCACACAACAACACCCACACACACCACCACCCACACAACACCACACACACACTCTCACCACCACACACTCACCACCACACACTCACCACCACACACTCACCTCCACACTTTCACCAGGCACACACACACACCACCAGCCGTCACTGCACGCTTTCACCAGGAACACATACACACGCACCACCAGCCATCAGTGCACGCTTTCACCAGGCACATACAACACCAGCCGTCATTGCACGCTTTCTCCAGGCACACACACCACCAGCCGTCTGTGCACGCTTTTACCAGGCACACATACCACCAGCCGTCTGTGCACGCTTTCACCAGGCACACATACCACCAGCCGTCTGTGCACACTTTCACCAGGCACACACACCACCAGTTGTCAGTGCACACTTCCACCAGGCACACACACCTCCAGCCGGCAGTGCACGCTTTCACCAGGCACACACACCACCAGCCATCAGTGCACAATTTCTACAGGCACACACACCACCAGCCATCAGTACACACATCAATTGTTAACACATCCACAATTAACTATTGTAGCAATCACAGTATGGCACACTTTACTTTTAAACATATTCATCTAAAGCGCAGCATGCCACCATTGGTACCATTCAAATCCAAACCACATAATTCCACTACACACCACATGCGTACACTCCATAACACATGGCGAAAAGACATTGCCATTTACAATGCCATTAGCTCAAACTCAAATAAATACGAGACCTATTGCATTTCCAATGCTTGTTTAAAGACTGCAAAGCTCACAAAAAAGGTATAAAGTTCACCAGGAATATTCTTCCAGACTTCAAACATTTCATGCTGTAAAGGGATAAACTGCAGGTTATAGGTATTTGCAGTTAAATGAATGCCAGGTGTTGGGTTTGCAAATCCCTAATAGCCGTATGAGGTATTGGTATTTGAATGGATTTAGAGAACTAGGACATTTTTTGGAAGGAAGGAATATTATATCCTGGCAGAATTTCCAAGGAAGATGCGGAGATCTCTGCAAGCTTTTTTATTTTGGATATCTGCAAATTGTGCACTTTATTAAAAAAATTTAATATACTAATGAGCTCCATCTTTTCACCAATAATGACTTCCCTCTTTAAGACAAGGATGAGGGGGATAGGAAATTGGTACAGGTTATTACGCTGTCAAAGGGAATGTTTCTTGACTAAACATTTTTTAGATAAGACTTCCCTGACAGCTTAGTGTACTTTCTCAGAGGCGGAATGGCAGGCGATCTCAAAATTAGGGAACTCAGCCTTAAGAGCCGCAGATTACAAAAGAATATCTTTTTTTAGCTTGTTGGATGGTATATTGTACCCCTAAAGCCCTTCAAAAGATGTACCCAGAGGTGGAAAATCGCTGCTTTCGATGCAAGCAGTTAGGGAGCGCAGACTGGCTCTATATGTTTTTTTACCTGCCCTGTAATAACGCTGTTTTGGGATCAAGTATTTGATGCCTTAAGTAGGGGACTAAATATACAGATTTAACCTGATGCTGGTGTGGCACTCTTTGGGTTCAGTACTCAAAGGCAAACTCAACTTTTGAGAAAAGGCACTGATGTATTTATAACTATTACCTCTTTAGTTGCTCGATCCTTGATCCTCCGGAACTGGAGGACTAACAGAGCGCCAACTTATCAAAAAGGTATAACAAAATGATCTTGACTCAAAAGTTCGAGAAAGCATATGCTAGAACGGTTGGGGACCTTAAAAGATTTGCCACCTCATGGCAATTTATGACAGAGATATAGAACTATACGTTAGGATTCGCTGCTGAACAACAAACATTTTAGATCACAGAAGCACTTTCTAGGACATAATCTATAAAACGGATAGCTGCTAAATTCCACATTTCTGCTCTTTCTTCAGTACGTATTCAACATTTGCACTTAGGCACATTTACACTTCCTAGACATATTTAGGACTTGATGTATTGTTGAAAACATAATGATGAAAGGGTTGTATATGATTTTGTAGTTGAAACACATTTTATTATATCTTATAATCTTTATGCTGTTGCTATTAAGGTATACCTCGTATTGAATGTTTGATGGATACATTTAATACTTTTGTATGTTTTTGAAAATCAAACTGGATTATTTAATACATGTACTCTGTTATTTTATAGGAATATCTGGGCAAGATTTTTGTTTAGTTTAAACAACTATGACAAATCTGATGTATCCTATGTATATACTTAATAAAAAAAGTTTTTAAAAAAAGAGTAGCGCTTATACTAAATGTAATAGAGGGAGGAAACAGATGTCAAATTAAAACCTAATGAAGTACTAATGACTATTGAAGAGCACTGTAGTCTGAAATGTTCATCCCAATAGTCAAATAAAAAGTTCAATTACTTAAGAAAAGCGCATCATTTTGGTCAATCAAAACAGTTTACAGCATGAATCTATAAATGATTAACATGCTGTGCGTATTTGGCCCTTTAGTGGTCATACTCACACTATTATGTTTTTCTTTAATTTTCAAAAGTGTGCCTTGACCATGGACATGTCTCAAAATGATTCCACGGTATTGTCTTTTAAGTCAATAGGCCCATGCTTCAGTATTGGATCCCGCACCGGGGAGATGGGGTGGTGATCTGCCACTCTTTAGGATCCCTGCCTCACAGGACCCACACTCACTGCACTGAAGGCTGCTCACTAGCCTGCCTGAGATGGTTTGCATGAAGCACGATCAGGCGGGGGCGTGGCTTGGAGCCGCGGATGAAAGCCGCCTAATTTGCGAGCTCCGCAACTGAGCCCGCATTTATCCTGCTATAATGGACCCCCGGACCCCTCGACCCACTGAGGGGGTAGACGAAGGAATCGAGCTCACTCCTCGCCGGGCTGGGGCATGTGGCTGGCGGACGCCCCGAGTTCTGGCGCTTGAGAACTCGGCCGGTGGGAACAAAGGCGAGCGGCCCAAAATGGCGGCCTGTCGGCGAGCACAGAGCTCGGAGGATCGCGGAGAGCTTAGAGACAGGCGCCCCGCTCTGAAAGATTGGTGAGCGGGGGCCTGCGAGACAGAGGCTGCCGCGATAACAGCGGATTGAAGGCTCAGTGGGGTACGAGAAGCAGGGAGCGAGAAGCGCCCCCCCCTCATGGCCTCCGGAAACCCCCGAGACTGCCCGGAGCAGACAACAAAGGGGATGCGGAGACCAGCTGAGCGCTGAGACGGCGCCCCTGCACGGCAGCTGTCGCGGTGCCGACTGCCGGTTGTCCTGTGCCCAAAACGAGAGCGGATTGTGAGGGTGTAACCCCCCTGAGTACCTCGGGGTTGAGTGGTGTGCAGCCTTATGGCCTTGCTTTTCGTACAGATTTACAGAGACGTATAATGCGGAGATTAAATGCAGCTAATAGGGTTTTGAGAAATTTCAGAAAATTGGCGCTCTACCTGTAGTATACGTTACACCTGTAGGAAGACAAATTTTAAAAGGTGGTGCGTCTAGAGCGAACGGAATCACCCTAAAACCGTCCCAAGACAATCTAAGATTACCGTAGACAGTACACAGCAAAGCTCTCGCAACCACACACAGTGTAAATAGAAAAGACAATGTCACAGTAAGTTAACAGAAAGCAGCAGATCTCAGAGTTCTTGTTCTTTTTCAAACGAAAGGTTTAATTTGATCCAACATCAGCCGACACGTGTTTCATCGCGTTGAAGTGGAGTCAACACGACTCTTCAGGGCTGACAAAATAAAGTAAACATATGTATAGTACATTTCACTATATTATTTATGGTACACTTGTCAGTAAAATAGACGTGCACGAGGGTGAAGGTGACGGATCCCTACGTGCCTAGTGGACGTCTAGTGATATGCGTGCCATGCACATCCACACTAAAACATCAGTGACGGTTGTGCAGTCCGTGGGTTCGGTGAACCAAAAAGCATTCCAACAACGCATTAATTGTATTATCAAACTCAGCGTTACGTGGCTATCGCTCTCTCGCTCACGTGGGAACCGCATTAGTGAAGGTTCAGGGTGTAAATAGTGTCATTTATCACATACTGTTGTGCACTGCGTACTTGTGTCATGCACGATTTCAAGCAACACGTCTATGTGCAGACTCAGATCATGCCATTCGTGCAGAATTCATATTGTCACTAGTATGCCTACCTGGAAATCCCAGGTTAGTGTGGGTAGATATGTAGAAACGTACGAGGCGGTTGGAGTATAAAACTGTATATAAAGGAAAAAAAGGGTTGCAAGTATTGTTTAATATAAAGTGATGAAGGGAGAAAATTGACGAGAGGCAACTGGTATATTACATGGGGTGCGATGACCCAGTATTGGCCATTGCTTACCCTAAGGCTATATTGACGGATATGTCAATATATAAGTGGTGCAAAGGACCCTGGTAACGGGTTCAGCAGAAAAAAGTTGACAACGATGTAGCGCTGTGTAGAGCAATGTTGCTCGTTATTTCCAAAAGAGACTGCATGGAAAAAGAGAGAAATCACCGAATGAGTAAAATTACGACCATTTCTTGGCCAGGTCTAACGAGTGGTGGTCCACAGTATAGGGATTGACTAGACCATAACGTAGATCTAAACAGTCAGAGTTACATACCTAAACACGTGTAAGTGTTTAGCAGTACCGGGAGGGGATTCGACTGTTCAAGTGTTCGGAAGTCGAGTTTCGAGTAAAGTTCCCTAAGTGAACACAAAGGGGAAAAGACAGTGAGAATGCCTTCATGTTTTGAGCCAAAAAGTGAAAAGGACACAGGTACACACAGAATTGTGTCCTTACCTTCAGTCGATATCCCTCCTCCGTTGGTTCCCGGTCGCCGTGTTCCCTGGACGGACACGTGACCGGAAAAGGGGAGGTAATGATATAGGTAGCGACGATCCAAATCTGGAGCGTGTCAGAAAGAGTGCCACGTCTACAACGTGAGCGCCATCTTAGGTGTAGGAAAATTATTCTTTTTCCTAATACTCTATGAATCACCTCCTTAGCGGTGATGAGATATAGGTTAGATGACTATGTTACTAGAGCGCGCAAAAAATTTTTTCATTACGAGATAAAAAACGAAAAAACGAAAAACGAAAACCATTGAGGTTTCTTATTTGTTGTTTACTTGGTGCTCGGCTCAAGGCTTTTGTGTGTTAAGAGCGGGAAGAAATAAAATAACAAAATTATTCCTTGGAGATTATCTTGGCACAAACTCCTAAATGACAATGATTAGTAGCTAAAAAAATAGTAACAAAAACGGGAATTAACGAATCCGGTCGAGAATTGCGAAAAAGTTCAGAGAATACACAAGGGGCTTAGTTCACAATGAAAATTTCGTGCTATAGAAAAATAACCCCTTAGTGGATATTAGGAACGTGTATTGGGTGATCACGTAAACTTGTTCAGTGATATGAGAGTAGTGCCCCTAATTACGTCTTGAAAGTGAGCCTCGTTTAGAGCATCCATAAGTGCAAAGTGAAGTTGCAAAGTGAATGGTGACATGCACATCCATATGTATGCAAAACTTCACTATTGATGAAAAATTATCAATTACAATTACATCTGACAAAATTCTATTTGTTAAGTTCAGTATTCATTAGTACAAATTAACTTCGTGATACTCCACATCTGACAAGCCATATGGACAAATTGTACATAAATTCGTGCATGCAGTTCTTCTCTCAGTTAAACGAATATATATACAACCTAAAATTAATAGCACATTACACTTTAGTGAAACATATGCAACATTACATAGAAGTTAGGGACGTCAGTCTCCTAAGAAAAATTGAAGCTCTGGGTCGTAGTTCAGCCCGTGTTCCACGCATTGCAAACGCATGATCCACGTTGCCTCCCTACGCCTCAGAACAAGTTCTCTGTTGCCCCCTCTCACATTCGGGGGGATTACATCAATACCAAAGAAACGTACCTTCACCTCATCCTCAAGTGGTTGACATGCCCCAATGTGCAGTGCAACCGGGTATTTTGGATCTCTTTTTTGAATAGCCCGCATATGTTCAGCTAGCCTTTCTTTAAGGGGCCTGATGGTACTACCCACATAAATTTTACCACAATGGCATTCAATAATGTATACAACGTATCTTGTTAAGCACGTAATGTTATATTTGATGGTATATTGGACTCCATCATGGCCTTTGAAAGTTTTCGTCCCATGTTTGCCCCAAATACACAATGAACAAAAGCCACATTTAAAGAAACCTAATCCATGTGTAGTGAGCCAATCTACGGTTAGGGTGTTATGTGGGACCGTGGGACTGAGTTTATTCTTGAGTGTACAACCCTTCCTGTATGTAATGGCTGGTCTTTCTGGTAGCCACTCTTTTAATGTTGTATCTTCAGTTAGTAGTCCCCAATGCTTTTTAAAACTCTTGGAAACTGCATGATGTAATGCATTGAACTCAGTAATGAGTCTAATCTTGTGGGTGGAGGAATCTCTGGAGGCACGTTTCTTAAGACAATCTGGTCTTGAGGCGCGACGAACCCTTTTCTCTGCGGAATTCAGAGTTTTCAGTGGGTAGCCTCTACTTAGAAATCTTTCTTTCATATTTGTTAAGCAAATATCCAAGTCTCTAGGATCACTGCAATTTCGCTTGGCTCTCAAGTACTCACCATAAGGTATAGCCTGTATTTGGTGAGTGGGGTGAGAACTACAAGCATGGAGAATAGAGTTACATGAAGTAGGTTTCCTATATAGTTTACTATGAAGTTTATCATCTTTTACGTAAAATTCCAAATCTAGGAATTCCATCTTTTGGCTGCTAAACTGCATGGTGAATTGTATGCCCCATGTGTTGTCATTCAGATGTTTAAAGAATGTGTTCAACGATTCTATAGTGCCAGACCAAAGCAGAAAGCAGTCGTCAATGTAGCGTCCCCAAAATAAAATGGAGTCGATAAAGCAAACACCTTTAGGGCCCCAAATGAGATCTAATTCAAGGGCCCCCATAAATAAGTTGGCAAAGGAAGGGGAACATTTTGAACCCATAGCTACCCCCTTCGTCTGTTTGAACCATTTACGATCAAAGATAAAGTAGTTGTTATCAAGAATAATTTGCATCATACGCAGTAACATCTTCGTGTGAGCCCACAACGAAGCTGGTCGGTGAGAAAGTGTTTTCTCCATAGCTTGCATCCCCAATTCAGGGTCGATGCTGGTGTAAAGAGACACCACATCCATAGTCACTATTATGGTTCCAGTTTGCCAATCAATATCAGACATCATTCCCAAAATGTGTTTAGAGTCCTCAATGTGTGATGGTAAGTTTTTAACCAAAGGGCCTATAAAGAGGTCTACATACTCCGCAAGTCTCTCAGTGGGCCCTCCAATGCCCGAGACAATGGGTCTGCCTGGCGGGAATGGTAGGTTTTTGTGTATTTTGGGAAGGGTATAAAGCCATGGAAAGGTAGGTCTGAAAACCTTCAGATACAAGTATTCGTCATTGTCCAGAAGACCAGATTGTTTCCATTCAAGTAGTAGTTTGTTAATTAAAATGGTAAGAGGACCCATAGGGTTCTGTGACAGTGGTTCATAGCAAGAAGTGTCATTGAGTTGTGTGTGAATCTCGTTATTATAATCCACGAGGTCCATCACAACTACATTGCCCCCCTTATCAGCCTCCCTAATGATGATATTAGTGTTGTCACTAAGGATAGAGAGTGCAAGACGTTCGCCTTTAGTTAGGTTGTCCTTATATCTGAATTTGTCATTCAAGTTTTTCATGTTAATTCTATTTATGTCGTCTAGGACATGCCTATGGAAATTATCAATAGCATTACCCCCTGATAGAGTGGGAGTCCACCTCGATTTGTTTTTCAGACCACTGGTCTGTCCATAATCTGTTTCAATGTCTAATTCTTCCTGAAGCCTCTCCATGTCATAAGGGCTTTCTTCCCTGTCAGTCAAAGAAAGAAGCAGATGAGTTGCTTGTACATCTTTAATGGTCAAAACTTCCTTTTCACAGACAACGGGAGAGGGTCTGGAATCCCCAGAAACATTAGATTTACATGCAAAATGTTTTTTTAGTTTTACATTTCGTATAAATTTGAAAATATCAATCTTACTCTGACAGATATCACCAGTACTGTACGGGTTAAAGTTCAAACCCTTACCAAGTAGGGAGACCATGTCTGCGGTTAAAGGAAAGGAGGAAAGATTAATTACTTGTACCGTCTCATCTGAGTTACTCAATTCCTCTGTGTCCCTGACCTGAGTTTTCTCCGATATTCTTCGTTTGAGACTGCGCCTACCCCTGTGGGTTTTGGATCTATGGCGCCCCTTGCTGTGGTTGTCCGGTTGCCCTTCCTGATTCGTTCCATTTCTAAAAAAAATGGCATATTAATGAGATCAGTGTTGTCTCTTCTCTCATCCTCAGATTCCAAGAGTCCAGCAGAATTCAGAGAGGAGGTGCTCGAAGTCACTGAGCTGGCTACAGTGGATCTACCTGTTTGTGAGCCTTGTCTCGATTTAGGAATCAAAGAATCGTATTTCTGTTCGTAAGTGTAAATCCTCCCATTCTTGTAGTCAGCCTCGTCCCTCCTAATTTGACGGGCTTTCCTGGTCTTGATATCTGCCTGATGTTTAAGGAGAATATCATCCAAAATGGTATAATTTTTGACAGTGGATTCAGGTTTGTTAAGATCTTTGATTTCTTGTTCTAGGGTGGATATTTCTAGTAAAAGTTTCGTAGACTTTCGTTCCGCACTCTCTATTAATATATCCATTAGAGTCATGGAATTTTGGTTTAAAGTTTCTTCCCACTTGACCATTAGGTCTACGTCCAAGTTGTCGTATGTGGGAAAGGTCTGGGAACGCAGACCTCTTGGAATTTGTTTCACTCTCCTATAGTATTTCAAGGTGGTCCCATCCCACCACCGAGAGTTTTCTTGTTTTTTTAGGCGTTCAAGTTTGAAAAACTTTTCCCTGAGACCCTCCACAGGTGCAGGACCTGTAGTGGCGGAGGCCTGGTGTGTAGGCATGCCTTTTGCTAGGTTATCAAAAAGATCTGCTGCCACCTTATCCCTATCCATGATGGGGAAAAATTCTAAAGTGAAAGTAAATCAAGTAAAGGTAACGTGGAGGCAACCAGTCTGAATAAAGTAAACAAATGCAGCTAATAGGGTTTTGAGAAATTTCAGAAAATTGGCGCTCTACCTGTAGTATACGTTACACCTGTAGGAAGACAAATTTTAAAAGGTGGTGCGTCTAGAGCGAACGGAATCACCCTAAAACCGTCCCAAGACAATCTAAGATTACCGTAGACAGTACACAGCAAAGCTCTCGCAACCACACACAGTGTAAATAGAAAAGACAATGTCACAGTAAGTTAACAGAAAGCAGCAGATCTCAGAGTTCTTGTTCTTTTTCAAACGAAAGGTTTAATTTGATCCAACATCAGCCGACACGTGTTTCATCGCGTTGAAGTGGAGTCAACACGACTCTTCAGGGCTGACAAAATAAAGTAAACATATGTATAGTACATTTCACTATATTATTTATGGTACACTTGTCAGTAAAATAGATGTGCACGAGGGTGAAGGTGACGGATCCCTACGTGCCTAGTGGACGTCTAGTGATATGCGTGCCATGCACATCCACACTAAAACATCAGTGACGGTTGTGCAGTCCGTGGGTTCGGTGAACCAAAAAGCATTCCAACAACGCATTAATTGTATTATCAAACTCAGCGTTACGTGGCTATCGCTCTCTCGCTCACGTGGGAACCGCATTAGTGAAGGTTCAGGGTGTAAATAGTGTCATTTATCACATACTGTTGTGCACTGCGTACTTGTGTCATGCACGATTTCAAGCAACACGTATTTTACTGACAAGTGTACCATAAATAAATAAATAATATAGTGAAATGTACTATACATATGTTTACTTTATTTTGTCAGCCCTGAAGAGTCGTGTTGACTCCACTTCAACGCGATGAAACACGTGTCGGCTGATGTTGGATCAAATTAAACCTTTCGTTTGAAAAAGAACAAGAACTCTGAGATCTGCTGCTTTCTGTTAACTTACTGTGACATTGTCTTTTCTATTTACACTGTGTGTGGTTGCGAGAGCTTTGCTGTGTACTATAATGCGGAGATTAACCAGGGTTTAATCAAACAAGTGAGTACATGAAACCCCACAAAGCCGTTGATACAGAGCAGGCGGTGTAGAAGCCGATGCTATGGGCGTCCAACCGTCCTCTGCACGACTGCCGGTCCCGACAGCCACCCAACAGAGGACACCGTGCTAAGTAGTGGCCCGCAATGCCACTCGAAGAGGGTTTGTGATGGTAAGGACAGATTAATCCCTAGTTCGTCCTCTGCAGCGATGCCGGTCCCGACATCATCCAACAGAGGGCAATTGGAAAGGTTTCCGTGAAATCAAGGGGTTTGCCCACGCGTTCGATAACCCTCGAACGGGGATTGAGGTTCTTAATACTCTTGGGACGAGTTTAATAGTCACTCGATACCCTCGAGCGGGGACTGCGGTGAGTTTGGCGGTTTCGCTCTTACTGTCCGCTCGAACCCTCGAGCGGGGACAGGGAGCCGCCGCGCTTCAATGCGCTGGTTCTGTTGCTCGATACCCTCGAGCGGGGACAGTGAGTTTGAGGCGCTTCAATGCGCGAAGTCGTTGCTCGAACCCTCGAGCGGGGACAGGGGCTGATGCGCTTCGATACGCGAAGTCAATGCTCGAACCCTCGAGCGGGGACAGGGGCTGAGGCGCTTCAATGCGCGAAGTCAATGCTCGAACCCTCGAGCGGGGACAGGGGCTGAGGCGCTTCTCAGCGCAAGGAACAAGAGTCGAGTGAACGTCTCTCCAGAGGTACGGCTCACCTGGTAGTGGCACAGATTCCGACTGTGGTCCCGAAAATATCCGACGGCTGTCTCGGCATCCCGGTCCGTTTTATGCCGGCACTTCCGCGTGCATGCCTCGCGCATGCGCCGCGCACAGCATGATGGGTAACGTAGTTCCCACCGGGGTTTGTATGGGGGTTGTAGTCCGAAGATCGAAGAGGCCGCTTTCTCTGTCTGTTTGCCACCGCGTTGTGTCCTAACAGTACATCCCCCTTCCACCAACCGCCCCTAAACCGGGCCGGGTTTGTCCGGATGTTTACGATGAAATGCTGACACCAAATGAGGTGCGCATAAACCTGACACCGGCTCCCATGATTGGTCCTCGGGCCCATATCCTTTCCACGCCACGAGGTACCAGAGCTTACCCCTGCTCCATTTGGAATCCCTGATGCCCTCGACCTCATACTCCATGTCAGCACCCACCACGTCCGGAGATGGAACAGGCCGCTTGGCCGCGTTGGCCGGCTTGAGAAGAGACACATGAAACACCGGATGGATCCGCATATTGCCCGGTAGTTCCACCCGCATCGTTACAGGGCTGATGCATTTCTTGATTCTGTAAGGTCCGATGAATCGTGGATGGAACATGCTGTGCTTGCGGAATCTCAGGTTTCTTGAGGAGACCCATACGTAATCTCCCTGTCTGTATAGCGGACCCGGCCGCCGTCTCCTGTCGGCATACGCCTTGTATGTCTCTTTGGCTTCCAACAAACAACGTCTGGTCCTCCGAAGCGTTTCCTTGATGTGAGCCACCCTCTTGTTGGTTACAGGCACCCCGGAGTTGGCCACAGGATGTGACAATGGGAGGAACCGGGGATGGTGACCATAGGAGCAGTAGAAAGGCGACACCTTTGTGGAGCTGTGAGTGGCGTTATTGTATGCGATTTCAGCAAGCCATAGTAAATCCACCCACTCCTCCTTGCCCTGGTTAGCAAAACATCTGAGATACTGTTTCAGAGTTTGGTTGAGGCGTTCTGTTTGGCCGTCTGTCTGGGGGTGATAACTGGTGGATAAGGCCGTTGTCACGTGAAGAGCCGAACACCAAGACTTCCAGAAACGGGCAGTGAACTGGGATCCACGGTCCGACACGATCACACTGGGTAGGCCATGGACGCGCACTACCTCCTTCAGGAGGATGACTGCCAGTTGACCCGCTGTAGGTACCCCTTTGCAGGCGACGAAACGACCCATCTTGGTGAGGTAATCCACCACAACCAGGATGGCTGTACACCCTTGGTCCTTTGGCATGCCTACTATGAAGTCCAAGGAAATGCGTTCCCATGGCCGTACCGGGGTTGGTAGAGGTCTAAGGAGTCCCTGGGGTTGCCGATGATCCGATTTCATGGTTGCGCATACCGAGCAAGTTGTGACCCATCCACGAACATCAGCTCTAACTGAGGGCCACCAAAACTGACGCAACACATAGTCCAGCGTCTTTTCCAGTCCGAAGTGTCCAGCGCTAGGTGACTCGTGACACCAGACGAAGACTTGTTTCCTCAGTCTTGACGTGGGAATCAGGATGCAACCGCCCTTTACTGGTATCCCGTTCTTAACCCTCCATTCCTCGTGTCTTCGGAGCCATGACTTCCACTCGAAGGTGCGGATCCCTCTTTGGATACCACTGAGGAAAGCCCCCGGCTGGATCGCTCCTACCACTACTTCTGGAGAGATGATAGGCCTGATGGTTGGCGAGGGTCGCTCCATACCGCTGGACTGTCTAGATAAAGCATCAGCTTTCTTGTTGTCTACCCCCGGCTTGTACTTGATGGTGAAGTGGAAACCGGAGAAGAACTGCATCCACCTCAGCTGGCGTGGCGACAGTTGTCTGGCCGCGGTCATGAACTGGAGGTTCCGGTGGTCTGTGAACACCATGACCACGTGTCTGGCCCCCATCAGCAGGTGCCTCCATTCCGTGAAGGCCTCTTTAATGGCCAACAGTTCCTTCTCGGCTACATGGTAATTCCTCTCGGCGGAGTTAAGCTTCCTGGACATGAAAGCCACAGGATGTAGCACTCCTGTCCCGTCCCTCTGCGAGAGGATGGCCCCTACCGCCAGATCAGAGGCGTCCGCTTATACTATGTACTGTAGTTCTGGGTCAGGATGGGCCAACACCGGAGCAGAGATGAAGGCTTCTTTCAATGCCTCAAACGCTCCCTGTGCGCCTGCGTCCCACAGAAAGGTAGTCGATTTCCTCAGTAACCGAGTGATGGGAGTTACCATACCCGAAAACCCCTCGATAAACCTCCTGTAAAAGTTGGCAAAGCCAAGGAAGCTCTGCACCTCTTTAACATTCCTAGGGGACGGCCAGGCTACAACGGCCTTCACTTTCCTTTCGGCCATCGTTTGGCCATTGGGGCTTAACATCACCCCCAAGAACTCCACTGTGGTGACGTGAAATTCACATTTGCTGAGCTTACAGTATAGGGAGTTTTCCCTGAGTATCTGCAGGACTGTTGACACGTGTTTCACATGTTCTTCCATGTTCTCTGAATACACCAGAATGTCGTCTAAGTAGACGACGACGTAGACGTCCAGTATGTTTCTTAACACGTCGTTCAGGAAGAACTGAAACGCCGCAGGGGCATTACAAAGCCCAAAGGGCATCACCTTGTATTCAAAGAGACCGTATCTCGTCTTGAAAGCGGTCTTCCATTCGTCGCCTCCACGCATACGAACGAGGTGGTAAGCCCCTTTCAAATCCAACTTGGTGTATACTTTTGCGCCCTTGACTTGCTCCAGGAGGACGTTAATGAGTGGCAGGGGGTAGCTGTTCTTCACTGTAATGGCGTTCAAGGCCCTAAAATCCACGCAAGCGCGCAATTCTCCATTGGCTTTTGGGATAAAGAAAAGAGGGGAGGCCGCGGGGGACTTGGAAGGTCTTATGAACCCCAACCTAAGCATGTTATCCAAATAGGAGCGGAGGTGGATGTTCTCGGGCTCCGATAGCGCATACAATCTCCCGCTAGGGATGTTAGCCCCAGGAACTAAATCGATTTGACAATCATAGTCCCTGTGCGGAGGAAGCGTCTCCGCTTGCATATCATCAAAAACGTCCTGGTATGTCAGATAAGCTCTGGGGAGTGTTGTTTCTTTTTCGGCTGCCGTGGCCACCTCGTACCCCTGTGCTTTCTCCGGTTCTGTGCACCATGAGGACCTGCAGAACTGGGAACAGAACGGAGAATCCATCCGTATGTTGAGAGTTTCCCAGTCGATGGAAGGGTTGTGTTTCCTCAGCCATGGCAACCCTAAGATGACTCCATACTGCGGGGCTCGAATGATATTGAAGTCCATGACTTCAAGGTGTTGTGGTCCATAGCATGTCTCCAGATTCCCCGTGTGGTGACTGACGGGCCCAGAAACCAACCTGCGCCCGTTCACCGCATAAACATCCTCGGGTATCGAACAGGGTAGAAGCGGGACCCCTATTCTTTCGGCCTCTTTCTCATCCATGAACAACCCCGTGGCCCCAGAATCCACCATCGCTGAGATAGAGACCCACTCCTCCTGCACCTTGACACGCATTGGAATGAATAAATGACTGGAACTGGTTAAGTCGCGCCGCTGTATGGAAGGGATGTATCCATGACTCCTGGAATCCCCTTCTTTGTTCCGGGAGTCCGTTAGTTTTCCGCCTTCTTTTCCACCGTCGCGGTGGACAGTCGGTTGGGGCGTGCTTGTCCTGTTCTCGGTTTTACTGGACACTCGCGGACGTAGTGCCCCTTCTTTCCACAGTACAAACAAAGGCCCTGTTTCCTGCAAGATTCTTTCTCGGTCGCAGTTAGGCTGGCTCTGACCGCCCCGATATCCATGGGTTCATTCCGAGGAGCAGGAAGCGATTCGGTGGAACCAGGGTGGCCCTGAGCGGAGGGGGGCTTGTCCTTCCTTGTCCCACCACCACGGCGTTCGCTTAATCGATGTTCAAGGCGCAGTGCAAGACTGATCAGGTCTTCGCAATGCGCGGGTTGGGGGTCAATCTGCGCGATCACGTCCATCAGCTCCTCGCTCAGACCCTGGTGGAATAGTGCTGTTTGTTTGGCCGGTGGCCATTTGGTTTCCGCGATAAGACGCCTGAACGCGTTCAGATATTGGACGAGGCCCGTGGACCCCTGTTTCAGCTGTAGTAATTCACGGTCCGCTGTATAGGAATCAGCTCGTCTGTCGAATACTTTGACAAACTCCTCCTGAAACGCTTCCCAATCGTACAGCATTGGGTCGTCCCTGCTCACCAAAGGCACAGCCCATTGAGCCGCGTTTCCTGCTAAGTAAGAAATCATGAAAGCCACCCGTGCCTGATTAGTCGGAAAGGACTTGGGTTTACATGAAAAATGCAGCGCCACCTGCGTTATGAACACCTGAACCGTAGACGGGTCACCGCTGTATCTTTCTGGTGTGGCCAATGGTATAGCGACCGGCATTTCCAACACTACCGCAGCTTGTGGTCCTGTGCCATGAGTCCCTGCATTGAACGGATTACGCTGTACATGGTCCATTCTTGCCTTTAGGTCAGCGGTTTCCTGACGGGATGCGGCTAGCTCTGTCTGTACGTCGAGTAGGGCGGCCAACACGTCGTCCATGGCTGCCATTAGTCCTTCCTCAACCAGGAGGTGGATTAAGGTGATACGGTCGGATATTATGTAACCCCCCTGAGTACCTCGGGGTTGAGTGGTGTGCAGCCTTATGGCCTTGCTTTTCATACAGATTTACAGAGACGTATAATGCGGAGATTAACCAGGGTTTAATCAAACAAGTGAGTACATGAAACCCCACAAAGCCGTTGATACAGAGCAGGCGGTGTAGAAGCCGATGCTATGGGCGTCCAACCGTCCTCTGCACGACTGCCGGTCCCGACAGCCACCCAACAGAGGACACCGTGCTAAGTAGTGGCCGGCAATGCCACTCGAAGAGGGTTTGTGATGGTAAGGACAGATTAATCCCTAGTTCGTCCTCTGCAGCGATGCCGGTCCCGACATCATCCAACAGAGGGCAATTGGAAAGGTTTCCGTGAAATTAAGGGGTTTGCCCACGCGTTCGATAACCCTCGAACGGGGATTGAGGTTCTTAATACTCTTGGGACGAGTTTAATAGTCACTCGATACCCTCGAGCGGGGACTGCGGTGAGTTTGGCGGTTTCGCTCTTACTGTCCGCTCGAACCCTCGAGCGGGGACAGGGAGCCGCCGCGCTTCAATGCGCTAGTTCTGTTGCTCGAAACCCTCGAGCGGGGACAGTGAGTTTGAGGCGCTTCAATGCGCGAAGTCGTTGCTCGAACCCTCGAGCGGGGACAGGGGCTGATGCGCTTCGATACGCGAAGTCAATGCTCGAACCCTCGAGCGGGGACAGGGGCTGAGGCGCTTCAATGCGCGAAGTCAATGCTCGAACCCTCGAGCGGGGACAGGGGCTGAGGCGCTTCTCAGCGCAAGGAACAAGAGTCGAGTGAACGTCTCTCCAGAGGTACGGCTCACCTGGTAGTGGCATAGATTCCGACTGTGGTCCCGAAAATATCCGACGGCTGTCTCTGCATCCCGGTCCGTTTTATGCCGGCACTTCCGCGTGCATGCCTCGCGCATGCGCCGCGCACAGCATGATGGGTAACGTAGTTCCCGCCGGGGTTTGTATGGGGGTTGTAGTCCGAAGATCGAAGAGGCCGCTTTGTCTGTCTGTTTGCCACCGCGTTGTGTCCTAACAGAGGGGAGGTTGCGGCGGAGAGCAGAGGGCCTAGTTAGCGACCGGTGAGCATTGCCGCCCGCGCGGCGGAGGAGGGCGGATTGTGGAGCCGGAGGGCAGCACCCTGCATGGCCAAACTGCGCTGGAGGGCTGAGGACCGCTCCCTGGTGCCTACGGATCGGAGGTCGGCAGCCAGCTGGAAGTGATGGCGAGGAAATCTGGCCCCCCGATCAGTCCTGAAAGTCTGGGGGCTAGCTGCTGGACACTGTTCATTCCCCTGGCAGAGGGGTGGTCGGAGGACACAGACAAATCAGAGGGTCCCCTCCTGGGTATTCGCCCGCTGGACTTTGTGACTCCCCCCCCGCTCTTGGCCTCACTGTTTTGTCACCCTGGAACATGGAAGCGGAGAGGGTGTTATAGCTGAGCACGACTGCTGACCCGCGGGGGGCTGCACTTGGGAGGCCCAATGAACGACCGGAGGAGTCTGCCAGCACTGGAGCTATGGCGTGGGTGACGCCTGGAGAGTCGGAGAAACCTGCGGAGGCCCACGGGACTGCCCCCTTTGCTCTGGACTTGCTTGCGGGCTACTGGAGGGCGTGTCGCACCCCGACCAGGTTACGGCCAAAGGATTAGGCGCGCCCCCACCAGCGAGAGACCCCAGACCATCTCTGTGACAAACGCGCGGGGGATCTTACCCCCATGACATCCCGCCATGGGAAAACTTAAAGGTAGGCAAGATGGGGTTCAACAACAGTCGGACACTGAACTACCGGGACGTGGCGAGCAGGAAGAGCAGGAACAACCACACGACCCACCCATACAGTTGCAACTGGACAAGATCTTGGCGGCGATAGCGGACTCCAGGGCGGCGCTGCAGCAGGATATAGCGCAGGTGGCCAAGGGCCTGGGTCTCTTGCGGGCAGACCACGGTAAACTCGTGGATAGGGTTACAGCGGTAAAGGGCACTCTACAGTCCATTGAAACAACGCATAACGACCTCAAGACCACTATGTCCGGTGTGCTGGACCGAGTTGAAGCGCTGGAGAAAAGGGCGGAGGAGGTAGGACGCAATCGCCGAAACAATGTCCGCATAGTGGGTTTGCTGGAGAAAATGAAGGGGAACGATATGGTTCAATACCTGGAGACATGGCTAAAGTCGATAGTGGCTCCGGAGGGTCTGTCGTCCTTTTATACGCTAGAAAGAGCTCACAGAGTGCCTGCCAGACCGCCTCAGCAAGGGCGTCCCCCCGGCCGGTGGTGGCGAGGCTGCTAAACTACCGTGACAGAGACCTCCTGCTACAGAGGGCACGAGCGGATGGTCCCTACCAAGTGGGAAACAGTAAAGTAAATTTCGGAGGAATTTGGTGAGTTACTGGTGGTGGCGCCAGAGAGCAGAACCAGAGAGACGGACCGCCGACCAGAGCGGAGCGGAGCGGGAGGCTTGCCGCCAATATCACGATCAAAAGAACCCCCGCCTGCCCACCGGACCATCGGGCCCCCGCAGCGCGACCCGCAGCGCAGCAGGCAGTCCAAGCGGCGGTATCAGCCCGCAACCTGCAGCGACGACCAAACCGAGATCAAGCAGTCGGGTCTCTCTATAGCGCGGAGCTGAGAGAAGCGGAGCAGGAGCGGAGCAGGAGGCTCGAAGGCAACTCCACGACCGAGAGTTACCCCGCCTGTTCGCCAGCCTGTTGGGCCCCCGCAGCGCGATCCGAAGCGCAGCAGGCAGCCCAAGTGGTGGTAATCAGCCCGCAATCTGTCGACGACATCCAAAACGAGACCAAGCACTCGGGTCTCTATAGCGGAAAACGCAGTGCGCGGGCGGCCCCAGCGGCGAACACGGCCTGCACAGCTAAAGGCCTGCCGTCGATCGGTGGAGTGGAGGAAACCGAGGAACGGATCGAAGCGGATCGGAGTAAAAGGAGAAGACCTGAAAAAACACTCCGATGTGCCAGTGTTACGCCAGCATCAAAGTGGCTCGAAGCATTAGTATAAAGCTCCAAGACCTGGTGGAATCTGAGGCAGGGGACTGCCAACTTGAACGGAAACCTCCTGCAATAGGACGGTGAGAGGGGCACCTGGGACTCGGGGAAAGGGGTGGCGGTGACTTGAGCGGTCAGTACTACCATCCCCCGCCCCAGCAACCCCCCCAAAGCGCCCCACACCTCCAAAGAGTATCCACTCAACCACTTAACTCACGCCCAGAGGGATTCTAACACCTCCTTATAGCCCATTATCCTCCTGATAGCACGTGGGGTAGCCCAAAATACCCCCCCCCCCCCCGAGAAGACGGAAAAACAACCGCCCCAGGACAAGGTAATGGCTTACAAGAAATTGAGGTCGCGAACCATCTTCATGAAACGAATGGGAACTGAAGAGGCAATCAGAAAGTCCTCCAATAAAGCGGTGAAAAGTGGATGGATAACAACGACTCCGGCAATAACCAATTATTTTTCCTCACTTACCATCAAAGGTCAAATAGAAAGTCAACCGCAAAAAGAGGGAATAAAACCCGAGTCGAAGGAGGGTGGAGAAGATAAACTGGGAGCTTCACAGGACGAATCAGGTGATCAAAACCTAACAAACCCCGTATTTGAACCTGAACAAAAAATCAGTCCATCAGTTATAGAGGAATCCCCCTTGGAATCTGACTCATCTGGCCTAACTACTCCGAGTCCATTAAATATCCAACGTAGTACGGACTGTAACAACCTACGTCCAGAAACAATTGTTAAGGAGGACAATAAGAAGCTCGAACCACACATAAGGCCAGATGAGATATTCACCAGTACACTACAAAAATCCCCGGATCGAGAAGTAGATCTCGAATACTCACCAGACCTCTACATGTTCAAATCTACCAGCTTAACTAATTATAACACTCCTGTGTCTAAGTCACTTTTTACCTTGCAAGAAATCTTAGAGTCTGTCCTTTCACTCTTAGGTCACATTCTGGAGAATTCAGACCAAACTCTTGACGTCCAAATAGGAATTTTAAAATTCCTAGTAGAAGAAAAAAGGAAAAAAGATCACACCGAGCCAATAACAACACAAGAAACGCCAAAACATTCAAGAGGCAATAAGTAACAACAATACCACCAACACGCTGAAAGTCCAGGGAAAAAGTGAAATCGGTACTCAAACGAGAGGAATATTATATAAGGGAACTCGGAATAACCACCAGGAATCAACAATATATTCCCTAAAGAAGCTCTTTAGAGAAGATCCAATTAATACCCATAACCAATATCCTATTTTTACTAACACCAAAAATAAACTAATAACGTCCAAATCGGTGACTGATCAAGGAATGAAGGCTAACATTATCCTTGACGGCGAACAAGCTAAGAATATAGAAAAAACCAAGAAGGAGCTGGGAAAAAAAGAGGAAAGTCGCAACGAAGAATCAAAAAGAAGAAAGCGCGTAGGCTCAAATTCCAGAAAGTAATAATCTCTTCTGCATCCCAGCACGATCAAGAAGAAAGTACGAAAACACCGACTCCCACAAAGGGAATAAACCGAAACGTGGTTATAAACGCAGACAATAAAACTCCTCAACAAAACATCATTTTAAACCCAAGAGCCGAAGAATTTCACCTTAATCCAACAATCACAGGGTTAAGGGAGCGCTTTAAAGGGCCAGAAGACCATGACAAAAAAGCCCCATCCGGGGAAGAAACATCGTCAAAACACTTACAAATAACAGAGCTCTTTCCTACAGATAATGTCCCACTAAATCGAGGTAAAATTGTTAACCTCCTCCAACGTATTATTCCGTTACAAACCTTAACAAGCAAAGAAATCGATTTAGTAATATTCCCAGATAAAGAAAATACCAAAATAGCGGTGGTAGTATTTTGGTCATCGGTGTTACCAGGGATCATCTTAAGAGAACAGGAGACCCTACATAAATGTGGCTATGATTTGATCCCAGCACAGGAAATTACAGTCAACAATCCAAAAAAATGGTTCAAAGGACCTTTATGGAAAAAACCCCATATTCAAAATAAAACTACCTACAGTACTGAAGACTCAGCAACAAATTCAAATTTAAATCAAAATCTAAAGATCTCAGTGAAGAATGGAGAAAGAGAAGTTTGGAGCCACGACGCAGAAGCAAAGGAAGCAGCAAAAACGCTCCAGTCATGGGCATGGATCACTGAGTCACTGAACGGTAGGAAAAACGCGAAGTTTACGACTCATACCGTTTAGCAACGGCCTTTAGATAACATCTTGGAACATGGCAGGGAAAACTACAGACAAAATGACGGAAGCCACAAAAAAATCGACCGTACATATTGGCATTGCAGGAAACCTGGTCAACAAAACCTTTTAACCAGGACGGATATTTTGTTTACGATACCCCCGCACAGGAAGCCAAACGGGGACACGCTAAGGGAGGGATAGCTATCCTATTAAGGGATGAGTATCTCTGGGCTCAAGAGATTGTTGACACAAAATCTAACCAATTCCAGTGTATAAAGATCAGGTTGGAGACTCACCCCTCAGACCCACAAAAAGGTTTATTACTCTTCAATGTATATGTTCCTCCCGGATCAAATAATGATGTCCAATTTGAGGAAATTTTCGACGCCATTCAGCAAACAATCGAAGCTCAATCCTATCTGCCATACCTGATCATGGGCGATCTCAATGGCAAAATATCAAACACTGAAATATCCAACTGGGCGAACTGGTACAAAGATGAAGTTCTAGAAATTCCGATGCCGACATTCCCGATCAGAAGCAGGGCTGACAAAAGGGGGAAAATGTTATTAGCGTCACTCCCAACACTAAATGGAATCATCTTGAACGGGAACGTGGAAGGTGACATCCCTGCATCCCACACAAGACGGGGAAATAGAACTTTTTCAATCTTAGATTATATGATTTGCAGTTTGGAGTCGTTTGAGTCCGCTTTACATTTTCGCACCTATTTTACTGAAGAGAGCGACCACGCAATCCTGTTATTACACACGCAATGGAAAATAAGAACCTGCTCATCCAGTAATATCATGTTCAAACATAGCACAATAGAGGCAAAAATAAATCAAAGGCGGGTCTATTGGAACTCAACCATGTTAGATAAAATAACCACCTTAATTGACACAAACCATCTTTTATCCATAGAATATTCCGCTGACCCAATAACAAACTTTGAATCCATCATCGAGAAACTAAACCAAGTTTTTCAAAACAAACTGCAACAAGCTGCACCAGTAAAGAATATAAATAAAAATAAAACTTTGAATTCATCAATTGCAAAAAGATTAAATAAACTTATTAGAGCACAATATGTGGACCGTTCAATTTCAAGACAGGCAGAAATTAATAAACTGAAAAATCAACTCAAGCGAGAAAAGCGTCGTCTAAAAAGAATAATGCAGGACAAAAACTGGGTCGACCTACAAATTGCGGCAAAACAGCGCAACCAACGATCCTACTGGTCATTAATCGCAAAGGAAACCGGCACAAAAAAGGTCCTGCAAGCCATCCCAGTTCCACGTCAAGAATGGGAAAACTACCTGACAGATTTGTATAGAGCAAACACGAGTAATGAAGAGGCTGATAACACTGGGAATAAAAGCGAAGGAAACAACGCTCCGATTGGAACCGCCTCCCCGTTTTCAATAGAAATGTACATCCGAAAGGCAAGATCTACAGGAGCCTCCGGCCCAGACCAAATACCAATCAAGGTCCTACAGGCAGACCCCAAGGGTTGGAGTAAGATGCTCTCTCCCCTTTTTAACTTCATCTTCAAAACAGGATCAGTCCCAAAATCCTGGAAGGGGAGTATCATAATACCGATTTTTAAAAAAGGATCAAGACATCAGGCTAGTAACTATCGCCAAATAGCATTACTAGATGCCACGGGGAAAATCTTCGCCGCCGAAGTATTGGACCAACTCAAAAATTGGGCATTTTCTCAGGACCTAATTCCCCTATATCAGGCCGGCTTCAGACCAAAGCACTCGGTTGTCGATAACATTGGGATATTACAAACAATCCTCGACAAATACGTTGTAGGAAAATCCCAGCCGGTATACGCAGCATTCATTGATTTTTCAACTGCATTCGACCGAGTTGACAGACCATCTCTCTGGAAAAAACTGAGGAAGCTAAAAATCCCAGAACAATTATTACAAACCATAATCACACTACATTCGCGCACGTGGTGTCAAGTGCAAATGGGGTGTGAAAAGGGCCTGACCAACATAATTCCAACAGCAAATGGACTCAAGCAGGGGTGCCTCCTAGCCCCCTTGTTATTCTCACTATATCTTAGTGATTTGCCTCAGCACCTGCAACAAGTGCCAAGTCTGCCTCCAAAGATCGCAACCCAAAACGTTCACGCCCTCTTATACGCAGACGACATCGTAGTGCTAGATCTCATGCCCTTCGGTCTGCAAAGACTTCTAGACACTCTGAACAAATATACCCAGGAAAACTTCTTAATCCCGAATCTCACTAAGACAAAAATAGTTTCCTTCTCAGGAAGAAAAAGAAGCACCAAATTTTGCTGGAGACTCGGCGGTGGAAAAATAGAAGAGACTGAGGAATACACCTACTTGGGCAGGATTTTCACTAAGACCTTAAAAAACAATTCACAGGTCAATAACCTGACCAGGAAATCCGAGGTGCACGCCGGAGCCCTTCAAAGACTAAATGCGGCCTCCGGTAACCAACATTTCTCATCCCTTCTTAAAGTATATAGTACAAAGATACCTCCAGTTTTATCATTTGCTTTGGAATATATTCCAATAAAACAGTGGTCATTCCTGGACCAAAAAGAAGGGAAGATACTGAGGAAAATGCTGAAGGTATCACAATCCACCCCAGTACAAGCTCTTCGCCTCGAATTCTCAATCACGAGTTCCTACTCAAGAGCCATCGCAAATGTCATCAGGTGGGCATATAACCTGCTGCACGCAAAGGAAGGATCTCTCCGTTCTCTACTTAAATCCGAGACCTTCGACTGTGATGCTTCGAAACAAGTATTCTTCAGTAATATGTCCACTGCATTTAAACTGGCTGAGATAAATGCAAACTTGTTGCTTACATGGACCCCATCACAATTGAAACTCTTTTTAAAATGTTTTACTTCCAGACTCAGTTATGATCTTGATTTTTCACACTGCGCCAAGTTGACTCTGTATAAAAGCTTTGCGGAAACAATTGCACCTAAGCAAGTACAACAATACATAGCCTTTAATCTCTCGCATGGCGCAAAGAGATCAATTACCCTGTTACGGCTCGGCATTTTACCAGTGCTATCTTTAACATCAAGTTGGCACTCAAACGGAACTTCATTATGTAACCTCTGTTATGGAGGGGAGCAGGATGTAGAACATCTTTTATTCACATGCCCTAATCAAAAAGTAGTGGCAGCTAGGACAAAACATCTGTATCCTATATACATTAATTGCCGTATCACTACCGTAAAGGACTTGATCACTGTATGCAAATTTCCCCCCACCGAATTAGTTTGTTATAACTTTTATAAATTTATAAAACCTTTTTTAGCTTTGTACTAATATGAAATATTTTAAAAGTACTTGTAACTGAATTTTATCGTATAATATTTGTGGTCCTCAGTAGAGTACCAAAACAAATAAAATAAACTTGAAACTTGAAACTTGTAAAGTAAATCTGTTCCCAGATTACACTTACGAAACTCAACGGCGCCGGGCCTCCTTCCTGGCTGTCAGGAGAGAACTGAGGGAAGAAGGCCTCCAGTACTCGTTGTTATTTCCAGCCAGACTGCGAGTCATAGTGGATGGCTCGACAAATTTTTTTGACACCCCGGATGACGCCTGTGCCTGACTGGAACTGTACCGAGCAGGGAAGGATGGCACGGAGCAGAGAGCACGGACTCCCACGGACCTCCTACATCAGAGGAAGTCTGGAAGGCCACGATGTCGGCAGCGGAGCCTGAAGAGACCACTACCGCGGGAAACAGAGGCAGAGCGCCGGGATGCGCTGGAAGCGGTGACGGCGCTGTCGAGCTCGCAGGGGCGACGATCTCCAGAAAGTACTGACTCTGTCAAGGATAAAGATGGGTCAGACGTGGAACAGTCGGAGACAGACAGCTCACGGCTGCCGGAGGTCACGCTGGCAACAGCAGACGGAATGCTGGACGAGGGCTGAGAAACCTATGGGGCTGATCGTGGCGAGCCGTCATGGACTTGCTGAATTCGCTGCTGCAGGTTTGGGGTAGGGGTGGGTGGGGGGAGGAAGGGGGAGACCGCTGAGGGACTGTTTAGTCGAAGTGCGATTAGACCTGAGGAGGTAGCCCGCTTGCGAACCTGGAACTAAAACATACTCCCCAGTGCGCATTATTGAAAGTACTTTGGCTCTGTTTTGTTCGAGGGAGATGTCTGAGGGGCCTATTTTTAGAGGGCTCAGTTGAACGGCGAGATCTGGAGGAGTAGGGTGGCTGCCTGTTGGTTTACGGCCCCCCCCTCATTGCCCTTAAGGCATGCCCGCAGTGCCTGCTGCTGGGCTTAGCAGTTGTCTGTTAGCTATCATGGTTTGGATGGGAACTAGATGGGAGTTGCTAGGTCCTGTTCTTGGGGGGAGGGGGGGATTGGGATGTTCAAAGGGAAGTTTGGGGCACATATTCACCGATGCAGTATCAGGAGTAGGATTTCGATTTCACAGGAAACTATGGGAGAATAGGTGATGTAGCTAATTTGAGATGTATAACCTGGAATGTGAGGGGTCTTCATACTATGACAAGACGGCATAAGATTCACGCATATCTGGTTTGCAGGGGAGTACACATTGCGCTACTCCAGGAGACACACTTAACGAAGCCTGAAGGGATTACATTGCAGCGTGGGTGGCGGGCCAGGTTTACAACACTACATACTCTGCGTTTGCTAGGGGGGCATTGATTTGGATCACAGCGGGGCTCCCTTTCCAGCTGACTGGGCAGACGGTAGACCCTGAGGGCAGATTTGTGGCCATCATCGGGAAACTGCGAGGCAGGGATGTTGCCTTCTGTAGTGTATATGCCCCTAATGTTGATCAGTTGAGCTTCTTGGCGCGGATGTCTGGGTCTCTGGCACAATACCTCGCGAGCCCTCTGATGATGGGGGGAGACTTCAATTCCATTACGGATGTCTTTCTGGATAGATCGCATCCCCCCTTGGCCTATTCCCCGATCCATCGCCTGACCAAAGGTAGGCTGGATTGGCAAACGCGATGGGGGTTAGTGGACGCTTGGCGTGCACAACACCCAGGAGACCGAGACTACTACTACTTTTCCGGCATGCATGAACTACACGTAAGATTGGACACGGTGCTGTGCTCCCCCACAGTAATGCCTGCTATTGTGCGTACTGAATATCTAACCAGAATGATATTTGACCATAACCCATTGCTGGTCACCATGCAGTGGATGACTGAGACCTCGTGTGTCCCCACTTGGAGACTATGCCCTGAAACGTTGGATGACCCGCTCTTCCACGCTGCGTTAGAAGAGGGTATTGTTCACTATTTTGTGGAAAATGCAGTTACGACTGCAACGAGAGCAACAGAATGGGATGCCTTCAAGGTGGTTGTCAGGGGGCTCTGCATAGGGAAGCATGCAGGAGTGCAGAAGGTACCCTTAGGGGATCTAGACAAAGCTGACGGTGCACTATGCGAGATAGAATGTTCAAGGCCTGGCCACCCTGAACTACAGGGAAGCGGTGGCAGCAGCAGTGGAGCGCTTACGTTGTTTTGACCATAAGGCTTACACGATGAGAGCCCATGCGGAGGGAGATAAAGCGGGGACCTTGCTGGCCTGGTTGGCCAACCCTGCAAAAAGAAGTTCCCCCATCCTGGCCCTAGAAACGGAGGGAGATGTAATGTAATGTAATGTAATGTAATGTATGTATACTTGTAAAGCGCACTGTTACCTCGTTACGTGGCGTCCTGGCGCTGTATACCGCTGGGGAACCCGTCCTGGCTTTCCCTGTGAGAGGGCACCCCAAGGTGAAGCCAGGCATCCCCGGCGTTGCTGGGGCCGTTGTGGAGATTAAGCAAGCTATTGCCCAGAGTTGCAGAGTGGGACCCATGGTTAGCGTAGGCACCTAAGCGAGAATTATCGAGTCTGCGGACATTGACCCAAGACCCTGCCGCGTCGGGAATTAAACCCTGGTCCCAGGCCGACCTCTGCTTCAGGGTCTGCCGCTTCTAACCGGTGAGCCACACTTCTCCACATGAGGTGGTTAATACCCAAAAGGAGATTCTGCAGTGTTTTACACGCTACTATGGAGCCCTCTATAAAAGCAAGTTAAGGGCTGATGACCCTGCCATCGATACCTTCCTGGATGACCTGCACCTACCAGGGCTTGATCCGGAACAAGAGAAAGAGCTAGGTAAAGACATAGAGGTGGGAGAAATTCAAAGTGCCATTAAACATATGACCCGCAAACAAAACCCAGGGGTTAGACGGGTTACCCATTGAATTTTATGGGAAGTATATTGACTTATTGGCGCCGAGACTCCAGAAAGTCTACAGGGAGGCGAAAGAGTTATGTCAGTTGCCCCAATCTATACGAGAGGCGCTGGTGATCCCCCTGCTAAAACCAGGGAGGGAAGGTAAAGATACGGCCTCTTATAGGCCACTGTCGATGTCAACAACCGACTACAAAATACTGAGCAGCATTCTGGCATCCCGACTGCTACAATATATGACCACGCTAGTCCACGAGGATCAAGCTGGTTTCATATCGACGCGGAACACGACCACAAACATCAGACGATTGGTTCGCTTGCTGGAGGAAGACCACCCAGAGGCGACTAAACCGATGATACTGTCGATAGATATCGAGAAAGCTTTTGATAGTTTAGAGTGGGGATATTTATACAACGTGATGGGACACTTTGGCTTGGGGGGAGACTACCTGCAATGGATGAGGGTCTTGTACACGTCGGCGGTGGCCAGAGTGAAAGTAGGCACGTTGGTATCACCGCAATACCTAGTAGAACGAGGAACGAGACAAGGGTGCTCGTTATCCCCGTTATTGTTTGCCTTGGCTGTGGAACCCCTCGCGATTACGATTCGGACGGGACACCACTACGGGGGATTGGAGAGCAGAGGGGGACAACAGTATATATCGCTATATGCGGATGATTTACTGCTCTTCCTTGAAGATGCTGACAGGGCAATGACGCAAGCTGAAAGCTTGCTCTCGGACTTTGGGGAAGTCTCAGGCCTGAGAGTAAACTGGTCCAAGACGTGTCTATTCCCAGCGAGACGGGGGAGACCCGGCCCAACGTGGCCCGAGCGGTGAGATGGGAGCCCACCTGCTTGAAGTACCAGGGAGTACACATATACCACAAGGCAGCGGACCTGCTGGGGGGGAAAATAGACCGTGGCGTGAGAGCGCTGAAGAGCGGTATGGCCTTTTGGGCCGCTCTCCCGTTGCCGGTAACGGGCCTCGTGGCCCTCTTAAAAATGATATCGCTCTCTCATTTCTTATACTATTTTCGGACGTTGCCAGTGTGGATACTGAGTTCCACTTTCAAATTGTTGAAATCGCTAATAGTGTCTTTCCTCTGGGGGGTAGGTAGGCGTAGAGTTGCACAGGCAACGCTTATACGGCCCAAAGCTGAGGGTGGATTGGCAGTCCCAGACTTTGAGTTATACTATTTAGCAGCCCAACTGCAGATCTTCACACAAGAAGTAGCCAGAGAATTTAGAGGACCGGACCATATGAGGGACAGAGGGCTACCACGCCATGTCCTCTCGTTTATAGCCTTGCAGCAGAAGTTAGACCTCAGGGGTCTTCTACCGGAGGAGAACACGCTTAGACTTTGTTGGAACCGTTCTCAGCGCAGGGCGGGAGTACTGCACCCATATGCACCCGAAATACCGCTTGGAATGGTAACAGCGCTGCCGCACGGCGGCGACTGGTCGCCTTTGCAGATTTGGGAGGAGTCGGGACTCCAAATGTTGGGGGACCTGTACGAAGATGGGGTCATGCTTCCCTACCAGACGCTCCAAGAGAGGTTTGACCTCCCATGGGGAGGTTTCTTATTACACGCAGCATTAGCGAGAGCAATACAGGCGCACTGGCGAGAAGGTCTTCTGGAGCCACAGACATCGATGGCTTGCCAGTATACCATGATGGCTGCTGGGACTTTCAAAGCAGTCACTTGTCTGTACTCCAGAATGCTCAATGAAGGTTTAGAGCCCCTGACCACACTGAAAGGAAAGTGGGAGACGGATCTAGGAAAGGATATCCCTGACACAGCATGGGCGCAGATAGTGCGGAGAGCCTGGAAGAGCACGAGGAACGCAAGGTTCCAGCTAGTACACTTCTATATACTCCACAGAGCATATTTAACACCGGGGAAAATCTAGAAATACTTTAAAATAGCAGAGGCAGCATGCCCCAGGTGCACAAGAGCTGGGGTGGAATTGGACCATATGTTGTGGTCCTGTCCGGCGCTGGGACTGTATTGGGAGGAGGTGGGAGATACCCTGAATGAGATGGCACCTGACGTTTGATATGGCTGTTAGCGTCTTGCATTGGTTCCCCCACACATCCAAGAATAAGACCACGAGCAAATTTCTGGACATGGGGCTTATACTGGCGAAACGTGAAATCATGAAGCATTGGAAGGCAACAGTGGGTCCCAGCAGTAAACGCTGGAGAGGCGAGTTTCTAAAATGGGCTGCCAGTGAGAGCGCGTTGCGATATCAGCTGACGCATAGGCGAAACGATGATAAAGCATTAGAAGCAGCAACGGCATGGGAGACCTTAGTGCAGGCACTGCGAGAGTATGAGTTGCAGAAAGACTGAGCAGGCTGGGTCACGAATTACAGGACGGCCCCGAAACATGACAGGTACATCACACGGGGCAATACATAGTCACTCCTGGAAATGCACGATGCTGTGAGAGAGAATACGGTTGTACGCATCGGTGATGGGGATGGGGGCTTTGGGAGGAGGGAGGGAGAGGGGAAAGTTCTAGTAGAAGGGAGTAGAGGGGCCAATTTCAAAAAGGCTGTGTTTTGTTTGGTGCACTAAATGTAAAAGAGCTGGTAGACCAACGCAATATGTAGGGAATAGCGGATGGGAGGTCTAAGATCACCTCTACAGGGTCAATATAGCAATTGTTATATAATTGTTTTATGTATGTTTTGTGCAGAAAACCAATAAACTCTGTCTATAAAAAAATGAAGCACGATCAGGCGAGATTTTACTTAAACCACTGACCTCCTCCACAATAGAGAAAAAGGCCACATTTATGAGGATAGGTCTGCAGCATAATAACAATCAATAGATGACTTCAAATAAATCTACTAATATAATAGAAGGATCTAGGGGCAGAGTTACAAGCCTCTTGCAACACTTTTGCACCACTGTGGCGTCACTTTTGTGACGCGCTGGCATAAACACTGCGGCCAATTTAAAACGTGACGCATCTAGGGAGATGTGTCACGTTGTAAAGCACTGCGTCACATTATACCTGCGTCAGGTATAATGTATGCAGGGTGGGCGTTCCCACGCAGGAAAGCCTTGTAGAAGTGACACAGGAAAAGCTACAAGATTTCTCTGTACCACTTCTAGGATGCCACTGCATCAAAACCTTACGCCTGCTTGAAGCAGGCATAAGGAGTGACGCAGTATAATGAGTATAGATCTCCCCATGCATTGCTGGAGTTGCTTCGTGCTTGTGACACTACTCCAGCAATGCGCGACTTTTGGGCCAACAAATGTGTCAGAATTTATGACACTTCTGTCAAACCTTGCGCCATGGTGCGCCGTATTGTAAATGTGACGCATTCATGGTAGCGCAAGGGTGTCGCAGGCTGGCACAGGGAAGCTGACGCATCTCTACAGATGCGTCTGTTTCTTGTAAATCTGCCCCCCAAAGTCTACCCTTCCCATAAATTACCCAAGTACCAAGAATTCACACATACCTAGTTCATATTTTTCCTCGCACATCTCCTTGTCACAACACATCTTCTTCCAAATCACCAACCTCTCAGAGCTGTCCACACCTTAACCTGCTTTCCAGCGCAAAAAAAGTTTTGCGCTGGAAAGTAAATAGCAAATCTTTGTGACACTAACCCAGCGCAAAATGTTTGTAAATCTCCCCCTTTGTGTGCTGTCCATCGAGTAGTGCTCATTCTGAATATTATAGGTGGAGGAAACAGATGGCTGATTAAAACGTAATGAAGTACTAATGGGCATTGATGAGCACTTTTTTCTGAAATGTTCATCACAATAGTCAAATAAAAAGTTAAAGTACATAAGAAATGCAAATCATTTAACATTATCATTAAAACAGTTTTACAGCATGCTGTGCGTATTTGGCCCTTCAATGATCATGCTCAAAATATGATGCTTTTCTTTAACTTTCAAAAGAGTGCCTCGGTCGATCTGAGACAGCGTTAGAGAGAGGGTGTATGCAGAGGGAAGGGATGAGAGAGCATATAGTGATTGTTGTAGGAGCTGTTGTCTAGAAGCGAGCTGATAAGGTGTGAGAGGAAGTGATCCAAGTGAAAGTGGAGGAAGGAAGAACAGAGTAAATGGTGAGAGAGGAAGAGAGAAATGAAAGAGTGAGAAAGGGGAAGTTTAGAGTGTAATGTCAGACAAAAGGGCAGAGGGAAGGAGCAAGATTGAAAGTGTGGGAGATATGAGCAGACAGATAAAATGAGAGCTGAAAATAACTCAAAGTGTAAAAATGGTAGAACAGACGGATGAGTAACAGAGAAGAAGAGCAATGAGAGAACGTCCACTGATGTGGTCAGAGACAGAGTACTTGTAGGATCAGAGAAAGTAAAAGAACTGATTAAGAAAGCCCGGGTGGATGGGTCAGAGAGAAGGATGGAACTAAAGGTTGAAAGAAGAACTCAACTGAGTGATAGGATGATGCAGATGCAGTGGGCAGGGTGATAGGATGAGAGAGAAAAATGGGAAGAGAAAAGAGAAAGTGATGGAAGGAGGATGAAAGCCAAGTTACAGTAAAAGAGAAGATATCATAGAACTAAAACAAGAGAAAAATGTGATGAGAGCAGCAACTGAAATGCACACAGAAGCAGACGAGGTCAGTGGCCAGTGGGTGAAAAGAGAGGTTATAGCTTGCAGACAGTAAGAAGGTCCAGATTTGCATTAGGCCAAGGCGAGTGTTTCCTAAACTCAGGCTGCTCCAGGTGAATTGGCCAAGAAGGCCTTGTTCTTAGCATCACATGGGAGACCAATAGAAAATATACTCGTTTTCCAGTGACAAATTTGGCTGATGGGAACTTGATGCCTTTGTCTAATTCACGTAAAAGTGGTATCATTAAACACAACTCTGCGATCGATAACTAGTCGGTGCAACCTCCTGGAGGACAAATGTACTTTAACAAATTAGAATGTTGAGTGTGTGTGTGTGTAACCTGAGGAGAAATTATTTTTATTTTCTATTTCTTCTTTTAAATATCTCCTAAAAGTAATCACATAATGTACGTCATGTGCAATTATTTTACTTACTATGGGTAAACTATACAAAACAATACTTCCGGAAGCTTCCCACCCGTACGCATCTCACTAGTCAAAGTCACATGAAGGCCTATTAACAGCACAGTTGCCACCGATAACAATCTTGCTGTTACCCGCCCACTTTTTAGATAAAATAACTCCATGTCTTTTTCGTACCTCAGACCACGTGTTAATTCAGATGAACCGTGATATAAACATTTTCAGCAATGCTATATGGAAAACTCTTCCTTTTAATAAAGCTGCCAACTTCATTGCCACCGAGTGCTGCTAGGCACCTACTTTGTAATTGTGGTCCACATGTTTGTTAAATATGGAACGACAGAATGCCCTCTCATAATGAAAACAGGCATCAGTAGCACTGCTATAGTAACAGCATTCAAATTAAAAGAAAATGCAGTATCTGTAGAGCTCTAGAGCCACATTGTAGGGGTTTGAGCTCCTTTATCAGGATAGTGGGCTTTGAAGGGGAAGTTAGTGCACTCCTGCATTACTGTGCTTTGAAAAGAACGGAAGGGCTTCCCAGCGCTACAGAGCTTTGAATGAGACTGAAGGGCATTTCTCATTAGTGCTTTTGTACTTTCAGTGGGGCAGTTAGACACTCCAGTGCTACTTTGCTTTGAATGGAAAAGTAGGGCAATTCTCACTAGTGCAGTTGTACTGTCGGAGGGACAGTAGGGCACCCCAGAGCTACTGCATTTTTAAGGAGATAGTAGGACACTCCAGGGTTGCTGTATTTAAATTGAACAGTAGAGGACTCCAGTGCAACTGTGCTACGAATAGGGTGGAAGGGCACTCCAGGGTTATAATGATTTGAGTAGAACAGTTGAGTTTTCCATTTGAATCGGAAAGTAAGGCGCTTCTCATCAGTGCCACTGTGCCTACAGTAGGACAGTAGGGCTCTCCATGGCTAATGTGCTTTGAATGGGACAGTTGAGAGCTCTGGTGCTAGTGGACCTTGATTGGGACTCTAGGGCATTCCAGTGCTACTGTGTGTTGAATGGGACAGTACCACACTCAAGCGTCACTGTGCTTTGAATGAGGCAGTATGGCACTCCAGCACTATTGTGCTTTGAATGGGACAGCGGGGACCTTTTTTGCAGTTTTTTATAGCTACCTATGTTGTTATATAACATCTCTTTATTAATGTAGTAACTGCACTTTCACAATTGCTTTATTAACCTTCCTACTTTCTCAAATTTGCCTGAAAATGCACCATACGTGCACTCTTTTTTCAAAGCTTTCTCGGGGGAGAACCCCACCGAAACCTCCTATTGGTTGTTTGGGCTCGCTCGCCACAGTGCAGTACAACAATAATTTTACACCCACCACTTTCAAATGTCGGCAGTTTCCACTGGTCCAGAAGGTAGAGGTGGGTGAGCCACTGAAGACTCAAGCCAGGTGGCTCAGCCCAGGGTCTGCATGGACTCTGGAGCCACAGTTTCTGCCTCACCTGTACCCCACTTGTGCACTAGTACATTATTCTCCAACCCACCCTTTGGATGTAGTGGGGGAGGGGCTGGTCAGCACCGTTGACTATTTCCATTTCCAAGAAAGCCTGTGGCAATGGCTCCCTCTGCTGCATATTTGAGGGATGATCTGAAAGGCTATGTTCCCTGTTTAGGCAAAGAGTGGAACCAAGGAAAGGTTTGAGAAACAAGGATAGGCGAAAGGCAGTGGGGCACGGGGAATGTGTACAAAAGAAAGGGAGAGAGCAGAAGAGAAACCGATAAAGGAAGAGAAGGAGGAGGGAGAACGTGAGAGGGTGAGGAGAGAAAAAGGGAAGCCAGAAAGAAACATAGGAGGGAGGGAGAGTAAAAAGAGAAGGAGAAGCGGGGACATGGAGTGAGAGTGAGCGTGAAAGTAGGAAATAGGATGAAAGAAAGACGAGGAAGATAGTGAGGCAGAGCAAAATTGGGAGAAAGTGAGTGGGTATTCATATGACAATTTACCGACTCGCCTTTTCTTTTAGCTCTTAGAATCAAGCTGAACCCCTGGCTAGGAACCTCCCATTGAATTCTCTGTTTGCCATCCCAAAGAAAAGAGCCAAATCGGGGTGAAAAATAAATTATAGAGATTGAAGCCGGATGAGGGAGGTGAGAGGTAAAGAATAATGTGATGGGAGGTAAAATAGGTTAAGAGTACAGAACAGAGATAAATAGGAAGCAGGTTGTGTTGTGAGTGGAAGAAGAGAAGCACAAGTGGAAAGTGCATGGAGTCTCAAGAAAATGGAAGAGGAACATATGTGTGTGGCAGTGATGCTACATCTACTTGCACTTAAACAAATGTTGAAGTTATAAGGATTACTATGATTAAGCTGGTCTTAGTCTCCATCAACTAACTTTTACTAGATGATCTATTGACCATATAGTGGAGTACCTTGGTGAAGAGTTATCCAGGTAACGGATAAGCATGTGGAAAGAATTTCTGTAATATGTATATAATGTATATAATATGAGTTTAGGTACCCCGCTAACCAGCAGCTTGCTTTCTTTGTCACTGAGTCATGTGTAATGTGTGTGTGTGAAAGGGTAAATGACCCGCAGTGTTATGGGTCCCACTGATGAGTAAAATGATTGCGCCTGGGTTTTGTGAGGTGAGTATTAAAGGTTATTAGAGAGCCACGCTGGATCAGATTTCTTGGTAGCAGAGTAGTGGTTTCTATAGGTTAGTTTGGAAATGTAATGATTATCGATGCTTTATGTGCTAACACTATATGTCGAGTCTGTATTATGTTGTATGTAGTCGGAATATGAAAACTTCTGGGATGTGGGAAGTGGTCACTCTGTCTGCAGGCAGAGGAAGTGTGGCAAGTGAAGTCAAACATTACATAGTCTGGTTTCAAAGTAGTAACGTCGTCGTGGGTTACAAGTTAGGGACTTTTCAGTGGGAAAGTGATGAATGTATAGCGAAGGCAACCTATAAAATCTTGGCCTTAAGCACAGGAATCAATTGGGTATTCCGACTAAAACTTATCCCTGGGAGAGTAATAGGTTTTCACCTAAGCTTGATAGAAGAGTAAGGCAGAGGGAAGTGCTACTTTATCGGCGAAACTAAAATTCTGTGGAAGAGAAGAGGTAAGCGCTGTTTAATGGAAATACAGAATACTTGTGAGTTTGGACAAAACTATCACTTTGGTTTAGCGAAACAGACGAATGGAAATGTTTTATGTCGTTACTAACTGAATTTCATTTGTATAAAGTATAAGTATATTGTGCCGATAAATTTTATAAAGGAGTGGTCAGCAGAAGCAGGAGTAGAAGCTGACGTACCAAGAGTCGCACTGGGATTGGTCCACGTGACTGTGACATATAAAGCTTTTATTGGCGCATTAGTGTGAAGAGGTGCTGGGATTGGTTAGAATTTGTGTGCCGAAAATTGTGCCGATTGGTGCGTTAGTGTGAGACGCTCTAGGATTGAACAAAGAACAGTGGTATTAATCGGAAGAAAATAAACGAGCGTATTTGAGACAGAATTCGTAAAAATGGATTATTATTATGAGGAAGACAGAGAAAAATCTTCATGGTTTAAGAAATTAAAGAATTTCTTTGAAAGTGACAAGAAAATAGTGACAAGAGAGGGAAAATTGCGTCCTCCACCAAAAATGCCTCCATCGTTCATGATGACAAAATATGGCTTTCATAAATGTATATGGTTGGAGAACTGGGCAAAATATGCTAAAAAGGATGGAGTGTTGGCATTTCCAGAAATAGGTTCATTTAGTTCAGCTGTATTGAGAAATTTGAGAGAGAAAATGGTGAGACTTGAACCGAGACCTAGACCGCTCAGTTTGATGCTTTAATTGAATGGGAAGATGAAATGCATGCTAAAGAGGAAGAAAGGTTTAGAAATATGGATGGTAGACGTGGAAATTTTAAGGGATATTGGGGATCTACGCATAAGAGTAGAATGAAAAGATTTAGAATGGCTGATATGTGAGATGGAATGTATCCGGTTCGGACAGTGGATGAGACTGTAGGGAGAAAATGTACGGAAAAAAAGAAATAACCAGGTTTCAGAAAAAAGTATTATCGAATGAGTGACACGGAGGACGAGGTGTTGGAAAGCATTTTGAATAAAAGACCTACACCGTATCAATCAACTGCTGTTGCGGTAACTCCAAATGCACTGTCAATGGAGAATGATATAATAGAAAACCCAAAAGGGCATTTAGAAGAAAAACATATTTTTGAAAGGCCAGAATGTCCACCAATTGAAAAGGCGAGTACATCAGAATTAGAGAAGTCTACAAAAGAATTGGCGGAAACAATTAAATAATTAACAAAACATATAGAAGCTATGACAGTACCTGTAACGATAGGTCCTGTAATGCCGTTTTTTGAAAATCAGAAAATAAATGAGAATTCGTTGGTTGTTCCTTTAAATTCAAGTGCCACCAGTAAGGGAAAGGATTTATCCAGATTTAAATGAGATCAGAAATACTGTTAGGACATCACCACCTAATTTGACAATGAATCAGATTCTGACATATAATATTCCCATGGGAACAGACTCAACAACCGTAACTGCAGCGAAAAGTTTAATTGACTTAGATATAATTAAAACTCCAGTAGGCCCATCAGTTGAAGAATTAAATGATTGGTTTAGGACACTACAGCCAAAAGATACAGAACCTAAAGTTTTAGATGCGTCTAAATTAAAAATAGATATGGAAGAATTTATAATAGGAACAATTTGAACAAAAAAACTAAAAGCATACCAAGATGAAGAGTTGATTTTCATGAGTAAAAGCATAACATCTTCACGAAAGATTGGAAGAGCTTGCAAACAAATTAGGTACAGAGTTTGCAAAAATAAAAATATTACAGAAACCATATAGAGCAGACTTCACTAAAAAGGATATTGATAATATGAATACTGCAGGGAGATTGACCCAAATGAAAGAATTAATTGTAGTGCTAAGAAAATGGGGAGATGTAGACTGATGGAGAGTTAAATGGTTGAAAAAGAAGGAAGAATCTAATAATAAAACCGTGTTAATATTTCCTGTTAGGGAGAAAGAACTGAGTGTAGCAAAAGAATACCATATGAGAGAAATACCAGGAGGAGGATATGTTCATGTACCATGGAGTAGACAGGATATATTGTCATTTACAAATGATTTCCCAAGATTAAGAGAAAAATCTGTAGAGTGGTACAGACAAGTAGATAGATTTGTGAAAGTATCTAAAGTGTTATACGAGGATTTAAACGGGTTGTTTGACATAGTTGTACCCGCAGATTTGTGGACAGAATGTAAAATCACAGTTGATTGGCCGAAGGAAGAATATCCGAGAGATGCAAAAACATGTATGTGCTACGGCTCCGGAAGTCATGAGAAAATATGATCAAGTTATTACCTTTTTAAAAAATAAAATTCCACCAAAAGAAACGGATTGGTTAAAGATTGATAGAACTATTCAAGAGTCAAAGGAATAGGTACATGCATATTACGAACGATTATTGTTGGTTTTCAAACAGTATAGTGTGTATGAGAACCTGAGTGAAAAAGGACATGAGTCATTTTGTATATAGATTTGTGTTTGGTTTGCAACCTGAAATAGGTGACATGATTAGGCATCATATGATGTGCTGGCAGTCCAGCTCAGTCGACGATGTATTGAGATATACCAAATATTGAAGTGATGAAATTAAAGCTAGACAGCGAAAGTTAAAAGAGAAAGCAATGTGGGCACAGGTGAAAGTTGCAGAACAGCAAGAGGCACACATTACCAATAATGGAAGTCCACCGAAATGTAAAAATAATTTGAATGAGGGAAAGGGACCAATGAACATTGATGAGGCTAAAAAGAAATGGCCATGTCATAATTGCTGAAAAAATGGGGCATTGGAGAAACGAGTGTAAATTACCACCAAGGGTTGACCAAGAAAATAAATCATTGAATCCGCAGGTGCAGAATGAGGTAAATCAACAAACTCCACCACAGCAGCAGGTAGTCACTCAACCGAATCAGGTGCCATTGCCACCTCTTCCATAGAGTGTTAATCGTCAGTGCAGAGAAAGGATTCTACGAAGGAGAGCAGGTAAAAAGATCACCACGTGTGACTGTTGTTCCACAGTATTGGTTAAGATCGGATGGAAATGAACAAGATGAGAGTTTCTGACAGTGCCTAGGAGAGGAAGTGGAGTGCGTGCTTGGCGCAACTCTGGAGGTAGATCAATCTGGTCCTTTTGTGAATGGAAAAGTGAATGGTGTAAATGTTACTTTCCGAGTGGACACAGGTGCTACCCTTTCTACAGTTAGAACAGTAGAAATTCAAAACCTTCTTCTCTCTGGTGAAGTAATCCAAGTTGTAGGTGTAACAAACAGACAAATTAAAGCTTCAGTAAGACAACCAGTAGAAACAGAAATTAATAACTTAAAGAAACGCATCGTTTTGTAGTATGTGACAGTAGTCCTGTAAATCTACTTGGAAGAGATATACTGTGTAAAATTAACTGTGCCATTTATTGTTCACCACATGGCAAAGCTTTTCAAACAGCAGATGATGACAGTATGTATAAAATGACTAAATCAATAATTGATTCAGAAAAGAGTGAAACTTTTCCATTGTTTGATAAAAAGAATATTCCAAATGAATTAAAACAAACAGTTAAAGAAGAGATGTGGGATTTCACAGGAGAGGAAATAGGGCTAATGAAAGGAGTAAGTCCTGTAAAAATAACTATAAAAGAAGATGCTGTATTTCCAAATATCCCACAATATTAATTGACTCCAGAAATAATTGATGGGGTAACTCCAGTAATAGATAAAATGATTGAGCAAGGAATACTGAGAGAAATCATGAGTATCCCATGTAATTTACCTATTATGGGACTGAAAAAGCCAAATGGTACGTTTAGAATTGTACAAGATTTGAGAAAGGTAAACAAAATAGTTGTTCCATGTTGTCCAATTGTGCCAAATCCAGCAGTGATATTATATCAGATTCCACATGGTGCAGGATGGTATACTGTTATTGATTTATGCAATGCATACTTTACAGTTCCATTACATCCAGATAGCCAGCCTATTTTTGCATTTCGGTTTGTAGAACATATTCTGGCATGGTGCCGAATTCCTCAAGGATATTCTGAAAGTCCTTCAATTTTTAATCAGATGTTCAAAAAGTCATTAGAGAGTTTAAACATGCCAGGAAAATCAGTATTGGTTCAGTATATTGATGACCTGATGGTGACATCAAACACAAAAGTAAATTGCATTTCTGATGCCATTGAATTACTGAACCATTTAGCAGAAGGAGGACATAATGTGCCCCCGTCAAAATTACAGTTTTGCAAACAAGAAGTACAATACCTATGTCATAAGATTAGAAAGGGAGTAAGAAAAGTCAGAGAAATGAACCCACCAAAGACACTTAAACTAGTAAGAATGTTCTTGGGTATGGTTAGTTACTACAGTCAGTGGATTAGTGGATTTTCGCTAATTGCAAAACCATTACAGAGATTGACAAAAGGTGATGTGAAAGATCCTATTGTGCTAAATGAAGAAGAAATAGGAGCATGAAAAATTGAAAACGAGTCCATGTGAAGCACCAGCACTAGGTATGCCTGACTATGAAAAATAATTTAAACTGTATTGCAGTGAGAGAGAGGGATGTGCATTGTCAGTTTTGATTCAGAGACATGGGAGAATGAGAAGACCTATTGCATATTTTTCAGCAGTATTAGATCCAGTAGCAAGAGCATTGCCTGGGTGTCTGAAAGCTTTTGCAGCCACAAGTATGAGTCTTGAACAAAGTGAAGGAATCGTGATGGGGTATCCGGTTAAGGTTTATGTGCCACATTCTGTGGAGCTACTCCTGACCCGTACCAAGACACAATATATGACCAATAGTCGCCTGACCAGGTATGAAAAAGTAATTTTGGGTGCAGACAATTCGACTGTTGCGAGGTGTGTTAATGTGAATCCTTCAACCTTGTTACCAGATGCTTTTGATGTGGAAGTGAAAGATGATGTTGATCACAAATGTTTGGATGTGCTGGAGTACTGTACCAAACCAAGACCTGGTATAAAGGATGAACCTTTGGAAGAATCAGATTATGTGCTGTTTGTTGATGGCTCTTGTTTGAGAACTGATGAAGGGAATTTAAGTGCTGCATATGCTGTTTGTACAGTGGCAGATGTCATGGAAGCATCTTGTCTGAAAGGAGTACGTTCAGCTCAAGTAGCTAAATTGATTGCCTTCATTCAAGCATGCAAGTTGGGAGAAGATGTCCGAATTACCATAGTGACCGATAGTCAATATGGATTTGGGGTGGTCCACGATTATGGGCAACTGTTGACTTAGAGAGGGTAGATGACCTCTGCTGGATCACCTATATGGAATGGAGAATGTGCGAAAATGTTGCTTGAGGCGATACAGCTTCCTAAGAGCATTGCAGTGGTGAAGGTGAAGTGTGCTGCACATAAGAATGGAGATGATTATGTGATGGAGGGCAATCATTTTGCAGATGCTGTTGCTCAATATTGTGCCAAAAATAATGCTTCAATCAATCGGGACAGGGAAAAAGAACATGTTTCAAGTCCGTTAATGCTTACTAATGTTGTTGAAACTTGGCAGGAAGTGAAACAAATTCAGGATGAGGCAAATGATGAGGAAAAAGATAGATGGATAAAATCAGGTTGTAGACAAAGAGAAGAAGATGAAATTTGGGTATACAAGGATGAAAGACCAGTTATGCCTGATAGCATGACTTCAAATATAGCCCGAATATATCATGGTAAAGCCCTTATAGGTAGGTATGACATGATTAGGATGTTCAAGCAGACTTGGTACAATCCAAAGTTCAGGATAATAGCTGAGAGTTTGTGCCAACGTTGTTTGATTTGTCAACAATTGACTCCAGGAAGGAAAACTGTTGTGAGTTTAGGGACCATAGGACATGAGAGTTGTCCTTTCACACGAATGCAATTGCACTTTATCGAGATGCCTCTTTGTAACAAGCTGAGGTGCGTCCTGGTGATCATATGCTTATTCTCAAGATGGGTTGAGGCTTTCCCCACACAAAGAAATGATGGAGTGACTGTTGCAAAACTACTATTACGTGAAGTGATTCCAAGATTTGGATTTCCAGTAACGATTGAATCAGATAGAGGGTTCCACTTCAAGAACGAACTAATACAACTAATTTGTGAGGCTTTGGATATTCAACAAAAATTACATTGTGCTTGCAGACCAGAGGCTTCTAGGGTCGTTGAACAAGTAAATGGAACAATTGAAAACAGACTTGGAAAAATGTGTTTGGCTACTGGACTGAAATGGCCTGATGCTTTGCCACTTGTTTTAATGACCTTAGGAAGCATTCCAGACAGAAAGACTGGTTTAAGTCCACATGAAATACTGATGGGAAGAGTAATGAGACAAGCATTTGTACCTGTCAACAAACTGCTAACTATAAATGATGATATCATACTTGATTACTGTAGAGGCTTGCCTGACACGATTGATTATGTGATTCACCAGGTTGGAACTTATACATGTGCAAAAGAAAATAATCCAACTCATGATTTAAGTCCTGGAGATAGGGTCCGACTAAAAATACACAGAAGGAGAAATTGCCTGGTACCTAGGTGGGACAAACCAAGGCAGGTGATTTTGGTCAGTACAACAGCAGTGAAATGTGCTGGAGTTAAAAGGTGGGTGCCCGCCAGCCATACAATTCGTGTACCAGACCCTGAGAATCAGCAATCACAAGAAGAAATTAGTTAAGATTCTGATGCGGAGATGCGGAAGAAACTGTTGATAAAGTTCCGAATAAGAAAGATCGACCTGTGAGGCGGCATTTGGAAATATCAGATACAAGTTCAGGATCAGAAACAGAGACTGAAATAATTGAAATTCCAGATCTTGAAGATCGGCCTGTAAGTCAACAACTGGAAAAAGGAAAAACCAGTTTGGACACTGAAAAAGAGCAGAATAAAACTGGTAAGAGAGGAGATTCTAAAAGTCAAGAAGAAAGTTCTGAAAAGAGGAATATTGTTCTTGAAACTGGAGAAAAGGAAGTAACTCACGATGAGGATGAGATTCCAAGTACCAGTTATAAAGAGATTCCTTGCAAAAGAGCTGAATTAACTGGAAAAGAACAAGATTCAGAGACTGAATTTGAAACAATAAAGTTCAAAATTCGGGGATATAAAGACAAATCTGAAACTGAGTCTGATGAAAGTGATGGAGAAAGTACTTTGAGAAAAAGTTCCAGAAAAAGGGCTTGGAAAGTAGAACGAGAAACAATTGAACCAGTAGTTAAAAAGCCCAATAAAGGAGGTAATTGAGCTGCAGAAATTAAAGGACTAAAATTCAAATTGATAAACATAAATGGAGTACCACAAGAACAAGTAAATGAGATTTCTAGCCAAGAAGGCCAAAAAGAGAAAAATAAAGATTTTTTGCAAAGACCCAAAAGAGTAAGGAGACCAAATCAAAAGTATAGATCACCTGAGTGGATATATATCTCTTTACCTGACATACCAGAAATTGAAAGTAATCAAGAAAATCAAAGTGACTTTGGCAAGTGAGAACAGTCAAGGGCACAGAAAAGAATTATTGATTTCTGAAAAAAGTAAAGGTGGCAAAAGAAAAGAAAAAGGTCAAATGGAATAAAAGAGAAAATGTAATTAAATGAATAGACACTTTTTGGGTGTGAAAAGGTGATAAAGAGACATTGAAAAGTGGTAAAGAGACATTGTAAAAAAACAAAAAAAAATAACCAATGCCTGCAAATAATTCATCTAAATGTGGAACAATACGTACATGGTGTAGAATGTATTTGATATGCACTGCTTTATTAATGCTTATATGTATTATTTTAGCAATATTGATTCCATTTCATTCAAGTTTTGAACATTCATATAAAAGTAAAGATGATAATAAAAGTGAGAAAATACATGATGTAGAATTGGTAGATAAAACAGAATTGCACAAAGATAGATCTATTAATGATTTTTCAAAGAATGTTTTTTCCAGATTATTAAAAGAATAGGTTGAAACTATGGATGTACAAGACTGCTATGTTTGCATGCAGTTGCCAGCATCTGTATCAGAGGGTGTGACCTATCATCACCTCCCTTTTACGTATGGAATGACTGGTAGTGTTATAGCTGGTTTATTTTACTCTACAGGTAAATTAGAATATTATTATCCTGATGTTGATGACATTTTTGATAAAGTTCCTGTAGTAAATAGAATGAGCAAAGTGAAACCTGCTAAAGTTTTAGGAGAATTTTTCTTAGAAATTGATGAATTGACAATAGAATATGCTTATAGAAATAATCTTACGTGTAAACTGAAAAGAGCAGAAAAAATGTTTTTAGAAATGGCAGAAGATAGAAGATTAGTTTATCAGAGAAAAGCTACTGCAAGTAAATTGAAACCAGCCACATTTAATTTTGATGAAGAAAAGTTTGTTATAACCGATACAAATGTTACATTGGGAATAGATCTTCCCCAACAAGAAAAATGTTGTGTTAGGAGAGACAATAAAGTGTATGATAACTATTTTGTGGGAGCAAGTAATTGCAAGGACACTTACAGAATTATTGGGGGATGGGGATTTAAAAGGGGAAAAGATCCTGTATTTCCTGGATTATATTTCATTTGCGGACCAAAGCTTATTATACTTTGCCAGACCACGGGTATGGGACCTGCCACGTAGGCTTGGTCTTTCCTAAAATTTTTCATGCATATAGAGGTACTAATAAAGTTCATGAGATAGGTAAACCATTAACGCGTAGGAGGATAGAAACTTTTCTAGAAATAGTAGTTGATATTTTTGGTGCACTGATACCAGCAGTGGGAATATCTTTCAATGCAAATAAAATTCGGAAATTGTCAACGATAGTAGATCGTTTATCAACAAGTACAGCTGGAGGATTTTTAATGGTAAATACAGAAATGGTTGTCATGAGAGCTATGGTGATGCAAAATAGACTTGCTCTTGATATTCTATTGGCAAAAGAAGGAGGAGTCTGTGGAATATTGAAAGTGCAACATTGTTGTACTTATATTCCTGACAAAAGTCAGAATATACAAAGGTATATTAAAAATATTACTGAATTGCATAAATAAATTATCCCACTGGAGGTGATGGTGTTATAGAGAAACTTGGTAAGAGTTTTTCTAATGTAAAAAGGTGGTGTGCTGAAATAGGTAGTTCTTTAATTGGGAAAATACTAATACCAGCAACTGTAATAATAATGATAATAGTGATGATAAGACTAGGGTGTATTTGTACTAGACGAAAAAGAGCTGAGAGAAAATTGAAAATAAATATTCAAAAAAGAATTCAAAGAGAACGTGAAATGGGTGAAATCGAACTTGATGAATTAAATAATAAAATGATTGAAGATTCAAGAGGGCAACTTATGAGAGATACTAAGGTCTAAAATTGAAAGAGCCTGAAACATGTTCTTAAAGAAAAATTAGGTGTGATGATTGTGTGGTAATAAAATCACCAAAGGAGGGAGTTGATGGAGCAGGGGTGAGAAAAAAATGAAGTTACACTGGCATAACAATAATCAATGTAATTGTTTGAAGCATGAATAATTAATCTACAAAATGCACTTAGACATTTTACACGTGGGAAACAAATTGCTATTTGCAAAAACTAATTTATTAACAATTGTGAATGAGTCATATTAATATAGAGCTAATAATATGAAAACAGCATATTTGTTTTGCTTTTATAAAGTGTGTGTGTCTTATTGTGGCAATAAGAAATACATGAATTTGGTAAGTAAACAAAGCTATTTGTCACGCTTTAGCTAGGTAATCACTAATTGGGAATATTAGAATGGTTGGAGGTAAACAGAAAAAAATATGATACGTCCCTTTGTAAATAGGGTTCAACATGGCACATTTTTTACGCTGCTGGTGCATCACAAAATGTGATGCACGGGCAGCATAAAAGTGAAGCAAGACCTCATAAATAAGGCCCTTAGAATTTGAACGAGTGTTCCTTTGCACTGTCAGGGACGGCAAGCCTTCCTTGGCGGCCCGCAGACCTTGCAGACATTGTACCTGTGTTTTTTAAAAAAAATATTATTTCTGTGTCAGCAAACACCGCAGCAGCAGTGCGGATTCCGAGACACTCTGCTCTAGGGGACCGGGAGATTCACAACAAAGCCTCATTAACGAGTAAATGGTCTTTTAAAGACCTGTAAGGTACTTGGGTGCGGCTGTGTGTGTGCCCAGGAAGCTGGGGTGAGGTGACAGAGGGTGACAGACAGAGGGAGACGGAGGGATAGGTCTCAGTGTTTAGGTGCTGGCAGCTCATTATAGCTTACTGCGCTGCGCGGTGAGGCTGTTTTGCTTTTAAAACTCCCGTTTTTTATCTCTGTTCGTTTTTGTTCTCTTGACCCTGTTTTTAAAATAGAGGTATTTACTGGGCTCTCCCCTCACCTGCACATTAATTGTGAAGCACCGCTGCTCGAGCGGACCCGGTTCTGGGGTGGTCAGGGGTCTCCCGAGTCTGTTTAACGGCCGCCATTTTGGGAAGGGCATTGACGCTCTTTGAGCGCCATCTTGACTGTCCTGGTGGTGCGCTTTGCCCCTCACCTGGAGGCACTATTTAAGTCGGTCCTCCTAGTGTTAGACCTTGATAGGTCTCAGTGTTTAGGTGCTGGCAGCTCATTATAGCTTACTGCGCTGCGCGGTGAGGCTGTTTTGCTTTTAAAACTCCCGTTTTTTATCTCTGTTCGTTTTTGTTCTCTTGACCCTGTTTTTAAAATAGAGGTATTTACTGGGCTCTCCCTTCACCTGCACATTAATTGTGAAGCACCACTGCTCGAGCGGACCCGGTTCTGGGGTGGTCGGGGGTCTCCCGAGTCTGTTTAACGGCCGCCATTTTGGGAAGGGCATTGACGCTCTTTGAGCGCCATCTTGAGTGTCCTGGTGGTGCGTTTTGCCCCTCACCTGGAGGCACTATTTAAGGCGGTCCTCCTAGTGTTAGACCTTGATAGGTCTCAGTGTTTAGGTGCTGGCAGCTCATTATAGCTTACTGCGCTGCGCGGTGAGGCTGTTTTGCTTTTAAAACTCCAGTTTTTTATCTCTGTTCGTTTTTGTTCTCTTGACCCTGTTTTTAAAATAGAGGTATTTACTGGGCTCTCCCCTCACCTGCACATTAATTGTGAAGCACCGCTGCTCGAGCGGACCCGGTTCTGGGGTGGTCGGGGGTCTCCCGAGTCTGTTTAACGGCCGCCATTTTGGGAAGGGCATTGACGCTCTTTGAGCGCCATCTTGAGTGTCCTGGTGGTGCGCTTTGCCCCTCACCTGGAGGCACTATTTAAGGCGGTCCTCCTAGTGTTAGACCTTGATAGGTCTCAGTGTTTAGGTGCTGGCAGCTCATTATAGCTTACTGCGCTGCGCGGTGAGGCTGTTTTGCTTTTAAAACTCCCGTTTTTTATCTCTGTTCGTTTTTGTTCTCTTGACCCTGTTTTTAAAATAGAGGTATTTACTGGGCTCTCCCCTCACCTGCACATTAATTGTGAAGCACCGCTGCTCGAGCGGACCCGGTTCTGGGGTGGTCGGGGGTCTCCCGAGTCTGTTTAACGGCCGCCATTTTGGGAAGGGCATTGACGCTCTTTGAGCGCCATCTTGAGTGTCCTGGTGGTGCGCTTTGCCCCTCACCTGGAGGCACTATTTAAGGCGGTCCTCCTAGTGTTAGACCTTGATAGGTCTCAGTGTTTAGGTGCTGGCAGCTCATTATAGCTTACTGCGCTGCGCGGTGAGGCTGTTTTGCTTTTAAAACTTCCGTTTTTTATCTCTGTTCGTTTTTGTTCTCTTGACCCTGTTTTTAAAATAGAGGTATTTACTGGGCTCTCCCCTCACCTGCACATTAATTGTGAAGCACCGCTGCTCGAGCGGACCCGGTTCTGGGGTGGTCGGGGGTCTCCCGAGTCTGTTTAACGGCCGCCATTTTTGGAAGGGCATTGACGCTCTTTGAGCGCCATCTTGAGTGTCCTGGTGGTGCGCCTTGCCCCTCACCTGGAGGCACTATTTAAGGCGGTCCTCCTAGTGTTAGACCTTGATAGGTCTCAGTGTTTAGGTGCTGGCAGCTCATTATAGCTTACTGCGCTGCGCGGTGAGGCTGTTTTGCTTTTAAAACTCCCGTTTTTTATCTCTGTTCGTTTTTGTTCTCTTGACCCTGTTTTTAAAATAGAGGTATTTACTGGGCTCTCCCCTCACCTGCACATTAATTGTGAAGTACCGCTGCTCGAGCGGACCCGGTTCTGGGGTGGTCGGGGGTCTCCCGAGTCTGTTTAACGGCCGCCATTTTGGGAAGGGCATTGACGCTCTTTGAGCGCCATCTTGAGTGTCCTGGTGGTGCGCTTTGCCCCTCACCTAGAGGCACTATTTAAACCAGTCCTCAGAGTGTAGTGGGATCGCGTAGCGGGTCGGCCTTCGCTTTGCCTGAGTCTTGCCAGAGTCCTGCCCGTCTGCGCCCGTCAGCGTCTCGGAGGCGGCGGCGGAGCGGCGGTAGGTTCTAGTGGTATACTGTTCTTGGGCAAGATGATTTGTTATTCTGCTAGGGAACTTTGCGCTTTGCAAAAACGTCCCTGTGCATGTCGATATGTGTTCCCGGGCCGTTACAAGGGTAAACGGCTTTGCCCTGGTTGTGGCTGGGTGCCTAATTATGCCCCCGTCTCCTCACAAGGGAGAGAGGAGGATCGAGTGAGACATCTTTTCCTACTGCTCAATACTAGATCGGTGGGCAAGCATGCTCTGGAGATCTTTGACCTCCTCGTGAGAGAAAAGCCACTCTGCCTTCTGCTGACCGAAACCTGGTTGGGGGAGCTGTCCAATCCGGACATCATGGCGGCGATTCCCCCGGATTATAATATCTTCCGGCAAGATAGAGTCAAAGGCAGGGGAGGTGGGGTAGCGTTGGTAGTGAATAAAGCAGTTTCCTGCTCTATCCTCCCTCTTAACGTCATCGTAGGATCTGAATCTCTTGCATTTACCATCAGACTGACCCCGCAACAAGCCCTGAAAGGGTTGTTGGTGTATAGACCCCCTGGCCCAGTTGGATCTTTTTTCGACGACCTCCAGGCTGCCATTGCTGGGTTGGCCCTGAGTGCGCAGCACTGTCTTTTGGCAGGAGATTTTAACTTCCATATGGACGTCGCCGGTGATTCGGATGCCAACAAACTGCAGGATATCATGGCTCCTCTGGGTCTTGTCCCTTTTCTCATAGGCCCCACTCATGACAAGGGACACACCTTGGACCAGGTTTTTTCTTCAATCCCTCTCTACGACATCGAGCTCCTTCCGGTGCTCTGGACGGACCATAGGCTGGTCAGATTCTCGGTATTAGCCAGTATGAAACCCCCTTGCAGTGTGCCGAGACAGCATGGCACGGCGCGGAGGGCTTTGCATAGAGTTACGCCTGAGATGTTAAACCAGGCGGCTGTGGACCATCTGTGCCCTCTATCAGGCAACTTAAAGCAGGACGTTGAGTCCCTACAGGGGTGGTTGACGGAGAGGCTGAATGATCTGGCCCCTGTCATGGCCCCGAGAAATAAGATCAAGAGGGCTTCGGCCCCCTGGTTCACCGAGGCATTGTGGGCCACTTGTCGCCAATGTAAGGTGGCAGAAAGGGCGTGGCGCCTCCACTATGATCTGGAGGCCAGAGTGGCTTATAGGTCTATGGTCAAAGCCTATCACTGTGATATTCTTCGTGAAAAAAAGGTTTTCTTGGCCAGGAGGATTGAGGCCGCCTCAAACTCCTGTAAGGAGATCTTTGCTGTAGTTAGGGAGTTCATGGCCCCCAGATCCAACTTGCCCCAAGGGGTTCCATCTGAGTTGTGGGTCTGTGACCTGGCCAGATTTTTCACGGATAAGATTAAGTCCATCCAGGACTCTTTCGCAGTGGGCTTAGCCGAGGTGCATGCTGGTGTGGTGGCGGGACCGGCGCGGCTGCCCTCGCAGGCTGTGGTTCTTGCTGAGTTCCCACCCATTTCCTTCGATGCTTCCTTGGCGCTTCTGGCCAATCTTAAGTCGGGTTCGCCATTAGATCCCTGCCCGGCCAAATTTTTGGCTAAAATGGCGACTGTGGTCAACCCTGTGGTCAATCCACTTGTGAATCTGTCTTTGACGGAGGGGCAGGTCCCTTCGCCCTGGAAAAGGGCTATGGTGATCCCCCTCCTCAAGAAGCCTGGGCTTGATCCGGAGGTTCTGGCCAACTACAGGCCGATCTCCCTCCTTCCGGCGTTGGCCAAGATCACGGAGAAGCATGTGCACGGCGTTCTTTCCAGCTTTCTTGAGTCCAGTGATCTGCTACACCCTTCACAGTCCGGTTTCCGCCCTAATCTAAGCACGGAGACGGCACTGTTGGAGGTGTCAGAGATCATTAGGGAGACACTGGACTCTGGAGGCCGTGCCATGCTTGTCATGCTTGATCTGTCGGCGGCCTTTGACACCGTCCCCCACGAGATGCTTCTTGCCAGACTTTATGACATCGGTCTGAGGGGGACGGTGCTCGATTGGTTCTCATCTTTCCTGGAGGGCCGCCGACAAACGGTCTGGGCCTCTCCGAGCTCCGCCAAGATGCCGCCATTGGGAGTCGGTATTCCGCAGGGTTCTGTGTTGAGCCCGACTCTCTTTAACATCTTTATGACACCTTTGGCGGCACTGGTGGAGTCTTCTGGGGCCCAGATCGTTTCCTACGCTGATGACACGCAGTTGATCTTCACGTGTGGGAAAGATCAGGCTTTCGATGGGGAGAATATCCGAGGCTGCTTGGAGTTGGTCTTCAGCTGGTTCCAGTCGAACGGCCTCAAGATCAATTCCAATAAATCGGAGGTGTTGTTCTTCGGCTGCTCCCTTGACCCTGACTGGCGGGCCTGGTGGCCCTTAGATATGTGTCCCCCTGCCCTGGCTTCGCTGGTGGCAAAGAATCTGGGAGTAAAGATGGACAACAGCCTGACCCTGGTGCCACATGTTCGTGGTCTAACGGGCACTTGTTTTGGGCTGCTCAAGATGCTCCGGAAGTTCCTGCCTCTGCTTACAGAAGAACATAGAAAGATCACTGTGCAGGCCTTAGTTGGTGTCAGATTGCACTATGCTAATGTCCTGTACAGTGGTCTGCCGGACTATCTTGTGCAGCGGCTGCAGGTTGTGCAGAATGCTGCAGCCCGCGCCATTTTTGGCCTCCACAGGCGAGTAGGAGCCTCCGGTTTGTTGCAGTCGCTTCATTGGCTGCCCATCCGGAAGCGAATCATGTTTAAAGTTCTGACGTTGGCGCATAAAGCACTTTTTGGTGTGGGAGCAAAGTACCTCCAACGCAGGCTCGCCTTTTATCGCCCGGTCAGGTCTTTGCGATCTGAATCCTTGTTCTTGGCTGTGGTTCCCTGAATCAGGAAGGCACGTACTGGGGGGCTCTCCTTTAGTTTGAGGGCCCCTCAGCTGTGGAATACCCTGCCTCTGGCCCTACGGTCCTCTTCTAATCTTCTTCACTTCAGGAAGAGCCTGAAGACCTGGCTTTTTAACCTTTAGTATTTCTTGTGTTTCAGTTGTTTGCTGTATGGTGTTATGTTTTGTTATTTTGAGCTGCCTTAATAAAGCGCCGGGACACTCCTTTGGAGTAGCCGTGCGCTATAAAAATAAATGTATAACATAACATAACAGGGAGGTAGACAGAGGGAGGGAGACAGACAGAGGGAGACAGAGAGAGAAGGAGACAGAGAGAGAGGGAGACAGAGAGAGAGGGAGACAGAGAGAGGGAGACAGACACATGGAGAAAGAGAGGGAGGGAGACAGAGGGACGGAGACATAGGGACAGAGACAGAGAGGGAGACAGAGGGAAACAGAGAGGGAGACAGAGGGCGACAGACAGAGGGAGTGAGACAGGGAGATAGAGGGAGGAGGATGACAGAGGGAGGGAGACAGATAGAGGGAGACAGAGGGAAGGAGACAGACAGAGGAAGGGAGACAGAGAGAGAGAGGGAAACAGAGGGAGACAGAGAGAGGGAGACAGAAGGAGAGGGAGACAGAGGGAGGCAGATGGAGACAGAGGGAGGGAGTCTGGGGGAGACAGAGAGAGAGGGTGACAGACAGAGGGAGACAGTGGGAGGGAGACAGAGGGAGGGAGGCAGAGACAGACAGAGGGAGGGAGACAGAGGGAGGAAGACAGAGGTACGGAGACAGAGGGAGACAGAGGGCGGCAGACAGAGGGAGGAGACAGACAGAGGGAGAAAGAGGGAGACAGACAGAAAGGAGGGTGACAGAGGGAGGGAGACAGACATATGGAGACAGATGGAGACAGACAGAGGGAGGGAGACAGAGGGAGAGAGAGGTAGGGATACAGAGAGAGGGAGACAGAGAGAGAGAGGGAGACAGAGTGAGGGAGACAGAGAGCGAGAGAGAGAGAGAGAGGGAGGGAGAGAGAGAGAGAGAGGGAGGGAGAGAGAGAGAGAGAGGGAGGGAGAAAGAGTGAGAGAGAGGGAGACAGACAGGGACAAGGGCAGAGACAGATAGAGGCAGAGACAGACAGAGACAGAGAGACGGAGAGGGAGACAGAGGGAGGGAGACAGGGCTGAAAGACAGAGGCAGAGATAGGGACAGACAGATAGAGGCAGAGACTGAGACAGACAGAGAGGGAGACAGAGAGGGAGACGGAGAGGGAGACAGAGGGAGGGAGACAGAGGGAGAAGAGACAGAAGGAGACAGAGGGAGAGAGAAAGACAGAGGGAGACAGACAGAGGGCGGGAAATATAGGGAGACAGACAGAGGAAGACAGAGGGAGACAGAGGGAGGGAGAGAGAGAGGGATACAGAGGGAGGGATACAGAGGGAGGGAGACAGAGGGACAGAGACAGAGGGAGAAAAAGAGAGGGAGACAGAGGGTGACAGACAGATAGAGGGAGACAGAGGGAGGGAGACAGATGGAGATAGTCAGAGGGAGACAGAGGGAGAGAGGGAGGAAGAGAGAGGGAGGGAGAGAGAGGGAGAGAAACAGAGAGAGGGGAGACAGACAGACAGACAGAGTGAGTGAGACAGAGGTAGACAGGGAGACAGAGAGAGAGAGAGGGAGAGAGGAAGGGAGAGAGAGAGAGGGAGTGAGACAGAGAGAGGGAGGGAGACAGAGAGCTGGAGGGAACGATAGTTAGAGGGAGAGAGAGAGAGAGAAAGAGAAAGAGAGAGAAAGAGAGAAAGATGCATGTATGCCGGGTCTGGTGGCTCAGTGGACGAAGGTGTCCACTGCAGGGGCCTGTGTTCAACCTCATGGAAATAGTTTTTTTTTTGCTCTAGCACCGCCCCCTCCCCCACTGACCCCGCCCCCACCGGAGCGGCCCTCGGCCACGAACCACACTGTAAATTTGGCCCTCGAGAGAAAGTTTGTGAGTACCCATGGACTAGAGGGTCCTGGCGTGTGACAGTGGGAGAAAAACATGCGTAAAAGACCCATCCGTTATTAAAAAGCCAGGGTTTTAAGTTCATCCTGAAAGAGAGTAGGTCTGTGGTTAGTCTCAGAGACTCAAGGAGGCTATTCCACAATTTTGCACCTAGAAAGGGATCTGCCTCCAGTATGGGCACGGCATATTTTAGGCACGATGGCCAGGTTGGCATTGGAAGATCACAGGGGTCTAGATGTTGTGTAGTGATCAACGCAGTTCTTTAGGTAGCCGGTTTTAAAGAAGATGGTCATCGCTTTGAAGTCGATCCATTCTTTTATGCAAAGCCAGTGTAGAGACTTAAGAATAGGGGTCATACTAGATCTGGGTTTAGGTCTCAGGATGGCTCTGGCCACCGCGTTTTGAACCACTTATAGGCGCTGGATAAGGGATTTGAGAAGACTGAGGTACAAGCTGTTGACATAGTCAAGCTTTAACACCAGAGCCTGCATCACAAGTTTTCTGCTCTCAAGAGGTAACAGTGGCAGGAATTTCTTTAGCATCCGGAGTATGCTAAATCAAGCGCCAGTTAGATTTTGTATTTGAAAACGCAAGGAGAGTGTCTTGTCTGTGACAATTCCTAAGTTTTTGACTTTCTCCTTTTCCGCGGGCGGCAGATCTTTTGGCCACCAAGAGCTCCAATCAGGTGTTTCTGGATTACCAAAGAAAACAACTTCAGTTTTGTCAGGATTGCACTTCAGCTGCTTGGTCTTACGCCAGTTAAAAACCTTTGTGAGGCAAGACTTAATCATTGCCCTATCAAAGTCAGTTTCTTTTTCACACGAAAAGATCGTCTGAGTGTCACTAGCGTAGGAAACAATTTTGGCACCCTCTTTCTCTACCAGAAATGCAAGGGGGGATAGATATATATTAAAAAGGGTAGGAATGAGAATGGAGCCCTGAGGGACACCTATATTCATGGCCGGAACTGGGTATGAGAAAGGGGGGAGCCAGATGTCCTGAAATCTATTCGCCAAGAAGGATGATATCCATGTTCAGGCGGTCCCCCCCAGGCCAATGTTAGCAAGTCTCTCCAGGAGCCTCTCATGTGGGACCGTATCGAAGGCCGCCGACAGATCAAGCAGTATCAGAACAGCCTTGCCTCCCTGGTCCAGCTTACCCTTGATAAACTCAGTCACTTCCAGCAGAGCAGACTCCGTACTCAACCAGATTGGGACTCATGAAGGAGCTTCTCATCTTCGATATATTTTTGGATGGTCTTATTTACATGCTTCTCTAATACTTTGGAGAGGGCTGGAAGAAGGGAGACTGGCCGGTAGTTGGCAGGGTTCGTCGGTTTGACGTTAGCCTTTTTTATCAGTGGAAGAATCTTAGCATTCTTTCATAATTTGGCATGTTGTCTGAGGAGAGGGAAGCATTAAAAAACTGGTTTACTGTGGGGTTTATGGTGGGAGCTAATAGGTTCAGGATATTCGCTGGACATTGGTCGGTAGGAGAGCCGGACTAAATGCTTTGGAGAAGGATCAGTGACTCGTCAAGCTAAAACTCAGGGATAGCTAGTAAAGCTGGAGGATCCAAGAGGTGACATTTGCTATTAGAACCAAGGTAGAAGGTCAGTTTATCCTCTGAGATGTTAGTGAAGGCTTATTGGATCACGGAGATCTTTATGTGGAAGAATTGAGCTATTTGCTTAGACCATTTTTCCGTGCATGGCGCTTCCTTTGTGCCGGCTTTCGGGGCGGTAAAGGATTTAAGTATGCAAAAGATTTCCTTACTCTTATTTTGGACATTTTCTATCTTGGTTTGAAAGAAGCTTTTCTTGGCTGCCTTCACGAGAATGTAATGAGCTTTTAAGTTGTCTTTATACACCTTCCTGTCCTCAAGTAGGTAGGATTTACGCCATTTCCATTCCATTTTTTTACAATTTCTTTCTTAGAACTGAGGGAATCGTTAAACCATGGAGGTGGTGGCCCCAAACTCTTTGAGGAGCGGGAAACAACTGGTACCGCTTCATCAATGTTGGTTCGGAGCTATGAATCTATTGAGAGGGCATCCGAGTCGGGCAGCCAGACAACTTCAGTGAGGAACACCGAGGGCGTCTGGTAACATCGGGATGGAGTAGTTTCTGTCCTCTAACTCCAGTTCTGTAGTAGGGGTATCTCTGTTATAGTCATAGTCTAGTGAATAGTCCCGCCCATGTGCGTGGACCCCGGAGCAATCAAAAATAATCTCTTAAGGTGTTGAAAAATGCAGAACTGCACAGACACTTAAGAGAGAATTTAAAGACAGATAATGCAGCCTATATTCACAGGCTACACTGTCCAGTACTTCAACTAGAAATTCCACCAAAAATCCACAAACAGCAAAGCCTGTCCAGATTTCCCTTGCTTTAACAGCAAAAACCCCTCTGGAATGATAGAGAGGAAGACCTGGACAGACAAGCCCCATAGGCTGCCATTATGTGGCTCTGAACAGGATACTGTGCCTTTAAGAGAACCTTCCAGAACTTCACAGTATCCCAGAATGCACTGCAGGTCCCTTTTACTTTTAGTTCTTTTTGAAGGCGCAACACGCCAGACCAGTAGCATTCCGTACATGAATAACTCTCTCCATTGGGGAGAAGGCCGGGCGCTTATGACTATAACAGAGATACCCCTACTACAGACCTGGAGTTACAGGACAGAAACTACTCCTTCTGTAGTAGGGTATCTCTGTGTATAGTCATAATCTAGTGAATAGAATGGCAAGCCCATCCCCACACCAAAGCGGCGGTGGAGAAAGAGAAATAACACCACCACTGTGCGAACAGATTCCACAGCGAAGCCTGCCCAACCTAAGCGTCTGCCCTGGCAGCAGTGTCCAGGCAGTAATGCTTAGCAAAGGTATGGACCGACTTCCAAGTGGCCGCCTTGCAGATTTCTGCAATTGGAACATTAAGGAGCAAAGAAGTTGTGGCAGCTATGCCCCTGGTGGAATGAGCCTTAGGTTTACCCCATAAGGTCTTATTAGCCTTTTGGTAACACAATTGTATACAAGACACAATCCACCTCGAGATGGACTGTTTAGAGGTAGCAAGACCCGTCCTGACTGATCCCTAATTGATAAACAATTGGTCTGACCTACGAATATCCTTGGTCTTATCCAGATAAAATTTCAACACCCTCCTGACATCCAGGGAATGCAGGGACCTTTCCGCTGGAGAGGAAGGATTCTGAAAAAACGTAGGCAAAGTTATGGTCTGGTTAACATGAAAGTCACATATAACTTTTGGAAGAAATTTAAGGTGAGTACGCATAACAACCTTAGCAGCATGAAATACAGTATAAGGTTCTTGGCAACACAACGCCTGATTTTCACTCACCCTGCGGGCCGATGTAATGGCCACGAGGAACGCCGCCTTCCAGGACAGGTGCTGCAACGAAGCCTTATGAATAGGTTCAAAAGGCTCCTTCATCAATCTGGACAGCACCACATTCAATTCCCATGAAGACGAAGGAAGCCGGACAGGAGGGAACACTTTCTTCAAGCCTTCCAAAAAATCTTTGATCACAGGGATCTGAAAGAAGGAGTCTGTGAAGGGCATTTCCTGTAGGCAGTCAATGCAGCCAGATGAACCTTAATGGAATGGACATTAAGGCCAGACTGCGCCAGATGTAGAAGATATGAAAGGATGACATCTTCCTTACATGTCGTCGGGTCATAGTTCTTGGACTTGCACCAGATGCAAAACCTCTTCCACTTGTAAGCATAAGAAGTCCTAGTGGAAGGTCGCTAGCCTCCTTCAGTATGTCCATGTAATCTTCTGGTAGATTCAGATGGCCATATTGCACTATCTCAGGAGCCATTCCGCCAAACTCAAGGATGAGAGGTTGGGGTGCAACATCCGCCCCCCGAACTTCGTGAGAAGGTCCAGCCTGCACGGCAGCCGTATGTGAGGAAGGAGAGACCGGTGAAGCAGGTCCGTGAACCACCACTGTCTGGGCCATTCCGGGGCAATAAGGATCATCCGCGCCCTGGACTGGGACAGTTTGATGAGCACCGCCGGAATCAGGGGAATGGGTGGAAAAGCGTACAGAAAGCTGTTCGACCTGTTGATCCATAACGCATTCCCCAGCTGGTAGTACCTGGAGGCGAAGTCTCGGCATTTGCTGTTTTCGGTGGTGGCGAACAAATCTAGGTCTGGAGTCCCCCACCTTGCGAAGACTTCTCCTAGTACTTCGTCGTTTATGACCCATTCGTGGTTTTCCTGAATCAGTCTACGCAGTGCGTCTGCCTGAACATTCTGCACACCTGGTAGATGGGTAGCCGTTATCGTCAGTCCTCTGGCTAGCAGCCAGTGCCAGATCGCCTGCGCCTCCTGCGATAGAGTGCGCGATCTCGACCTCCCCTGCTTGTTGAGGTAATACATAGTGGTCGTATTGTCCGTCTGAACAAGCAAAGAGTTGGTCCGGAAGGACGGATGAAAGGCCTTCAGTGCCAAGTGAAAAGCTCTGAGTTCCAGGAAATTGATGTGGTACGTGGACTCCGTCGGGGACCACGTCCCTTGAATCTGTAGGTCTCCAGAGTGTGCCCCCCAGCCGTGGAGCGACGCATCCGTCACTATAGTCTGCGTGGGAATGTCCTTGTGGAAGGGAACCCCCCGGAGGATATTCTACGCTGAACACCACCACTTCAGAGACTGAAGAGCATGCAGAGACAGTCGTATCTTGTCGTCCCAAGATCCTTTCCTCTGATCCCACTGATCCTCCAAGCACTCCTGCAATGGTCTCATGTGCAGCCATGCGTGTTGGGTGAGGAAGATACAAGAGGCCATCGACCCCAGTAGAGAAGACACCGTCCTCACTGTTGTAGATGGAGCGGGCGTAAGAGCCTGAGCCTTCCGAAGGAGTGATAATCGTCTCTCCTCCGAAGGAGACACGCTTGCTGACCGCGTATTGATGGAGGCTCCCAAGTACTGTATGCACTGGACCGGAGTTGGGACAGACTTGGACATGTTGATGTGCAACCCCAGCTTGTTCAAGAGAACGCACGTCTTCCGGAAGTGCACTTGAGCTTCCGAGAAGGAGGAGGCCTTGATCAACCAATCGTCCAGGTACGGGTAGACAAACGTATATAACAAGGGAGAGAGTAAGGGAGATTACACAGGTTATGTGTGGTAGGAACTCCTGGTCCCCGGAATTAATGGTATCAACAATGGAGGAGTACCCCCTAGGGAGAAGAAACAGAAAAAAGAGTCTTTTCTGTGTCTAGAGCGTGAAGCTCAGGTTAGCACAGTGTGCCCCAACCCCTAACAGGACAAAGCATGTCCTTAAAGAAGACCCCTCACTCACCAACCTAGTTGGTGACATGCTTCATCATCGGGGTCCCACCCCATAGGCCGAATTCCCATAGGGTGTGCTGCGACACCTGATTACAGTGGAGCGGGTTCTTTTGTTTGTATGATGCAACAACAGCATGCGAAACTTCTCTCTGCGAATCCACTTGTTTGCTTGACGCAAATCCAGAATGGGCCTGAACTTGTTCTTGTCCTTCTTGCGAATCAGGAGTACAGACCTCTTCCTCTTTGAGACAGAGGTACATCTTCTATCGCCCTTTTCCTTAACAGGATATCGGCCTCCGCCTGGAACACGCGCAGCTGAAACTGCGAGCTGACCGGTGGAATTGATGGAGGCGTGCTGGTGAACCGAAGACTGTATCCATTGCAAACAATATTCAGCACCCACTTGTCCTGAGTAATTTTTCTCCACTCTGCCAGAAAAAATATAAAGCTTCACTCCACCGGAGCGGGTAACGGATGTAGGGGAAGTAACCGCTCAGGGTCGAGACCCGGCCGCGCCCTTGTTCGCTGTAGAGGACTGCTGGCCTCCTCTACCCTTCTGGTGCTTCTGGAAGGGCCTCCAGAACTGCTACTGTTGCTGTTGCTGCTGCTGCTGTCCCGAAGCCTGCCCTCGCCCTCTGCCCTGTGCCCCGAACCGTTTCTGGAACGGGCGATAGGCCTTCTTGTCCTTGGGCTTCTCCAAGCCCACAGCCGTCAGAGCTTTCATGCGGGCCATCTCATCGTCCGCATGCTTGCCGAACAGGGTTTCCCCCGAGAAGGGCAGATTGGCCACTCGCTGCTGGGCCTCCGGCTTGAGTGATGTGAGCCTGAGCCAAGCATGGCGCCGCTGGTTGATCCCATGGCAGGACCCGTGGGCCGCCAAAAGCGAGACATCAGCAGCCGCGCTGATGACCTGGTTCGAAACCAGCATCCCTTCCTTCTGGATCTCCAGGAAATCCTCCTTCTTATCTCGTGGCAGAAGGTCCGTGAACTGCTGGAGGGATTCCCACAGGGCACGATCATACCGCCCCAGCAAGGCCGCATCGCTAGAGGCCGTCATGGTCGTAGATGCCGTCCCACAGGCCTTCCTGCCAGCTGAGTCGATCCATCGGCTCTTCTTATCCGGAGGCACGGTAGAAGACGGAGAGGTGGAGTGTTGTTTTCTGGCTGCCGTCACTATAACTTAGTCCGGAATAGGGTCAATCCGCAGAAAAGCCGGGTCGGAATCCGGGGCCCTGTACTTCTTAAGAAGACGGGATGGAGCGGCTTTCGTCACTGCAGGCGTGAGGAACAGTTCCTCCGCCGGCTGTACCAATCCCATCACGAGCGGTAGTAGAGGGCGAGACAAATGCTTCTTGTGAAGTGTCTCAACAATCACGGACGTCGTAGGTGTTGGAGCCGTCACCGTGATTCCCAATTTTGCTGCACCCCTCAGGAGAACCTCCTGGAACGTGCTGATGTCATCCACAGGAGACACTCTCGTCCCCGGGGAGTCCGACAAGGTTGGGGAGTAGGACCTGGTTCTGGAAGAGTCCGTGCGGGACCGTGATTCGCGCCTCCTGTGGTGCCGTCTTGACCTCGTAGAGGATCTGTGACAACTGCGCGATCTCCCCCTCTGTCCGGAGCGGGATCGCGACCTCCTTGGCTTCGGTTGCCCTGCCGGTTCCACCGGGGTGGGTGACTTTGGCTTGGCTGGGGCCCTCGTCCGAGGGGTCCCCTTAGGAGGAGTCGGAAATCGTGGCAATGAACCAGTCCTCGGAGGAATCGGAGGAGGCTTGTCAGCCGGCAACTGAGGTTTAGGTTGAGGCTGAGGCCGAGGTTGAGGAGGAGGTGGAAGTGGCGGAAGTGGAGGCGGGGTGGGAGCCCGCGGAGGAAGTCCTCTCGGTAATGGAGGAGGAGGAGGCGTAACTGTCTTCGGCCTAGCAGGGGTATACACAACAGAGTACACCGACCCCGGTGACCCACCCTCCTTACTAGGCTGGGACTTTGGAGAGCCTCCCAAAGGCACTTGACGCCTGCCAGATTGACTCCTGGTGCCAGAACTCCGTCTGCGCCTTCTCGGCGTCGAAGAACGGCGACCGGACGGCGAGCGTCGGCCCCTCGACGTTGAGCTTCGTCTCCTTGACGGCGAGCGCCTATCCCTCGACGGCGAAGGCCTTCGCCTTGACGGCGACCTTCTACGCCTCGACGGTGACCTCCTATGCCTCGACGGCGACCTTCTACGCCTTGACGGCGACCTTCGCCTTGACGGCGATCTTCTCCTCGACGTCAAGGATCCCCTCGACGACGATCTTCTCCTCTTGGACGACGGCAAACGGCGGTGTCGCCGTGACAGCGAGCGCCGACGCCGTGCCACCTCTCGACGTCGAATACTCGACGCCGACGGCGGTCTGTTCAGTTCCCTCTACGTCGACGTCGCTTCGACCCAGAGCCCTGGGGAGACGGGGAACAGACTGCAGTCATCCCTCTCGACGTCGTGGTCGGTGCAATCGACGCAGACGGAGAATGGGGACGTTTGCTGGTCTTCCTGCCCCTGAAGAGCCCCCCAGAGGCCTCAGCATGGGCAGAGGAAGCCCCCCCAGACCCACCTTGCGCCTTCAGCCTTCTGTCCTCCAGGCCCTGAAGTCTGATCTTCATTCTATCCCTCAGGGTCCTGCCAGAAAAGCCCTGACAAATGTCTCACTCCTCTGGGACATGAAAAGAGGGAAGGCAGATGATACACACCTCGTGTGGGTCCGATTTGGCCTTCTTCCTGGAGCACTCTGGACATTTGTCGAATAATGCAGGCATATTGACAAAAAAGAGTGCACCAAAAGACAAACAGGAAGAAAAATCACCAAAGTACTTCAGAAAAGTACTCAAAGAACTTGAAAAGGGAGAGTTCAATGCTCCAGGGTCCTGCTTGCAGGAGCCGGAAAAAAGAACTGAAAGTAAAAGGGACCTGCAGTGCATTCTGGGATACTGTGAAGTTCTGGAAGGTTCTCTTAAAGGCACAGTATCCTGTTCAGAGCCACATAATGGCAGCCTATGGGGCTTATCTGTCCAGGTCTTCCTCTCTATCATTCCAGAGGGTTTTTTGCTGTTAAAGCAAGGGAAATCTGGACAGGCTTTGCTGTTTGTGGATTTTTGGTGGAATTTCTAGTTGAAGTACTGGACAGTGTAGCCTGTGGATATAGGCTGCATTATCTGTCTTTAAATTCTCTCTTAAGTGTCTGTGCAGTTCTGCATTTTTCGACACCTTAAGAGATTATTTTTGATAGCTCCGGGATCCACGCACATGGGCGGGACTATTCACTAGATTATGACTATACACAGAGATCCCCTACTACAGAAGGATATTTTATGTAACGTCCTGTAATTAGGGACCCTCGCCCCTGCGTTAGCCCGAGGGGCTGTGGAAGAGTTGGGAATGACAAATTTTAATAGGAGGTGGTCAGACCAGATAATGGGAAGAGGTAGGCTTACTAATCTGTCAAAGTTGTGAAAGATTTGGTCTAGGGTATGGCCCTTTTCACTGGTGGCCGAAGAAATAGATGGAAATATGTTGCAGGCCTGCAACGTCTCCAACAAGGAAATTATTTGAGGGTCTTTTCCATTGTACATATGTAGATTGAAATCTCCCAGAATAAGGCAGTTGTTGTATTTTAAGGCCAGGGAGGTGGTAGCTCTATTAAGCGTAGTAATAACATTTCCAATTGCACTGGGAGATCTTTAAATCAGAAAACCCGCTATGCTATGATGGGGGGACAAGGTACAGTGGAAGCCTAAAAACTCTGTCCCATCGATGTTTTCCATCGGGATAGGAGAGCAGTCCAGTTTTTTATTGTAAATTATGGCGACACCGCCGCCCTTCCCACTCGGTCGGTCCCTCCTAAGAATTTTATAACCCGTATGGATGACCGAAGTGATAGTAGGGTTGGAGGCTTGAGACAGCCAGGTCTCAGTGAGAAATAAAAGATTAGGCTGTTCGTCTAAAAGTAGGCCATAAATGTGTGGTTCATGCTTTTGCACAGAGCGACAATTTAAAAGGATGGCCTTTAAGTCCTCCGTTTTCTTATTGTTTTTACACTTATTGTTGCGTGGGAGGATCTTGAGGGTAGTTTCCTGGGCTGGAGGAGAGACAAGTTGCACTTATTGCATCGAAAGTCTACCACCACGCCCGGATCAGCCTCAGTACACTGACATAATGGTAGCCGCCTAAGGCTAAGCAATTTTTCCCTATTGTAATATAGTGGAAGAAACTCACTGGAGGGGAACTGGACAGCATGGCTGGCACCTGACGCCTCCGGGTTGCCTCCGGGACGCCTCCGAGTCGCCTATGGGCGCAGATGGGCTTGCCTTTGGTGCGCCTTCAGCGCACCCACTGCGCTTGTCCGTTTGCATTATGAATATGTAGGATAATGCCTATGATCCAAACTGGATCGCTAACGCAGCTGAGGAAGCGGAAACTGTGTGGGCGGAAGGGAGGAGCCCAATAGTAGCCCCAGCCCTCCGCACAATCAGCATATCAGCTGCAGCGGACAAGGAGTGGAGGAAAAGCAAGATGCAAATCGGAGCAGCAAAGGAGGTGTAGGCAAGTAGAATTTAGTAAAGTGCAAGTGCACGTAGGTAGGAGAAATTGTTAAAAAGCACAGAGTAATTCAGCCACACATATACAATTTAAAAAGTATTAAAAACCTAGTAGCAGGGCAGGAAACACTAAATCCTACCACTGCCAGCTGTGCACCTCCATTTACATCGGGAATATATAGACTAATGCATATGATGCTAACTGGATCGTTAACGCAGCTGAAGAAGCGGAAACTGCATGGGAAACAGGGGCTCAAATTGGATCATAAATTCAAAACTGTTCTGTACAGGACCCCCAAAATAAGTTTGGCCCAGGGCCCCCAAAATCCTTAAGATGTCCCTGTCTGAGACTCCAAGGTTTGAGAAACTCTTTCTATAAATACTTTATGGTGGACCTGACACAAAAACTGGTAAAGGTTTTAAAAAAAAATCTTGACACAAAAATGGTTATTCCCTCCATGGTAGAATCTGATATGATATTGATATATAAATCAGGTCACCCATCAAAAAGTTGTGCCTCTTAAAGACCAATCTCATGATTAATTATGGTTCGAAAATATTCACAAAATTTTTAGCCAACCGATTAATGCTCAAAATGCCATTCTTAATCCATTCTCATCAATCAGGAGTTATATCACAAAGTCGAACACATTAGATTAGGCATGTGCTTCACTTCATATAAGACTCTAATAAAAGGAAACTTCCCATGTGCATTTTATTTCTAAGTGCTGAAAAGTCATTTGAAAGAGTTGATTGAGTTTTCCTCTGCAGAACATTGGATAGAACAGGTATAGGGTAAAAGATGAGAACATTCATAGTGGCTAATTATATAGCCTCAGAATAGTGGTAAATGGTATGAGGTTAGAAGGCAAGGTAACCCCCTATGGTCGCTCCTATTCGTCCTGGTGTTGGAACTACTGACAGTCCAGATTCAAGATGAGATAATAGTAGTAGGCATGCCATTTGGAGGAAAACATACAATTTATCTCTTTACAGGCACTATTTTATTGACTCCAAGATCACCGCAAGCCTCCTTACCTGAAATAATGAGAATTCTGGAAATGCCTACGATGGTACAAGAATGTGGTCCGTCGGCATAAACGCCCGACGCTGGTGCTGGAAACCTGGGTTCGAGCCTCAAGGTTGCGTCCACATCCGGTGATTCTGGGCAAATCACTTAATCTCCCCGTGCCTGAATGTATAATGTAAATACGGTGCTCATGTAAAGCGCTCCAATACCTTCGGGTCGAGTTCGCGCTATATAAAATATGCACAATTTTGTTTTTTTTACTTTATATAAATCACAGATACAGAGTGTGGAATTAGATTTGCAAATTCCAGAACAAGTAGAGAAGATAATCCATGTCCACTGGGGTAGTTAAACAATGAAATGTCTGGAAACATATATAACTCCCACACTAAAGAATCTATAGAATATAAATTACCAGGCGTGGCCAGCATGACTTGCAGATTTGGGTGGGTGAGTGGGATGGATGGATGGATAGATGGGTGGGTGTTGCGGCGGCCTAATTAAAAAAATATTTTAAACTCTACCGTCCCGCGTCCCGCGCAGTGACAGCTCCTGGCCGGGTCCCGTGGAACAGAAAGCAAGCAGCCTCGCTCCCCTTCCCTAAGCCAATCACAATGCTGCAATGGTAGCGTTGTCATTAGTGAGGACGGCGCCCAGCCAGGCGCCTATGGGGAGGCCATTTTCTCCATGTGGGTTGCATGAAAAGGGAGAGTGCGCATGACTGATTTGGTCAGCCCCAGAGGGCCAACCAAACAGTCAGGACCCGCAGCATTGGTCTGGCCACACCTCCCCTGCCCTCCAGCATGCCCGCCCGCCCACCCCCAATCAAACCCTCCTGCTTTCTTACAGGGGAGAAGCAGAAACATAAAATGGTAGTTTTACCATTTTATGTTTCTGCTTTTCGCACTGTGAGAAAGCAGTGGGGCGACGCTCCTGCACCCTAATAGAGGAGCCACCCCAGTAAATTACTCTCAACTTATAGCGCATGTTAGGAGAGACCTGCAAAGGTGTTGCCTCCTTTTTAGGTTTCGCCTGGCGATCCGCTGCGCAGCAGCGTTCGCGCAGGTCGAAATCTTATGATCCTACAGTGTGGGGCTTTGTCCCGCCTTCTCTTCCATTGGCTAGCTCCATAAATGGAGGCTAGCCATTGGAAGAGATGGGTGTCTGTTACTCTTTTCCCGTCCCGACGCGATTCGGGGGCGTTTCTGGGTCTTTTTTTAAGTCCCGCCCCTTGTTGCCGTGTGTCCCGGGCCGCGCTGTGATTGGCTGCCGGCCCGGGACACCACCGTGACGTCCTATCCCGGGCCGCGCTGTGATTGGCTGCCGGCCCGGGACACCCCCGTGACGTCATTCCCCGGGCCGCGCTGTGATTGGCTGCCGGACCGGGACCTGACTTGTTTTCCTTTCATTGCTAGGTCTACATGATCACTTCATGTTGTGCGTCGAAAATAATGACATAACAGCTGTCAGAAAAGAAATTCTTTCTTTTTAAAAAAAAACGATGTTTCCCAAGTCAGCCAACGAATTGTACTGCGCCACCTTCTCCACCATAGGGCGCGGGATAATGAAATATCTGTACAGTCAATTTAAAAGCAAATTCCTGCAGTAACCCGTAGCGCCGACCCGAGGGCAGAGCCCACCGCCACCGTTAGATCTTAATCATATCCCGCCAACAGTGGACAACATTCCAGCCCGGCGGATCAGACGGGAGGCCGCTCGCTGCGTTGAAAATAAAAGCAGCCGCCATGCTGGCTTGGGGTTGTCGGGAGCCTGTGTCTGAGTTCCAAGCAACCAGTGTGTGCGAGGAGGCATGCGTGCGTGGGCACCGGTACCGCCTGGAGCTGTGGTGCATGGTGGGCACGACCGAGTCTTCCCTTCATCTCCTGCTCGAAATCTAGAGGTGCAGATCGCGTGGGAAAGTCCTGTCTTCAATCTGTGTAGAATTTCAAAAGGTATTCCTCGATGCAGTGCTGAACTTAAGGAGTTTGTCGCGTGGGGGAAGTGACGTTTTGCCGCCCCGCCTCTCCCAGTGTGGGCACTCTGGTATTAAAGTTTAAATATTCAATGATAAACTGTAGAGCGACGCGCAGGAGTCATTTGTTCTCTCCCTGCCTCTGCTCAGCCTCACCAATCTCGTCCCCCGAGCATATTGAGAAAGTTAGAGCTGGCAGCACTTTATGCTCTCGTTTAACTATTAAGGTCTGCAAATTCAAAATGTATTCTAAAATTGATTTCAGGTTTGTTGATCGTTCAAAGGTACGCAGGGCTGGCTCAGGGCTACAAAGAAGCGATGATTTTGCATTTTCTGCAGCACCCAGAACCACAGAACGAGAGGTATTTGTATTTCATGAGGAAATAATAGCACAAGGTCTTGACAACTAATCTGCCTGCAGAGGATGAGTTTGATCATCCGATTGTGCGCCGAAGGCGCGTCAAAGGTAAGCCCATCTGCGCCCGTCCGCGCCTGGACCGCGCCCAGGGCCAGGACCCCTGGCCCCCACCGACGGAAGACGACCCGACTGTCCTACAACGCCACCGAACTCCTCGCACTCAACACCGTCGGAACCCCTGGATGCTACCGAGCCACCCCGAAGCGCACCCACGGACCCTTCAGCTGCCACGCCTGCAAGTTCACCTGCATCCGGACCTGCCCCGCTCCAGCACCCGCCAAGCCGAACACCAGCAGCAACCACCTCAAGTGCATCCTGCTCAACACCCACTCCGTCCACAGACACGCCATCGAACTCTGGAACCTCCTCGACACCACAGCTCCTGACGTCGCCTTCCTCACGGAAACCTGGATGGACGACTCCTCAGCGCCCGACATCGCCATCGCCATCCCAGAGGGATACAAGATCACCCGGAGAGATCGCGTCAACCAGACTGGAGGAGGCATCGCCATCATCCACAGGGACACAATCCACATCACGACCAACACCGACGACACCCTGAAAACAGCCGAACACCTACACTTCCAGATCCGCACCGACCCGAAGACCACCCTCAGAGGCACCCTGATCTACCGACCCCCGGGACCACGCACACAATTCAGCGAGGACATCGCCGACTTCGTCAGCCCGCATGCCCTCCCCTCCGCTGACTACATCCTCCTGGGGGACCTCAACTTCCACCTGGAGAACAACAACGACCGCAACACCACCACCCTGCTCGACAGCCTCGCCAACCTCGGACTCAAGCAGCTGGTATCCACCCCCACCCACCTCGCAGGACACACACTCGACGCCGTCTTCTCATCCAGCAAAGACATCGCCTTCAGCCACGCCACCGGACTCCATTGGACAGACCACAGCTGCATCCACTTCACCTTCACAAGAACGACGATCCACCACCACCAGCAACCGGTTGCTCGAAGAAACTGGAACAAGATCACAGCTGACCAGCTCGCCGCTTCCCTGAGCCAGCACCCCCCCCGCCAGCTCAACGAACCCCAGCCAGGCCGCCGACAACCTCACGAAGTGGATCAACTACTGCGCGGACGAACTCGCCCCACTGAGGACCCCGCCTAGCAGACCCGGCAGCAAGAAGGCCCCATGGTTCACCGACGAACTCAAGAGCTCCAAGAAGAACTGCCGAGCCCTCGAGAAAGCCTGGAGAAGAGAACCAACACCGGACAACATGACCGCCCTCAAGCTTGCCACCCGGAAGCACCACCAACTGATCCGCGCCACTAAGAAAACCGCATTCAAGGACCGGCTGGACAACAACGCACACAACTGCAAGGAACTCTTCAACATCGTCAAAGAGCTCTCCAACCCCAACGCCGGAAACAACGACATCTCCCCGTCGCAAGACCTCTGCAACTCCCTCGCCTCCTACATCCACAACAAGATCGCGGACATACACAACAGTTTCAGCACTCAACCGACGCACGTCACAACCGAACCACCGCCCCCCACCACCACCCTCCGCGCCTGGACTCCGATCAGCACCGAAGACACCATCCGCTTGATGAACTCCATCCATTCCGGATCTCCGACCGACCCCTGCCCTCACCACGTCTTCAACAGGGCCGACGCAATCATCGCACCCCACCTGCGGGACATCATCAACACCTCCTTCGACACCGCCACCTTCCCGGAGAGCTGGAAGCACGCCGAACTCAGCGCCCTACTCAAGAAACCTACAGCGGACCCCACCGAACTCAAGAATTACCGCCCCATCTCGCTCCTCCCGTTCCCAGCCAAAGTCATCGAGAAGACCGTCAACAAGCAGCTGGCTGCCTTCCTCGAGACAAATGGATCCCTCGACCCCTCTCAGTCGGGCTTCCGAGCCAACCACAGCACCGAGACCGCCCTCATCACCGCCACCGATGACATCCGAGCCCTGATGGACAACGGAGAAACAGCGGCCCTCATCCTCCTGGACCTCTCCGCGGCATTCGACACTGTCTGCCACCGCACCCTAGTGCAGCGCCTCAGCAACATCGGAATCCAGGAGAAGGCACTGGATTGGATCATCTCATTCCTCAACGGAAGAACACAGAGAGTCCGTCTACCACCGTACAAGTCAGAGGCCACCGAAGTCATCTGCGGCGTCCCTCAAGGCTCCTCGCTCAGCCCAACACTCTTCAACGTCTACATGAGCCCCCTTGCGGCCATCGCACGCCAGCACAACCTCAACATCATCTCCTACGCTGACGACACCCAGCTGAGCCTCTCCCTGACCAACGACCCCGCCGCCGCCAGAGCCAACCTTCACGAAGGGATGAAAGACGTAGCCGAGTGGATGTCGAGCAGCCGCCTGAAACTGAACTCTGACAAGACGGAAGTCCTCATCCTTGGATCATCACCCTCTGCCTGGGACAACTCCTGGTGGCCCCCTGCCCTGGGCAGCGCACCCAAACCGACAGACCACGCACGCAACCTGGGCTTCATCTTGGACTCCTCCCTCACCATGACCAGACAAGTCAACGCCGTCTCCTCGTCATGCTTCAACATCCTGCGCATGCTACGGAAGATCTTCCGGTGGATCCCCACCGAGACCAGGAAGACGGTCACCCAGGCCCTCGTCACCAGCCGACTGGACTACGGCAACGCCCTCTACGCCGGAACCACCGCCAAGCTCCAGAAGAGACTCCAGCGGATCCAGAACGCCTCAGCCAGACTCATCCTCGACATCCCACGACACAGCCACATCTCCGGACATCTGAGAGACCTGCATTGGCTCCCCGTCAACAAAAGAATCACCTTCTGCCTCCTCACCCACGCACACAAAGCCCTACACGATCAAGGCCCCAGCTACCTCAACAACCGCATCAACTTCTACGCTCCCAAACGACACCTCCGATCAGCCAACCACGCCCTCGCCGCGGTCCCCCGCATCCGAAGAACGACAACGGGAGGGAGGTCCTTCTCCTACCTGGCCGCCAAGACCTGGAACTCCCTACCGACTGACCTGCGCCTGACCCAAGACCACCTCTCCTTCAGGAAGAAGCTCAAGACCTGGCTATTCGAGCAGTAGCAGCACCCCCCACCCCCCTAGCGCCTTGAGACCCTCCGGGTAAGTAGTGCGCTATATAAATGCCTGTGATTGATTGATTGATTGATTGAACAAGCATTTGCAATGCAATAGGTCTCGCATTTACGTGAGTTTGAGCTATTGACATTGCAAATTACAATGCCTTTTATTTTTGTTTTTGTTTTTAAAACATAAATAAAAGGTATTGTCATTTACAATGGCAATAGCTTAAACTCGCGTAAATGCGAAACCTATTGCATTGCAAATGCTTGTTCTATCCTAGCTGGGAAGAGTGACAATGCTAAATTTGAACACAACTCCCATTCACCTATACCTTTGTCAATCACTCTCAATTGCACTAAGCATGAAAGAAGCACTCCCAAAATTACTTGTTGCTCTCTACTGATGAAGGAATGAATCCAGAAACATGTGTCTAGCATTACACAATACAGGCTGCACCAACAAGGGTGAGAAATTAAAGACTACTGCTGAAGTAATTGTTATCATGCACTACATTTATCACAATGTATTGGGGAAAATTGAGTGTTGGGATGTGAGGCAGAGTGCTTCCACCTTCCTTCTGTTTAAAGAAGTTGGGTCATTGCTATTTGTGATTGACACATTTATTTATACAGGTAGGAAACCAGTTTCTAAAGCAGAACTGATGACTAGCAAAAAACAGGGAGTGCGGTTGTTGGGCCTTCCTAATGTGATCCAATACCACCAAGCAGGAGAGCTACAAACATTATTTAAATGGCCAGTATGATAAACTGAAAAACATTGGATTTTAATGGAGGTTCGGCTATTGGGAAACCTGCTAGGGGACTTTATTTGACTACCCAGATATCCAGACCGTCTATAGGAAACATCTAAGATATGCTAAAACCAAAATCAGTGGCTAGGGGTGTAGTGACAAATAATGGGTCAAAGACTTACTTCCTTCCCCTCTCCTTACGCCTCATTGTTCCCACACCCATATTTTACCCCGGGGCTCAAGCATGAGCAGTTCAGTCAGTGGAGAGACGGCACTGTAGGATGTTGTGAAACCTTTTTCATAAAGGTAAGATTAAATTATTTCAGGTCTGCAAAAGCGTGTTCTCAATAGACGAGTCAGAAAGATTAGATTGCTTTCAACTGCCCCTTCCCCTCTTGTCCTGAGCCCTAAAACTGAGCCCCTGCCCCGAAATTATCCCGACCCTAGCTCCCCACCCTGAGCCCTAAAACCGGCCCCCACCCCTAAAACCTACCCCCGCCCCAAGCCCCAGCCCAAATGAACACGCCACGTACCGTTCCTCCCTGCAGCGATCCTTCCGGTTCCTCTCCCCGCCAGCTCAGACAGCTAGAACGCAGACTGCCTTGACCACGCATATGCATGTTTAAGGCAAGCATTGTTCAGCTTTTGAGGAAACGGCATGCGTGCTGAAGGCTGCGTTGTAAAGGCCGTTTCCCTGCCAAAACACCTATTCCTATGGTGAGGGACAGGGCCGGCCTAAGGCATGTGCAAGCTGTGCACCTGCACAGGGCCGCCAAAACCCAGGGGCCGCCACGCCAATATATATCCTTAGATACATATTTGCGTGGCGGCCCCTGGCAGGGATTTGGCGGCCTCGGGCCCCCTACCTACACTCCCTGCTCAGGGCCTCCGTGAGCCTAGAGCCGGCCCTGGTGAGGGAAGAAGGAAGGGAACATTAAACATGTGGAATGAATACTGCAGAGAGTGTAGGGTCTACTTTGGTTGCGTCTAACTTCAGTTCTGTAACAGGATTCCAACTAGTTTCTGGCACAGTTTTATTCCAATAGGGAAGCTGCAATGATTCTGCTAGACCTTTCTGTTAAATTTGACACGATCAATCACCCCAAAATAATAAGCAATTTCTGAACATGGATATTTGGTTCAAGTTTTGGATTATATAGTCTCCTTGCTGGCAAACTGTAATATAATTATTTACCTGCATAAAACTCTGTCCCTCGTTGTCTAGACAAGGGTGTGCCGCAGGGATCAAGTACCTCCCTCCAACCATTCAACACCTACTTTAACTCTCTGCCAAAACTGATAAAACTCTTTGGCCTGCCTTGGTTTAATTATAGAGACTCCATGCTGATTATCTTCAAGTTCCAGAACCTTTACTGACACCATACCCTGACTGCATACAGCTTGCATAACTGATTTCACAGGTTACATAAACTCAATAAGTACAAAGCCCTACTCCAATCAGAGACTCAGTACGAAGGGGTATGCAATAACTTAGATCAGTGGTTCCCAAACTTTTGACTCCTGAGGACCCCCATTGAGTCCCCACTGGAAGGGGGACCCCCAAGCAATTTGTATGAGTTAAATTTCAAACATTAAAACAGTAATTCGAAAAAAATACACACGTGTGCACACAAAACAAATACTCAAAGTACTAAGGATTTTGGGGCCAGATGTACGACCATTTCATTTAGCACCTCGCAATTGGTGACACATTGCGAGTGGCAAATTGCGAGTCGCTAAATGAAATGTACAACAGTGTGTTTAACACTGTTTGGGATTCCCAATGGGGTCGCAAATTGCGAGGTACATTAATATTAATGAGCCTCTTGCAATTTGTGAGCCCATTGGGAATACCAGCCCTCCCAGCGATGGTGGCCTGCTGGGCTCTGCAGGGCACCATGTCTCGGACTGCTTTTAAATAAAGCAGTTTTAAAAAAAAAATGCAGCCTATTTACCATGCATTTAAAAAATAAGAAAATGAAACGTTTTCGTTTAATTTTCTAAGGGCAGGCAGAGGTCCCTGGAACCATTGCCTGCCCTTAAAAAATAATTTTGCATGCATTTGCAAAGGTGAAGGGGTCCCCTTCCCATTTGCGAATGCATTACCATCTACTTGAAGTAGGTGGTAATTGTGACTGTTTTGTGACCGCAAAACATTTGTACATGGTTTTCCAAATAGCAAGTTGCAAAACCTATTTAGAGAGTCGCAAACAAATTGCGACTCGCGAAAAAGGCTATGTACATGGCCCAATGGGTTATTGCATGCGCAAACGGGTTCGCGAACCCGTTCGCGCATATAAAAACAGATTGTACATCTGGCCCTTAGTATTTTATATTGAAGTAATAGCCCCTCTGTCCCATGTATTTCATTTGTTTTATAGCATCTCTCATACCATTGTAGGATGTCAGAGTACTTTACATCACACACATATAGAGACATTGAATCATATATGTAAATCAGTGTGTATATAAAATGTTTAAAGAGTGCTTGGTCTGGAAAAGCACAAACTCAGGATTCGAACATAACACAGTTACTAGCATTGACTTTAACATTAAAAATGTATTTCCACCCAAATATATCTTTTTAGCAGCATCCGGATAATGAATAACTGGGACAAAATATAAGTTACTAACTGGTACCATGCAGTTTGCAAGCAGCTCTTTGATGACAGTTTATGGGTCCCTCTGCTAGATTACGATTGTCACTTATGAAGTACACAGTAACAAAAGAAACTCTGTGACAAAAGCAGTAACCACGAACCTAGGCACATAAAATACTGCTTTTTAAGATGCATGTTACAAGTTCTTTGCAGTAGGCATATTAACCCTCTGTGCTACATTAGTTAAATCAAAGCTGCCACTGAATAAAACTCTCCTTGCTCTCTAGCAGGTACATTAATCAATGGCATTCTCTTGACACTTTTATTGTTGCTGGAAGGGTGCTAATTATACAAGAAACGTTTCTGTGCTTTGAAAACTGTTGCCTACAGACCCCCTGGGAATGTGTCACGGACCCCTGGGGGTCCGCGGACCACAGTTTGGGAAACACTTTAGATCATACAGAAATACACCACTGAGTAATGCAAGGCACTGGCAAAATTACAACTGGATGAAGAATGGGAACCTTATCACAAGGGAACAAGTATGCAGAACAATAAAAACTCAAATCGGATGGCATGGGTTTCATAGAAACAAATTTCAGGAAAAATACGCCATCCACCTATGGGTGAAATTGTAGCCTCGTGCTGCTTAGCAGAAGCACTTTTTGTTACTATGACACCTTCTTAATATCGGATAGGCATTTTCACAATCTCAATCACAAATAAGTAGTTGCAATCAGCAAAAGAATAGAGAAAGGAAACAATCTGATAGATTCTCGAGTGGAGAAGGAGATCTGGAAAGAAGCTTCAGACCATTGCAATAATGCACTCTGGAAGGCAACTATTTGCGTCATGGCTGGTGTATTACACACCGGATTTTTCGCATAAACAAAACCAGAGTATAATTTACCAATGTGCGCGGTGTTTAGTAAGGGGAAGATGGAGCCACATGAAAATGACGCTTCCAAAAGTCCATACAGATTCGAATGCTACATTTATGTTTATTAGTAATGTCATGAACTAAACTGTGACTCCGGACAGAGGTTTCGTTTTATTACGAATTTCAAAACATTGCGTCAGAATTGACATGGGCAGAAGTAGATGGTGCTTTATGGTGATGCTAGTGACCCGTTCATTGATTATAGGATTAAGGAAAGCAACATACCCTCCTCTGGCTCTTACAGAAAATGAGAAATACAAATTTGACAGAATAAATGTATTACAAAAAGAATGAATGCACTGCATAAGTGGGAAAACACTTTGTGGCTGGGTTTAATTTGTATGAATACATACAAAGTATCATCTGTATATTGTGATCTCTTTGTTTCTGTGATAACGAGTTAACTGTGTAGAAAACGGCTGCTTACACAAGACATCCCATTCTAGTCTGCAACACTAAATTGGTCAAACGTAAAAAAAGATAGGCCTTCTCATCGACACAGATCCAATTTTGGAATCCCTATTAGATTATTTTGTGAAGTCTTCTTTGAATATGATTAGCATCTTTAAATGTATTTTCCGTAGCTGGGCTTCAATTGACTGTAGCTATATAAAGTCCTCTGCTATCCATCTGCGTGCCCTAGCACTAATGACCACATGGTAAGTTATTGAAGAGGATGGTTATAGAGAGAATAGGTAGGCTTTCAGTTGCTTTATGAACTCCAGATGAGAGACAGTGCAGCCTAAGACACCTGGTAGTGCATTCCAGGAGAGTGCTGTTAGTTAGCCAAATGATCGTCCACCTATCCTAGCGGAAGTAAATGTGCAAACAAATAACATTCTACGGACAGATGTAGATTTCTGAAAGATGTCTTGCAAGTGAAAAGTCCCTGAAGACAGTATTGCCCTACGTCATAAACGCAAAGCTTTAAACAGCCACATGTTCTAAAATAAAAACCAGTGAAGGCGTCAAAGGTGTAAAGATGTGGCCTTATACTTCCAGATCTCCAGCAGAAGTCGGGCTGCTTCATTTTAGGTCATCTGCAGCTGGTAATTCTGTTCTTTGTAAAGACCAAGGAGTACAAGGTTACAATAATCAAGTCTGGCCACTATGCTGGCTTGCACAGTGGTTTTTCTATGGGTTAATGGAATGGGCTAATGGAATGACAGAAATTGTTGTTTTAGTACTTTCAGGGGAAAGACAAAGTTTGAAGTGTTTTAGACTTATATTCATGAAAGGGCTGTTAACAAATATGATTCTCATATTTTATGTGGAGTTGTAGGTCATCCATTTAGCTATTGAGGTCTCACATTGTTTAGACCCTGATTGGGTAAGCAGCGGTCCCCAACCAGTCTGAGAATAAACTGGGAATCATCTGAAATATGAGAAGCCAAAGACAAGATCAAGGAAGATAATGAGGAAAAAAAGATTGAAACGTGGGGCTGACTCCTGTATTCTTTGTGTTCAGATTAAAAAAGAGGATTCAATTCTGCCTGAGAATGGTTGGATGGGCAATGGTCCAAGAGTGAATGTGGGATGGGTTCAAGGCTGGAGAGGAAGCAGAGGCTGGTTGACGCTCTGCTCTTTCAATTGTCAATTGAGTATGTTAGGATTTGAATCACTGTAAAATGCCCATAGTTTTGCCCCGGAAAAGTTAGATAAATCATTGCATAGATCTAATGAGGTAACACAGTAGGGTGCACAGCATTTAGGGTATTTAAAGCTACCAAAAAGAATTACTACTTTATTAATTTTATTCGGGGCATTTTAGATTTGATTACCGGAGTAGTAAAATCTAGTAGTGCAGAGAAGCTTTTTGTATTCATGGAGAGTCTTGCGATAAGTCAATTTGTTATCAAGCAGATTCTGGGATCTCCATTGCGTTTAAGACGCTTACATGCTCTTTTTGGGCACGAGGAAACCAATGCACAGATAGACAAATGCATCAATGTTTTATCTATTCTCGCTGGAATGGATTTATTAAAAAATATAGTGGAAATCCAGGCGTTAAAAGTGTCTACATTGGTATTAAAGTTACAGGAGTATGAAGAGGATGTTATGGCACGATCTGGAGGGACTATATTCATAGACACTTAAGGACATCGTCTGCTAAGTCAAGGTTGTGTAGGGGTTTTGTGCGAAGGCAACGGATGTGCTCCAGTGTGCATGAAGGTGTTGGCTGATCGGTTTGTCTATGGGAGTGCAACAGCTAACAGTAACGAGACTGGGTAAAGCAAAGATCAAGTCAAGAGTATACCCTTTCGTGTGAGTGGAGCTTTTAACTAATTGAGCGAAGTTAAAATTAGAGCAGTCTTTCATAGTGAAATGGGCCTTATTATCTGAGAGGATGTCCAGGAGTATATTAAAGTTTCCAAATACTAAAAGGCTATTTACATTTACTGATAAAGAGGCCACAAATTCCAGAAAAGCTGTGCTAGAATTAGCTTTTGCAGGTGAAGGTGATATATCAAAGGCAAAGGCACGCCAAAGACGGGCGCCAAAGGCAAGCCCGTCTGCGCCCGTCCGCGACAGACCGGGACCAGGGGCCACGACCTCTGCACAACTGACCAGCCACACATTGAGAACAGTAAGTAGTGCAATTATCTACTCAAGTTGTGAGCTAAGGAAATTTAACATCTCAGGCGCTAAACACCCCGCGTCATGTGCACAACTAGAGCCCTTGAACACCATGGGCCCAGTTTGCTGTCAGAACTGCAAATGGGAGAGTGATCCCTGGTACTGCTCTGCTCATATAAATACCCCAGACCTCGCACTGAAATGTATCTACCTCAATGCAAGATCCATCCAAAACACTCAATCGAAATCTGGGAAATTTTGAGCACAGAAAAACCCGATCTGGCCTTCATTACTGAAACCTGGCTGGACAACCATAGTACTCCGGATATTGCAATGGCCCTACCAACGGATTATAAAATTCTTAATCTGAATAGGGAAAAAAAAGGGGAGGTGGGGTAGCTCTACTATTCAAAGACTCCCTCACATGCAGACAAGAGCCCATTACACAATCCAACAGCCATGAAGCTATGGCATTCTCAGTATCCATCAACACCTATATTCTACTCGGTGGTGTGATCATTTACAATCCACCAGGATGTACGTCTGACTTTAGTAATCAACTTCTTGCACAAATTATGCCAGTCTGTCTCAACACCAAGAATTTCTTGTTATTAGGGGACTTTAATATACACTATGATGATAGTAATAACTCCCTAGCTAAACAGCTAGAGGAGAATATGGAAATTTTACAACTGTCCCAGAGAATCGAACAACCAACACATAGGGCAGGACACATATTAGATTTGATGTTCTCCAATATTAATTCCACCCACATTAAAGGGATAAAACCTATGACTTGGACGGATCACTCTATGATTGAGTTTGATATTAATCTACCAGTCAATAATACCAGACCACTATGCCCGGCAGCAGCAAAAACCAGGAGTTGGAAAAACTTCTCAGTAGAAGCTTTTCAGCTACATTTTAAATATTCTAATACTACAAAAACTAGTATTAACGATGAAATAGACCAACTTCAGAACCATATCAGGAACGCACTGGAACATTGTTCAGTGCTACATTCCAATAACAAATCTAGACGAACTATGTCAGAAAAGTGGTATGGGCCGGAACTAAAGTTATTAAAAAGGAAATGCACATCCCTTGAACACAAATGGAGACTTACAAAAACCCAAGATGCCAGATCGTCATACAAGTAAGAACTTATACTTTACAACAAAGCCATTAGGAAGGCAAAAAGGGAATATTTTTCTCGCAGAATAACAGAAAATAAAAACTCGACCAAAGAACTATTTAAAATAGTCAAGGAATTATGCAGCCCTACAAGCCTCTCGTCAAATTTGACTCCCTCACAAGCAGGCTGCGACAAAATCAATGACTTTTTCTGTGAAAAAATTGATAAAATGTACTCTTCATTCTCTCATGCTAATCCGGAAAGCTTAGAGACCCCCGAGTTATCTACCCCCCAGATCAGCTGCTCCCGCTTTGGTCCGTTCTCTGAAGAAGAAATCGGGAAAGTCATGCTTGAAATTAAATCAGGCTCCCCACTGGACCCATGTCCACACCATATTTTTGCACAAATAGCTCCCAGTATATGCCCAGCAGTAACTCAAGCATTGAATCACTTGCTAGAATCCGCTGAATTTCCAACTAACTGGAAGAACGCTATAGTTACTCCATTATTAAAAAAAGCAGGATCAGACATTAATAATCCTGCCAACTACCGACCCATTTCCCAATTCCCCTATCTATCGAAGGTACTAAAAAAACTGGTTAATAGGCAATTATCCACCTTCTTGGAAACAAACAACTTATTAGACATTTCCCAAACGGGTTTTAGGGTCAACAACAGCACGGAGACAACACTATTATCCGTGCTGGATAATATTAGAATGCAGGTAGACCGGGGGAAAACAGTCACCTTGATTTTATTGGATCTCTCGGCGGCTTTTGATACCGTACCACACAATTTACTATTAAAAACTCTTGCTGCAAAAGGTATCAGGGACAGAGCCCTAGGTTGGTTGCAATCATTTCTATCGGAAAGAACGCAATCAGTGCGCATGGGCAATTTTTCATCCCCTCATCGTAACATCAAATATGGGGTCCCACAGGGGGCCTCATTGAGTCCAACGTTGTTTAACGTATTTGTGTCTTCCCTCGCAGCAATAGGAAGAAAGTGGGGTGTCGAAATCTGTTCCTACGCAGACGACACTCAACAAACCATAATTTTGGATGAGGAGTATGACCCCAAGGGCAGGCTTCTAAACTGCCTCACTGATTTGTCTGACTGGATGTATAGCCACTGTCTAAAACTGAACGCAGACAAATCAGAAATATTACTCTTTGGGGGCATACTCAGCTTTGGAATAACAGCTGGTGGCCAGTATCCCTGGGAAGCGCCCCTAACCCGACACTGAGAGCAAGAAACCTGGGAGTAACAATCGATAACACCCTATCAATGAAGTCTCATGTGGCTACAATCTGCGGCAAAGGTTTTGCCTTGTTAAAAATGCTCAAAAGAGTCTTCCCCTGGATTCCCATAGAGTGTAGAAGGATCCTGGCCCAGTCATTACTGATGAGTCGGCTGGACTACGGAATTCACTGTTTGTAGGGATGGCAGATTATCTCTTTGCCAAACTACAAATAGTGCAAAATGCGGCGGCCAAGGCAATCTGTAATTTTAAAAAATTCGACTCCGCCAAGAACTGCATAAAAGAACTTCATTGGTTGCCAATGAGACAGAGAGCAACCTTTAAAATACTGTGTATAACACACAGAGCACTGCATAAAACTGGTCCACTTATCCTAAGAAATAGGATTAAGTTTTACGCACCAACCAGAAATCTTCGCTCTCAATCCACAGCAAGAGCAAGAACTACTCGAGTGAAGAGGGCCAGGATGGGAGAACGAGCTTTCTCTCATATAGCTGCAACCAAATGGAATGAGCTGCCTGTAGCTCTGAGACTTACGGACTGCCATTTATCATTCAGAAAAAAATTGAAAACCTTTCTTTTCCCAAACTAGATTAACTGTAGGACTATCCCCCATTCACCATTATCAGTGTAGCGCCATGATATCCTACGCAGGATGATTGTTAGCGCTTTATAAGAAATACAATACAATATCAGAAGCACTTTTATTGGTTGTATGTGATTATCTCAAGTTTAAATACAAAAATAGATTCCCATCTAAAGTAAACAAAAAAATGCATAAATAATTATTAAAAGTAAAGTACAGAATTCATTAGAAGTAATTTAGTTAAATTTAATCAATTGTATTGTTACATAAATTTTTTAATGCAATAAAAGGGTATTAGAAATATTATAGTCAAATAAAAGTATGTACTATTTTTTATATTTTTAACATTACATTAGATTTATGTGTATTTTAAATATTAAAAATTATTTAATTTAACATTATTTCCAATGGTATTTTAGTGTATGCTGCAATTGATTTTCATGGGAGGCCGCTGCAGTACCAGGTTTTGGAGGTGTGTGGTCGACTGTAGCTCTGAGCTGATGTAATTTACTACTGTTTTGGGTCCCATTTTTGTCTGCAGTCATTTTAGAAGGGCTTTTTGTGGTACACGTCCCTCCCCTGCCCCAGCCAGAGCCTTCATTTGCCCTACCTTACTCCTCCCTCAAACCCTCCGCTTTATTAAGTTGTCTTTATTGGCATTTAAAGATACATAACAGAAAAACAATACAACATCAACAGTCATGATGCTTGAGAATAAAGTTGGACATTGCACATATTACAGCATATTTTGTAAGTATGAATTATACCACCAGTAAAATAACAGTTAGAGCTGACAAGAGGCAGGGAGAAGGTGACAAGATAATGAATGGCTACACCACGTGCATGTACAGTAAAACTACCGTGGATATCACAACGTTGCAACAATGTCTATCCAGAATTAATGGTCCCACTTGCCAACAAGGCTCCCACAGGCTCAGGAGGAGCTGTGTGTTTCTGTCGGAGAAAGGCAGTGAAGGGTTCCCATATCTCTAGGGCGGGATTGTAGTGGCATGTGTTCCCAATATATAGTTGCTCATATATAGTTGTTCTTGGCAGTAAGACACATCATTAAGCCAGACTTGGAAAGTCAGGCTGGTTTCCAATGCATTGCAACTCTATGTTTTGCTAAGCGGAGTACCATAGCTGTAAGACGGCGATGTGCGCTGGGTATGTCTTTAACATAGCCAAGTAGGCCTGCCATGGGCTGAAAGGGGTAAAATGCCGCCAATGATTTCATAGAGCATTGTAAACCTTGCCCCAGAAGTCTGCTATTTTGGGGCAATGCCATGCTAGATGGAGATGAAAGTGGTCTGTGGTGCTTTGTATCGTAAACAGTGGGAATCGGGCGATAATCCCAGGTTTGCGCTATATAAGTACACCTACATTTACATTTACATTTACGGTGCACTTGATGTAAATATTTAGGTCAATGAGCTGCAGTCAGTAGTTGAAGGCAGCATTTCTAGCTGGCCACAGCAAAAGGCCCACTGTTCACCTGATTGAGGAGATTCAAGATCTGAATTCCAGGCCTCACAGGCTTTCAGGAGTAGTGGGGAAGAGTTTTGCATGGAAGTATAAAGGTTCAATCCCTCCACTTTAGTGGTAATTATTCCCCATTTTCCGGCCACTCCCCCTATTCCACATTTATTACTAAAATGTATACTGACGTGTGCAGAGACTCCACAGTCAGGGCGGAGATCTCGGCATAGAAAAACATAGGTGGGATGGAGCTGGAAACTCCACATTTAGTTTTATGAATAGCAATTTGTAGAACGTTTGTAGTGGCAGTGTTGTACTACAAAAAGTACTACAAAATAAAGTTCGTGAATAGATCCCAATGAGTTTCCAAAAAGTATGAAGAGTAGCTCTGGAGGCTACTTTACGTCCCATATTTAGTGGAACTCTGGAGCAATATTTGATTAATGCTCCAACCTTAGACTTCAGTTATCCATAAAGTTTTAAGTACTGCGGTGATGCCAGTGTCTGCATTCCCCAAGAATGTAAACCAAACAATAAAAATGGCAGTTTCTACAATATTCTTGTGGGTAAAACAGCACTTTTTTTTACCAGAAATTAAATTGCACTGGTATGCAGAGCACAATTGTCACATTCGAGTCCTCATTACCAGGGTATTTACAGCACCAATGTCAGGCCGGTCACCAAATTGCCCTGATTTGTAAACATCAACATTGTGTTGGTTTCTACAGCACCACTGGCAGTCAAGCCAGAATCCAAGTTGAGCAGGTACAGCACTTCCGTAATGCCATAATCCACACTGCACAGGTGAACAGAGCACTGTTTTGTCAGAAACCAAAGAGCCTTGGGCTGGAAAAGCTGATTTCAAACAAGCACCAATGCCAACTTGCGCTGTGAGCAGTACCAGAGCTTCTGTTTGAGTTTAGGCTGTCTGTCCATGACATGCCCGAGGTATCAGCTGGTCAGTAGTCAACTTCCTGCAGAGATATATATGGAATCACACACTTCCTTCTTCCTCTGATACTTTTGCTCGCGCAAAGAACTAGACTGGGCCATCCTCTGCGACCTCTCACTCTCGCTGCAGAGGTCCACAGATAAAATATTTGGTGTGTGTGCAAATGTGTGGTTGCTCTGTTTTAAAGTTTTTTCAGCCTCTGGAAACAAGCTATGAGAAAAGGGGTCTTGCTTTGAAAAAGAGGGAAACAGAATGTGACTCATCCCAATGCATGGACTAACAGGGACCTGTAGCTAAAAGGAGTTATTTGCATTCGAAGTTGGACCATGGTAATCTATCAAGCTATAAAGGTTGCCTGGCCAATCTAGCCTTACAAAAGAGGCAAAGGTCTAAAGGTATCAGCAGCACACATTGGTGTGTGTTTCCTTGCTCCACTCTGTCTCAATGCTAGCCGTTTGGGAAAGTAATTTCATATCTAAAGTAAGGGCTTCTTGGTTGAACTCCCATTCTAAACAAGAATTTGTCATCCTGCTTAATATGTCTGCCCGCTGATTGTGAATGCCAGGGACATGTGGTGCTTTTAGATGAACCAGACCCCAAGAAAGGAGGGAGGAGAAGAAGCACTGCAAGATTACCTCTCTGGCCGCGTCGATCCTCCAGGTGCTGGCGGCACAGTGGCGAAGGGAACCGCCGCTATCATGGCCGAGCTACATACTGGATTCAAGGCCATAGAGGCGTGTTTCGACAAATTGAGTATGTACATGGAGGGCATGCAAGGCCGCCTGGAGCAGCATGACCCACATTAAAGGGATAAAACCTATGACTTGGACGGATCACTCTATGATTGAGTTTGATATTAATCTACCAGTCAATAATACCAGACCACTATGCCCGGCAGCAGCAAAAACCAGGAGTTGGAAAAACTTCTCAGTAGAAGCTTTTCAGCAACATTTTAAATATTCTAATACTACAAAAACTAGTATTAACGATGAAATAGACCAACTTCAGAACCATATCAGGAACGCACTGGAACATTGTTTAGTGCTACATTCCAATAACAAATCTAGACGAACTATGTCAGAAAAGTGGTATGGGCCGGAACTAAAGTTACTAAAAAGGAAATGCACATCCCTTGAACACAAATGGAGACTTACAAAAACCCAAGATGCCAGATCGTCATACAAGAAAGAACTTATACTTTACAACAAAGCCATTAGGAAGGCAAAAAGGGAATAATTTTCTCGCAGAATAACAGAAAATAAATACTCGACCAAAGAACTATTTAAAATAGTCAAGGAATTATGCAGCCCTACAAGCCTCTCGTCAAATTTGACTCCCTCACAAGCAGGCTGCGACAAAATCAATGACTTTTTCTGTGAAAAAATTGATAAAATGTACTCTTCATTCTCTCATGCTAATCTGGAAAGCTTAGAGACCCCCGAGTTATCTACCCCCCAGATCAGCTGCTCCCGCTTTGGTCCGTTCTCTGAAGAAGAAATCGGGAAAGTCGTGCTTGAAATTAAATCAGGCTCCCCACTGGACCCATGTCCACACCATATTTTTGCACAAATAGCTCCCAGTATATGCCCAGCAGTAACACAAGCATTGAATCACTTGCTAGAATCCGCTGAATTTCCAACTAACTGGAAGAACGCTATAGTTACTCCATTATTAAAAAAAGCAGGATCAGACATTGATAATCCTGCCAACTACCGACCCATTTCCCAATTCCCCTATCTATCGAAGGTACTAAAAAAACTGGTTAATAGGCAATTATCCACCTTCTTGGAAACAAACAACTTATTAGACATTTCCCAAACGGGTTTTAGGGTCAACAACAGCACGGAGACAACACTATTATCTAATAGCTCGCTTCACCCCCCGAGAAACACTCCTACAAGTTCGGCCCAAACCTACACTGGAAAGACTGGTGTGTGTCACCACTTTCGGACCTGACACACACACAATAAGAAAAACAGTTCTGAACAATTGGCATCTAATGGCGAATCTAGATTGTCCACTTCCGCGACCGTTGTTCGCCTACAAGAGGAATCAAAATGTGGGACAACATATTATGAGAGCAGACGTGTCATTACCCAAAAAGAAAATTGATCTACTAAGCCAGTGGAACCTGAAGCCAATCACAGGACACCACAAGTGTGGTACCTGTGTTGTGTGCCCAAATACTATCGAAGGTGATGAGTTCCAACATGGAGAAACGAAATGGAGACACCAAGAATTCTCTAATTGTAAAACCAAGAATGTCGTGTATTTGGTGCAGTGCCCTTGTGACCAAATTTACATTGGCAAAACTACACAACAAGTCAACACACGCATCTGCCAACATCGGTCCCGAATTAAAAACAAAATCACGACTGCTCCCATGGTGGAACATTTTTTGACTGCCAAACACGATGCCAATGAGCTAAGGTGGACGGTACTGCACACACTACGTCCATCACAGAATAACGCGGATCTGGACAGATTGCTCCTCAGAAAGGAAGCATATCTAATTTTAAAATTTAACAGTGTTCGTAAGGGCTTGAACAGTTTGTCCGAAATTGCGAGACTATAAACCAGTTGTGCCTCCAGTCCTGTTGCCCGGACTCGTCTCGTCTCATTATTTCCTCAATTAACACACTCCTGGAATTTTTCCTGCGAACGTTGCGCAACTAGAACTACAAATCCCATAAACCCCAGCACAGAGCGGTGTGCTTTTTTTCATGGCAACTTCGGTGGCGTCCATCCTTGGATTTATGCAATATGCTGGATACGTTCACCGAGTAACACGGAGGTAAGCACCGCTCCTGCGGAGCAACGCCGCCCCCTTTGTTTACTCTCGCTCATCGCGCTAATAAACTAACCCGGTTCCGTTTGCTTACAGTGAATCGGAGCCCGGCGAAAATTGCACGCGCTGGCCATTGAAGTAAAGTTTACCCGCAGAACCAGACCCCTCGCGCATAGCGTTTGAAAGTTGAAGGTATGTTTTCTCGCCACCTAGCTCAGTGCTTGTTGTTCAAGTCAACTCCAGCCACACATATTAACCCCGCACTGTTTACACACAGCGCCCGGACTTACCCTTCAGTGAAAATCCACGGAAGGATTTAATTTTACATCCGAAGGCGACTGCCCCCGTCTAGCAGAGAAGTAGCTGACGGTACGTGCATTTTTTGAGTCTTCCATTCAACCAAACTGTGCATTTTATACGTTCTAGCCGCGCTAATGTTAATCCACCTCATTGCAGGTAGTTCTGCCCCCCTGACTCCTTTTGGAGCCGCTCCAGCCTGCACTCACTACTTTACCTCGAATTTGTTTCTGCTGAAGACCCGGTAGGTTCCTTCTGCTGTATGTCACTTCATAGGGAGTCCTGTCTTTCCAACCCAAATACTGAAACGTCATTTCTTCTCTTTTTTTAAAATTTCACAGACAGAGTAATTGTGCCCTGATGAGAATCCGGTACATAATCTCCTGGATTCGAAACGCGTCGGCCAATTAGAAAGGACAATTTGGAAACCAGCATTTGCTGGCTGACAATCAATTTTGAATTTGCTTTCACGCTCCTTTCCTAATTTTTCTACTTTATCACCAATTTTGTGTTTTGCAACAAGTCTTTTTTCATTTGTCAATTTGTGTTTCATTTATTACATTGTAAATATTATTGTCTGTTGTGAAAAGCTTTTGCATTTAATTTTTTTGTCAATAGTGAACAATATTTGTTGTGACAACACGTTGTTATGTATATAAGCCACACTATATGTTGAATGTATATTGTATATATGTGTTTGTCTGACCATAATAAGGTTGTTTTTGACAAAATAGAATTTGAAATCAAAAATTGATTGGTATAAATAAAAATACCTAGTTGAGTACAACAAACAGTGTTCTCAACTTTTCCTTAAGTGTGGGATAAAAAGTAAGTGGCGAGGCACCTTTCTTTGTTCATTGATCTAATTAGGCCCAGCCTCCCCATTTGTCCATCAGGGCCAAGCTCCTCTTGTGCTTCTCAGTTCAGTGCGGGTTCCCCCCGCGAGAGCCAACAGACACCCTTGTCTTTTGATATTTATATGTGATAATTTCTCCTGGGAATCCTTTATTCCCCATACCAATGTCAGACAAAGACACACTATCTTTTAGTGAAAACCACATTCAGAACCTCATTGACTCTTCTCCCTTTTCAAATGTGACCCTCAGCACTACCGCAAAACAGCAAAACGAGTCAGATAGACTGATACGTTTACAAAAAAAGCACACTCGCACAGAATTACATGGACTTTTTTGCTTAGGCACCTCAAAGGGGGCACAATCCCCTGGGGCCTACAGGTAAAGAATGTACCTGTGATATTTGTTGAAGACGCAGAATATAAGAAAGGTTTTAGTTTTATCAATACTAAGTGCAGCCGGGACCTTATGGTCCACACCATTGAAACAGCACAGAGATTGTGCTTACAGGAGGAAAAAGAAATTGAGGAACTAATTGAGACGATCAAGACTAGTCCGGCAGTGACGGACGCCAAGGCACTCCTGGAAAAAATAGAGAAGGAAATTAGGACCTTCAAGGATAACACCATTAATGACAAAACTTTCAAATATGAGCGAGACGTCAAGTCGTTCAAAATAGAGCAGGTATATCCTTTTCTGAAAGAGGACTACTATACACAACAAGAATCCCGGAGAGTGTTATCTACGTTCCAAGGCCAGTCTAGAAACCGGTTCACAACATTTTCGGAGACGTCCTCCTCTGATTCATCGAGCTCGGACAATCGTAATCCAAATAAGAAACAGGTGGCTTTTTTAGACCAGGGCCAACAGCCAAAGACTCGCTTCAAACCACCATGGGAGATGCGAACCAGGAATCGCTCATACAAATCATAGAGAGCCCCAGCACTGTGGTGAATTTGTCTAACAGACAATTAACACCTGAAGAACATTCGGTTCTAGCGCTTGGTCTCAAATTTGTACCTGGCCGCAAAACAGATTACACAAGACTCAAATTAGAGGCGATTGAGTTTTGCCGTAAAATTCGTTTAAAAATATTTTTTTGGAACCATCCTTCACCGTCTTCCACAGAAGTAACTGGTCTACGTAATAAGTCCACCTTTGTCCCCAACCAAAATATCCCTAAAGAAGTCCTCGCTTTTGAGCAGGTCCTGTTGTCATCGATCGACAAACTTGAAAAGGGCCGCCATTTTGTACATCAAAACATAGGCAAAAAACAACAGGCAGCAATCAAAGCCCTTAAGGAAGACCATTCCATTATCATCAAACAGGCCGATAAGGGCGGTGCAGTGGTGTGTGGTCTCGTGACCAATATCTAGCAGAAGGCAACAAACAGGTGAATAATCAACCCTGGTACAGACGTCTTTCTGGGAACCCTGTCAAAGAGATCCAACAACTCATTGCTGATTCATTGCAGGTGGGGTTGGATGGTGGTTTTCTGGGCAAAAAAGAATATGAATATCTTCTAAAAAAAATTCCCAGAACCCCTGTACTCTACCTCCTGCCAAAGATCCATAAGAGCCTTCAAGACCCCCCAGGACGTCCAATTGTGTCTGGATGTGAATCCTGTCTTGAACCGCTTTCGCAGTGCGTGGATTTCTTTTTGAAACCGTTTTTACAGTCAGTCAAATCATACTTACGTGACACAACAGATTTTTTGCAGAAGGTTGAAGACACTGAGTTCGACCAAGACACCCAATTGATGGTCACTATGGACGTAACCTCCCTCTATACGCAAATTCCACAAGAAGAAGCGCTAGAGGTGATGGAGATCTATTTGAACCTTAGAGTGAGGCCTCACCAAGTACCCACTTCTTTTATTTTGAGACTGGCAGAAATTGCCCTAAAAAAGAACTACTTTACATTCAATGGGGACTTCTTTATGCAGGTCAAGGGCACGGCGATGGGGTGTCCTTATGCCCCTGAAATGGCCGTACTGTTCATGGCCCAGTATGAGTAAAAATTTGTGGACAATAATAACCCCTTTGAACAGCACATCCTGCAGTGGTTCCGCTACATAGATGACGTCTGGCTCCTGTGGCAGGGGAGCCAGACCCAGCTGGTAGCGTTCCATGATTGGCTCAATAATAGGCATGCTGACATCAAATTTTCAATGATGCAGAGCAATGAAAGGATGACCTTCCTCGATGTAGAAATATCAAACATCAATGGGGTGTTAAAGTCGTCCCTCTTCAAAAAAGACACTGACAGGAATACAATCCTGCACCACAGAAGTGCCCATCCGAGGAATTTAAAATCCAACCTTCCATATGGGCAAATGTTGCGCATAAGGAGGAACTGCTCTCACTTGGATGACTTCACGTCTCACGCAGCGACGTTTTGTCAGGAAATGCAAACAAGGGGGTATCCCAAGAAACTTTTGAAGCACTCTTTCAAAAGAGCTCGCTTCACCCCCCGAGAAACACTCCTACAAGTTCGGCCCAAACCTACACTGGAAAGACTGGTGTGTGTCACCACTTTCGGACCTGACACACACACAATAAGAAAAACTGTTCTGAACAATTGGCATCTAATGGCGAATCTAGATTGTCCACTTCCGCGACCGTTGTTCGCCTACAAGAGGAATCAAAATGTGGGACAACATATTATGAGAGCAGACGTGTCATTACCCAAAAAGAAAATTGATCTACTAAGCCAGTGGAACCTGAAGCCAATCACAGGACACCACAAGTGTGGTACCTGTGTTGTGTGCCCAAATACTATCGAAGGTGATGAGTTCCAACATGGAGCAACGAAATGGAGACACCAAGAATTCTCTAATTGTAAAACCAAGAATGTCGTGTATTTGGTGCAGTGCCCTTGTGACCAAATTTACATTGGCAAAACTACACAACAAGTCAACACACGCATCTGCCAACATCGGTCCCGAATTAAAAACAAAATCACGACTGCTCCCATGGTGGAACATTTTTTGACTGCCAAACACGATGCCAATGAGCTAAGGTGGACGGTACTGTACACACTACGTCCATCACAGAATAACGCGGATCTGGACAGATTGCTCCTCAGAAAGGAAGCATATCTAATTTTAAAATTTAACAGTGTTCGTAAGGGCTTGAACAGTTTGTCCGAAATTGCGAGACCCGTCTCGTCTCATTATTTCCTCAATTAACACACTCCTGGAATTTTTCCTGCGAACGTTGCGCAACTAGAACTACAAATCCCATAAACCCCAGCACACAGCGGTGTGCTTTTTTTCATGGCAACTTCGGTGGCGTCCATCCTTGGATCTATGCAGTATGCTGGATACGTTCACCGAGTAACACGGAGGTAAGCACCGCTCCTGCGGAGCAACGCCGCCCCCTTTGTTTACTCTCGCTCATCGCGCTAATAAACTAACCCGGTTCCGTTTGCTTACAGTGAATCGGAGCCCGGCGAAAATTGCACGCGCTGGCCATTGAAGTAAAGTTTACCCGCAGAACCAGACCCCTCGCGCATAGCGTTTGAAAGTTGAAGGTATGTTTTCTCGCCACCTAGCTCAGTGCTTGTTGTTCAAGTCAACTCCAGCCACACATATTAACCCCGCACTGTTTACACACAGCGCCCGGACTTACCCTTCAGTGAAAATCCACGGAAGGATTTAATTTTACATCCGAAGGCGACTGCCCCCGTCTAGCAGAGAAGTAGCTGACGGTACGTGCATTTTTTGAGTCTTCCATTCAACCGAACTGTGCATTTTATACGTTCTAGCCGCGCTAATGTTAATCCACCTCATTGCAGGTAGTTCTGCCCCCCTGACTCCTTTTGGAGCCGCTCCAGCCTGCACTCACTACTTTACCTCGAATTTGTTTCTGCTGAAGACCCGGTAGGTTCCTTCTGCTGTATGTCACTTCATAGGGAGTCCTGTCTTTCCAACCCAAATACTGAAACGTCATTTCTTCTCTTTTTTTAAAATTTCACAGACAGAGTAATTGTGCCCTGATGAGAATCCGGTACATAATCTCCTGGATTCGAAACGCGTCGGCCAATTAGAAAGGACAATTTGGAAACCAGCATTTGCTGGCTGACAATCAATTTTGAATTTGCTTTCACGCTCCTTTCCTAATTTTTCTACTTTATCACCAATTTTGTGTTTTGCACCAAGTCTTTTTTCATTTGTCAATTTGTGTTTCATTTATTACATTGTAAATATTATTGTCTGTTGTGAAAAGCTTTTGCATTTAATTTTTTTGTCAATAGTGAACAATATTTGTTGTGACAACACGTTGTTATGTATATAAGCCTCACTATATGTTGAATGTATATTGTATATATGTGTTTGTCTGACCATAATAAGGTTGTTTTTGACAAAATGGAATTTGAAATCAAAAATTGATTGGTATAAATAAAAATACCTAGTTGAGTACGACAAACAGTGTTCTCAACTTTTCCTTAAGTGTGGGATAAAAAGTAAGTGGCGAGGCACCTTTCTTTGTTCATTGATCTAATTAGGCCCAGCCTCCCCATTTGTCCATCAGGGCCAAGCTCCTCTTGTGCTTCTCAGCAGTAACACAAGCATTGAATCACTTGCTAGAATCCGCTGAATTTCCAACTAACTGGAAGAACGCTATAGTTACTCCATTATTAAAAAAAGCAGGCTCAGACATTGATAATCCTGCCAACTACTGACCCATTTCCCAATTGCTCTATCTATCGAAGGTACTAAAAAAACTGGTTAATAGGCAATTATCCACCTTCTTGGAGACAAACAACTTATTAGACATTTCCCAAACGGGTTTTCGGGTCAACAACAGCACGGAGACCACACTATTATCCGTGCTGGATAATATTAGAATGCAGGTAGACCGGGGGAAAACAGTCACCTTGATTTTATTGGATCTCTCGGCGGCTTTTGATACCGTACCACACAATTTACTATTAAAAACTCTTGCTGCAAAAGGTATCAGGGACAGAGCCCTAGGTTGGTTGCAATCATTTCTATCGGAAAGAACGCAATCAGTGCGCATGGGCAATTTTTCATCCCCTCATCGTAACATCAAATATGGGGTCCCACAGGGGGCCTCATTGAGTCCAACGTTGTTTAACGTATTTGTGTCTTCCCTCGGGGCAATAGGAAGAAAGTGGGGTGTCGAAATCTGTTCCGACGCAGACGACACTCAACTAACCATAATTTTGGATGAGGAGTATGACCCCAAGGGCAGGCTTCTAAACTGCCTCACTGATTTGTCTGACTGGATGTATAGCCACTGTCTAAAACTGAACGCAGGGTTTTAGGGTCAACAACAGCATGGAGACAACACTATTATCCGTGCTGGATAATATTAGACTGCAGGTAGACCGGGGGAAAACAGTCACCTTGATTTTATTGGATTTTATTGGCTCTCTCGGCGGCTTTTGATACCGCACCACACAATTTACTATTAAAAACTCTTGCGGCAAAAGGTATCAGGGACAGAGCCCTAGGTTGGTTGCAATCATTTCTATCGGAAAGAACGCAATCAGTGCGCATGGGCAATTTTTCATCCCCTCATCGTAACATCAAATATGGGGTCCCACAGGGGGCCTCATTGAGTCCAACGTTGTTTAACGTATTTGTGTCTTCCCTCGCAGCAATAGGAAGAAAGTGGGGTGCCGAAATCTGTTCCTACGCAGACGACACTCAACTAACCATAATTTTGGATGAGGAGTATGACCCCAAGGGCAGGCTTCTAAACTGCCTCACTGATTTGTCTGACTGGATGTATAGCCACTGTCTAAAACTGAACGCAGACAAATCAGAAATATTACTCTTTGGGGGACATACTCAGCTTTGGAATAACAGCTGGTGGCCAGTATCCCTGGGAAGCGCCCCTAACCCGACACTGAGAGCAAGAAACCTGGGAGTAACAATCGATACCACCCTATCAATGAAGTCTCATGTGGCTACAATCTGCGGCAAAGGTTTTGCCTTGTTAAAAATGCTCAGAAGAGTCTTACCCTGGATTCCCATAGAGTGTAGAAGGATCCTGCTCCAGTCATTACTGATGAGTCGGCTGGACTACGGAATTCACTGTTTGTAGGGATGGCAGATTATCTCTTTGCCAAACTACAAATAGTGCAAAATGCGGCGGCCAAGGCAATCTGTAATTTAAAAAAATTCGACTCTGCCAAGAACTGCATAAAAGAACTTCATTGGTTGCCAATGAGACAGAGAGCAACCTTTAAAATACTGTGTATAACACACAGAGCACTGCATAAAACTGGTCCACTTATCCTAAGAAATAGGATTAAGTTTTACGCACCAACCAGAAATCTTCGCTCTCAATCCACAGCAAGAGCAAGAACTACTCGAGTGAAGAGGGCCAGGATGGGAGAACGAGCTTTCTCTCATATAGCTGCAACCAAATCGAATGAGCTGCCTGTAGCTCTGAGACTTACGGACTGCCATTTATCATTCAGAAAAAAATTGAAAACCTTCCTTTTCCCAAACTAGATTAACTGTAGGACTCAGGTCTATCCCCCATTCACCATTATCAGTGTAGCGCCGTGATATCCTACGCAGGATGATTGTTAGCGCTTTATAAGAAATACAATACAATACAATATCAGAAGCACTTTTATTGGCTGTATGTGATTATCTCAAGTTTAAATACAAAAATAGATTCCCATCTAAAGTAAACAAAAAATGCATAAATAATTATTAAAAGTAAAGTACAGAATTCATTAGAAGTAATTTAGTTAAACTTAATGAATTGTATTGTTACATAAATTTTTAAATGCAATAAAAGGGTATTAGAAATATTATAGTCAAATAAAAGTATGTACTATTTTTTAGGTCTCGCCTAGACGAAAGCAAAGCGAAGCTTTGCTGTCTAAGGCGAGACAACTAATGTTGTTACTTTCAGGGGAATGAGGACTGCAAAGTGCCACGCGCTTCAGGCCGAGATTTGACCTCGTGAGCACGCACAGCCCATCTCCTGCCTCGTCAGTTTCAGTTTTACACAGGCTTCTACAGTGTGCTACTTTGTTGCAGTTTTAAAGTTTCGTTTTTGTTCTTACTGGTTCAGGGGCAGTGCAGCACATACTATTTTACAACACACACCATTCTACAGCACACACCATTCTGCAGCACACAACGCTCTGCGGCATACAGCACTCTACAATGTACACCACTCTACAGCACACAGTATTCTACATCACATAGCACTGCACTCTACAGCGCCACGCACTCTACAGCGCCCCGCACTCTACAGCGCCCCGCACTCTACAGCGCCCCGCACTCTACAGCGCCCCGCACTCTACAGCGCCACGCACTCTGCAGCGCCACGCACTCTGCAGCGCCACGCACTCTGCAGCGCACCGCACTCTACAGCGCCCCGCGCTCTACAGCGCCCCGCAGCGCCCTGCACTCTACAGCGCCCCGCGCTCGACAGCGCCCCACGCTCTACAGCGCCCCGCAGTGCCCTGCACTCTACAGCGCCCGCACTCTACAGCGCCCGCACTCTACAGCGCACCGCACTCTACAGCGCCACGCACTCTGCAGCGCCACGCACTCTGCAGCGCACCGCACTCTACAGCGCCACGCACTCTGCAGCGCCACGCACTCTGCAGCGCCACGCACTCTGCAGCGCACCGCACTCTACAGCGCCCCGCGCTCTACAGCGCCCCGCAGCGCCCTGCACTCTACAGCGCCCCGCGCTCGACAGCGCCCCGCGCTCTACAGCGCCCCGCAGTGCCCTGCACTCTACAGCGCCCGCACTCTACAGCGCCCGCACTCTACAGCGCACCGCACTCTACAGCGCACTGCACTCTACAGCGCACCACACTCTACAGCGCCCGCACTCTACAGCGCACCGCACTCTACAGCGCCACGCACTCTGCAGCGCCACGCACTCTGCAGCGCCACGCACTCTGCAGCGCACCGCACTCTACAGCGCCCCGCGCTCTACAGCGCCCCGCAGCGCCCTGCACTCTACAGCGCCCCGCGCTCGACAGCGCCCCGCGCTCTACAGCGCCCCGCAGTGCCCTGCACTCTACAGCGCCCGCACTCTACAGCGCCCGCACTCTACAGCGCACCGCACTCTACAGCGCACTGCACTCTACAGCGCACCACACTCTACAGCGCACCGCACTCTACAGCGCACCGCACTCTACAGCGCCCCGCGCTCTACAGCGCCCCGCGCTCTACAGCGCCCCGCAGCGCCCTGCACTCTACAGCGCCCCGGGCTCGACAGCGCCCCGCGCTCTACAGCGCCCCGCGCTCTACAGCGCCCCACAGCACCCCGCACTCTACAGCGCCCCGCACTCTACAGCGCCCCGCACTCTACAGTGCCCCGCACTCTACAGCGCCCCGCACTCTACAGCGCACCGCACTCTACAGCGCACCGCAGCGCACAGCGCTCTACAGCGCCCCGCGCTCTACAGCGCCCCACAGCGCCCTGCACTCTACAGCGCCCCGGGCTCGACAGCGCCCCGCGCTCTACAGCGCCCAGCGCCCCGCAGCGCCCCGCACTCTACAGCGCCCCGCACTCTACAGCGCCCCGCACTCTACAGCGCCCCGCACTCTACAGCGCCCCGCACTCTACAACGCCCCACAGCGCACCGCGCTCTACAGCGCCCCAAGCACTACAGCGCCCCGCAGCGCCCTGCACTCTACAGCGCCCCGGGCTCGACAGCGCCCCGCGCTCTACAGCGCCCGCGCTCTACAGCGCCCCACAGCGCCCCGCACTCTAAAGCGCCCCGCACTCTACAGCGCCCCGCACTCTACAGCGCCCCGCACTCTACAGCGCCCCGCACTCTACAGCGCCCCGCATTCTACAGCGCCCCGCATTCTACAGCGCCCCGCACTCGACAGCGCTCTACAGCGCCCCGCACTCTACAGCGCCCCGCACTCTACAGCGCCCCGCAGCGCCCTGCACTCTACAGCGCCCCGGGCTCGACAGCGCCCCGCGCTCTACAGCGCCCCGCGCTCTACAGCGCCCCACAGCACCCCGCACTCTACAGCGCCCCGCACTCTACAGCGCCCCGCACTCTACAGCGCTCCGCACTCTACAGCGCACCGCACTCTACAGCGCACCGCAGCGCACAGCGCTCTACAGCGCCCCGCACTCTACAGCGCACCGCAGCACACAGCGCTCTACAGCGCCCCGCACTCTACAGCGCCCCGCACTCTACAGCGCCCCGCACTCTACAGCGCCCCGCATTCTACAGCGCCCCGCATTCTACAGCGCCCCGCACTCGACAGCGCTCTACAGCGCCCCGCACTCTACAGCGCCCCGCACTCTACAGCGCCCCGCACTCTACAGCGCCCCGCACTCTACAGCGCCCCGCACTCGACAGCGCTCTACAGCGCCCCGCACTCTACAGCGCCCCGCACTCTACAGCGCCCCGCACTCTACAGCGCACCGCAGCGCCCCGCACTCTACAGTGCAACGCAGCGCCCCGCACTCTACAGCGCCCCGCACTCTACAGCGCCCCACACTCTACAGCGCCCCACACTCTACAGCGCCCCGCACTCTACAGCGCCCCGCACTCTACAGCGCCCCGCACTCTACAGCGCCCCGCGCGCAGAAACTTTTACAAATAATAGAAATTCCACCATCGACAGTAGTCAATTTATCCACGAAAGTATTGACAAGGGATGAGGAATCTGTCCTCAATCTAGTTTTAAAATGTGTTCCCAGTCAGCAAACATACAAGGCAGCTCCAATAATATCCTATTGGCGAGCTAGTCCTGGCAATAGTGAAGAACGAAATTAGCAGTATTTCACCATCATGACATGTAATACATACCTACACATGTCCCACCTTTAACATACACTGCACCCTGCCCCTGGGAGTGTCTTGGGCCTACCTTAGGGGTGTCCAACATGTAGTAAAAGGGAGGCTTAGGGCCTGGCAAGAGACTGCACTTGCCAGGTCGACTTGGCAGTTTAAAACTGTACTCAAAGGCACTGCAATGGTAGGCTGGAGACACGTTTACAGGGGTGCTTATATGGTTGGCACAATCACTGCTGCAGGCGCACTAGATGCATTTGATTTACAGGCCTTGGGCACACACAGTGCACTTTACTAGGGACTTACCAGTAAATCAAATATGCAAATTATGGAGAACCCAGCAGAATTAAAAATGACAGAGGTAGCATTTGCACTTGAGCACTGATTAGCAGTGGTAAAGTGTACGGAGTACATAAAACAGCAAAAAAGAAGTCCAGCATAACATCAAAAATACAGGTGGTAGAGCAAAAAGACAGAGGAAAACACGTCAAGGATGCCAGGTCTTGCAACTGCTTAGAGATCTTTGAGTGATGACAGGTCACATTGCCTCTCTCTCATCGTCTCATGACCCCAAAAGACAGAGGTCAGTCGCAGGTGTCTAGGGATAATTGGTGCACCTGAGCCCACTACAAGAGAGCGCTTCGATCCACGAGAATCCACTGCAATAATCAATCTAAATTACACCGCGCTGTGTTTGTTTACACTTCCTCTCTCGGGTGGGTTCTTTTCAGATGTGATCCCATTTGTAGCTCAGCAGACAGCAGCTTACCCTGACAGAGCAAGAGAAGGATGATCCGCACTCTGCTGCTTTTGGTCCAGCTCTCTCATTTATGTGTATTTTGTTGCCTGCGAGTGTTGTTTTTGTTATCACAGGAGAGGGGCTTGGCCTGATTCTACTCCCCACTACGAGCAAGGAGCCACGTGAATATCACCTGTGTATGTCCATTACGAAGTGATGCTAGAACACGTTTTATTTTAAAAATGGATTAGGCCCCAGAAGGTGTTCAAACAATTTCGAGGCATGGTGCTCATCTTCTCAGCATGAGAAGGATGAAATGCTGAGCCGAACTTGCTTTGATTCCAAACTAGTGGCCATTAGGTTGCAGTTGCATCATTGTAACAGGTGCATCAACCAACTGAGCTAGCTTGAAAAATTCCGGAGTGCAAACATACTAGATTAATAATGTAAGGTTCCTTTTGTAACACCTGCTTAGGACAGCTGCTAATCACCAAACATCTGATGCAGAGACACGCATTTTTTCCTTGACTGAAGCAACTATAACGATGATGCATATGTCATAAGTACATAGAAAGCTCACGAAAGTAAGCATGTGATGCTGAACATTTAAAAACATGATGGAATAACAATCTAGTATTTTAGCTATTCATCTTAACAAGATCAATGCATTGAACACCGTTACGTTGGCTGATAAAAGCGCATTTTATTTACAGTAGTCTAAAAGAGCAAAACTGCAGGAAAATGACCACTATACAAAATAAAAATAGCACTACTCTGCGCGCCGCCACTCCCGTGCACCATTTTAATTATGAAGACCCGGCCCGCCTCCAGTGCGTACCACTACCAACTATTTAATTAATTTTAAAAAGGCTCAGGCCAGGCCGGTAGGGCGTGCGCACCACGGCACCATAATTAATGTTTATACGCCGGGGCCCGTTACCTGGAGGCAGGCAGCCAGCAGCAGCCCTGCCCCGCCGGTCGGTGACGGAGACGGAGTGACAGACTCTGAGTGACTTACTTTGGTCTTCGGACTCGGATTCGGAAATCGGACAGGGCAGCTCAGCGTGGGCGGGCCTGGCCGCCTGGCTGCTTTGTCTTGGACTTGGAAGGCAGTTAAGTTCGTAGTTTTCGTTGTTCTTCTCTTGTCTTCTTCTTTGGCTATGCGCGCCGCCTGCCGCGCCCCATATGCCACGCACAGGGGCTTACTGCTTATTGGCCCGCATGATGTTGTGCGTGCCCTGGGGCTGCCTGGCATTGCTCACCACCACTCAGCAGCAGCCAGCCCTGCTGCCCACGCCCCCACGCACGCGGCACGCGCATACGCGGCGGCGGAAGTGCGAAACGGAAAGTGAAAGAAAAGGATAAAGGCCTGTCCCGCGTCCCGCCGCCATTTCATAGAATCAGGCGGGCTTAGACTAAGATAACAAAAAGCGCCTTACACACTGTGTAAGGCACGGTTTGTTATCATTGTCACTTTTGCCTCATGTAATGTAACGTTTGCCTTTGTATTTTGTTCACTAGTAATGTTCTCATGTATCAGTTCTGTTTCTATTGTGAATTCGCTCTGACACCTTCGGGTGAAGTCCGCACATCCCATCTTACTCGGCTTGCTTAGCTGGCAGAATGGTGTTGCAGCGTTGGCTAGGAGTTTATTATAGTTGAGCTTTTTTCTTTCAGTTAAACAATAAAGTAACATTCATACAACCTAAATTCAGGATGCTGCCTCCCTGCCAATGTTTTAGGCATCTCTCTTTTTAAAGTCGGGAACATTCTGTTAAAACAGCTGTTTAGGATGTAAGGTATTACTTCTCACGAAACAGACTGATTTTTGATAATGTCCTGAATGCAGCAAGGACCGTCTGAATCAATGTAAAGAATTGCAGTGTTCCTAATGTTCTATATGCGATTTGCCTTCAACTAGTAATTACCATTGGATCATTGTGTGCTGTCTCACTCTTAATGTCTGTTTAAAAAGAGTGCTCTTTATGCTGGACCCAAGTATGTTGCTATTTAAACAACACCAGCGATCAATGCACGCTTCCACCACACGCACACAGAACCAGACGTCGGTGCACGCTTTCACCAGGCGCACACACACACCACCAACCGTCAGTGCACACTTTCACCAGGCACACCCCATCAGCCGTCAATGCACGCTTTCACCGGGCACACACGCCACTAGCTGGCAGTGCACACTTCCACCAGGCACACACACCATTAGCCATCAGTGCACATTTTCTACAAGCACACACACACCACCAGCCATCAGTGCACGCATCAATGGTTAGCACATCCACAATTAACTATTGTAGCAATCGCAGTATGGCGCACTTTACTTCTAAACATGTCAGTGCACGCTTTTCCACCATGCACACACACCATCAGCCATCAGTGCACACTTTCAACAGGCACACACACACCACTAGCCATCAGTACATGGTTTCATCAGGCATACACACCACCGGCCGTCAGTACACACTTTCAACAGGCACAGACACCATAAGTCATCAGTGCACGCTTTCACCAGGCACAAACACCACCAGCCGTCAGTGCACGCTTTCACCGGGCACAAACACCACCAGCCGCCAGTGCACCCTTTCACCAGGCACAAACACCAACAGCCGTCAGTGCACGCTTTCACCGGGCACAAACACCACCAGCCACCAGTGCACCCTTTCACCAGGCACAAACACCACCAGCCGTCAGTGCACACTTTCACCAGGCACAGACACCATAAGTTGTTCGTGCACGCTTTCACCGGGCACAAACACCACCATCCGTCAGTGCACGCTTTCACCGGGCACAAACACCACCAGCCAATACAGAGTTTGCAAAAGAATTCATGCAACACATTGTCATATACAATGCCAATAACTCAAACTTGAATGCTGCGAGACCTATTGCATTGCAAATGCTTGTTTTATATTTTTAACATTACATTAGATTTATGTGTATTTTAAATATTTAAAATTATTTAATTTAACATTATTTCCAATGGTATTTTAGTGTATGCTGCAATTGATTTTCATGGGAGGCCGCTGCAGTACCAGGTTTTGGAGGTGTGTGGTCGACTGTAGCTCTGAGCTGATGTAATTTACTACTGTTTTGGGTCCCATTTTTGTCTGCAGTCATTTTAGAAGGGGTTTTTGTGGTACACGTCCCTCCCCAAGCCCCAGCCAGAGCCTTCATTTGCCCTACCTTACTCCTCCCACAACCCCTCCGCTTTATTAAGTTGTCTTTATTGGCATTTAAAGATACATAACAGAAAAACAATACAACATCAACAGTCATGATGCTTGAGAATAAAGTTGGACATTGCACATATTACAGCATATGTTGTAAGTATGAATTATACCACCAGTAAAATAACAGTTAGAGCTGACAAGAGGCAAGGAGAAGGTGACAAGATAATGAATGGCTACACCACGTGCATATACAGAAAAACTACTGTGGATATCACAACGTTGCAACAATGTCTATCCAGAATTAATGGTCCCACTTGCCAACAAGGCTCCCACAGGCTCAGGAGGAGCTGTGTTTCTGTCGGAGAAAGGCAGTGAAGGGTTCCCATATCTCTAGGGTGGGATTGTAGTGGCATGTGTTTCCAATATATAGTTGCTCATATATAGTTGTTCTTTTTTTTTTTTTTTTTTTTAAACCTTTATTGATATCAAAAGAAGACAAATCGAGGCCCACAACCAAGCCGGCCGGCCGCAGTGTACAAAACAGTCAGGAGTAATCAGGCAAATAGTACATAATCAATCAATACAAAGCAGAGGCCGTATAATCGCAATAGGGGAAAAGAAATACAGAAACTAAAGGGCTAACACACAGGAGTAAAGAAGGCTTAATTTTACAATAAGGGGAGAGGACATATGACAGGCACAATTGCAATAAGGAGGCATCCGATATCCCGTAAGCAACCTCAACATTAAGAAGGGGGCGTGAAGCAAATTATCAGGGGGACAACACAATGCATTCAAAAATTCAGGATATGTGAGATACAGTCAACCCCTGAGCGTTATCCTCGTAACACGCCCACCACCCGGGACACTACCAAGCCAGAACAGTGGGATCGGAAGACAATGCATGAAAACCCGCCCGTCACAGTACCCTCTGGGACACAGGAAGGGAAAAAAGGGAAGGGGGACTAGGTAGGGGGGGGGGAAAGAGGAAGGGAAAGGAAAATGGAGGGAAGAAAAACCAAACAATAAAAGGGAATAGGGAAATATGAAAAAAGAAAGATAAAAGACACGCCGACACGGCACCCCATGGTGAGAGGACAGGAGACAAAAGGATTAACGGCCCAAGTGGGGCATGGCAATCGGACGAAAAGACAGTCAAAATGTAGCAGGAGGAGTAACGACGCCATACCCCCACCCGAAACACACCATAGGAGGTCGGGACAGACGCGGCCTCACGAAAAAGATACACAAAAGGGCCATAGAACCAGAAGACAAACAAAAAATAGGACCCAACCCACCCGTCCCACCCTGCACCCCTGTAGAAGGCTACGGCCTACCCTTCAAACAGCGTGCCTGTCGCCCTAAACCAGAACCCGAAATATAGCAAGAAGAAAGAGTGAAAAACGAGACAAAAAGACCACAAAAGCGGAGAAAGAAAACAGGAGGGAGGAGCAGAAGAGCTATAATACAAACGATAGGCCACAGCCCTCCGCCCAACCGGACAAGTACAATCAAACAACAGACCAGGATGACACCCCATCACGCGCCACAAAATATTAGGAGAAGGGGACCTCCCACCCCTCTACAATCAGAGACAATTGTGCAACGAAATCGCATACCGGGAATCAAGCAGAAGTCGTACATTTCACCCCCAACCCTTCCGAGCGACAAACCCCACCCACCACATGGCAATGTACAACCACATACTAAATACGAAATCAGCATATAATCGAGTGGAATGGAGACTAGCATAGCTACGTGGGGAGTAGATAGCTCGACAAGTGAGCAATAGTACAAACTGAAAGTATCGATGCATCAACAATCGAAGCACGAGCCATGAGAAACAGGAGTTCAGTTGCGCCACTGGAGCGGGCGAGGGGGTCCCATTTGTAAACACAGGCAAAGTCATCGAAGCAGGCACAGGAGGAAGTCCACCCATAATTCCAGGCAACAATGTCGAACAGGGTCGCAGTACAGCATCCGAGTCCCCGGGGTCCGAACCTTGAAAAGCAGGGCGCCCCAAAGTCACCAGCATAGTACACGATCTTCGATCAGCGGTGGAGACACTCAGGTCAATCGAGGGGGGTGAGGCAATGGAGGCATCGAAACAAGAGGGCGACAAGAATAAACGGCCGCCCAAAATGGCGGCGGATCGTGGCGGACCCACCGAGACGCCCAGGGCCAGGGAAGCGTACAGGGATCTGAGGGCTTCCAGGATATCTCTGACTGTCGGCTCACGCCCACCAGATCCGATCCCCACACAATCAGGCAACTCGGGCCCGCCGCCACAAGGTGACTCTCGATCCAGAGGGCCGGCCGCCATTTCGTGGATCAGCCCAATCGCCGCCCACGAGGACCCCCGGAAATAACAGTTCTCAAATGTAGGACTTTACAAGCGCCGGGGGTCCCAGCAAGGGCGGCCTCGATGTCAAAAGGATGTCCGCCCAAAACGGGTCTCCACCAGCACCGGTGCCCCAAACAAGCGAGTCCGGGCCTCGAGGACCAGGGCTGCCGGACAAAGCAGCGGCGGGGGGAGATCCCCTCTCAGAATCAGGTCCCGGGGCCTCTCACCCACGTCTGCCACGCGACCATCAGGGCAGGTCCAGGTCAGGATCGCCGGGATCTTCGCACATCGGCTCCCAACACTGGTTCTCGCTCTCGGCCGGGGCCGAGAGCCGTCGGATCCCACCGGCCAGGTCCCGGTCCAAGTCTCGCAGAGGCCCCGATCTCACGGAGGCCGGAACTCCGGAGCCACTGCACGTCAAGACCCCGGGGTCAGATGGTAAGTACAAACAAGCCGTAATGTTTCCCGGGACAGGATAAAAGAATGTTTCCAATTCCCCAAAAGTGTGCCGTCCCGGGACAGGATAAAAGACAGGATAGGCAGTCAGGATGGAGGGCTGCGGGAGCCGAGCTAAAAGGCGACCATCACGGCCGCGAGCTAGGCTCCTCCCCATATATATAGTTGTTCTTGGCAGTAAGACACATCATTAAGCCAGACTTGGAAAGTCAGGCTGGTTTCCAATGCATTGCAACTCTATGTTTTGCTAAGCGGAGTACCATAGCTGTAAGATGGCGATGTGTGCTGGGTATGTCTTTAACATAGCCAAGTAGGCCTGCCATGGGCTGAAAGGGGTAAAATGCCGCCAATGATTTCATAGAGCATTGTAAACCTTGCCCCAGAAGTCTGCAATTTGGGGCAATGCCATGCTAGATGGAGATGAAAGTGGTCTGTGGTGCTTTGTATCGTAAACAGTGGGAATCGGGCGATAATCCCATTTTGAAAAATTGTAATGGTGTACGGTGCACTTGATGTAAATATTTAGGTCAATGAGCTGCAGTCAGTAGTTGAAGGCAGCATTTCTAGCTGGCCACAGCAAAAGGCCCACTGTTCACCTGATTGAGGAGATTCAAGATCTGAATTCCAGGCCTCACAGGCTTTCAGGAGTAGTGGGGAAGAGTTTTGCATGGAAGTATAAAGGTTCAATCCCTCCACTTTAGTGGTAATTATTCCCCATTTTCTGGCCACTCCCCCTATTCCACATTTATTACTAAAATGTATACTGACATGTGCAGAGACTCCACAGTCAGGGCGGAGATCTCGGCATAGAAAAACATAGGAGGGATGGAGATGGAAACTCCACATTTAGTTTTGTGAATAGCAATTTGTAGAACGTTTGTAGTGGCAGTGTTGTACTACAAAAAGTACTAAAAAATAAAGTTCGTGAATAGATCCCAATGAGTTTCCAAAAAGTATGAAGAGTAGCTCTGGAGGCTACTTTACGTACCATATTTAGTGGAACTCTGGAGCAATATTTGATTAATGCTCCAACCTTAGACTTCAGTTATCCATAAAGTTTTAAGTACTGCGGTGATGCCAATGTCTGCATTCCCCAAGAATGTAAACCACACAATAAAAATGGCAGTTTCTACCATATTCTTGTGGGTAAAACAGCACTTTTTTTTTTACCAGAAATTACATTGCACTGGTATGCAGAGCACAATTGTCACATTAGAGTCCTCATTACCAGGGTATTTACAGCACCAATGTCAGGCCGGTCACCAAATTGTCCTGATTTGTAAACATCAACATTGTGTTGGTTTCTACAGCACCACTGGCAGTCAAGCCAGAATCCAAGTTGAGCAGGTACAGCACTTCCGTAATGCCATAATCCACACTGCACAGGTGAACAGACCACCGTTTTGTCACACACCAAAGAGCCTTGGGCTGGAAAAGCTGATTTCAAACAAGCACCAATGCCAACTTGCGCTGTGAGCAGTACCAGAGCTTCTGTTTGAGTTTAGGCTGTCTGTCCATGACATGCCCGAGGTATCAGCTGGTCAGTAGTCAACTTCCTGCAGAGATATATGGAATCACACACTTCCTTCTTCCTCTGATACTTTTGCTCGCGCAAAGAACTAGACTGGGCCATCCTCTGCGACCTCTCACTCTCGCTGCAGATGTCCACAGATAAAATATTTGGTGTGTGTGCAAATGTGTGGTTGCTCTGTTTTAAAGTTTTTTCAGCCTCTGGAAACAAGCTATGAGAAAAGGGGTCTTGCTTTGAAAAAGAGGGAAACAGAATGTGACTCATCCCAATGCATGGACTAACAGGGACCTGTAGCTAAAAGGAGTTATTTGCATTCGAAGTTGGACCATGGTAATCTATCAAGCTATAAAGGTTGCCTGACCAATCTAGCCTTACAAAAGAGGCAAAGGTCTAAAGGTATCAGCAGCACACATTGGTGTGTGTTTCCTTGATCCACTCTGTCTCAATGCTAGCCGTTTGGGAGAGTAATTTCATATCTAAAATAAGGACTTCTTGGTTGAACTCCCATTTAAAACAAGAATTTGTCATCCTGTTTAATATGTCTTCCTGCTGATTGTGAATGCCAGGGACATGTGGTGCTTTTAGATGAACTTTGTGCTTTAATAACCATTCCCAAATCCTTTGCGCTTCGAGAGAAAAGAGACAAGATCGGGGTTCCCCTTGTTGTCCTTATTCTTGGCAGAAAAGTCTGAAAATGTAATGCTGCTGCTCTTAATTCAAGAAGATTGTTGGTGTGAATTTTTTCCCGAGCATTCCTTTTTCAACTGATCTCCAGATCCTGTAAATAGCTCCCCAAACCTCCAGGGGAGCATCCGTTGTTATTATAAATTGTGGTATTTGTCAATCATTCAATCAGGGGCTTGTAGAGTGCGGCGTGCACTCCTCTCCCGTGAGGGTCTCAAGGCGCTAGGAGAGGGGGGTGGCAGGGGGAGGGGTGCACCTCTGGATCAGTTGAATAGCCAGGTCTTGAGGCTCTTCCTGAAGGTCTGCAGAGTGGGGGAGCGTCTGATGTTGACTGGGAGCTCGTTCCAGGTCTTTGCTGAGACGGCTACATTTGTGCCACGAATGTAAACCCTAGTGATAGGTTAGGTTCTTGTGTTTACAAAGGAATTTTCATTCTAATTCTTCCTGGAGACCCATTACTCGTAGGCATCAGAAAGGAATAAAGGGAAAGCACAATGACATCATCCCCAGTACAGATTTGTAAAGGCATAAGTAAAGGCATAAGGCACCTCTGATTCTTTTTGGAAAAGAGTTTCTACATTACAAAAATCAATGGCCCTGAAGAGCAGGGAGCTATCTGCCTATGTCATTACTGATTCCTTTCTTCGAGGTCTGAAACCTCTAAATGAGATGATGAAACTCAGGATCTAGAAACATCCATCTTATGCAAAATGTTCTCAGCTTAGGGCACATGAAGTTTAACTCTTTTGTGTAACCCAAGATTGCTTGCACATGGGATGCTGTGACTTTTATATTTTCATAGGGAGTCCGAATAACCGCTCTAGAGATGCATATACAGTGTATTCTACCACAAGGGACCAATTTGTGAAGCACCTTTTTTCTCACTGTCCGTCCATTATTTGAGGAGGTCTAAAATACTGTTTAAATTACCTCACTTTACTTTCAAAGTTATAAAAATCACTTTAGGAAACAGTATACTGAGCATGAATCCTATTGTTACACACTAAACTATGACGAGTGACATGTAAAGTAAGGCAATTTAAATGGTATAAGCAAACCTTTGAAAATAATTGTGAGAAACAAATGCTGCACTAATTGATTCTCTTTGTTCGAGACCCTTCTCCTGGGCTGTGATAGGCATGACCCTGGAGAGTTAGCATGTGGCCTTAAGCAAAACCCTCACCAGGGCCATGCTAGGCGTATATCTTATTGAGCTGTTAGGAACTGTCGATTTTTTTGTTTTGCAGCAAGCCTAGAGCAGACAGTCTCAATGGATCCCCACACCGGCATTCAGTGGGAGGCATATGACGCTTCTCATGTATAATGGCAGTCCACGGTCACCTACCTTAGATAGATACAATGAGGACTTGTAGTAAAAAACAGCACTAAGCCAAGAAAATGTTTGGTGGTGTTGTCGTAAGTTGAGCCCAGTTACTATGCTACAATTTGCATGCCTCGTAAAAGCGTGCTGCAGATTCAGGGAGGGTCTTGGTCTCTCCTCTCTGTTTTGCAATTATGCATCATTAAATAAAAAATTATATTACATTGTACGCCTAGCCATGGCATACTCTAAATTCGATGGTCCATGTAGCATACTCTACTAGCGTGATTAGAACAGTCCAATGTTGGCTGGGCAATGTAAAAGAACTTTATAGCTTGAGAACAAATACTTTTCAACACATGAAGAACATGTCTAGAGGTCCATCATATTAACAAGCTCTCTTTCTTCTTTCCTCCTCAATCTGCCCTGCCCTTATCACAGAACCTTTCTATCTTCTTCATAACCCTATCCCTCCACTCAACAGAGGCTTACTGCCCTCGCTCAGCCCCTCTATTGCATACAAGGTTTATATTTTCCTTCTTATACTGCTGTACACATTACATGTTCACTCTACTGCTTAACTTGGCTTCTAATATTCAATATCTCTTCTGACCAGCCATCCATTTTTATACCCTCCCCATATTTCAATTCTACTGTCCATGAGTTTGGATACCTGAGAGATTTGGGGCTGCACTGCCTAGCTTAATTGCTTTAGATGGTCGCTGCAGAAAGCTGACATCCTTGGCTAGATCTAGATTACAATGAATGGCTCAGTTCCTGGGGTGGAGAAGGAACAGTGGATACTGTTGCATTAATAAAATTAGTTTGTTCCCAAGTGCACCAGGTCTATTGAACCAGGGTTACCGAGATACAACAGTTACAGACATTGTCAGAGTAGAAATATTGCTGTTATAGAAACTGGAAGAGCACCCACTTTGAATCATAGCATGGAACCACGAGGGGCTTGTTGCAGGTAGGGATATCAGGCCTCTTTAGACAGGCTGTTTTTTAACATTTGTGTTTGAAGAGCACAGGGGATGGATGACTATGGATGTGTCAGGAAGTTGGTCTAGAGTTGGGGGTGCCACCAGTGCAAATCTCCTGCCACGTGTGCTCTAATTTCTGGTTCTAGGTGCAAATTGTAGGCTTTCTGTTATGGATCGAAAAAAGGCGGGTAGGTAGGTATTTTTTTAATCTTCTCAGTGAGGTTTTTTGGGACAGGTATTTGACCCTAAACTCAAATATTTTCTGTTTGAGGATCTAGTGGAGTTTTGTAGATGTGCTGACACAATCCGGACTGAGTCCGGACAATAGGTAGGAAGACACATTTTGGTTTAATTCTAATCTTTTGATTTTGTAGGTGGGAAGACCAGCATACACGGTATTACCATAGTCGAGGCAGAAGATGACACATATTGTTGTGTGGTTCCTATACATCTATATAGGATCTGCTCGTTTAGACAACATAAACTAAGGGATTGGTGTCCAGACTGATTCCAGACACCCCAAGGATATGTTAGTCTGTAGACCAGCTAGCTCACAGTGCCCCTATATGCCGCTCTTACCAAGGAGCAAATCGTTTCTGGCAACTATCGAACATGACAACCCTGAACCCTCAGGTATCGTGGAAACATAACAGTATTTTTCGCTCAGTCACTAATGCTCACTTGGTCTCAGAGACATAAACAGAATAAACGGTGGGGACTTTTTCAATAAGCATTAATTGAACCAGCATCATTCTAGTGTAAAATACGTGTGCTGCAACAAGCATGAGGCAGAAACAGATGTATACAATAAATAGCACAAACAGAGTAAATAAAAGGTATAATTCTACCATAGTGCAAAAACAGTGAATATATGCAGGCATAAAAATACATGACTGTAGTAGTGTGTTCTCCTACGATTCTAACCCCAACTAGATGTACCGAAGTGTACCTAACATGTATCTGGGTGTATAGCCAAGAATCCCCCTAGGAAAGAGCCAACCCCATTACCTGATGTGAGAGAATGAAGGACCCCATCTTGGACACCCCTCGAGGGATGTCAGACCACTGCGAGCTGAAGTGTCTAGGTACTTATATACCCATTGGTACCATCAGGAGTTCTACCTAGATGTGTCATGGTACTGTGGGCATGTCGGCCGAGGATGACGATAGTGGTGACCCTTATACAGAGTTATTATGCAGAAGATGGTAATCCTTCTGTGATACTGAGAATCCTCTTGCATAGTAAATGAGGCTAGTTTACAAAGAAAACCACACACCATTTATGCAGCACCTAACTAGGTAAAAGGTCAGCACCAGAACCATTATGTAAAACAATGGTAGGACAAATGTGGGTAAAAGGTTGAGTGACTACCTACGCCTATACTGGGGTGCATTGGGGATCATAACAATACTTCTACCATCACTAAATGTTTTTCGGTTGTATGTGATTTCACTGAAAAACAATTTTATGGAATGCCATTACTGAGAAAACACTTCATCTTAACTGTTTAATGGAGAATTTCCGAATGAATGGCATTTACCTTTTCATAGAAACCAATTCATACAATGTCTTTTTTGTCCAAATTTGCTTTTGAGTGCTTATTTTGTAAGTGTAAATGCAATGGTTGCAGGACTTTTATTCAGAAACCGTTTTGTCTGAGATATTTATTTCTGTGATTTACTTCAGGTGATATTATTTCATATTGATATGTTTTATATTATCAAACAAGTACTTCGGATGCTTTCAAGTCGCTGATCCATCACCACCCATAAACACCATTTATTTGTGACCCTCATAAACCCAAAACACCATCAATCCCTGCCATCTAAAACCCCTCACCATTTTAATATTACATTCATCCCTTTAAGCCTAAAAGCCCTTACAACTCCAAAAACCAGGATCCCTGAACCATAAAATCGTTCCCTACCAGCTAACTCCACACATTTCTGTACCTTAAAAACCTGTTTGTACACCTAAACCTTACCCATCCCCCTTAAAACACCTCAGCATGCCCAAATGCCACCCATCCCTGAACTCTAAATAACCCTCACCGCTCTTAAATACCAGCCATCCCTTACTCATTAGAACTCATCACCCTAAACTACTCAACCCTGAACACTAAAAACTCTTTTCTACATCTAAACTCCACCCATCCCATAATCCTTAAAATCCTTCACCAGCCTTAACTCCACCCCATACTGAACCATAAAAACACTTCACCGCACCAACCGTTACCCAAAATTGAACATCAGAAACCCTCACCAGCCATCAACTCTGCCCACCCATGAACCCTAAAACCCCTCAACACCCTTACACTTCACCCATCCTTGAAACCTAAAACCACCTCACACACCTGAACACCACTTATCCATAAACTATAAAAACCCTCACCACTTATATACTATACCCATCTCCGACACCAAAAACCCCTTTCTATGCCCAAACTCCAATTATCCATGACCCCTAAAAAACACTCACCACCCTAAACAATACCCATTCTTGAACCTAAAAACCCCACAGTAGTCCTAAACTCCACTCACGTTTAATGGAATTTTTGATTTTTTCTTAAAATTATCTTTCTGTTAAAAAATATCCATACATTTTCGATTTTTTGTATTTCCTTAAAATTAATTTCCATGGTTTGGTTTGCTCCAATGTGGTTTTTCAGTTTTTGTTTGATTGATTCACACACATCAATGTTTTTCAGCATTAATGTACGTTAGGGTTCTGTTTAATAGTTGGAAAAGTTAAAGGGGAGATCAGCTTCTCAAATAACTCCCAGCCTTCTTGCTTTCTGTTTCAGCTGTCTCTAGCCCATTTGATATGGTTGTGTATTTGTCAGACTCCCCTAACACACTTGCGTTCGATCTGCGAAGGAGTAGAACTGGAGCTGATGGAGAGTGGAAGGCACAGGTGTTTGATGTAGATGCAGGTATAGAATAGTGGGGGTGATGATAGGAGCACTGGGGAGACCTTTCAGATAACTGAATCAATAGGAAAGGACTACACATAATTTCTGGATGCAGTTGGACAGGAAGGAGGTGAACCATTTATCTGTTTCCTAGTCTGTGTAAGAGGATTTGCTACAGCATCTAACTTGCCAAGATCAATAAACATACTCAGAATTCTAGTCTGCTATTTCTAGGATGTCATCCTAGACTGTGAGGACTCAGCCCATGTATTAGTTAGAGGCTAGAAATGTTGGAGTTAAATAGCCTGTTACTTACTGCATGAGGTTGCACCTAGGCTATCACCACGTTTTCTAGGATGTTGGAAATCTATGGGAGTCCAGTTAGGGATTAGTAAAGGTTAGGGTCAACAGAGTCACGGTTGGTTTTCTCTTTGGGACGATGGTCAGAAGTGAATCTTTTGAGGATCTGACACTTCTTTATTTTTGAAGGAGCTGTTGTTGTGAGGGGTGGGGGTAGCAGTTGCTAGAATTTCTGCAAGGCAGGCAGCACATGGGCTTGTCTCACCCAAGTTCTTGACAGATCGGGGCTTTCAACAAGAGATAGAGTTTCAGTGGGCAGACTGCATAAATGAGAAGCAGTTTTCCGTCAGTTGAAATGGGGACTGGTGGAACCAAGGTGTATGAGGGCAATATCACTTCTGATTTTCTGCACTTTGCTAATTAAAAAAGGATCCAAGCTTGTTGCATTTGCCCTGGATGTGTTTGCTGGTAGCAGAGGCTCACTAAGGGTATAGGATGTCTGCTAGAACCTTGAAATTTTCTCTAAGGCTGTTCGAGGACTGTGTCACCCGTTCACCAAAGGTAGTTGTTGTAATCTTAATGTATAATAGTTTGTCCTTCCTCCCCTATCCTCTGTAGAATGTTGGTATGTTCTACCCCGGACAGCTGACTGAAGCTTGCCTTGGAATGTTGACAAGGTGCAGCTGAGGCAAACTGCTAAGGACATGTGGAGCAGTGGAGACAAGTAATAAAAGCCTTTCTAAGAACCTAGTTTTCAAGTGTTCATACTTACAACACTGGAGACTTCTGGCTTGCGAAAGGGGGCATCTTTCATCTCCTCCCCTTCTGGTTCTCCAGAACTGAAGTCTACTTGAGGCTTCCTCCATCTTCTTCAAAGAACCCTGAGGAATTCTGTGCTGGTACCTACATTGTTTGCTTACTCCTTCCAGAGGTAAACCTTTCGAAGCACTCCTCTTGTGCCTTTCCCTCTTAGAGTGCTAATCGAACTGAGGGAATCTCTCTTTCTTAGGTGTGCTGTGCAGAGCTGTGCTGTGAGGTGCTGGTCTTCGCTTGGCTCTCCTGCCTCATGGAGACTCCTTTCTCCGTTTATGGTGGCAATGCATTCCTTGCCTTCAGTGGCAGCTCGCATAAGGAGGAACATGAGTGCTCCAAGTGCTGCTCCCATAGCATGACGGACCTTCCTGGTTCCACTTACTGCGGCTCATCACGCTTTGCCTATGCATCGGCTGCTGCTTGATTGCACGACAAGCAGTCTCTGTTGAACCTCCGAGGGCTTGTCATGCCTTGGATGTGGAGACGGCTGCTGTTCTGTCAGCACGACAGACCGCCTTACTTATCCTGCGTTTCTGTAGCTCTCCATGACGTCGATACTCGTAGGCTTCCTGACTCCGCCTTCCTGATCTGAGATGCTGGACCTGTAACCCTCGGCTTCTGCCTTTGCGCCTCGTATTTTTGGCTAAAACCAATAGAAGGAACGCACAAGGAAACTTTGAAGTGCGTTTCCTTGTCTACGGTGATGCGCACACCAGTCTGAAGGTATCTGTTGTATTTTCTCCTTTAATTGCAGCATCCCTTGTTAAGAATGCTGGGTTAGTCATGGGGAATGTTGTGGTTCAAGTGTGGGGGCAGTTGTAACCTGGACATGGCTGTACTGGCTGCTGGAAAACTTGCCTCCCTGGTGGGATCTACAATAAAGCTTACTTGCTCAACTTAAATGGATTAGCGTGGTTACATTACTGGCGACGATCGACCCACCAGGAATTTTTGGACCCAGCGTAATGTTGTGGTTCAAGTGTGGGGGCAGTTGTAACCTGGACATGGCTGTACTGGCTGCTGGAAGACTTGCCTCCCTGGTGGGATCTACAATAAAGCTTACTTGCTCAACTTAAATGGATTAGCGTGGTTACATTAGAATCTTTCTTCATATATAAGCTAATTGTAGTACTTGCTGCTCAGCCAGTGTGAGTGCGGTGTGGAATGTTGGGATGGATGATGCTGTGGAATGTTAGGTGAGTGAGGTTGGCAGTTGAAGGATGGGCTGAGCAGCAGGAAGGCTGCTCCTGGTGGGGCTCTCTGTACCTGTAACTTGGAACTATCTACCTTAATAAATACCATCTGAAGTTACCCATAACCAGGATCTTAATTTTCATTACTACATTAATCCTTATTCCAACACTATAGAGACACTGAAGTGCGTTTCTTTGTCAAGGATGATGCGCACACCATACTAAAGGTACCTTGCCTCATTTTGTAATATATCCAATAGCTGTTCACGTTCCATAAACAGTTTAGAGAATCAGAGCTTCTGTGCACCACTAACCTCTCGGTGATGCAGACACATTACTGGAGAAATTAAAGGGTTTTTTTGTACGTAAAGAAAATATTATATACTTATATTTTCTCAATCTACAAATACGTGCCATACAGTTGAGTTTCATATGCTACTGTGTCTAGGTGTTGCTTACTTTACATTGCTTTTAATTTATATCTACATCTTATTGCAGTTTGCTGTACATCTCATTTAGAATTTTAATATATATGTACATTCAAATTATGATTCTACTTCTTTGTTGTACCTTTTACTTTATCTTATTGTGTGGTATACACTTGCTCCTTACCAAAGGCAGCTTCAAGTATGTCTCAACCTATTCCATTCTTAAACGAAATATGTGAACCAAATGTTCCATGGAATGAGTGGAGTAAAGTCTATGAATCTTATTTAATTGCTATAGGGGGGGAGAAATTCTCTCCTATTAGGAAGCAACATATTTTACTCCACAATTTGGGTATGCACGGCAGGAACATTTATGAATCTCTTCCTGAACCTGACAGAGATGACGAAGATGATGGGGATGAACAAGATGTTTACAAAATCACCTTCACCAAACTTGAAAAGCATTTTGGTGACAAAATCAATATGGTTCTAGAGCGACATAAGTTTTTCTGACGGACGCAAGGTAAAGATGAAAGTATCACAAATTATGTTGCTGCTTTTAGGGGTTCGAGTAGCTTGTGCAATTTACAGAAGCAACCTGATCTACATGAAGCATTAGAGATAGCTAGATCAAGGGGGCCGCGGCTTGGACGAGCACCAAGATGGTGCCTTGACAAAGAAGCTCCCGAGCGACCGCGCTGCGATCGCTGCATAAGTCCGCTTCAGCGTGCAGCATTAAGCCCCCAAGGATGGTGCCGGTGGCCCGAGACCAGCAGGCAAGTGGAGAGGGTTACGGGGGCGTTGGGAATGCCCTGTAGCTGCTTCAGCAGCTGACTTGCAGTCGCACCTTGACGCGGCCTTCAGAGGCCCCACAACGTCAGGGGTCTCGGGCGAGTCTGAGGACAGGGCCGCGATCGGCGAGTGCGGCTGCAGAGTGTAACCAGAGCACGGGGCTTTGCGGCACTTGTTGTTACAGGATGCCAGCACCTCCCCAAACCCGATCCAGTGGCCAGTCCGAGCCGGGCGTGTAGGGTCCCCCCGCCCTCCCTTTTTTGCTATTTCATCTCCCCCCTGCTTTTTCATGTGCATGAGAGGGGAGAGAAACCTCTTGCATGCCGCAGAGCTAACGGCGGCCATCTGGCACTATTGGATTTGGTGGCTGGCGGCCACGGAGGCCTTTCGGGTCATAACTGGAGTGTGGGTGCCCAGTGCCCCCCCTACAATGGCTGAATTGTGAGCTGTGCGCAGCGCAAGGTGCTAGAAGGTGATGGCGTTCGGAGGGGTGCTGCTGAGGTCTACTGTACAGCCCACACCTGGAATCACAGTCAGAGGGATAACGGGTCGGTAGCGGTGCCACCCCCCCCCTTTTTTCTTGCTGCACAAAGGCCTGCGCAATTGACTGGGAGAATTAGAACCCCTACTTCATCACAGTGTTCATTAGCAATTGTGGAGTGTGGGGACCCTAAGCAGAGGCAGCTCACCTTCGAGGCCTCCCAGACCCCAAGAAAGGAGGGAGGAGAAGAAGCACTGCAAGATGACCCCTCTGGCCGCGTCGATCCTCCAGGTGCTGGCGGCACAGTGGCGAAGGGAACTGCCGCTATCATGGCCGAGCTACATACTGGATTCAAGGCCATAGAGGCGTGTTTCGACAAATTGAGTATGTACATGGAGGGCATGCAAGGCCGCCAGGAGCAGCATGACGCCCGCATAGAGGCTGCTGAGCAGTGCATCTCCGATGCCGATGATGTGCAGGCCGCAATGTCTAAGTGCCTAGATCGCTTTGAACGAATGCTGAAAACAACAGCGGCAAAGGCGGAAGACCTTGAAGCGCGATCACGACGTAACAACCTGCGTATCGCGGGGATTGCCGAATCAACCAACACCGGTCCCATGGAGGCCTATGTGGAACGGATGTTAACAGAACTGATGGGCAGAGGCAGCTTCTCAATGACATTCGCAGTGAAGCGTGCTCACTGGTCCTTTGCCCCCAGGTCTGCTCCTGGTGCACCCCGTTGGCTTGTTATAGCATTATATTGAACTACCATGATAGGGATCTTGCACTGAGAAGGGCCTGGGAGAAGCGAAATACTTGTGGCCAAGACTTTAGCAAGTATTTTATAATCCCGGCTTAGGAGAGAAAGCAGCCTGTAGGAGGAACACTGTTCAGCCGGCTTGCCCGGTTTGAATAGCAATGTTACTACCGCCTTGCTCATAGTGGGGGGGGAGTTCGCCAGGCTCCAGCGCCTCTGCGTAAACTTCCAGTAATTGCAGTACAAGACGTTCCTTGTACATTTTATATAACATGCCAGTGAGACCGTCTGTTCCAGGGGCTCGTGACCGTCCAGGTTATCTATGGCCTTGATAATCTCACCTGCCCCAATAGACGAGGCGAGGAACTCTTGCTACCCCTTCTCCATCCACACCATCGCTATTTCATTTAGATAATCTGTTAGTGCTGCACCAGTGGGTGGCGTGCACATTGCATAGAGGCGAGTATCCCCATTTCAATCGGGTTTATGCCAAACAGATCCACCTCTGTAAATTTACATACGCTGTTTGCAGTTATCAATCAGATCAACTCAGTGCTCCCTGCAGTGGTGATGTTATTAGATGCCGAAAAAGCGTTTGATTCCCTAGACTGCGATTTTCTGCATGCAGCACTAACCAAGCTAGGCTTCGCTCAAAATTTTCGGTCACTGGTTCGCCTACTATACACTAGGCCAGTTGCGCATCTGCACATTAATGGGGTATTAACTAATAAATTCAACCTTTCAATGGGGACCCGTCAAGGATGCCCGCTCTCGCCTCTACTTTTCATCATCGCGATGGACCCCCTAGTGCCGCATTTACAGGAGCGGCATTTGCAGGAAGGCATAGGATTCCACCAAGGTCCACTGCTTGCGTCCCTATATGCGGATGCCATCCTTTTCTTTGTTTGTGAGCCCGTTTTAAATCTTCCTACCATCATGAGAGAGATGGTGGATTTTGGGGCCTTTTCTGGCCTAGTCATTAATTGGAAAAAATCTGAAATATTCCCTGACAGACGCCAATGTACCTTTCACACTGGAGTTCCCGCTGCGCTGGTGCCGCGAGCCCCCCAGGTATCACAGAGTAATTATCCACTGCACGGCATCGATTGACTATCTGGACAAACAGATCGCAGGATCACTCTGCCCTTGTCGATGGCGGGGCGCATCGCGATCATTAAAATGGCTGTGCTGCCCAGTTTTTTATACCTGTTTTTAAATATACCTATCCCACTTACAGTCTCCTTTTTTAAAAACGTCAGAGGGATGCGGACTAGACTGGTCTGGGCGTGGGGGCAGGTGCGGGTGGGATGGAAAACTCTTACTCAACCTTTTGAGAAGGGGGGTTTCGGGGTGCCCGACTTCTACCTGTATTATTTAGTTGCGCAGGCACATTATGCCTACTTCTGGTACCATCCTGACGCACACTTGCAGTTTCTGAGACCCAAACACACGCCCTTGCCTACGCCCTTACTCACTATGCACCATCCTTCCAAACGGGCTGAATAGAACGACAATTGAGATACATACCTTACAAACCACAGCATGGGTGTGGGATTGCTTGTGCAGATATCTGGGGGCTGGGAGATTGTATTCCCCACATTTAATGATTCTCAATAATCCCTGGCTAGCTCCCACAACTGAAATGTTGAAAAAGAGAGCGCTCACCCGCTGTCAAATACACAACCTGGGAGGCATGTTCAGAGAGGGTCAGCTACGTACATTGGCAGACTGGACAACAGACCAGGATGTTAACATGTTGGACCGCTTCCTTGTGCATAGACCGAGAGTGGCTGTGGTCACTGCGCTGCACCCGGAGACTGAGGAGCCTACAGACTTTCGCCCATTAACAATGATTATCACCATGCCCGATGGCACGCATTTCGTTTCTCGATTGTATAGGCAGGCGCAGGCACTCCGGCCAATGATGGGTGGTGGAGCACGCGCGGCATGGGAGAGGGATTTAGCACAGCCAATAACTGAGAAAATGTGGTCCTACTGTTATGAACAAACACGCTTAGTGTCCAATAATTACAAACAAACTCCTGGACTTTAAATACCTACACAGAATCTATGTCACCCCTGCGTTGCTCGGAAAGATGGACCGTACGAAGACTGCTGCTGTCAGAGATGTTGGATGGCGCATGCCGATTTCATTCATTTGGTATGGAATTGCCCTGCGGTGCTGGCCTATTGGGAGGTGGTGTTTGGGCATCTCGAACAAATGGTTGAGGTTACACTCCCGCACACACCATTGTTGTCTACTGGGGTATGTGCTCCCGCTGTGCAAGGGGATAAGATGCTTCACTGCTATTGCATTAGTGCTGGCTAAGAGGTGGGTGTCCCTGTCCCGGGGTGAAATGGTGGTGCCGCAAGCTGAGACATGGCTCAGAGATATACTATATTGTGATACAACCAGTGATGTGTAGGCCTCCCACCCCAAAAATATTTGTCAGCCGCTATGCTCCTATCTATTAGCTCATCCGGAACTTACAGACTGAACTGTATCAAATGATGTTATGATTGCTGGGTTGCCTGATCGACCGCAAGGATCGGGAGATCTAAAATATGTTTGCTACATGAGCCTGTATTGTTGTTTCATAATCACTGCGAATTGGACACAATGTGTGGCTGGATGGCCGTTTCAACATTATTTGACAGAAAGTGGTTCGAAGGAGTCACAACATTATAACAATGTAACTTTCTTTCTCTCTATGACCTTTTAAAAAATTCAATAAAAACAATAAAAAAACTTCAAAAAGAAATAGTTAGATCAATAGAACATACAGCCTTCTGTTTAAAAGAAATCTGATCCTCTACTTCTTCTGAACAAGTATTGGAAATGTGTAGTGACAATGTGGGTAATGAGGTGTACAAAATTAAGCATTCGAGTAACCAAAAAAACAAAGCTGAGGGAGAGAATTATAAACTTAGGTGTTACCGTTGTGGTAGCTTTAATCATTTAGACAACTAACCTAATTGCCAAGCAAGGACAGCCACCTGCAAGAAATGTAACAAGAAAGGACACTTTGCAAGGGTATGCAGATATATGCTGAAAAATGAGAAAGCGGTGATGACCAAAAATTTTTGCTGAAAGTTCTCAAACAGTCAAAAATACAGTTTTGCAGGTAAATGAGGGTGTGTTGATTGGGTCTATCAACTACCCGGAATATGATATTCTTCCTGATGGGAATCCTATGGAAGTTTTTGTTGATTCCGGTTCTCCATTTACCTTTATAAATATTACTAACTTTAACAAGTTCTCAACTGAAAATAATATGGTTTTACAAGTTCCTGACATTGCCCCCAACGGTTACAACAAAGACCCCATTCCCCTTGAGGGTATGCTCACTTCCCATATAACATTAAAAAAACAGTCTACAGTGGGAAAAGTGTACGTGGTTAAACAAGGGTCACAGTGGAGTAGTGTGGCTCACTGGTTAGAGGCTGCAGGCCTGAGAGCAGAAGTCAGCCCGGGACCAGGGTTCAATTCCCGACGCGGCAGGGTCGTGGACCTTGGTCAGCGGACTCGATAATTCTCACTTCGGTGCTTACTCTAATCAGGGGTTCCACTCGGCAACTCTGGGCATTAGCTTGCCTAATCTCCACAACGGCCCCACCAATTCCGGGGATGCCTGGCTCCACCTTGGGGACTCCCAGCAAGGGACCATCCCACAGGGATAGCCAGGACGGGTTCCCCAGAGTTATACAGCGCCGGGACGCCCCGTTGCTGGGGAGCTGTGCGCTTTACAAGTATACTACATTTACATTTACATTTACATTTACTGGGTTGGCAACACCAGAAAGAGCTGGACCCCAACAACCCTGAACAAGTCTTAGTGGTTAACCCTCCCCTCAATGGTGAGTGGGTTAGCAAAGAATTCCCAGAAATCTTCAGTGATAAGCTTGGGTTATTAAAAGATTTCCAACAAAAGATAAAATTAAGATCGGGGTCCACACCTTCTGTACACAAAACCAGACCTATTCCACACCTCATGAAAGGTCCCTTAGAAAAAGAGCTTAATAAATTGGAAGCTCTAGGTATCATTCAGCCCATAGAGAGCTCAGAATGGTAGGCCCCCATTGTTATCGCTAAGAATCAAAATAATGAAATAAGGGTATGTGTGGACTTACGTGACTTGAATAAGTGCATCTGGGTGGAAAGACACCCTCTACCCTGCATTCATGAAATGCAAAGCATTATGGGGGAAGCCGCGTGCTTTTCTGTCTTGGACCTCTCTAATGCGTTCCACCAGGTTGAGTTACATCCTGAATCCAGGTGGTTAACGGCATTTAGTACTCCCATGGCCACTAGTATGTACTGGAGGATGCTATTTGGGTTGGAGTTGGCTGCTGCCATCTTTCAAAAAACTCATTCAGCGCCTTTTAATGGGTACCGCCAAAACTCTGTGTTTCCAGGATGACGTTCAGGTGTATGGAGCCAATAAGGAGGAACACGATAAATATCTCAGAATTATCCTTAACAAACTCAGAGAAGCGGGCTCACACTAAAAAAAGACAAGTGCCAATTAGGTGTAGATGTTGTTGAATACCTAGGACATATCATTTCCAAGGATGGCTTTCAGCCCAATTTGTGTTTACTAGAGGCAGTTAAATAAACGATTGCTCCAAGTAACAAGGATGAGTTAAGATCTTTAGGCTTAGCGGAGTTAATGGCAAAATATGTTAAAGATTTTGCTGAGCTTACCTTTCTCCTGAGAGATCTGATCAAGAGCCATGTTCACTTTAAATGGTTAGAGAATCATCAAAAGTGTTTTGAGGAATTAAAACGTGCCATTTTGTCAGCCCCTGATTTATGCAACTTTGACCACAGCAGGAAAACTATACTTACCACAGATACCAGGAATAAAGTTCTTGGGGACACACTTTCCCAATTTATTGATGGTAAAGAAAGAATTGTAGCATTCGCTTCCAGAGTCCTTAGCAAATCTGAGGCCAACTACTCGGTTGTAGAAAGAAAGGCTTTGGCATGTTTTTGGGCTGTCAAGCATTTTAAGTTTTATCTGTGGGTCACTCAATTTGACATCTGCACAGACCACAAACCCCTGACTTGTATGTTCTCACCTAAAGGTTCCTACAACAGCACTCCACTGATTGCTTAATGGATTCTAGGGTTGGAAAGCTTCTGCTACAAACTGGAATACGTTTGGGGCAACCAGAACAAAGCAGCTGACGTTTTATCAAGAGTCTCATTAGACATAGCTGAGGAATGTGATACTCCAGAATTTTCCATCCGGATTGTCAATTCCTCATCTATAACCAATGATGATTAGATGAGGCCAGCACCAATGATGCTACCTTAACTAAACTCAAGTTGTATGCTCTTAATGGTTGGCCCAACAACAAGAGTGAGGTTGAAAACGGCCTAAAAGGTTTTTGTGAGGTTCATAATGAAATCAATGAGGGGAATGGCTTGGTCCTACGTAATGGTAAGATCATACCTCCCATGAGCCTTCAAGACAAAATTATACACTTAGCCCATGGACAGAAGTCTCACCAAAGTTCGGGTGAGAGAATGTTATTGGTTTCCTAACATGGATTCCCAAACGGAATCCGAGGTTAAGGACTGCATTATTTGCTGCAACAGTGATAAGTCCAAACTAGTTCACAAAGCACTGTTATCCCCGGTAGTTGTTCCAGAAAAACAGTGGGAAAAACTAGCTCTAGATATAATCGGTCCTGTTAACCGTTCTGGCATTACAAAACGATTTGCGTCTGTTTTAATTGACTATCATTCCCATTGGGTTGTCCCCAAAATGTTCCACTAGGTGACCACTGTTTCACTGATTGCTTTTCTCAAGAATGGTTTCTCTTCTGAGGGCATATCTGCCACTCTGGTGACAGGCAATGGAGTGCAATTGACTTCACATGCCACGTCTGAATTTCTCTCACATCTCAACATCAAACACCTCAGGTCATCTCTCTATATTGTCCCAAGGCCAATGGCTTGGTATAGAGGATCAATTGCGTGATCAAGGAATGTATCAGTTAGCCTGCATAAATCACTTAAAGGTAGAGGACGCCATTCAAGACATGTTATGGGCATACCATACTACTCCTAACTCTGTCACAAAAATGTCACCTTTTTCTGCTTTAAAGCACAGGAAACCGAGCACCAAGCAATTTCTTTGTTGGATGGGAGGAGGTGTCAAAGCAGAACACAACTTTACTGTAAGCAAAAGGAAAATTGTCCTGCATAAAACCAAGTATAAGAAGTATTATGATGTAAACCAGGGTGCGAAGCATCAGGTTTGGAAAGCAGGTGACTGGGTAGGAGTCAAAAAGCCAAATAACAGAGGAGGTATGGATATAAGTATTTTGAACCTATGCACATTTCTATTGTCAAAAAGAACATTGTTATCATGGAAAATGGTCAAAGTTGGAGTATGAATAAACTTGTGAAACACAATGTTAATGATGTGTCTTCAGGTGCTGACTCTTCTAGTTCCAGCACAAATTGCATCTTAAAGATGTAGTTTTCCATTTTTTCTACACCATCCTGGTCCTCATACTTTCTCGCTTTCTCTCTATCTTTTTCACCCTTTTTCTCCCTTTTTCTCTTCTCTTTTGCCTGATCTTCTACTCTCTTGTACCTAGTGTATTCCTCTACCCTGATCAATATATATAAACGAATGTATATCTGTCTGTCTGTCTGTTTGTCCTTCATGCATTACTACACCATTCATCCGATCGCCATGAAACTTTGGGAAGTTGTTGAGTACACTCCGGCGAAGGTTTCCGGCATACATTTTTTAAAAATATCGGCCCCCCAGGGCCCTCATAATCTTTCGAATACTGATGTACGCACCAGACGGAAAAACAACAAATCGTGTATCCACAAGCACTCGAATAAATAAATAGAATTAAAGCACCATTCATCCAATCGCCATGAAACTTTGGGAAGTTGTTGAGTACACTCCCGCGAAGGTTTCTGGCATAACATTTTTTTAAATATCGGCCCCCAGGGCCCTCATAATCTTTCGAATACTGATGTACGCACAAGACGGAAAAACAAAAAATCGTGTATCCACAAGCACTCGAATAAATAAATAGAATTAAAACGACACTTTGAAATGTTTTCCATATTAAAATGAATAAGTTTCAATAAAAATGACACAATGTAAATTGAATGTTATCATAACGAGTTTCCTTGAACTTCCTTTCTTCGGAGATCGCAGCAAAGCGTGACGGGTAAGCTAGTTTCCTATAAATAAAATAAAAATAATTGGAGGGAAGATGTATTGTAATCTTAATGTATAATAGTGTGTCCCTCCTCCCCTATCCTCTGTAGAATGTTGGTATGTTCTATCCCTGCCAGTTGCCTGAAGCTTGCCCTGGAATGTTGATAAGGCGCAGCTGAGGGAGACTGCAAAGGATATGTCGAGCAGTGGAGACGAGTAATAAAGTCTTTCTAAGAACCTACTTTTTGAGTTTTCATACTTACAACAGTAGTCGTTTTGGTTTCCTGAATTTTTCCGACTTCGCCCAATTAAGCAGCAGCTAGTAAAAGCTGCACACACCTGTAATTTGAGACTAGCTGTGAAGATTGATTGAGGGCTTTGCACCAGGTAGATTCTTTTTTACAGCATTCTGTTTTTTAGGAGTCTGGGCAACCTGTGAACCAACGGTTGTTGCGCACAACATATTGACACTATTAGATACGTGCACGTGTCCCCCAGCCTGCCACAGTAAGGTGGGCATGACGTCCACAATATCACTTATAGTGTTCTCTTCAATGAGAAATGGGGCTCACACCCACAATAAACTATAAAGGCGAGCACACGAAAGTGCACGAAATGCTTTTTCTTTTTTTTAAACCTCAGTAAGTTATTTTACATACCTATGGGGAAAAAATAGTCTGTTACAAAGTATTTTACAACTTTATTTCCTTTGCTCCTTTCCGAAGTTAAACAATGTAACAGTATTATAAAATTGCTGTACGCAGCACTTAATAAAACAACTGAGTTCAGAAAGAACAAGGAGTAACAATCCAAAGAGTTTGCCACGTGCGGAAGGTGCAGTTGTGGAACGTACATCAACCCGGAAGTGTGAATTGGGGAGCTCTGCGTTCATCTGGTTTTCTTATCCGTGTCCATGCTCTCCTGCGTTTGCGTTTCCCAAATCTGCCCTTTACTTGAAAGGAAGTTGAGTGAGTTGATCCACATATACCGTGAGAAAAGCAGGTATGCGTGCCGGAACCAAAGGAGCTGACTCTTGTGGCACATCATAGCTCTCTGTACAAAAGGAAACAGCAGATTAAATCTCTAATAAGAACCCACAATTGCACTTAAATTTTTCATGCAAAGTATAGACGAATATACAAGCAAAATAATGTAATGCTCAATAAAGCAGCATAGTAGTATCAGAAAACAATTTTCGCAGCAATAAGGTTACCTATCGACTCCACGTCATCGGGGCTCAATTATAAAATGCTGTGTTTACTTTAACAGCTATACACATTCTGAGAACTGTAGTCTTAGTTTATTTTAAGTAAACCAATGGACTAACACACTTGAAAACAATGATTTGTACAGGGCAAATTTAAGGCCTTGAGTTGTATTTCTGATGACATGGAGTTATCTAGTGGCTAGAAGCGTCTCATTTGCTAGTTAGTAAAAGCAGCTAGCCTATGGTCACATTCTACTTCCATCTGAACTAGTAAGTAAGTAAGTACCTGCATTCCAAAGGCACAGAGACTTTACAATTGTAAATGAATTCAGTTTAGACCCGGGCAACTAGCTGGCAGCACCCACCTTCCCAGACCAGTCTCAAATTTTAGACGAACAGTAAGGACAGGCGGGCAATGACTGTCCTAGAACTTTGTTCTTTTCGCCTGATGCCTTTAATTTTTGGTGATCTCTCCCGAAATTGAGATTTCAAAAAAAGTCTAATAAGAAAACATTATCTACTATTTCTACATAGACTGGGCTTCAAGCAAGGCATAAAAATGTGGCAGTTGCTACTCAATGGTTGCAACAGTTGCGTGGTATCCATGGAAACTGATCACAGATCACTCGGGACAAAGTTCTTGTACATTCTGAGAACGGGACTAATAGCAAACAACATGTCAGAGGCTGGCACAAACAGGTAAGAGGGATTTGGAACCCAGTGTATTACTAGGTTTGGAAATAGAAGTCCGTTCAGGTATACGAGATGCTTCTCATGTTCTTGGGCTCTCCACCAGATATTCCACAGTGCTGAGGATTTCTGGAACATGCATATATCAGTATTTCCTGATAATATATCACCCTGCAGCTAAGTTATCCAACTCTTTAGTACACAGTAGGTTACCCAACACCATCTTGGATGAGCCCTTTGTGGGCCATTACAAAACGTGTAAGTAGAGTAAGGACACATGCTCACTAGTACAGGCAACAATCACAGTGCTGTAGGTGCCTAAATGTTTTCTAGAGAATCCTCACTAGTACCAAAGATTGTACCACAGCCTGCAGTAAGACCTCAGGCTATGATTTTGAGCAGGCCTAAGACTCAAACCAATTTCTCATAGTAGCATGTGAAAACATAATTGCTTCTCCGCTCAGATACACAGATAATGCAAAAACAACAATGTCAAGCATTCACCCCAGTACAGAGATCTGGGCCTAAATCCATCGGTTTTTTTGCTCCCGAAGCCATTCCAGTTCAGACCCAGCCATATGCATATTAGTCTTGACCCTGCTCCCTCTGGGGAACAGTCCAGCCGGAACTGCTAGGCCAACCTCCATGGACTGGATTAAGCATCCAAGGACCGGTTTCGGGACATCACTCCATATTACCCAGGGTAGCTTTGCTCCAGTGGCATGGAAAGCAAAAACTGGTCCAAAGATGCTTGTTTCCGGTGATGGGAGGACCTGGCCTGGCAGTTCGGGCTTGACTGTTCCCATGGGAAACAGGGTCAAGACTGATTTGCATATGGCTGGGATGGCAAAGTGAGCTAAAGAACGATGATGGATTCAACTCAGATCTGTGGTTGAGTATCTGAAATGTTTCAGCACTCCGTCCATCATCTCCCTGTGTTTGTCAGATACACAGATATTCATCTTTTTCAGTTTTTACTTAACAATCTAGTGTCTCCTTGACAACTGAATATCCATTTTGGTCATGGATGTCCAGATTTTCTGACAAAGTTTCAGTTCCAACATCAGTGTTGTTCAGTGTTTACTACAATACCTAGTACAAGGGCTTTCTTAGCTCCCTTCACAGGACACACTTGTTTGTACCGAGAACTAACTTTGCAACTTTTTCATGCCTTTGGTGAACGATTTTGCTACAATATGGTAAAAACTATCAGAGATGCTCTAATAAAATTGAATATGTGTGATCTCTTTGTAGAGGTTCTGTCTAAACTGACAAAAACAAGTTCGAAACTTTAGCCTGATGCCGTCCCAGATTCTGCCTTTATTTCATAAGCAGTTGAACAACCTCAAGCAGTTGAACCTCAGGGGGATACTGAGATTGTGGTACCTGAAAAGTCAAAAGTGGACATGGCTTCACCAAACACAGAAGAAGAATCACAATACAAAAGGCCATGCAGGTCTTGGACCTAGTCCTTCCCTGAGTCCTGTGGCCAAAGGTATTTTTTTCTTTTTTTTTAAGTCTGTCCCAACAACTCCTTCAAACCCCGTTTTGGAGCTGGAGACTGTAATTATGGAGCAAACCAATTTAATTTGGACCATTTCTTAGTTGAAAATGGCAGGCGTTTAGGCCTTCAATACAAAAACGCCTTCTAAAATATGAGCTTTATCTAGTGATGGAAACTTCCAGATTCATTCAGTTGCAGCTGCAAATGCTCTTGGCAGGCGGCAAGGGATCCAGTCCTTTCTATCCCCTCCCCAACATCCTGGACAAAGAGGCAATGAGAATTTCAAAGCTTTCCAGAGAACGTGACCCATACAAGATTAGGCAAGTTGTATTAAGGCAAAAATCTTCTTTGAATAACTAGTAAAGAATTTGAACCAAGCAGAAACCTGACTACCTTATTCTCTTGAACTCCATCAAGAAATGTAGTAAACTCCATTGATAGTATGTAACACCCTTCTGACCAAAATAAAAGAGGGCAAGCCCTCTCCCTTCCCCAATTTCCACCGCCATCTTTCAGCAAAATCTAAAAAACAATGCTAGAGATTTTGAAGGAAATGCATTAACATCTTCAGAATCTTGGAATTTTCTCAAGAAATTGCAAATGGCCTGTGTTCTACTCCAAAGACTTGACTCTGCCCCAAATGATTAGCCTCATCAGGCTTTTTCTAGATAGGAATCAGAAAAAAGAGCAGATAGACATGTAGATTAAAATATGATAAACATTTTATTTCTCTCCTACTTTCTTACTGCCCAGAAGTCTGGTAGTTATTGCACTGTTTTGGGACACAGAGCATTCAAAGACTATTTCTAAGGAACCTTATGGAATCATTTGATACAGGAATTACAGTAGTCAAAAGAAATTCCACAAAAACAATGTACAAGGACAAAACAAAGTTAGAGATGCAAATAAGGTTAAGTTAAAAATATAAGCGCTATAAATAGGCACCAGCAGCCTGAAACTTGAGCTAAGACAATAAGTGGCCAGAAGAGTTCAACACTCTGGCAGTCAAGACGATTTGTGAGGAGAAATGTATGGTAATTTTTCAGTTAATCCTCCCTGTAAGAGGTCGGATGTCTAAGGGATGCCGAGCTGTACTAGTAAAGTACATCCTTGACTAAATCAATAGGAAACTAATGAGGGGACATGAGTCCAATTTCAAAAGGGAACACCTAGAAAAATCTGAAAAATGTTACGAGACCTGTAGGTCTATTGAGTTAAATAATCTACTCTACCTATTTGTAATGCTCATGACCCATAAACTGATTTCAAATGCTGTGATCGTGGGAAAAGAATTTAATTCATTGAGCTTACATTTTCTTCAATATCACATAGGAGAGCACCTTCAAATGTGCGAGTTCAGCATGTCTGCTGTACAAAAAACGTCCTTGTTTGATTTAATGGACTAAACTTTCTTTCCATATACAATACAAATCTAGCCACATATAGAAACCCCTGACTTGCCTCTTAGTTCATTAACCACATTTTCAGCAGGACGGGGCACGAATACCTCTCAAGTCACTTTTAATAAATAAATAAATAAATAAGTAAAGCATTAAGTGGTAGTACACTGTCATTTGTAATCAGCAGATTTTACATGGAAATGGCCACAAACCTTCCCACTGACATGCAGTGTAACTTATAAAACTATATAGTGTACAAGCAATAATGTTTGGAAATAGAGTTTCTGATAATATGTGTCATTTGTACATCGTCATGTAAAGTGTTCTGTTTACTCATTAAACTATTTGTTTGCATCAAACTTCTTATTTACAAGAAAATGTGCTTTTGTATTTCCTGATGTATTCTGAAATATTTGTAATATTAATTTAAAGGCTTTTTATTTCAATGTTATAGGTTAGAGAAACTGACATCTTCAGGCAGCTCACTTGACAAAAACCTCTAACTCTAGTAAAAGAGAGAAAAATAAACCTAATTTTCCAAGCAATAATAAGTAAAAACAAGCTGAGATTTAACCTCTTTCCTTGAACAGACGGCAGATGTGTCAAGATAAAAACAAGATTTAATAGCATATTCATTGCTCATTCACTTTCTGAATGAACAGAACACCCGTTCCTTTCCAGCTAAGTTTACTAGTGAGATGGGACTAGTAGGTGCTAAAAATAGCTCGACCTGATAACGTTTTACGCAAGAGTGCCCAGTAGATTTTTTGAGGCCTGCAAAAGGGTAAGAAGGAGCAAGAGCATTGCAATGAAATCAAAAGCAAGTAGAAAAAATAAGAACACATCAGAAAGTTTCAGATAAATTTCATATTATTTAAAAATAGTAATAGTTACTGTATTTAGCTCACATGCATTCCTTGGTCGCCTGACAATACAGACTCTCATGTCTACATCAGAGCGTATCCAGTAAAGGGAACCTCATGAGTTTTATTGCCAAAAGAATTCTTTGCTATGTTTTCAAAGAAGACTAAGGGTTTTATTTAGAGTTTAGTGGAAAGGCAGCATGAAACACAAATTGACAGTGCTTCCACTTCTCCAAATTCACAGTTCTCCTGCTCTGGTGGTGTGAAGCGACCCACCACAGCTCCCTTCATAGCACAGAGTTCCCTGTCAGGTAAGCAGGAATCGCTATATGACCTCTGGTGGACCAGACGCCATAGTCTAAATGACCCAATCCCCCCTCCATCAAATACCCAAGTTTGATTCAAGGAGACGCACATCAGAATTCTACAGAAACAACTGAGTGGATCCATTGATTCATCAAAACAAAGCTTGAAAAAGCAACTTTGATTAAGTAGCACATTAGTTAGAATGGCATATAGACTATTGATTATGAAGAATAAACATTAGTTAACATAAAAAATAAATGACTTAAAAAAAAGCCTTACCGGAGTCAAGGTAAAAGTGAAGATATGACATAACTTGGGGAGACCTCTATTTGAGAACCTCTGACCAGGAGAAGTACTGCATCCCCCCAATATCTTGAGTAAACAAAAGTCTAAATGGATGTGTATGCTAGGCTCTGAATTAATAAAGAACAAGTTACTTACCTTTGGTAACGATATATCTGTAAGAGACATAGATTAGTTATGGATTCCTCACCTCAGAATTATCCCCAGGCGTCAGACTGGATCTAGAGAATTTTTCTTCCGCAGTACCCATGTGCATTGATAGGCCGTGTCGGTCGACTCAGCGTTCGTTGATGGCGTCGTGGTTGCCGGAATGACGTTGCGGTATCTACTTAGACGCTGCCCTCGCGCGCTGACGTCAGTTCTTTACACGACATTCCACGTCAGAAATGCAGAGCCATGCAAGACACTGACCACTGGTGCACAAAACTAGGGCCCTAAAAGAGAGTCCCTTACCCTAGAAGTCAGTTCGCAGAACAGGGAGGATGGGTGGGACGGTGAAGAATCCATAACTAATCCATGTCTCTTACAGATATATCGTTACCAAAGGTAAGTAACTTGTTCAGCTGAAAAAGACAATTAGTTATGGATTCCTCACATTAGAATAGATACCCCAGCAATACCAACCCCAGAGGTGGGTCAGCGAACCAAGTTCACACCAGAAAGTCCTGGAGAACTGAACGGCCAAATAAGCCATCTCTCTGGACTTGGCTGTCCAGGCAGTAGTGTTTGGTAAAAGTGTGCAGTGAAGCCTACATAGCTGTCTGGCAGATGTCAAGAAGGGGGACTCCACGTCCCAAAGCAGTAGTGGCTGCCGTTGCCCGGGTGGAATGGGCAAGCAACCCCACTGAAGGTTCTTTTTTCGTTAAGGAATAGCAGATTTTGATGCAAAGGACGACTCATCGGGAGATGGTTAGTTTTTGCACGGCCCGACATTTCTTGGCGCCGACATAGCCAACAAAGAGCTGGTCATCCACCCGGAATTGTTTTGTGCGATCTAGATAGAACGAAAGCGCACATTTTTAATCCAAATGATGCAGCCTCTCTTCCTCTTTAGAAGGATACTGAGGTGGAAAGAAGGTGGGCAAAGTGATGGTCTGTCCTATGTGGAAAGAGGTAACCACTTTGGGAAGAAAATAAGGCCTAGTGCAAAAGGCAACTCTGTCCCGATGAACAGCCAGGAAAGGAGCTTTAGAAGAAATATCTTGAAGCTCACTCACCTTGCGCGCAGAGGTGATGGCAACCAGAAAGGCAGTTTTAAGGGTCAGAAGTCTGAGAGGACAGGTATGTGGCAGCTCGAAAGGAGCGCACATAAGATAAGTGAGAACCAGGTTCAAGTCCCACTGTGGCATTAGGAAAGGGGTTGGAAGAAACAAGTGAGTAATGCCCTTAAGGGAGCGATTACAATAGGGGACTTGAAAAAAGAAGGCTGGGCAGGCAGCTGAAGGAAGGCCAAAATGGCCGAAAGATAGCCTTTGAGAGTGCCCAGAGCAGAGCCCTGCTGGGCCAAAGAAAGAATGAAGAGGAGAACCTCTGAAAGGGGGGGGCAGAAAGGGGATCCACAGCCTTTGCTGTGCACCATGCCTCAAACTTGTTCCACCTACAGGCGTATAACGTTTTGGTAGAGGGACGACTGGCTGCCAAGATAACATTACAGACTTCGGGAGGAAGGTTGAAAGCTGTCAACTGTCGCCGCTCAATCTCCACGCAAGAAGGTGGAGGCTGGACAGGTTTGGGTGGAGAACCGTCCCCTGCTGCTGCGACAGACGTTCCTCCCGAAGAGGCAATCTGATCGGAGGATCGAAGGCCATGTGTAATAGCCCGGGATACCAGACTCTTCGTGCCCAATCTGGAGCCACAAGAATTACTTGCCCCGGTCGCGCTTGATCTTCTACAGAACTCTGAGCAGAAGTGGTATAGGTGGAAAGGCGTATAGAAGACCACAACTTCACTCGCGACGAAAAGCGTCGCCTAGCTAGTGCCACCCTGGAAATTTCAACGCGCAGAACTGCTGACAGTGCGCATTCTCTTCGGTAGCGAATAGATCTAACCAAGGCTCTCCCCACTGCTGAAAGAGACCTTGCACCACCTCCGAGTGTAGACGCCATTTGTGATCCATCATGCACTTCCAGCAGAGTTCGTCCACCCTGGCGTTCAGAGAAGCTTTTGTTCAAACAGACTAGAGTGCTCTGGCACTCCGTGAATATGGTGCGGTGTGGTGGAATTTAAAATACCTGTGAATAAGATGCAGCATCTTGGAATTTTGGAGTATTTAAAATTTAATACATGTCACAATACCCCTGACGAAGGGAATTAAATTCCCAAAATGCATTGGGTGATGTCAATAAAGTCGTGACATGCGGAAACATACACTTCTCCTGTGCTTGTGTTTGCATTTGTGAACGATAGACGACTGAGTAAAATAAATCGACAAGAAAAATGTTAAACATGATAAGGATTACAGAATAAAAGAAGGAGTACAAAGAACAGTAATTGGTTAACTTGATTTATTGGATTCATATAGTCCAGGATTTGGCTGTGCAACCGGAATGGCACCATAATGTTGTTCCGTCATGTTGAGAACCTGCCAGGTGTTGAACCACCAGAAATATGCCCTGATGTTCCAGCCATGTCCAAAGGCGGAGAGCCTCTTCACACAGGATCAACGACCCCTCCCCGCCGTGTTTGTTGCAGTACCTCACGGCAGTGGTGTTGTCCGTGAACACCTGCACTACTCTTCCCCGGACAGAGGGAAGGAATGCCTTTAGTGCAAGACGAATCACCCGAAGCTCCAGAAGGTTGATATGGAGTCCAGACTCTGCCGGAGACCAGAGGCCTCTAATCTCTGCCTCACCCAATGGGCCACATCACCACAGCAGTGATGCATCTGTCACCACTGTGAACTCTGGTTGGGAAAGGGAGAGGGATCTGCTGTTGACCATTTCCTGGTTTGTTAGCCACCACTGCAATTGGCGTGTCGTGTCCTCCGAGATCTGGACGCAAACAGAAAGATTCCCCTGATGCTGTGCCCACTGGAACTTCAGGTCCAACTGCAGAGCCCGAATATGCCACCTGGCATAGTCCACCAGCAGGATCCAGGAGGCCATGAGGCCCAGTAGCCTCAGGGTCATTCTGATCGAAACCCGGGACAGAGGCTGAAAGATCAGAATCATAGCCGGAATATCCTGGACTCGCTGCTCGGGAGGATAATCCCGAAACTCCGCTGTGTCCAGAACCGCTCAGATGAAAAGGAGCTTATGAGAGGGAATCAGGTGTGACTTCGGGACATTGATGGTGAACCCCAGCGAATGCAGGAGGTCGGCCGTAATCTGGAGGTGGGAGACGACAGCCTGGGGCGAACACGCCTTTAACAGCCAGTCGTCGAGATTGGGGAAGACAGGAACCCCTGATCTGCACAGATGAGCTGCGACCACCGCCATCACTTTCGTGAACACCTGAAAGGGGCTGGTAAGGCCGAAGGGGAGTACAGTAAACTGAAAGTGCTCATGGCCTACCGTGAACTGTAGTTAACGCCGATGGGCCGGCAGGATGGGGATGTGAAAATAAGCGCCCTGCAACTCCAACACTACCATCCAGTCTCCAGGGTCAAGAGCAGACAGGACCTTAGCCAGTGTCAACATTTTGAACTTCTCCTTCCGGAGGAAGCGGTTGACGTTCCCAAGATCCAAGATAGGATGCAGGCCCTTGTCCTTCTAGGGCACCAGAAAGCAGTAGGAATAACAACCACGACCTACTTCTGTGGCAGGAACTCGCTTGATGGCTCTCTTGGCCAAGAGAGCTGTATCTTCCTGTTGGAGAAGAGCCAAGTGATCCTCTAACATGGGATGCGTCTGAGGTGGCATGGATGGAGGGGTAGTCTCGAATGGGATGGAGTAGCCCCTTCGGACTATCTGCAAAACCCACCTGTCCGACATGATGTTGAGCCAGTGGGGATGGTGATGGTGAATCCTGCCACCCAGTGGTAAAAGGTGGCCCTGAAAGGTCAGACTAGGAGGGCTTGGAGGCTGCTGCAGAGGGGGTGCTGGTGGACTGGCCCGCCTGCTGGCCCCCAGACCAACGATGGTGGTCTGGGCCTGTGGCTCTGGGTGGGACATGGCGGGGCACCCCTTCCATAGACACGAAAGTGGCAAAAGGCAGACTGCGCTGGGCGGGAGGTGGATGCGAGGCCCCAGGACCTGGCCGTAGCCCTGGAGTACTTAAAGTGCTCAGGCGCTTTGTCCGCCGTGTCACCAAAAACGGCCGGCCATCAAAGGGCAAGTCCAAAAACGTAGCTTGGACATCACTCAAGAAAGCAGGCATAGGGCTACCAACGTGGAAATCGTCCTGCCTAGTAAGTCGGCGGTGTCCAGCCCACATTGGATGGCGAACTTCGCTGCGTCTCTCCCTTCAGCACCTGCACGGGAGAGCATGGCCCGGGCCTCCTCCTGGCACTGTGGCAGCACCTGCGCAACCTCGTCCCACACCGAGTGGGAATAACGGCCCAAGAGACATGCAGTGTTCACCGACCGCAGTCCTCAGCTGGAGGAAGGTAACATCTTCTACCCAAGGTTGTCCAGCTTCCTGGATTCCCTATCAGGTGGTGTGTTAGGGAATGCGCGGAAGTCGAGGCTTGGACCACCAAGCTCTCAGGGGTGGGATGGTGGAAGAGGAAAATGGGATTACCCTGGGCCGGGAGGTGGCATCTGGCAACCATCCTATTCACAGGAGCCCCTGTGTTGGGCTTGGACCAAGTGCCCAAAAGAATGTCTGTGAGGACCTCATTGAACGGCAGGAGGGGCTCCGAAGAGGTTGCTGCCGGCTGAAGCACCTCGGTCAGGACTGCCACCGTAGGAAGCTCGAGGTTTAAGGCCTCGGCCGCCCTACGCAACACCACTGCGTAAAAGGCACTCTCCTCCGTACCCACGGTAGGGGGAGAAAGCATGCCAAGTTCTGGAGAGGTAGGCTCCAGGAAAGGGAGGGAAGGCCGGAGTCGGCCCAACAGGCTCTGCAGGTGGAGCCGGAGGACTACCTTCCGCTTCCTGCGTCGCGCAGGCCGAAGAGTACGTGAAGGGCGACAATGCTCCTTCGCCTTCTTGCGCTTCGACTTACCCGAAGAGGAAGACTTTGATGACGAGGGGTGGTGGTGGTGGCTCCGTGACCGGTCCCACAACCTCCCTCTCGATCGGGACCTCGAACGGCATGGAACAGACTGCCGGGCCTCGAGAAGCTTTCAGGACCGCTCCTGCAAAGACTTCGGGTTCATGGCCTGGCAGTCGGAGCATGACTTTGAGTCGTGGTCGCGCTCCAAGTACCAGAGGCACACGTGCGGGTCCATGACCGACATCAATTTGCAACAGGAGTCGCAAGCCTTGAAGCCGGTCCGACGTGACATCCCTTTGTGCACCAGGAGTCGAACGACTCAAAAAAGGTGTCAACAAAAGTCACAAAAACGGAGTCAAAAAGTGACTCGAGGTACCGCTCTCTCAGGATCTGCGCTGGCTGGCGCGGAAAAAGAAAGAAATTACGTCAGCGCGACCATGACGCCAATGACAAACGCGGAGTTGACAGACGCCACCTATCGACGCGCGGGGGTATTGCTGAGGAAAAATTCTCTGGATCCAGTCTGACGCCTAGGGGTAATTCTAAGGTGAGGAATCCATAACTAATTGTCTCTTTAAGATAGTACTATTACAAAAAGTGTGTTCTAATAATGAGCTCAGGTTGACTAAAAAGTAGCATAATTAGCTCTTGACTATATTAAATTGGGACCAGGAGAAAGGGAAAAACAACAACTATGGGTATAAGGTGCATAACATCTTAAGTAAATTGTCTTAGGATGCACTAGACAGAGTAGAAACTTTAAACTTGACGCAAATAAAGTCCTATTTTTCAATTCTTTAGGGTCAGAAGGGCAACAATGATTTGATCTTTCGCCTAAAGTGGAACCTATGGTCAATGACTTTGGTAATCTGGAGAAAATATGAAAAATTCTTCAAGAGACTGGAATTACACTTTGTAGAGGACCCAAGTGAAAAAGTTGAATAATACACTTTTGCTACAAGTCGTCAGGTATTGATTGACAAAAACGTCAATAAGGATTTCAGCTGCTGCCTGTGAATTGGAAATTCGCATCGACCAGTATTTATGTAATCAAATAGTTGTTAACTGTCATGCAATGAAAGCACAGGAAAGGATAATGAGCAACAGAAACCAACCACTAGAATAGACGATAACCATTTCTAAAGGAATAGATAGATCTGGGATATAAGCTAAAACACTTGCAGATGATAATGCTATCGGTGGTTACACAAGTGTTAATACATTTATAGAAGACAAGGAAAGAAGGGAGGGAATAAAGGAAAGGAGTGACAGAATGGGAGCACATGTAAACTGTTTGTTACAGATGGGGTTCCAATTTACGTTAAGTTACTAATCCATGCTTCCCATCTATTGGGAGGAGAGGCAGCAAGTGAAATTAGAATGGCCATTTTCTGAGGGTGTGCAAAGGTTCTTAAAGCATGGTTGATGCAAGAAGCCTGACCAAAGAGCAAAAGGAGGTGTGCTAGGGTATGGCGAATCTTATTTTCACAATGAAGCAAGATTTACAGGTAGCAGAAAAGGACAATACTGTGAAGACAAAATTGGTCAGGTGTCTGGACCTGCAGTACACCTCCATGAGATTTGGGCAAATGAATTCAGAGGACAGATATCTGACTTGTACTAGAAACAATGTAAGGAATTATAAGAGATTTTCTAGGGTCTCTTGGGGCCTACTATGTGGAGAAAGTTCCTGTATATCAATAATTCTTTAAAGAAAAAATAGAAATATTTAAAAAGTTTCAGGATCTGTACAGGTATCAGGAAAACAGAGACAATTAACTTAGAAGACAGCGAGGACTAGTCTATGGTGACTGGGGCATTAAAGGCAGAGGCGTACCTTCTTACACCTGATCAGAAAGGACCCTGGATACTGAAGAGCCAACCGGAAGGCAGGGAAACATTTCCAGGGCAGTTTAAGTAGAGGAAGCGGAGTGAGACTGACACTGGACAACATTCTATGGTTGTAAGGATTCCTCTGCTGATAGTTGTTGTTTTTCCCTTTCTCCTGGTCCCAATTTACCTTTCACATCAGTGATTCTGGCCCCTCCTGTTAACATTGCTAATTTTCTATTGCGATAGCGAAGACGGTGGTCCTGCCAAAGTTTTTATATCTATTCCTTTATGTCCCACTCCCCCTCACGGCGCAGTTCTTTAAAAGACTACACTCAGATATCATTGCACTAACATGGGAAGGCCGACAGCCGAGGATCACTTACGAAACCCTAACACTCCCACTCTCAAGTGGCAGAATAGGGGCCTCAGATTTAAAGCGTATGCACTCTGCGCTCAGGCAAGCTTCCTACATTTCTGGCTGCACCCAACACCATTCCAGCCGTATCCGGCGGTGAAAGCAGATCAGGCTTCCCCCTGGCCGCTAACAACAGCACTATTCCAGCCGTATAAAGCACCCAGGGAGGAAATTAATACGACAGAATGCGTGCGCTGGGCATGCGAAGGCATCCGCAGACAGACAGGCTGCAACACCCTACACGCACCATCCATGGCACTGGCAGAGTACCCCTCCTTCACCACACTACACAACAAACGGATGGCGCGCCGAGCCAAGATACTGGGTATGGGTACCTCCTCTGACCTCTACCCAGGCGGAAAGTTCCCCCTCTTGCCCAATACAGCAACAATCGCAACCACCCCATTAGACACTTTTTTATACTACCAGGGTATGGTGAATCTGGTTTTCACAATGAAGCAAGATTTACAGGTAGCAGAAAAGGACAATACTGTGACAATACTGTGAAAACAAAATTGGTCAGGTGTCTGAACCTGCAGTATACCTCCATGAGATTTGGGCAAATTAACTCAGAGGACAGATATCTGACTTGTACTAGAAACAATGTAAGGAATTATAAGAGATTTTCTAGGGTCTCTTGAGGCCTACTATGTGGAGACAGTTCCTGTATGTCAATAATTATTTAAAGAAAAATTAGAAATATTTCAAAAGTTTCAGGATCTGTACAGGTATCAGGAAAACGGAGACAATTAACTTAGAAGACAGCGAGGACTAGTCTATGGTGACTGGGGCATTAAAGGCAGAGGCACTTTTTTATACTACCAAATTAAGCGACCTGCAGAAACACAAACAGAGCATTTCCAGACCCACCACCAGTCAACGCGGCATTCGAATATGTTCATATAGCCACGTCGCCTTGAAAAATTATAACCAGATTCTATTCACTAACGCTAGTAGCCTCCCCGCTGGACACTGAACGGGCTTGTCAGATCTGGAAAATGGACATGACCACAGGCCTATCGGTGGAAAAATGGCCATACTGTTGTAACCAGACTGAGCGACTTTCCCCCAATTAATGATACAGTTCAAATACCTAAACAGACTATATCGCACCCCAAAGGCTCTTTTATAAGATGGTCCTGATTTCCAACGCGAGGTGCGAGCGGTGTTCAGCACCAGATGCCACGTTCATACATTTAGCTTGGATGTGTCTGCGTGTGGCAGGATACTGGAGGGCGGTATGCGAGATAATATGCGCCATCACATCCAACCTCATAGCATGAGCCCTGCTCATATGTATACTGGGATATGTTAAAGAAATTGCTGACACAAACCAACGATTGGTAGCGATACTATTACTGTTGACCAAGCGTAGGGTGATAACACATTGGAGTCGCAAACCAGCACCATGGGCTAAAGCATGGCTCGCCAATGGAGCACACTGCCAGACGGAGCTGACCACATACTGGAGCCTCATGCCACCAGCGTGCCGCTCACACAACTTCTGGTAACATAACTTCGCCAGCTAGACGACACTGACTCAAATCCATGCTCCCCTAGTGGGAACTCACAACACATACCACATCAAGACCCAGCGTGAAGATATAGTAGACCTAATCTGTGCGACAATGGTAGCTGATTACGCACATCGCATACCCCAGTCATGCCCCAAGAATGATTGCGTGGGGTACTGAGTAATCTGTTGATATTCAGTTGTGTCAAATTGCTATCATAAATGAACAACACCAGAGGGCGTGGCCGAGCCAGCGACCAAGATGGCCGCATGACTTCACAGGTCCGGAGCCGTCTTCCAATGTTTGCTCCGCCATCCCATGAGACGCGGTTGGGGTTCAATATAATGTGCCTGATTTGCAGGAGGTAGGAGCTAGGCACTCAAGCGACCTGTTTGCGGCCCCTGGTGATGCCCATAGGGTTGAGAACTTGCCAATCGCGCTCCCAGGCCTGACGCGGCCCTCGGAAGCCCCGAGACGACAGGGTTCATGGGCGGGCTTGAGGGCGGGGCCCAGAATGCGCGCATTGGACTGAGAGCAGATATCCTCATCGGAGGCCTGATGCTGTTGCCGGGCTGCTTCGGGATTGCTGGGGGCGTGTTGGCGCCCCCGTGAGAAGGCGGCTAGTTAGGAAACTCCCCCTAGCGCTTTCGATGAGGTGAGTGATGCCTAGCGCCCTGCGCGGTCCTCCCTGCTGACAAGCCTCGCTGTGCTGACTCGGACTGTGGAGCTGGGCCCTGCCTTCCGCTTCAAGTGCCCCAGGCGGTGTGTTACCGGGGTGGCAGCCAATATCCCCCAGTGCACAATAGTTGAAAATACAGTTGGACACCCCGCGCCTCCTCCCATAAGGGCCCGGCACGATTTAGCTCCACCTAATGCTGCTCAACTTTATGGCCATATTAAATAGTGTGAGCCTCGTGGATTGCCATACCCCATTTGCTGCGATCCTTAAACCGTTGGACGTTGGCAAGGCGGCTCCTGGAGTGAGGGGGCCCTGGACACTGCGCCGCTGTCAGTCCTCTTGGAGATTCTGCCCGGGTGACTAGGTGCCCAGTTAATTGTGGGTACAATGGGTCGGTCGAACCACAAACAATGCCAGCTGAATTTTGAGGTTGGGAAGACCCCTAGACATGATGACACTGAGGGCACCACTGGAACGGAACCGCCCCAATTGGAGGGCACCGCCGAAATAATGGGCAAACTACATGAGGGCTTCCAAGCTATCGAGACCGACCTGGACACCGTCACTACAAGACTGTATGACAAACATGGGCACCTAGTGGCACAGGATACACGTATTGCGAACGCAGAGCACCAGATCTCTGATCTGGAGGACGCACAACCATCAGTGCAGAGACGACTCGAGAGGACTGAGAATCTCCTTTAAAAAGTTGTGGCGAAAACTGAAGATTCAGAAGCACGGTCACGCAGAAACAATATTCATACAATAACATTGTGGGGATTGCTGAATCCACAAACACAGGCCCAATGGCTACATTTATAGAATCTGTCCTCCTAGAGATTTTTGGGAAAGTTGACTTTTCCGACACATTTGCAGTTGAGAGAACACATCAGACATTGGGACCTCGTCCAGCACCGGGTGCAACTCCCAGACTGATTATTGCCAGGATCCTTAACTACCAGGACTGGGGTATGGTGCTCCGACTGTCCCGGGTGCGCTGCTCCCTCTCCTACCAGGGATCCAGTATTGCACTGTTCCCAGATTTCACACCTGTCGTGCAGAAAGGGAGCCTTAAATATATGGATGTCAAAAGCGCCCTTCAAAAAGCGAATATTAAATATGCCATGTTATACCCGGCCTGACCGCTTCCAGATTGGGGTAAAGGCACATGTCTTTGACTCCCCTGACGACGTAGCAAAGTTCTGAAAGCAGCAGCAGAATGAGGACAGGCTTTGTGGATGTGATGGGAACCGAGATTCAGATTCCTGAATGACTGGAGGAAGCTTTGCGACCAGAGACCCGCTCGTTGCTCTTCAATGTCTGAATTCATGTATATTCGACTGACAATCCTGATTTGTGGTTGATAAGGAACATTATTCGTGGCCTGTAAATCATGGGAACTCTTCACAAAAACGTCCATACATCGATCACCGCTAACTGTGATATAACTACACAAAGTGCGGTAACAAATTAATAGACTATGCTTATTATATACATGAGACGGCTCCAATGGAGTGTTGCCTACCCCCCTAGGATGTTATCCTGTTCTTTTCTAATCATTCCTCTTTTTCTCTCTTGTCTTCTCCCCCTTTCTGTCTTATCTTCTTTGGGATTCACTGGGTACTTTTCTTCAGGTATCCAATGTAGGTGGGGGATGGGGTAGGGTTGTTTATTGTTGGTTATAGTTCTCCTCTTTGTTGGTACGGAGCAATATTCTTTCATAATATTATTGATATACCTCGTACTTATTTGCATGATGTAATGCTATGTTACGGGCTGATTAGATGTCCTGCTCATAGTTGAATGGTCAGACATACTATTCAGGTAGCCTTCCTTCAGAAAATACTCTATACTCCGCTCCCGACACATGGGTTTGCGGCGTCTTGGGGTAATCATCGTTTCCTCACCAACTACTACTCGTACTCACAGGGTTATGCATACTGATGCACCAATCTCTTCCCTTCAAGGTCTGGGAGGTTGTGACTGACGGCGAGGGTAAATAGGTATTACCATTAGAGACACTGGAAGGGGAACCCATTCTATTAATTTATGTGTATGCACCGAACGTAGACACAGCAGATTTTTCCCCTAAACTTGCGACACAGATTGACCACTTTGATGTTGGTAACCTTTTCTGGGGGGCGACTTCAATCTTACATTAGACCCCACCACAAAAACCACCGGCCCAGGCCGTATCACGAAAACTCATGCAACACTGGGCCTCACTACACTGTTGCAATCTCCTTTGTTGGCAGACCCTTGGTGCACAAAGCACCCAACAGCCTGAATCTATTCATTTTATTCCGGCCCTCACGTCTCCTGGTCCCGGATCGGATCATTGATACCTTACGCCGCAGCTTTTACTGGAGGTCCAGATGATCGATTATATGCCCGCACATTGTCTGATCATGCTCCCGCACTTCTTGTTCTTGACTTTCCAACGATCCCAAAACATCAGCCTCTAAAGAGGTTTCCCACCTCGGCTTTGCTCAACTCAGTTTTCCATGCAGAGGTGGGTGACGCCATTAGGGAGTACTTTCTGCTAAATGAAGGATCTGTATCCTCACAAGCCTGTCTCTAGAAGAATGCTGGCGTGCTTCGATCCATTCGAAGGGGCTTGGAGGTAGTAGAGGGGAAACTCAAAGACATAGCCACTGCTGCACAGGCCACTCCTTAACAAGTGTTGTTACATGACCGAGCAACACTGCTGTCTGAATTTACTGACCCATCCAACCGAGAGGTAAAATACCTTGGTAAATACTCAATGGCCCAAGTAAACGGAGAAGGCGAGAGGCCAGGTAGGAAGCTTACCCCACTGCAGAAGCCTCAATATCAATAGGCATACATCACACACCTAGACACCGACACAGGCACTAAATTGACAAGGGGGTCTGATATCACCGATGCTTTTTTGGCTTATTATACTCATTTATATACAACGCGTGATCCCCCCTCAGGACAAGCTCTGACCGATTATTTGCAAGAAATAGCCATAGTCTGGTTGGAGGAAGGACAGCGCGACTTCCTGCCCTCCCCAATAGACACGGATGAAATTAAACAGGCGATAAAAGATCTGGCCTAATGGGGGAGCTTCACAAATCTTACCAACACAAACTGTCTCTCCGTCTGTTGGAGGTATACGATGAGGCCCTAACAAACAGATCCCTCCCTCCTACTATGCGGGAGGCTATGGTTACGCTACTGCTCAAACCCGGCAAGTCACCTCGCCATTGTACATCCTACAGACTGTTATCTTTACTAAGTCAAGACTATAAAATCCTGGCCAAAATATTGGCTACCCGTTTATCATTGCTGGTAAATACCACATTATGCCCCTTTCCAGCGGGTTTTATTCTTGGCAGGTCAACAACACTTAATTTACGGGCTATTTCTTTGGTGATGAATCAAATAGAGCCTACATTAGCAGCTGCAGCTGTTCTTCTAGATGGCGAAAAGGCCTTTGACTCACTTGAATGGCCTTTTTTATATGCAGTGTTACAGAAGCTCATTATTCCAATTGGCTTTGTAAATCTGATACGCCTTTTACATTCTGATCCGGTTGCCCGTCAAAAATCAAAACGGGTGATCACAACCAAATTTCCTTTGACACGTGGAACTAGACAGGGGTGCCCCCTTTCACTGCTATTATTTATAGTGGCTATGGATCCCTTGGCACCTCATACAAGAGAGACATCTCCATCGGGGATTGCAATTTCACTCAGGCCCTCTTGTCGCCTCATTTTATGCAGACGATGATATGCTGTTTGTGCGTAAATCCACAATGAACTTGCCTCCTTTATTGTGAGAAGTGGTCGGGTTTGGTGTATACTCCGGGTTGGTCATCAATTGGACAAAATCAGAAATCTTCCCTTTGACATCAGCTGCTACTCCAGAAGAGTTCGAATACCCCCTGAAATAGTGCACCGACCCCCCCAAAATATCTTGGCATCTTTTTGCATTGCAATGTATTTGAGGTGGTCCACCTCAACCATGGCCCGGCAACAGAACAGCTCTCGTCTCAAGTTGAAAGGTGGATCAAACTTCCCCTTTCGATGGCTGGTGGGATCGCAATAATGAACATGGTCGTCCTCCCACGTTTTTTATACCTATATTCAAATATCCCCATTGCCCTTACCACAAACATTTTCGATACTCTTCGGTCCTTACATATTCGACTTGTCAGGGCGGGTAAACAACCGCGGAGAGGCTGGAATACTCTAATCATGCCGTACGAACGTGGGGGATTTGGAGTTCCAGATCTTTATTTATATTATCTCGTGTCCCAGATTCATTTTACATACGACTGGTACCACCCAGATACCCGACTTCAATATCTTCAGCTTGATCGCTACCAAATACATCCTAATCTTCTATCAGCACTACTACCGCAGGGTTTGCATCGAGATCCAAACGATATCCATGTCATGCTGGGCTTGGACGAAACTACGATGATATTTACCAGCAGACTTTCTTTATTCTGCAAAGATACCGCTGGCAGATAACCCATGGGACCAATTACTTCTGAAGCCCTTACTAAACATATGTTACTTAAGCATGGATCCAGACTGTTGGCGACCTGTTCAAAGAATCGCACCCATGACCCGCGAAAGAACTTATTACAACCGGAGATGCTCCGTATATGGACAGATTTCTTCTACATAGGGTGCCAGGAGCTTTGATTGGGGCACTCCCGGATGCTGCATCGGAATCATCAGATCTCCCCCCCTCACGCTTGTTATCACGTCACCGGATGGAACCCATTTGGTTTAGCGCCTGTATCATCTTTCATTATCTCTCTGCCCTGTGGTAGGCACCAAGGTGCGGAATGCCTGGGAGCGAGACCTGGATATGTCAATTAGAGACGATATATGGCATTACTGCTGTGCATAAACACGGTGTATCTCAAATAATCATCGCCATAAACTATTGCATTTCAAATATATACACCGTGATTATATAACACCAACATTGCTGGCCAAAATCGACCCTACCACCAGTCACAAGTGTGCTCGATGCCCGGCTCCAGATCCTGATTTTTCGCATCGGGCCTGGCACTGCACACCAGTTCAGGCATACTGGAAAGAGATTTTTTACCATTTATCTCTACAGTGGAACAAACTATACAACCTGCACCACTGACAGCTCTTCTTGGATATGTCCAATCTTTAAAAAAGTATATGGCCTGGCTCCGTGACATGATACATTGTGACACAATGAGCGATATATATGCGACCCTGCTCCCACTGACTTCACGCCCACAAGACATTTGGCAACCTTCGAAAAACAAATTGATACACCCTCTGGACAGTGATTAAAACGCTCTAGTGAATACTGAAGGCTGAAAGGTGAGTCCTGGAGATACTAGCGTGATGGGGCCTATTGCCAGATATTGAGAAATGTATGATATGAGCAGTTCTTGATGCATTGTGCACTAGGTGCAACCGATTGTATTTTATAGGATCCATTATACGAGTCATCGGCATGTTTCAGTTTTTTCTTTTCTGTTTATCGCTCCTGTACCCTGTTTTATTGTCGCAATCTCGCTCTTTGTAAAATATTGAAAGATTTCAATCGATTTGAGATGTTAAACAATGGTCGTGCATTATCATTATGTCTGTAAACTGGCGATCTCAATAAACAAAACTTTATATAAATAAATGAACACCACTAAACTCATTGACATGGAATGAAACTAAATGTATGCCTCTCTTGAAATATAAAGTTTTGAAAAAAATTGTTTATGTTCGAGTCTCTTCCTACCTTTTTGATCTGACGCTGCCAGTTTGCATCTGTTCTACCTCATCCCAGAGTAGGTACATGAGATTTGTCAAAGACCAGAACTATGAAATATCAGATAACTGTGTTTCCTAAAACGATTCTTTTATTTCCTTAGACCCTCTGCTCTTTTCACATTTGTATGTGCTTATATAATTGTTTATGTGCGTCATCGTTAACTCTGTGCTAACAGTACTTTCTCCTACACCTGTGCACGCGGCATACTTTGCAGACCTACCACACCCGACTCTGACATCAAGATTCTTTAAACATCATAGGTGATTCAGGATTACTGCCATCAATATCAGATAAAATCTTTAAAAATAATTGTGGATAAATCTTAATTTCCAATCCTCTGATGTTGATTCTGTACCTTTCGATGAATACCGAATTAAAATGATGGGTTCTTTTGAGGACTGTTTGCAATTCACAAAAAAAAAGATATATAAAAAGATTTCAGTTGCTCAAAAAGGCAGGGGCATTATGGGCTGGGTAATACAGAGAACAGAATGGCTGGGTAACAATTGCGCACAGTTGCGAAACAGTGAGTTGAGTACACTTGATTATAACTCAAAGGATAAGGCGACGGCCATTCACCATAAACCAGATGGCACAAGACGGACAGTTTTAATTATTTGTATTTGTGTTGTAACTCCTTTCAGACTACTGGATGCTTGAAAGACTTACCTTATGTGTAAACGGTATTTATGGTGAATAGGTGAGTTTTGTTACTGATCACAGGTTGTGGATTTTAATATGGGCTAATTGCACACTTGATTTGTGGGATTTAACTTTTGTAAAATTGTCCACGGTTCTTGAGATGGTTCTATATATTCGCTATGGGACTTCTGTTGCTGCATTTCCTTTCTCATATTCAAATTCTCCATCTTAATTTTCTTTTTCTTACTGGTGGTGTACTTTTTCACATGACCTTTGTTCAGGTGTGGTGCTTGGCCCTTTTCTTAACGTAACTTTAGGTATCTCTTGAAATGAGAGATATTTTAATAAGAAATCAGAGCTCTTCTTGGCATTCAATTGACCCTGTGAGCACTTTGCCTGGTCTTTTGTCCTTTTTTCTTCATAATGCTATGTAACAATGTTTCTGATGTATGTGATACTGTTACATCTCATAGATTAGTTCTATGTGTTGTTTGGAGCAGTAATTAGATTTTTATTCGTTAAAATTTCTAGCCCTGATGAAGTCCGTGGCTTACTACACACAGGACAAAACACGTGTTGGCGGCTAGACCTTTTGCTTTGAAAAAACATCTTGAAATAAAGAAGTAGTTTGGGAAGATCATCTTGTCTTTAACGACTTTTTACTGGAAATTTGAGCTCAGGATATATCTTGTGTTTGCATTATGGGCTGGGTGAGCAAGGAAAGTTGGCCATTGTTTTGTGACCCAACTCTGCAATACCCGTTGGTGGTTCAGTGGACTTGCTTGTGGAAGGAATACTAGAGAGGTTACAGTGAGGTATTTGATAAAAGGTTGGTTGTGTGCATGGTTTTGAGAACACAATTGATTTTAAGAAAGGAGGCGTTCTAAACAACAAATGTGCCCCTTAGCATAGGAGATGATTTGAAAGTGTTGCTTGATAACGTGTGGTAAGAAGATTATTGAGCCTGAGCATGAGGCGGAATAGATTTCCATTGTGATGAATGCTAAAAAATATATAAATAAAAAAATTCCGGAGATCTTCATCCTCTAAATAATAATAATGCAGAGATGGATTTTCACCCTTTAACCAAGGTACAGGAGAGGCATGCTGTAGTGGGCGAAGGCAAATATTTCACTGCAATTGACCTTAGTGCTGTGTATCATCACTTTGCTTCAGAGTCTTAATCCCAAATGTTAACCACGTTTGTGACACCTTTTAGGGTATATAAGTAGCTGTACCTATTTTGTGGAAATGATTCTGTAGCTAGAGTGTTTGAGAAATTGCTGTATAATGTATTGAAAGACATTACTGGCCTTCGTAATTCTAGAATGATATTCTAATATATCCTTCAACAAAAGATAAACATTAAGAAATTTCAGACAGAGTACTTGGTGGGTTGTAAGAAAGAAGAAGGAATGTTAAGAGAAATAAATCTAGGTTTATTACTACAACTGTGGGCTATTTCAGACAATATATTACATTGGTGGCATAACACCAAACAATTTCAGCATTCGTTTGAGAGAAAGCTATGCAAGATTTGTAAAAGGTTACACTTAGATCACAGAACCTTTAAGAAGATGCTAAGGAAGAAGGAATAATTGGGTAGGGTGATACAGAAAGGAGTGTTTTTGAAGAGGTTAAAAGAATGATCTTACAAGCACCAGCTTTATAACCCTTTATATCTGGATATAACTGTGTTGTCAGCATTGATACAAGTGCCACTGGTTTAGGTGCAGTGTTAAGTCAGTGGCTGCATTGGAAGAAAAGCACTATTTAGTTCATTTTGCGCATGTTAAAGGAGGCGGAGAACGACTACAGCACAGTAGAAAGGGAGATGCTTGCATGAACTTGGGCTGTTGATAAATTGGAAAAAAAATTCATAGGCTACACCTTTCACTTTATGTATGGATAGCTGTCATTAGGATCACTTTTGGAGATTTTTACTTTTGATATTCAGATTACCGGAGTGCAATTTTGAAGATAAACCCATCCACTCCAGAGCCCCCTCGGATCCCTGCCCTCACCACATCTTCAACAGAGCCGGCCCCTCCATGGCACCTGAACTCTGCTGCACCATCAACTGCTCCATTGAGTCAGCAACCTTCCTGGAAGATCCTTCTCCTACCTCGCTGTGAAGACCCAGAACTCTCTGCCTCTGCACCTCAGGCAATCACCATTGCAATTCTGGACGGACCTCAAGACCTGGCTCTTTGACTGAACCGCAGACCCCCACCTCACTCAGCACCTTGAGACCCTCACAGGTGAGTAGTTGCGCTTTATAAGATTACTGATTGATTGACATTTCAGGCAGTAATAATGTTAGTGCAGTTTGCTTAACTAGGTTTGCAATACTTGTCAATGTCACTTATCAGGACTGTGATGAGGTGGAGTTTGTGGTTTCCTTTATTCATGCTGTGGATTTTTGTTCAGGATGCGCAGTTCATCAGATGAGTGAATGCAGAGTAGACTAAGAGGTGATGTTTTACGGAAGGTATGCAAGTATGTGTTGTGTGTTTAGTCTTAGTGGGGAACTGCAAACATTTGGACAAGTGGAGGCAGAGTTAGTTTGGAAGGTGGTCTTATGAAGAGGTGTGGCTGACTGGAGCGTGGGGTTCACGGTTTGAATTCTGGCACCGGCGGCAACTCAGCATCATGCGACTCTGGCCAATAGCTCACTTAATCTCCCTAACGGCCCCCAGTGCATTCAAATCCATAATGCGCTTTACAAATAGGAATTAATATTATTATAGACAAGACAGATATGTGCCTCCATTGGGGTTAGGGAATTGCAACATTTCTATAGCAAATGAAGGACTGCTGGAAACCAACCCAACAAAAATTTGAAGAGCATTTTTGGTGGCCAGGGTTACATCGTCAGGTAGAGAGATTTGTGGATGTTTGCAAAAAGTGTGTTCGTTCTTATAAACATGAGAAAGTTAGAAGTACCTCTCTTCAGTCTGTTCCATGGCCTTCTGGACCATGAAAAAACATAGTGACTGGCCTGACCTGTACCATTACTGCTTTAACCGAACATTGAAGACTTTTAATTATATATATTTTTTTATTTTAAACTTTTTTTATTGATTTTCAATCAACAATAAAATTCCCATAACTTCTCCCTCCTCTCCTCCTCCACCCTCCTAGGATGAACCCACATCAGAGTATATATACTTGTTATTGGATCACAGGTATTACATTTAACATCAGTGTATTGGCATTCATACGATGGAACAATTGCATCAATGTAACTCTCCACATCTCACTCGTTCTGCTCTGTTTCATCTTTTATGTCCTCCTCCTTGGCTATATCACTGCCAACATGCTGTAATTCTAGTTCTACCATGTTCCGTTCCCTAACCCATCCCTGTCTGTTTCCATTGTACTGCAACTTCTGCCTTACTCCACATTCTGCCTTCACCCATTGGGTCAATTCCTTGGTCCACCGTACTTTGGTCAGGGGCTGGCTCTAAATCCATTTCATACTCTAGTTTGATTAGTGCGGGGCACACGGCCCAATTAGCATAGTTGAATCATCGGTTGAAACACAATCTCGGTCAGTACATTCTGGGCTGCCGTCACCTCTCCCCAGAAGCCCGCACCCCCAGCAGTCCTACCACATTGATATATGTATGAGCCTAGGGCATTCCTACATTTGAGGCAACTATCCCAGTTATTTGGGTTCATTCTGTGCAACAGATAGGGCGTCACATATACCGTGTGTATGCTTTTCTAGTGGATACGTTTAAATCTGGCATTTCGAGTGACTTCCCTAAAATTCCTTAAGATATTTCCCCACTCTAGGTCCCCTAGTTCCACCTTCATATTCCTTACCCATTGGGATTTTATTACAATCATTTTTCTATCGCTCTGTGGGACCAGTAGTGCATATACTTGTATAATTAGTTTGCTGCTCCCATGCATCTCACATAGCATCTGATTTAGTAGGTGTGTATCGGGTTCTCTAGGGAACCCTGGCCACGTTTTTTGGAGAACTGCCGCCAGCCAGACATATCTATTATCAATTCCCCATTTAGCACAGAAGGCCGTATAACAAAGCAGTCTACCATCCTCATACAGATCTCCCAGACATTGAAGCAAGTACTCCTCGTTTATGGTTTTCAGGAATCCTGGTAGACTAGGGCATAGTCCTGTACACCAGAGGTTTAATTGCTGCAAAATGGATATAGACTCCCTTCTTTCCTAGAAGCTTTGTACCATACTCCATAATTTTTCATATTTGAGCCGGCAGACCATCTTTTTTATTAGGAGGGATTAAAGGAAGCGTTAAAAGTCCTGCAGGCCGCACCAATTGGTTTATTGGAACGACCAGGTCCACCCTCTCTTCATCAAACCATGGACTACATATTGCAATGGGGTCGCTTAGTAATAGATTCTGAAATTCAGGGGCAGCATGCCTCCTCTTTCCCACTGCGTTTTTTGTACATTGAGGCTTATCCTTGCTTTTCCTGTTTCCCAGTATAACACTCGCAGCACACTGCCCAATGTGTGGAAACAATTGTCTGGCATATACACAAGCATATGTTGTAAAGCCTTCTGAACTCTAAGGAGCATAATCACCTTACCTGGGGAAATACGCCTCAGTAATCAGGAATTTCTGCTATTTGTGTATAAATAAATACTGAGCCCCACTCTTTTCAACATCTTGATGACCCCTCTGGCGACATTGGCGGAGTCCTATGGGGCCCGGATCGTCTCTTATGCTGACGACACTCAGCTCCTCTTCACCTGTCGTAAGGGTGAAGAGTTTGATGGCGAAGGGATCCGCGAGTGCCTTGGGGCTGTTTTTAGCTGGTTTTCACAAAACAGCCTCAAGTGCAACTCGGATAAGTCCGAGATACTATTCTTCGGATGCCCCTCTGAACCAGATTGGCGAGGCTGGTGGCCTGTAGACAAGTTCCCTCCCACACTGTCATCTAAGTGGGCTAAGAACCTGGGAGTCAAAATCGACAATGAGCTGTCGCTCAAATCCCAGGTGTCCACCCTTACGGGAACCTGTTTCGGGATCCTCAGAATGTTGCGCAAGTTTTTCCCCTTACTTTCGGAGCAACATCGGAGGATTACCGTTCAGGCCCTCATAGGGTCCAGATTGGACTATGCTAACGCTCTTTATCTGGGCCTGCCTGAATACCTCCTCCAACGCCTGCAGATCACCCAGAACGCTGCTGCGCGTGCCATCTTTGGCCTTCATCGTCGGACTAGTGCCTCTCATCTTCTTGCATCCCTTCACTGGCTCCCGGTGCGGAAGAGGATACTGTTTAAGACCATGACTCTTGCCCACAAGGCCTTATATGGCACTGGTGCCAAGTATCTTCAGAGGAGGCTGGACTTTTATCGACCGGCACGCTCCCTTAGGTCAGAAACTTTGGCCTTGGCTCGGGTTCCACGTATCAAAAAGGCTCGGCTAGGCGGCCGGTCTTTTAGCTTTCTCGCTCCTAAGCTTTGGAACTCATTGCCGTTGTCTCTGCGGAGCACCTCTAATTTGCTTATTTTCAGGAAAAACTTGAAAACTTGGCTATTTGCCGGATAATTCTCCCCTCTGTGGCCCCTTTTTTTGTTACTGTTGTGTTTTCTGCCCCCCTTTTGGTTTGGAGCTCAAAGCGCCGGGACACTCCTTTGGAGTAGCCGTTGCGCTATATAAGCCCTAATTTAACATAACATACTACTGTCTAGCCCAGTCAACAAGGCGCCCACAGAGCTGGTCTAGCACTCAGATAGATGCCTAAATGTCTAACGGGGGTCAACTGAAGGTATATATATATGAGGACCAACTTATTTGCATTCAGCCTAAATCTAGATTGACGCCCAATCTTCTGGATCGTATGGTCTATCTAGCTCCACACTGTGATCAGATTCCTAAAAGTCAGCAAGATATCACTAGTGAATAGGAATATGATCTCACACTTATCTCCCACCAGTGTGCCATCGTTCCAGTGTCTGACCCTTAACACCTGGCCAGTCATCTGATTATTATTGTAAATTTCAGCTGGGAAAAAAGGCATCTCTGCCTCGCCCCCCTTTGTACTGCCCACCTTCCCGATAATCAGTTGCCTAAATTCACCCATGCCAGGATACGAGTGTAGGGGAGTCCCACCTGTCTTAGAAATTCCTTTTCAAAGTCATATATAAACAATGTGTGCTTCCTAAATATCCAGTCAAGTGTGTCAAAAGCCATAAGGCATCGTTCGCCTGTCTTAGACGCTTGTTCTATTACAAAAATGCCTTCCAGATATTCGTGGACATTCGTGCATACCCCCCCATGAATCCAGCTTGGTCTGTGTGTATTATATGTTCGGCTACTTTTGCTAATCTCCTGGCCATGATCTTCCCCAATGTCTTGGTGTCCATGTTAATCATGGACAGTAGTCTATGTGACTCACACACCACTGGCTCTTTCCCCCGGCTTGAGTAGTACCCTATGTGTGCTTTGTGCAGAGATTCAGGGAGAGTGCCCCTCTCTAACGCCTCTCTGTATATGGGCAGTAGTAGTGTGCTTAATATGTGTCCATATTCGAGGTAAAATCCAATTGGTTGAACATCCATTTCCGATGCCCTAACAATGCTCATATTTTAATCGCTCATTTAATAACTGCTTCCTCTATTGGGTTGTTTATTGTCTCGTAAGTCTCTGCAGTCACCTTAGGTAATCTAGTCTCGTCTAGTAGAGCAGCGATACCAGCATCATCCGCTGTCAACTAATTTGTGTAGTGTAGCATAAAATTCTTCAAATTCCTGAAGGATATCAACCCCCTCTGTAGTTTTGACTGGTACCACTGCATAGCTGCATTTTTCCTGTTCACTAGCCATGTAGGCTTTGTTATCCTGTTCAGACATGAACCCTGTGTCTGTTCTGTAATAATGCTTCCCCATACTGTACTTCATTTTCTCCAAGTCCTCTGTTGACTGTTGCCTGGTTTCTCAGGCTTCTGGTGTGAGTGGCGCTTGTCTGTCTATGTCTGCTATACAACTTTCCAACTTAGTTACTATGTCCCCCAGAGATTTCCTGAAGCCATAGATTGTGCTCATACACTTCCTCCTTAGAGTTACTTTTAATGCCTACCCTAACATACCCACAGAGTCTACAGATCCTGTGTTTACCACAAAATATTCCCTGATTGCCTCTCTTAGGTCTTCCCTGAAAGGCTGGTCATGCAGTGCCCAGGTCTGCAAACATCACTGCAGAAGGGGACCACCTACTTGCAGCCCAGTAGTTCAACAGCAAGTGGTGCATCAGAGTGTGTGTAAAAGATATTGTATCTCTCCAAAGTCAGCTATCTGCTCCATGTGAGTGAGTGCAAAGTCATTCCTGGAAAATGTAGCATGTGATGAGGAATACAAGGAACAACCTCTCAAGTGTCCATATTGGATTTTCCACATCTCCACAAGATTCAATATCTCAATTATGTCAAATAGTGCCTAGGAGGAGCTACTTAGCAGTTATGGCCCTTGAGCTATTGAGGTTTCTATCCAGTATGCAATTAGAGTCGCCCATTCACAATATATTATAATGGGTATATAGCGTCAGCAGGAGCATCATCTCCTCAAGGAAGCCTGGGGTATCCATATTTGATGTGTATGTGTTCAATAACACTGCAGGTTTCCCACATACCTCCCTTGTGACCCCCACATATATGCAGTTAGCATCTATGAATGTTGCCTCCACTTTAGAGTAACATCAGACTCCACCCAGAGGATCACAGCTCGTCGAGAGGACGTGAATCTGGCATACCAAAGTGCCCCCCAGCCCATTTTGCCTTTAATTTCTCATGCACGTTAGGAATTAAGTATGTTTCCTGTAACATGACTGTTTGTGCCTGTCTTTTTTTGAAAAATGATAAATTTCTTTGACATTGAAGGAATTTTTGGATCCCTTTAACATTCCAAGATAGAGCTGTCACAACCCGTCAGCAGATATCATGTGTATCCATCTGCCCCTCGTGTCCCTAACATAGCGTGACTGTGTGAATTCTTCCTTGCCCTTCCCCATCCAACGCCCATGTGTCCAACCCAACCTGGCCTCCACAATGGATACACTCTGTTTCATAAACCTCTCACCCAACCAACATAACAATAGTCTCTAATACTGTGTGGTTCCATTGGCTCCCAGCTGTGGGTTCCCTCCGTAGCCACAGCCACTAACTCCTATGCAATGGGAGAAGCATGTTAATGAAACCATACATATATAACTCTCACATGAGTTTCGGTGTATGCTATATTCTCAGTCATACTGTAAATCGCCCCTCCTCGGCTCATGATGGTATGTGGCCGGTCTCCACCTGTCTACACCGCTGCATGTCTTTTGTCTGTCTCTGATTTCCTTGGGTGCTGCATGCCACTCAGTGACTTTTCACAAACTGCAAAGCATCCTCAAAAAGTCTTGTTTCCCTCCCAAATCCACCCTCCAACGTGCAGGGGCAGTAGTGCGCAAGATAAATGTAATTCCCTTAGTTTCCTGTTAACCAAGTCAAACGTATTTCTCTTCTTCTGGGTCAGCAATCCCACAATCTTGGTAGAAAGAGAGTTATTTCCATTATATTCAACTGGTTCCCTGTTGTTGGGCTCCTGCCAGAAATCTCATTTTATCTCTCTAGCGCTGCATCCTTGTCATTATCATCCTGGGCGATGGTCCCGGTGGTGGCTTCCTACCTGTAGTCCTGTGGGCCCAATCAATTCGCATCTCCTCCGAGCCCACCAACTGAGAGAACGGTGGGCAATAGGGCCTCCAAGAATTGTTCCATTGGAGATGTCTCAGTCCCCTCCGGAAGGCCTAATATGTGGATGGTATTCCATGTAGTTCTATCTTCCGGGTCTTGCAACTTTTCCTCCTGCCACTGTAAACGTCTCTCCCGGTCTGCCAATCGGCAAGAGTGGGTTCCCAAGGTGTTGGTTGTGCCATCTGATCTAGTTCCCAATTCTTTTACACATTCTCGCATCTTCTCCATGTCTTGCCATAATAGGGTTACCCTAACTACGACTCTGTCAATTGTGTCTGTGATTGCCCTCCAAAATCTGCTGTTATAACTCTACAGTGGTGAGTCGCTCTGTGTCGCCCCATTGTGATATTGCTTTAGATCCCATACTTTGAGCTCGCACTAGTTTTGCAATCAATGCTACTTCTCTGGGCGTGTTTCTTTTAGGACCAAAGGGCTTTGCTTAGCAGCAGCTCTTACCAGGCACCACTCAATACTTTTGTCTTTCACCCTCACATGCCCTCATTATGTCCTTACTGGTAGCCAAGATGCCTGATCACCCTATACTATTGTAGGGCCCCATGCCTGTTCTCTGCTAGGGCCTTGTGGCTGATCCCTCTACAGCTTCAGTTGTCAGCCGCACGAGTCGCTCTGCGTCAGCTGAGACTCAATTCAGCTTGCACCTTCCACATCAGGTATTGCCGGCAACATCTCTCACGTTGTCATTGCCGTGAGTACAGGCTGCTAGTGTTGGCATCACACTGGCCGCAACACAGCGGCCACCACTGCTTATCGCTCTGGTGTTAAGGAAAGTTGATAGCTATGCTGTTCGTCAATGGGTCTTCATTCCTTACCTCCTTAATGCACAAATCATGCTAACCTTAGGCTTCCTGTGGTGACTATCTGTTGGTGTGGAAGACAGATTTTCTGGTCACAGAAATTTCAGTCATATGGCTAGAAGAATTTCAGAAGCTTTAATTCAAAGACCTTTCAGAAAGACAAGGTTCTCCCCGGACTAGTTGTCGTTTTGATGATAGAAACTGTAAAGGAACTCCATGTACAATGGAAAATTATTCTTCTTATATTCCCAAAAAGATTTCAGGCTTCCTCAGCTGAGGTAACTTCGCATACCTACAGCTCCATTTACTTGGTGAGGACAAGTACATTTAGAAACTGAGATCACTTATTTGCCAGATATAAGCCCTGGTCCAAGCAACAAAAAAAACAAGCTATTATTGCAAGGTAAATAGTCTTGTGCATGACATTAGAGGTGTTTATCTCATTTCCACAGTTCATGTTCATTCTAACAGATCAAAAGCACACCAATGGCTTTTCAAAGGCTTATTCTCAGTATAGATAACCGAGACACAGCTACTTGGGTTGCGCCTCATGTTTTTTGCAAACAGTAATTTACAAAGGCCTGCAAAATACTTTTCTTCAAGTCCTGGTGAGTATATGCCCTCTTTCTCTCCTGACAATGTGGTATGTGAAAGACTACTATTGGTCAGTTAAGAAACAGGGAGTTTGTGATTCTGGGAGTCATTGCTCTTTCTCCTTCTCAACTCCCAGCCAAGCCATCCTAGTGGTAAGTATTTACCATGCTCCTCTTTTTTTTTTAAAGAATTTGTTTGAAACAAAAGCAGCAGCAAGGACATGGCATTGTATACAGGTGGTTAATAGAGAACAACAATATACACTCATCGTCAGTCGACAGAGATACAGGACAGCACATTCCACTAATGACAAAATAAACTACTGGTGGGCCGCTCACTCGTTCTCGGGTCAGGAAACGTGAGCCATACCCATCTCTAATCACCCTCCGCTTGCGTCAATATCTCATCTACCTCCCCTCCTAATCTCCGGAGTCTTTCTCTCCTTAGTTCTATTGTCGGCGAGACACATATCTTCCCTCTATATTTGTTCCAGCGCCCCCACTTGTGATCCCATTTACGTGGGCACCCCCTTCCTTTATAGACTTCGGCAATCATGGCGTGGTCCATATCTATAGCCCAATCCCTTAGTAGCGGTACGGTGTCCACACCCCATTTCTGAGCAATATTTCGTTTCACTTTACTCCATGCCATCGTGGACCACAACTGTTCAGCTTGTGTGAGGTCCGTTGCTTCCCAAATATTGAGGAGACACAGTGAAGGGTTTGGGAGGATAGATTTGTCGCAGGTCCTAGTCAGCTCTCTGGTGACCTCCGTCCAGTATTGTTGTATGTGTGGGCATTCCCACATAATATGCAGGAATGTCCCTTTCTGGTTACAATGTTGGTGGCAGCGATCATCAGATCGTCTGCCTAGTCTGTGTAGTAGCGTAGCATCAAAATATACTCGGTGAAGAATTTTAAGCTGCACCAGGCGAAGCCGCATCGGGATGGCCACATCCATGAGCAATGACAGCGCCTCCAGCTAGTCTTCGTCTGGTAGTTCCCCCAGCTCAGCCTCCCAGGACGTCTGCAGTTTGACCATGGGATCGGCTCGGTTAATAATCCATTTTTTGTATGCGAGGGAGATAGCCTTCTGGGGCATAGGATCCAACAAGAGCCTGTCCTCCAGGGGAGAGTACTCTGGGAGGGGAGTATCTTTAGGAAGGGCGGAGTCAATGGCGTGACTGATCTGAAGGTAGCGAAATCTCTCTGTCTCCGCTAACTGGTATTTAGTTTGAAGGTTGCCTTCTTGCCCTTAACCCTTAAGTTGCCCACCGTGGAGATCCCTATCATATCCCACTTATCAAAGCCAGCACAGGTGCTGAGTCGACCTAGAATATCCGGTTCCCATAGGGGGGTAGCCTTTGTAAGGTGGCCCTGCCATCCCATACGCCTCTGCGCGCCATGCCACACCTCTACCGTACACGCCCTAGGACCAGTCAGACACAATTTCCTGTGGTTTGTGTACAGTGCTCTATTGAAGACCCCTTTCCCCAATAGCCAGTGGTCAGTGCTATAGCTGGGGTCATCATGGCGCCCAAAGACCCACTGGTTGATGGCCGTCAGTTGTGAGGCCTGATAGTGGAGGCGCACATCCGGTAGACTTATCCCTCCGTCGTACCATCCCATAGTAAGCTTGGCCATGGCAATGCGGGGAGGCCTGTTGTCACACAATAAATCTCGGATCGTGGCATCAATCTGCAAAAAATAGGAATCCGGTACCTGGTTGGGCGTGTTCTGTAACGCGTACAGGAACCGCGGCAGAGCTAGCATTTTAAATAAGGATGCACGTCCTAGCAAGGTAAGGGGAAGTGTTTTCCAATGTTTGACATCCAAACGAAACCTCTATAGCGGTTCAAGCAGGTTCCTATCAAAGAAAAGTGTAGGGTCGATGGTAATAAAAATCCCCAGATTATGGAAGTCCAGTGAAGCCACCGGAATATCGTAGCCCCTTGGACTCCGTGGTTGCTCTCACCATAGGGGATACATCTGGGAATTAGACGAGTTAATTTGGTACCCAGAGTGCGCGCCGAATATGTGAAAAATGTGGAGCACACGGTGCAGGGAGCGCGCTGGCGAAGCGAGATAGAGTAAAATATTGTCAGCGTACAAAGGATATCCGATCTTCGTGATCATCTGTCCACCGTATGCCTCTAATACCCGGGTTGCCCCTTATCCACACCGCGAGTGGCTCTAGCACCATAGCAAAAAGGAGTGGCGACAATGGACAACCTTGCCTTGTGCCACGACACAAGGGGAATGGAGTGGAGCGATGATTGTTCACGATACATGGGCCAGGGGTGGTGTGTAAAGCAATTTAACCCATCCCATGAATTTGGGCCCAACCCCGAAACGGCCAAGAGGTGCGAACAAGTAATTCCATGCTATAGTGTCAAACGCCATTTTGGCGTCCAAAGCCAAAAGAATCGCTTCTTCTTCCAGAGTGTTTACCCGGCCCAGTGCCCCATGCATACGACGTAGATTGCACGCAGTATTCTGCCCTGGCATGAATCCTGACTGATCAGGATGGATCAGGTCAGGGAGATAGGGGAGTAGGCGGTTCGCCAGAAGCTTGGCTAAAATCTTGGCTTCTGCTGTAATCAAGGAAAAGGGCCTATATGAGGCACACTCATCTGCCGGATTTCCGGGTTTGTGGATGACCTCGATGGTGGCCTCGCGGATATCAGTCGGAAGGAGAGCATTATCATAGCTTTCATTGTATAGGCTCAGTAGATGTGGTGCTAGTTTGGAAGCCATGGGTTTAAATAGTTCGATCGGGAGACCATTCGGGCCCATCGCCTTACCTGCCCGTATATCCTGTATTGCCTTCCGAATTTCGTCCACTGACAAATCCGCTTCCAATGTCTCCCTATCTTGCTCCGAGAGGCCAGTCACCCTAATGGTGGCCAGGAGGTCTGCAGCATACCGAGCTTGGGAATCTTGTGGGCAATCATATACTGCCGTATAGTGGCTTGCAAAAGCCTCAGCAATGCCCTGAGGGTCCGTAATGAGAACACTCTCGGGTCCCCTTATGGCCCGCACCCATCGCGCAGATTGCTCCTTCCGTTCCAGCCACGCCAGTAGCTTACCAGTGCGTTCCCCCTGTTCATATATACGATGCCGGGTGGCCAGAGCACATCTATTAGCATCTTCTAGGAGCAGTTGTTTGTAATCCTGTTGTTTAATGTCACGTCGATGCTGAGCGTCAGGGTCCGGGGCCCGAGAGATATTAGCGTCTAGGCGCAGGATCTCGGCTTCCAGTTCTAACACCCGTCAACGATGCTCAGCTCTATGAACGGCCATCAATGATAGCGCGCTCCCCTTGATTACTGCACTGTAGGCCCCCTAAAGCGTGATGGCCAACTGGACCGAGCCAATATTTTCTTGAAAATAGTATTCGGTGTCCCTGCGCAGGGTGTCTTTAATGTGCGGGACCTTTAGTGCCCAAGGTTGGATCCGTATCGGACCAGGCCGCAGCGGGCGTTGTATTTCAAGCGTTGCCAGCACTGGAGAGTGATCCGACACTCCCCGCGCCAAACATCCCGGGTCAGAAAAGTCATGTATATGTTGTGCATGTGTAAACAAATAATCTATGTGAGACTGGCTGCCGTGCACACTAGAGTGAAACGTATAGTGTGTGTCGTGAGGGTGCGAACACCTCCAGATGTCTACCGTCCCCAGGGCGTCGACAAAGTCCCGTAATTGGGAGCCTTGTGGGTCCTGTCTGGGCGGGGATCTGTCTAGTTGACCATCAATCGTCAGGTTGAAGTCACCCCCCATGACTAGGGTACCCACTGGAAGATTAAGCAAAAGGGTTCCAACATCCGTCAATGCCAGTCTTTGCAGACCTGGAGGAGTATACACAGTAACCACGTTTAGAACTCTGCCCTCCCACATACCTGTGCATGCCGCATACCTGCCCTGAGGATCCATCCAAACGTCCTGTATCACGTATGGACAACCCTTCCGAAGGAGGACCCCCACCCCCCAGGAGCCAGTGGTAAAACCTGAATGCACAATCATACGGTACCCCTTCCTGTCGACGGCCTTACACGAGTTACCAATCAGGTGGGTTTCTTGTAATAATAGCAAGTCAAGGCCATGTCGGTGGATATACTGCGTCACAATACCTCTCTTTATCCCCAGCCCGTTAACATTCCAGGTGGCGATCCTAAGTCCCTGACCCTAAGTCATTTGTCACAAAGTACGGGAAAATGGTAGTTATGGAGACCCCAGTGCATCCCAGGTACTTCCCCGCATCCACTTGTGCGACCCCCAGAGTGTCAATGAGTACCTCATAGTGCAGAACCGTCCCTGTAGCCCCGCGAACACAACAATCAACCAAGCTGTACATGTCTTGGCAATCACTTCGATCTGCTGCATAACACCCCCAAAAGCAACGTCCCACACGTTGAAACTCAGCAGAGTCCTGAACCCATCCAACTCGCTCGAGACATTGCTGCCCACAACTGCCCCCAGAAAACGTAAACTCAAAAGTATCCCAAGGACCCCAAACGTCCCCCTTCCCTGCTTCCCTGCCCAGCGAGACTAGACCCGCCCGCCACCCCCAACATGCAGAGTGCCTGTCGCCCACCCATAAACAATTGTAGGGAACGCAGAAAACTCCACTCCCGGTTGGCACATTGTTACCAAGACAGTTCCTCGCTCCCCGGCCCAACTCCTCACCAATGTATTACATCAAATAGAGGCTTAGGTCCATCCCCGCCGAGTATCCCACTGCATTTAGTTTAGCAGGAACAGTATAAGAACAGACGTGCCCTCAACCTAGAAAGCCGGGCGGCCAAACAAACATATCAAGAAGGCATCACGGATCCTACAACCAGTCCCAGTGCGAACCCCAAGAATAGACAGTCTTGATGACCTAGTATCAGCCATTCACCTCTGCGTCTCCCCCTTCAATGTCCACGTGGATAGGCATGTTCGGGAGGTCATGTCGCCGAGACCATAAGGCTGCATTCTTCTAAGTCTCAAACATTCTTATCAGCCACAGCCCCAGCGCCTCCTGCGTGTCCCTGAGAGTCAGTGTCAGAATGTGGGGGGATCTTCTCTGCTGTCGCCAGTCAGCGTTATCCTCCGCTGCAGAGAATGCCTTCTTGCCTTTCCGTTCAACTGTGCACCAGCCATCAAGCCACTCCCAAGCTTCTTCCGGACAGGTGAAAAACCAGGATTTACCATTAGCTTCCACATGGAGCTTGGCAGGAAACAGCATTGCGTACTTGATTTCGGAGAGCCCTTTTCACCTCCAGGAAACTCCGTCGTTGTTTCTGGACTCCCATTGTGAAGTCGGGGAAAAACATGATCTTACTGTTCTCTAAGGTGAGTGGCGGCCCGCCCTTGCAGTCTGTAGGATGACATCTCGATCTCAAAAGTTGCATACCCTCGCCAGTAAAGGTCTCGGAGGGGTTCCGGGCTTCAGGTGTCACCCTGGCACCTGGTGGGCTCTCTCAATCATGAAGTACTTGGACAGTCCTGTGGGTTGGACATGTTGCAGGACCTGTTTCTCCACAAAGAGATCCGCCGCCTGCCCCTCCGCCCGCTCTGGTACACCAATAATGCGGACATTGTTCCGTTGCATGCGCCCTTCGTAATCGTCCAGCTGTAGGGCCATCGCCTCGTGGGAGGAGCGGAGGTCTTTGATTTCCTTCTGGAGCAGGGTGGTATCCGCAACCAACTCCTTAGTGGTATTCTCAACAGTACCAACCCTCTCTGTTATCTTCTTCATGTTCTCGCGAATCAATCCCACATCCTTGGCCACCGTATCAATCCGTACTTCGAGCGAGGTCCGTATCGCCGTTATGGCCTCCAGTAGATCCTTATTTGAGGGTTCTGCTGTCTCACCTGGTGGCACTGCCTCCGTTCGGTCTTCATTTTGTTTCTTCTGCCAGGCGAATTTTTCCAGTTTGGACTGGGTCATCCCTCGGTTCGAACGGCCGGACGCCATCATGAAGTTTCCAGGAGGACACTTCCACTGTTTGGGGCGTTGCCACTACTCCCCGCCGCCTGCGGTGAATTACTTCACCCGGCCTGTCGGCTTTCGCAGGAGGCACCTCACACAGACAGGTATCTGTCCAGGGCCGCCCAGCAGCGGTCGCCGTAAGGAGGGTCAACAATTGTCTTCGACCCAGCTATGGGCTGTCCCCCGGAGATCAACGCACATCCACCGCAAGAGCCACTTAGCAGTCGCGGTACTCCTTGTTGGAGCTGTCAGACCGTCTGTTCCCACAGGCAAGGGCACCCCGGGCGGGCAGCGACTATTACAGGCACACCAGGCGCACCTATACCCCGACGCCACCTCCGTGTCTAGTGCGATTGTCTAGGCAAGCGCAGCCTGAGCAGGCGAAACCTGTTGTCGATAGTATATGGTCCCACAGACGTGACCACAGGGTCCAAAGGCGTTAGCAGCAATCAACTCGATCCACTCTGCCCCTCCTGTCGCCCCCCACCTGCCACCAGGTCCGGTGCAGAGACAACAAGTCAGGCCTCGTTCAGGGCTTCAGGCTATATCTCACAGAGGCCAGGGTTAACCCTCGCTGTCCAGCCCCCACCAACAGAACTGCATGCAGACAACTCACACAGGCGATCACGAGCCCCTGCCAGCGTGAGTCCAGTAAAGTATGGTTCCCCCACCGCAGCCATGTAGCCGGCAGCCACCTCGCTAATCCCTTCAGCATGATGCAGCGTCACAGCACTTATTCTGCCCTCAGGACGTAGATCTCCCCCAGTCACTTGGTCCACAGTGTAGAGAGCCAGGCGGGCTCTACCCTACAATGTATCCACATTCATGCATCCACTCCACCCCTCAGGGCGGGCACGCCCCGAGGGTATAATAAACCCCGGTAAAGATCGCTCTTGGTCTTCCCGGCTAGCCGAGCACCGAGTGTCTGTCCAGTTATTTAGACCAGTGCCCCCACGTGACTAGGCCCCGACCTACATCACCACATTGGCGACGAGGCCGGACTGTCCTGCGCGTGCAGGAAAAGACGGGGAGTGACGGCACGACACTGAGCGCTCAGTGCCCGCTCCCGCTCTGCTCCGGTCCGCGGCCTGCCCACGCGCCTTCCCGTCGGAAGCGCTTTCAGCCGGCAGGGCCGGGACCGCGGAGCGCCCTGGGTGAGTGCGCGAACATTGCCCCCCCGCGAGCGCCTCTCGGCCTACCTGGCCTGTTGTCCGGGCGACGGCTGCCTGGCATCGAGGCATACGCCGGACAGCGGCTCCCACGCTGTGGAGGCCGGCAAAGCACCGTGCCGCGCCTCCGACCCGCCTCATCTTCACCACGCACCTGGCAGTGCGTCAGACATCGCTCCTCAGCCTCTCCCTACGGCGGCTGCTCCAGGCCCAGCGCGAAGAGCGCGAACAGGCGCGAGGCGGCCCCCAGTGGCTGCTAGTGGTAGTGCACGCACCACTGTCTCCACGTGGCTTCGCCTGAAGACCGGAGGGGAGCTGCACGTCGGCGTGAGCAGACGCTGCGCCACAACGCGAGAGGGCGAAGAGGGCGCGACAAGGGCCCACGCTAGACTTCTGCCCCGAGGCACTCAGCAGAGCCCCGCTTTCAAGGACAACCATGTCCCTTGTGGATGGAGCCCCAGCGCTGCAAGACGGTGCACCAGCCCAGGCTGCACAGCCTCCGCCACCAGTTCAAGCAGGAAACATCCAAGCACAGGCCCAAGCCGCGGCCCCCAGCCCGCAGACGGGCCACCATGCTCATTCAGGCGCGGCGCCGCTACCGCCATTCAGTGAAGCATCGGACCCGGCCACTGCGGCCGTGAGATGGAAGGCGTGGGTTCGCAGACTGAACCATTACTTCAAGGGCACCAGGGAGACGGATGGCGAGGTCAAGAGGTCCCTCCTGATCCTATATGGCGGCGCGGAGATAGACGAGCTCTTTGAGACGCTCCCCAACACAGGGAGTGACAATGACTACGAGGCCGCAGTGGCCGCGCTAAACAAACACTTTGACCCCCAGCTAAACAATGATTTCGAAAAATTTAAATTTAAACGAGCGTGGCAAACGGGCTCCGAGTCGGTGGACATGTTCTACGCACGGCTACGCCGGCTGGCGAACACGTGCCCGTTCACAGACCCGCGTGAAGAAATTCGGGACCAAATCATTGTGGGGTGCCGTTCGAAGCTGCTTAGGAAACTAATTCTGCGCCAACCAGGGATTTCGCTCGATGAGATTCTGATACTTGCGAGGTCGCATGAGCTGTCAGATGTAAGGGCAGAGGAGATGGAGACGGCGCTATACACCCCGGTAGCCACCCCTACACAGACCAAACCCGTGCAGATCAAGACGGAGAGAGTGGAAGCAATCCACCGGAAACCTGCAGCGAGTCGGCCGCATCAGACGACTGCGTCAGGGAATTCGTGCGGATACTGCGGAGAGGCCCACTCCGCCACCGCAGCGTGTGCAGCGAAAGGGCGCACGTGCTCCAAATGCGGCAGACTGAACCACTTCGCGAAAGTGTGTCGAGGCGGAAAGTACAGACCGGTAACGACCAGGCCGAGAAACATACAGAGGAGAGTACACCAACTGTCGCTAGAAGAGGATGCCGACCCACCACCAGACAGCCATGCTCAAGAACGACCTCAGCGGTACGAGGACGATGAAGACGACGAAGTCTACGTCGTCTCATACGTGGGCAGAGCATCCGCAGCGTCCACGCGGAGAAGACCCCCACCGATGTGTTCAGTCAAGGTGGATGGCACGACAGTACAAGCACTCATAGACACGGGGGCATCCGTGAATGTCATGGACTCCGAGCAGTACAACAAGATGATGCCGAGACCTGAACTGGTACCTTCCCAAGCGAGAATATACACGTATGGAGGAACGGAGCCTATGCCTCTACGCGGAGTGATCACGACAACGATCATGCAAGGGGGATACTCCACTGTAGCCAAATTCCATGTCACGGAAGGGAAGAAAGGCACACTACTAAGCTGCCACACCGCAGAGGACCTCGGGTTAGTGTTCTTCGCTAACCAGGTGCACCAGTCACATGCGGAGTTCTTGATGGAGGAGTTTCCAGAACTGTTCCGAGGACTAGGGAAGCTAAAGAACAAGAAATTCAAGCTGCACATAGACAAGTCAGTGCGGCCGACAGCCCTAAGACACAGGCGTGTCCCGTTCAACCTGCGGCCGCAGGTGGAGGAGGAGCTGAAGAAGCTCGAAGAGCTCGGAGTGATCGAGAAGGTGACAGGGCCCACACCGTGGGTCTCTCCACTCGTCGTGGCGCCCAAGCCCAAACAACCTGGGGCCATACGGCTGTGCGTGGATATGCGTCTGCCAAACGTAGCGGTGCGGAGGGAAAGGCATATCACCCCTACCATGGATGACATCATAGAGGACCTCAACGGCGCTAAATGGTTCTCCAAACTGGATTTAAACGCAGGATACCACCAACTGGAGCTAGAGCCAGACAGCCGCTACATTACGACCTTCTCCACGCACGTAGGGCTAAGGAGGTATAAACGACTAAGCTTCGGAGTGTCTTCGGCAGCTGAAGTATTCCAGAATGCAATCAGGGAGGTGCTATCCGGACTGAGTGGGGTCATAAACTTGAGTGATGACATCCTGGTATACTCTGGATCACTTGAAGAGCATCACGTGCATTTGAGAGCAACACTCAAAAGACTGGCAGAACAAGGCCTGACACTCCACAAATCCAAATGTGCATTCTACCAGGAATCGGTAGACTTCTTCGGCTATACATTCACCCGAGAAGGCCTGAAGGTCGACCCCAAGAAGGCGGAGGCCATCCGGGCCGCCAGCACCCCGCAAAACCCAACAGAAGTCAGGAGTTTCCTCGGGATGGCAACGTATTGCGGGAGGTTCATCCCCAACCTTGCAGACCTGGCCGAGCCACTGAGGCTGCTCACCCGCCATGACCATAAGTGGGACTGGACAGTGGCGGCGAACACCGCGTTCCAAGCGATAAAGAACAGCCTCCTGGACACCACGGTGATGGCGTATTTCCAGCCAAAGAGGAAGACTGAACTAGTGGTCGACGCAAGCCCGGTGGGCCTGGGAGCGGTGCTCCTACAAGAATACGGAGCCGATGTATGGAAGCCGGTGGCGTACGCCAGCCAGGCTCTCTCGGACACCGAGACCCGCTACGCACAGATCGAAAGAGAAGCCCTGGCCATCAAATGGGCGTGCCAACACTTTCACTTGTACCTGTGCGGCCAGGAGTTCCGAGTGATAACGGACCACAAGCCCCTCGTGCCCCTATTTGCAGGGTCAGCGAGACTGGCCCCTCCAAGGATCGAAAGGTGGGCCGTCCAGCTACAGGGGTATAACTTTAAAGTCATCTTCCGCCCTGGGGCCAACAACCCAGCGGACTACCTGTCAAGACACCCTGACTGCACCAAACCAGCCACTCGACTAGAGGAAAGTCACGAAGCGGACGCCTTTGTGCACTTGATTTCGGAAAACGCGTGTACAGAGACCATGACACTGCAAGAGATTGGGGAAGCGACGGAAAGAGATGAAACACTATGCAGAGTCAAGTACGCGCTCCGGGAGAACCAATGGGCGCACTTCCTGGATGGAATACATGGGCTCAGGCCGGAGGTCAGCCATGCCCGTCAGCAAATGTGGCAGATCAAGAGCGAACTGAGCGTTGGAGATGAAGGAGTGGTCTTGCGAGGGCATCTGATAGTGGTACCGGAAGACCTCCATGCCAAGATTCTGTCCCTCGCTCACGTCGGGCATTAGGGAATGGCCAAAACGAAGGCCAGGCTGCGGTGCCGAGTCTGGTTCCCGGCGATGGACATCAAAGTAGAAGAGATGGTGAGGGCCTGCCACGCGTGTCTCATCACCGGAGGAGATCCCGCACCAGCCCCTGTTGTAACGGAGCCCTCCCCGACGCTGCCCTGGACTAACCTGAGCCTGGACTTCGGGAGTTTCCCGGATGGTCGACATACTCTAGTACTGGTGGACTCTTTCTCCAAGTTCCCGGTGGTGGAGGTGATCCCCTCCACAGCATTTCCCCAAGTCAAACGGAATCTGGATAAGATCTTCGCAACCATGGGATTACCGGAGGAAATTAAAACAGACAACGGTCCTCCCTTTCAAGGCCGAGAGTTCCAAGCTTATCTGGACGCTCTCCAAATTAAGCATCGAAAAAGCACCCCCTTGTGGCCGCAGGCCAATGGAGAGGTGGAGAGACTCATGAGGACCATTAACAGAGCCCTGAGGATTGCCGTAAGTCAAGGAGAAGATCCAGAAGCAGCTCTGGACCGATTCCTAGGAGCCTACCGACAGACGCCTCACAGCACAACCAAATGTGCCCCGGCCCATCTACTGTTTAAAAAGGCCCCCAGAGACACCATCCCGTCCGCCCGCACGTGGACACCACCCGAGCGAGACGGAGACGCCATTCAGTCCAGAAGAGAAGCCACTAACCAGAAGGCTAGTGCGACCAGACATGCGAAGACATCAAATCTTCAGGAAGGGGACACAGTGGTGGTCCATGACCGACACCCCGGATGGAAGTATAGGACCCCTTATGAACCGGACGTGTGGACCATTGAAAAGATCAGAGGAACCATGGTGACTGTCAGGAAAGGTGACCAAAGAGTCACGCGAAATGTGTCATGTTTTAAACCAGCGAGAGGAAGAACAGAGGACCAGGGCGAGGAAGAAGAGGTCAGGCCACGAAACGCCGGACTGTCTCCGACAGCATCATCATCGGTGAGAGGCTCGGACGCTCAAACGTCGGTTGAAGACCCAAGGAGAGTACAAAGTCCGCTGCCGTTGCCGTGCGCAGTGGCCGACAATTCCCCGACCTGCAGAGCGGAAGGAGAGGGGTCCCCGGCTGGGGACACTCAATCACCGAAGGGCCGAAGCCAAAGATACAACCTCCGGCCAAACCCTGGCCCGAGCCACAAGCTACGGGACTTTGTGTGTACCTCTCCCTGAAGGCCAAGAACTGGTAATGAAGCAGACTGAAATAAAGGAGGGATGTAGAGAGCCAGGCGGGCTCTACCCTACAATGTATCCACATTCATGCATCCACTCCACCCCTCAGGGCGGGCACGCCCCGAGGGTATAATAAACCCCGGTAAAGATCGCTCGTGGTCTTCCCGGCTAGCCGAGCACCGAGTGTCTGTCCAGTTATTTAGACCAGTGCCCCCACGTGACTAGGCCCCGACCTACATCACCACACACAGCGTGCTGCAGCGCTGATCCGGGAGCGACGGGGGGCATCCGTGTGTACTCCTCATGCAGCCATGACTTTCCGTCGTCAAATGAGCAGTCACAGGGCCATATCAGGCCTGAAAGCGCACTGCGTTCCTGGTGCGCACCCCTGACCTCCCTGGGGGTCACTGCGCTCCACTCTGGGTCCCCGCTACTCACCGAACCATCAGGGGGGAGCGCACAGCCCCCGCCGGAGCCCGGACCCGCAGCCCCCGCTGGGGATGTCAACTTCGTAATTGCCGGCTGCCCCGTCAATATAGGCCGCTGCCGTGGCCTCACCTGATTCTCAGGCCGTCCGGCCCTGCTCCCTCGCCGGCTGAGGCAAGTAGAGGACCTCGGGTTCCGGAGCTCCCGAGACCGAGCTTCACCGATGACCACAAAATTCACCACGATGGGCACTGGGCACCCCGGGAGCACATCCACGGCATCCGGGTGGGAGTCGGGTCGGTAGGAGCAGAGTTTGTCAGGATAGATCAGGAGTGGCGCTCCGGACAGAAACTATGGAGCGGCCATTCCCGTTGGCAGTAAGCCACGCCCCCCCATGCTCCAATCTTGCTTGTCAGAAAACATATGTAACAACTTGACTCGAATGTTTATGATGAATGCGTAAAGGACACATTTTGAGCACAAGAGGCCACATCGGAATTTTAAATGTAACAGCATTCTTTGGGCGCATGTTTCCCAGCCCTCTATAAGGTCCCAGCAATTTCCAACCTGATGTAAAGAAGAAAGATCAATGACTAAGAGTACCGAGGCATTGTGCAGGTAAAATGTTAATTATTTCCCATTTCGACAAGATGAGATACAGCAAAGTGAATAGATGAGTTAATGAGGCAGTCAGTCAGTGTTCTTTTCAAGCTCAGCCCTAAAACACATTTCAAATAGTAGAAATATAAATAAAGATTCATTTTTGACACACTGTTCATGCGTATATGCATCAATTAATTTTAAATTTCCATAATACTCCTGTGGATCTTTCTAGCGATCTACAGAATCCACATCCATAGAACGACAATACTACCCAATTGTATGAAAAAAATAACATACATCAACTCCATCCACCACCTCAGACCATGACTCTATTCATTCAAATATATATATCCCACCTAGGCATGGTTTGTACTCCTTGCAAATAACACGTTTCTCATCTCTCATTACTCCTGGTGCTAAATCACCTGGTTTCCATGTCAGTAGCCATTGCTCCTTCAGGAACAGCAAGAAGCAAGCAATGGCAAAGCCAACAGGTCTCACCTTTGGGGCCTGTTAGCTTCGACAATGGCTTATGGTGAAGCTGTACAGCATACCTGATGCTGTGCAGATGACTAACATGGAATGCAAAGAAATGCTCCTTGATGCTGCGTATGTGTCATTTTGTAAGCACATGGACCTTTCATGTGGGAACCTACAAAATAAAGCAGATGCTTTTGCTCTCGTTTATTTTACCAATTCAAGTATATTGGCATATAAAAAATGCAGAGCAATATATATATATATATTTTTAATGGGTTTAGCAACACAGAGGGGATAGGCTGAAATAACATGGAGGGCATGGGTGGGGGTAGCAACATGGAGGGCAGGGAGAGGCTTTGTGTATTACTCCCAAGCAGTGAGACAAAGGATCATAGGTTTTGGCAAGATGGGCCTTCTCTGACTTGGTGAGGGAAGGAGCTGTCACCTAACACACTTGTCTCTAATTAAAGAGAGGGACCCACAAACCAAGGGGGTGGGGTACCAAAATGCTATTAGTCAAAGCTAGAAATCCCCTTTGGATAAACTTATACTAGCATCCTTTGCTTTTAGACACAACCTCAAAGCATCAATGCTTACCAACACAACATTCAATTCAGAGAATGGAGCAGAGAGCGAACGTATAAAGATAATAACAATGAAAAATTCATTAAAAAGAGTATAGAGTATACAATTTATTTATTTAATAAATTGTATACTCTTTTTAATGAATTTTTCATTGTTATTATCTTTACACGTTCGCTCTCTGCTCCATTCTTTAAATTGAATGTTGGGTTGGTAAGCATTGATGCTTTGAGGTTGTGTCTATAAGCAAAGGATGCTAGTATAAGTTTATCCAAAGGGGATTTCTTGCTTTGACCTACACACTTGCACATCACAAAGGCACTGCTTCAACACACTCACAAATTCTATTGTGACACTAGTCTATTAGGACGCCAGATGAGCTGAGGCCAGAACAGGGAGGCAGGAAATTCCAGACAACCCGGGGGATGCAAACCTCCAGAAGATAAGGTTCATCCTCATTGATTCCTTCCTTAAAATCTGGAACATAGCATACATCCAATTGTGTTGGATCTTTATCTTGTTCTGACTTTAGAATTTGGGAAAAGACATGCCATGCCATGTCATTGACAGTGTTTGCCAATGGAGGTGTTGACCTTGAGGGTAGCGTCATCAACGGTGTTGCTGATGTCAATGATGTTGTTGTAGTCATCGACGATCTCATTGTTGAAGTTTAGATGTCGAAGCCATCAGTATTGACAACGGTGGTAAGGAGATGTGCATGATGTTTTCTTCAACTATCTCGTCATGGCTAATGTTGACGAAGGTCTAGTCCTTGACCGGGTTGTTTTGTGATTTCATTACAAGACAGGAGGCTACATTATGCATTAATCCTTTAATGCAGCTCACAAACAGCCGCTTACATCACAAAGACTAAGAACAAGAATAAAGTGACATCATGGTAACAATATAAGGCATGTGCCAGAGAAGATCTGCCTCTTCTAAATGCGGCTCTCAAACAGATAAGTTGTCTTCCTTACTATCTCTGATGCTGTCATTGATACTGATTTTATTGGTACTGTTTATCTTGTTTATACTTGATAACTTAGAATATAGTTGTAGAAGTGATTGTTACTTGAACTGTTTCCATGGTTACAACCCTTCTCTGTCTTTAGCTCAAGCCACTTGCTCTGAATGTTTTCTTTCAGTTTACCCTTATCGTAACCCCTCCCTTAAGACTTCCAATTTACGGTAGTCGTCACTCATCTTCGCACCCCCCCCCTCCTCACCCAGTGTCCAATTCTGGAACACCTCTTTTCCCGTCATTTTGACATTTCGATTCAGAATTTCACGCTCGCTCGAGGATCCAAACGTTGGGATACCTAAAGCTTTCAAGCTTCCCCCTTCGGTTTACCTTGACGCGCTCGCTTTACATCTGCGAGCGTGTCACATGCACATTTATTTTAGACGCGCTCCTTTTCCGACCGCGTCGTTTGTACTCCTCATCGCCTCGCATTAGAGGAATGACCCTCGGCAACGGCGATGCGCCGTGCCTTCTAGGGGCCATTCCCGTACCCTTTCGAGATTGTGCCACACTAGTGATTCTTTTAAAAAAAATTCTGAAAAAAGAAATGAAAAAAGAAATGAGGTCATGCATTCTAGATACACTTAAAGAGGTGATGTCCCACAAAAGAGCACTGATCAACGATGGCGACACTCCTCGTGATCATGAACCTTCATACTCAAAAGCTCCTAAAAAGGTCAAACACAACGAAGGCACTACTGCGGGTGTTAACACACTTGACTTGGGAGGTCCTAGCACCTCGCGCAGTTTGGGAGGCCATAGCGCCTCAAAAGATATTGTTGCCCTTCGCGGCACAAATAGGATGGGTGTCCCTAGCGGCACAGTTTTGGCGGGTGCCCACAGCGGCACAACTGATCATAGTGCACGTGTTGTTGACTCAGACTCTTGCTCTGATGAAGTCTATGATGAACCTTACGACGAATTCGTACTTGACCTTAATGACAACGACTTAGACGACATGGATCTAAATGCCCTCTCTGAGTCTGACTCCACCCCTTCTTCAACAGACGCAATTATTGATCCCCTGGGCGCTGAGATGTTCTCCCGTAACAACATTTCCCGTCCTAACAGTTCGAGATGGTTCCCTCACAAGCATGTTGCTAAGTTTGATACCAAATGGCTAAGGATATCTATATATATATATCTATATATATATATATATATATATATATATAGATATATATATATATATATCTATATATATATATATCTCTCTCTCTCTCTCTCTCTCTCTCTCTCTCTATATATATATATATATATATATATATATATATATATATCTATATCTATATATATCTATATCTATATATACACGCAATACCATGCGGTCTGAATGCCCTAGGCCATGTATCGATGATAAGGTCTGCCAGACCCCCAACCTCGATCCGGACCTAATTACATTTTTATTTAAATTGGGAAAGGATCCCAGAAAAGGACTTGAAAGGGCACTTAAGGCGTGCCAAGATCGCCTTCTGGATATCCTCGGCCCCCTTACCAGAATCCTCGACCTAGCGGAGGAATCACACATTTCAAATACTCCCATCGACGTTAATCTAATTAGAGGCTGGAGCCAGAGGGCGATTGTTCTCCTAGGCAATGCAAATTTCGGGCTTAATATAGAGAGAAGAAAGACTATCCTTAACACAATTAACCCAAAACTTGTGGCCTGGCAGAGAAAAACCCCTCAAATAAACCCAAAGGCCTACTCTTCGGAGAGGACATGATCAAGACGATCGGAAAATATGTTGCCACCTTCACCGCTTTGGATAAGGCCCAGAACAACATGAGAAGAGACTTCCCTACAAACCTTTGTGGACAGGCCGGAAGAAAGGGCCGCTCTTCCGGCCGTGGAAACTTCCGGCCGTGGAAACTTCCGGCATTTCTCATCCGGTAGAGGAAGAGGTGCCACTGGTAGAGGCTTCTACCCCTCCAACAGACAATTTTACCCTCAGAGAGGACGAAGTTCGCGTGGCAGAGGCTTCTCCTCCCGTGGAGCATCAACCAACAACACTCAAAGTAAGTGCATTTACTTCTCTTTCCCCTCCCAGGGCCGGGGGGGGGGGGGGGGGGGGACTCAAACTCTTTTTTCACGTCTGGAAAAGATTTACACATGACTCGTGGGTTCTAGAGACAGTCCGGGGCTTCAAAATAGACTTTGTAGACATTCCTTCCCAGACCATTACACCCAGACCTCTGGATCTTCCATTAGAACATCTAGCAGTTGTCAAAGAGGAAGTTTCCTCTATGCTCAAGAAAGGTGCCATTATCGAGGTACCTTAGTCCCAAAGAAAATTTGTAAGTACCCTCTTCTTAGTCGAGAAGAAGGACAAAGGTTGGAGACCAGTGATAAACCTTCGGGAGGTAAACAAATACGTCGTTTATCGTCACTTCAAAATGGAAGGGATCCATCTTCTCAGGGACCTTCTCCTTCAAGGAGATTGGCTGGTCAAATTGGACTTAAAAGACGCCTATTTTACCATCCCTATGGCCAAAGAATATCAACCCTTTCTACAATTCATTTGGGACGGACACCTCTTTCAATTTCAGGCACTCCCCTTCGGTCTCTCATCCGCCCCTTGGTGTTTCACCAAGGTCATGAGAACGATCGTGTCCATCCTGAGAGCGAGAGGTATTCGTCTCATTATCTACTTAGAAGACTCTTCCCAGGCCCTCTGAACTACCGTGCTCTTCAGAGAGTGAAAGCCAGGTCCGGTCTTTGGTACGGGGACCATGTTTTATTAGATCAACAAGCGAGACTGGAACTCAATTGGTGGCTGGACAATTTGGACGCCTGGAATGGAAAGGCTCTCTTCGGCTCGACTCCGGACTTTGTTTTAGAGTCAGACGCCAGCCTTCACGGTTGGGGAGCGCGTCTCCTCGACCAAGACACTGGTGGAGTATGGACCCATTCAGAGTCTTCCCACCATATAAACTTCTTAGAAATGACGGCCGGTCTCTATGCCTTAATGAGTTTCAGACACTCTCTTCAGGGCAGAGAATGGACAACGTATCCGCAGTCTCTTATATTAACCGACTTGGTGGTACGAGATCTGTGGACTTATCAGATCTGGCAAAGAAAACTCTGGATGTTCTGTTTGGAACACAAGATTTCTTTGAGGGCAGAATATCTTCCAGGGAAATCCAATCTCTCAGCAGATTGGAACTCGAGATTCCTTCAAGATTTCAGCGATTGGAGGAGGAGCTACGCTCGTAACCAAGATGGCCACATAAGCTCCCGGCTCCGTCGACCTCCGCCAGAAGCTCATAAATCCTGAACTTTATCCTGAACTCCCGCCGGACTCCCGTGCTGGTGAACAGCATCTGATTCGAAAGGTGCAACCCCGAAATCTCTGGCGGCCCGGACGGCGAAGTTATACCGTGCGCCATTCTTGGCCTGCCTCCGATCTGACGCCGGGGCCTCGAGTTTCAACTTGGCCGGGTTGGAGTCGAACAACATCGGCTGTGAAAAGTGGGTGGATCCGGTCTCCCGAAGCGGCTTTTTTGTTTCTCCCTTATTGGATGGTGCTCCGGTGACGGCTTTACCTTGCAACTACAGTGGCCTGTTAATATCGTCTACTTGTTCGGGGATCCGCTTCCCGGAGACCCCGTTGAGCTCCCGGTGGTTCTCTGGGCTCGGTTCCTCGTTGGCGGCGACGGTGCATCTACTGTGCTGTGGACGTGCTTTATAGTGGTTTTTACAACGATTCTGCCCTGTGCCCCGGAGAAGTCGACCTCTGGGGTTCGGATACCCGCCCGGTCGCTCATTGAGGGGCGATGGAGCGGACTGAAACTACACCGTCGCTACGCACTGTAATGGGCGCCATTTTGCAGCTTCACGAACGGTTCACCGCCAACATCCAAGGGATGATCGTAACTGCAGACCGTATAAGCTCGAGACCGGATTCTGACCCTTTGTTGTTAGAAAGCCGAGATACTCCACCCAAGGATACCGTCTTTATTGGCACCGAGGTCCCCGTGCAGAATACTGATTTGGACCCTCCCAGCAACCCTAAGATGGCGGCTATCGAGGCCGAGAGGACTGGATGTGTGTTAAGCCCTACATTGAAGACGCCCGAGTTGGATGTGACTGCCATTGTGAAACAATGTGCCTTCTACTACGACTGCCAACTTCGACCTTCGCCTCTTTCTGTAATCGATCGTCACCGCCTTGCTGCTTTCTCACCGGTGGATAGTGGACTTGCTCTGACTTTTGAACTTTGCGTGCGTTTATCCTGCTTTTCCTCTCCTTGCATTAACTTTGACACTTTACTGTTTTCTGGTATCCCTTTTGTGATGGCGGTTCGAATGGATGTACTCAACGTGAAGAATCATGGCGATCTATGTGTGCTGGAGGGGCTTTTCGTGATGGATCGTGAGGGTTTGGGCTGAACTTGATTGCGCTTCGATGCAATTTCTCCTTTTGTTTTTGCTGGGTTGTATCTGTGGGAGCGGGGCCGGCTGTACGTTTGATTAGCCTGGTTACTGTTTTTCTGATGTGTCTGGACGGGGTTTGCTATTTCTGTTGAGCCGGGGTCGGACGGGATGTTCTCTTCTTCTTTGTTCGCGGCTCCCCTACGGACTATCTCTTGATTTGCAGCGATTTGCTATTCTGCCGGTAGGGGGTGTCTGCTTTTGGCAGGGGGATGGGAGTCTGGGAGCTCGTATCGTACTGTAACATTCTCCTCCTCCACCTTTTTCCCCATCCTTGGGGTGTAGTTTAGGGGGCGACAGGCACACTGCTAGTGGGGTTGGGTCGTAGCCATAAGCAGGGGTGTAGGGTGGTGGGTTGCGTTTTTTTTTTTTTTTTTTCCTTTGTTATTTTCTATGACCTTTCTATTTCCCTTTTCCCTCTCCGCAAGAGCTGTGGCTTATTCTCCTGTTTTTCCTAGCATATCTGGGTGTCACGTGTATGCATCGTATATACTGTATTTTTGGTGGGTGTATGATGTGGGGGGATGCCTGCGGTCATTGACGTTTAACTGCTTGCTCCAGCCTTTGCTGGTATTGATTTTTCTCCTGCTCATGACTGTATGGTGTTTCATTGCTTCGTTCGCACATCCACAGCTGCGCTGTGTTTCGATTGGTGGCGCCCGATATGTGTATTATTTCTCTTGTGTTAAAATAATAAAAATATATTAAAAAAAAAAAAAAAAGATTTCAGCGATTGGAAACTCGATGTGACCGTTTTCAATTCCCTGGCTCATTTCTGGGGACCTTTCGACGTGGACCTTTTCGCTAGCCCGCTGACCTTCCAACTCCCTCAGTATTTCAGTTGGATGCCACACCCAGGCGCTCTGGCCGTGAACACTTTTCTACAGTCTTGGACTGCTCACCGCCCTTATGCCTTTCCCCCGTTCGCTATGATCCAGCGGGTTCTGCAGAAAGTGAGGCAGGAACAGTGCTCTCTAATCCTGATAACGCCTTTCTGGCCGTCTCAAGCCTGGTTCCCCACAGCTCTGGAACTTTCTTGCGACGTTCCCTTCCTGATTCTCGCAACTCAAGGCCTCCTTATAAATGCAAACGGAGAGGATCACCATCTGGTTCTTTCAGGGAGTTTGAACCTTCTTGCCTGGAAAGTGTCAGGCAATCTAACCAATTGCATGGACTTTCGTCTTCTGCTCTCACTCTCCTTGGAGAATCGTGGGCACCAGGAACCCACTACAGATATAATAACATCTGGAAAAAATTGTATCGTTGGTGCTTGGAGAGGAACCTGGATCCCGTGGAGGCTCCTATCGTTAATATAGTAAATTTTTTGGTAGAACTCTTCGACAGTGGTCTCTCCTATAGATCAATTATTTGCTTTAGATCTGCAATTTCAGAAGGACATTCTCTCGTCAATGGTAAGACGGTAGGTAAGAATGTTATAATTTGTAGAGTTCTTAAAAGTATTAGACTCAAAAGGCCTCCTCGCCCTAAATAGCAATCTGTTTGGGATGTTTTAAACTTTTGCTTGACCTTTTTTGTTCATGGCCTGACAATTCTCTCCTTAACAGGAAATGTCTTTCTATTAAGCTTGCCTCTCTCTTGTGCCTAGTTTCTTGTCGCAGAGTTTCGGATGTCAAAGCTCTGGACATCTCTAATAGATGTTATGACATGTTTGGTGTAAAATTTGAAATCTTTAGGAGAACTAAAACCATTTCCGACTATCTTTTATCCACGTTTTGATTTCTGCAAAAAACTCTGTATTGTTGATTGCATGAAGGAATACGATTCTAGGATGTCGAATCTTCGTCCTCCTGATGCCAATCAACTTCTTGTTTCCTATGTCAAACCCTTTAAACCCATCTCATCCTGCTCTATCGCAAGGTGGGTTAAATTGGCTATGAACTTTGCTGGTATCGACCTATCTAAATTTCAAGCCCATTCTCTGAGAAGCGCAATGGCCAGCAAGTCATAATGGTCTGGTGGTAAGTTGGATGTTATTCTTAAGGCTGCTGATTGGTCAAATGCCTCTACCTTTGCCCATCATTACTGTAAACCAATTAAACATGTTTCTGACGTTGTTATTCAAGGCTCCCAACATGCAAAATTTAGCCACCTGTCTTGTAATGAAATTGCGATTCTCCTATTAACATGACCAGAGAATCTGGATTTCATTAAAGACACGGAGGCTAACATTATCCCTCCCGGAAAAAAATGTAAGCTTTATTTCTAGGATTGATTTGGTTTACAATGTTTTATGCCTTTTTTATCTCATGTTATCCAACTCTTGTTGTTCTACCTTTTTAAAAAAAATGGATATTGTGTTCCTTTCTTGATTTTCTCTATTTTGTTTTCAGACAATTCGAATTGATGAATCTCCATGGATTTTGCCTCCTTCTTTTCAACGTTCACTAATCCCTCGTTCCAGATTACAGATTAATTCTTCGTTCGCAGCTTGATCTGATGTTCGAATGCATTTAAAAGAGGCAGATCTTCTCTGGCACATGCCTTATATTGTTACCATGATGTCACTTTATTCTTGTTCTTAGTCTTTGTGATGTAAGCGGCTGTTTGTGAGCTGCATTAAAGGATTAATGCATAATGTTAGCCTCCGTGTCTTTAATGAAATCCAGATTCTCTGGTCATGGTAATAGGAGAATCGCAATTGTCGCGGAGGAAGTGTTTTCTTGGGATTTATTCCTTTTCGTGGATGATTGGTCATCATTTTAGTGACATTATTGCACAGTATTTTGAGAACCTTCTTTTCTGGAGTGATTACCGTCTCTAGGTTTAGTATGTAAGAAGGTGGCTGCAAGTGCTGTGCCAAATAAATCCAGTTCAGGAAACTGTACAAGCCTTCTTTTCTGCGTAGCCTTCATGGAAGTTCTTGGTTGGGTACTTTTTACAGAATACTCCCCTGAACGGCGGGAATCCACCCCCCCCCCCCCCTTTTCTATTAGATGTAGTGCCAACATCCATTCTCTGTCCTCTAAAGTTTTAGAAGTAAAGGTTTCACAAATATCAACGAGTGATCTTTATATGGATAAAGGCAATACATACACTTGGCATGAGGAACATCATTCTAAATCTACTTTTACCCACAAGATAAGTACGATTTGGAGAGAGATTTCCTCTCTCTGTCAGCCACAGTGACAGTTGATTGTGAGGAAAAAGGTATCCTTGGCCAAGAAAATAGTACATTTCCCTAAAAACAAGTCACAGTATTGTGAAAGCTGAAGAGAGGGCTGGACCAGTCCTAGGGTAGACCAGAAAAGTAACACTGAAAGGCTAAAGCAGAGCACTGGCTGGGGGACTCCTTTCATGTGCGGTAGAAATCGGAGCTATGGTGTCCTCTAAAAGGAGTAGTAGAGCTGATGATTTCATTGCATTGGCTGAAGTTCAGGTTGTTTTAAAGGAGATGGATGTGCTACTAAACACACACACTGTTGTTTCAGGCCTATGGTCATGCTAACGCTGTTTAGTGCTATTTAAATGTACCATGTATTCCCATCGTGACAATGGTGGAAAGATTCAAACATGTGAATATATAAAAGATCCAGTTTTGGGGAGGAGCCTAGCTCGCGACCGTGATGGCCGCGTTTTAGCTCGGCTCCGTCCGGCCGCCTGTTTATCTTCATTTATCCTGTATTCTCCTGCCCCGGGAAGCCCTTCTTGCTGTGTTTCGGTGCTCCGGTCGCTTTGCGGACACTTACCCGTTGCTCCGGTGATCCTGAGTGCTGTCGATCCTGTGCGGTGATCCCGCTCGGAGCCTCCGGGGCGGTCTGGCCGGGCCTCCTTGCTACGCTGGACCGTGACGGACCATATTGGTCGGCCCTTGCTGGCGCTGTGGAGCTGGACGCGGAGGCTGCTGTGTGAATTGGCCGGCTGTGCCCCTTGACGGACCCGACTGGCCTGGGCCCGAAGGTATGAACGCTGCTCCTCGCGGGAGAGCCTACTCGATTGTCTGGTTGGGTCCCCCTTCTGTTCCCCGGCCCGGCCATTTTGAATTTTTCCGCCCGGGCGCGGAGAACGGGGCCGGCGGTACGGGGGGACCGACGGACATCCTTCTTCTGGTGGCTCTCCTTTCTGCCTTGGGGCGCCCTGCCGCAGTCTGGCTGACCTCCTTTTGCTCTGGTGTTACCCCGGCCGGGGTTCCCGACGATCGGGGACGTGCTGGGCTCTTAAGATGGCGGCCGGCCCTGGGAGTCTTTGCCGGGCCCGGGCGAGCACTGGGGGCCCGCCGCATGGCCCGGATGTCGGATCTTGTAAAGAGTTTCCTGCGCTTCGAGTTGTCCTGGATGCACTGAACTCCTGGCGGACTACCGTGGCTGCGTCTGTCTCCACTGTGAAGGCGGACCCTCATTTTGAACAATGCGGGCCCCCGTCATCGGATTTGGCCTCCTCGTCGAAGATCACGACTGTTGTGCTCCTGGACTCTGTGCTCCCAGCGGGGCCCGCATCCTTGGCTCGGAGAGTCCCCGACGCCCCCCGTTGTCCTGTCTGGTCGCCTCGGCCACTGGGCTGCGGTCCGCTTGTATCCTGGCCTGGCGTCGACGATCCTTCCAGTCACTCTTCGCGTCGACTCCCCGATCGAGACGTATGTTCCGGCCCGGCTGGGCCTGCCCCGTTCGAACTGTCCTTGGAACTCTGTCTGCAATGCGATTGTTGTACTGTGTCTCTCCTGGATCTTCAATATTTTCTTTCCAGTTTCTTCTTTGGACTGCCGCGACATTTTCTCCTGAGCCCTGTGTCCCTCATCGTTTGCTCTTTGTTTGTTCGGATGGTTACGACCTTGGACAAAAGTGGACAGGGCTGAAACGTCTTTTATATGCGGTAGTCTGGTTTCTTTGTTATGTGATTGGCTAGTGCTGTTGTGATGTTCCTGTAATTTTATGGGACTCCTGTACTTTTTCTACTATCGTTAACTTCCCATGGGATATACCCTTCCCTTGTAGCAGGTAGCGGGATGGAAGCAGATGATACTGATCTTTTGCCTTCCCCCGTGTGCGTTGTTCCTTCCCTTCCCCTGCCTCTCCCTTTTGTCTCTGTTTCTACCCTGTTCCTTTCTTCTATATTTCGGGTTCTATTTAGGGCGACAGGCACGCTGCCGGGGGGTAGGCCATAGCCCTCTGCAGGGGTGTAGGGAGGGCTTGTGGGGTGGGCGGGAGGGTCTGTTGTTGTTTTTGGAGGGGTCTTTCTCTCCTCCTTTTTTCTCCCTACTTGGTTCTATGGCCCTTGTGTATCCCCTTTTTCGGGGCTCTGTATAGCCGTCTGTCCCCCGGGTGTCTTTCTGGTGTATTTTTCCGGTGTTACAAAGATGGTGATTTGTTCTGTTTGTCTTCCTATTTTGTGGTCGATTTTGTACCGGAATTTTATTTTTCCTGTTTTGTCACCTGGGAGCGGGTGGTTGGGTTGGGGTCCCTTCCTTTTCCTTTTTCCCCCTTTCCCTTCCCTCTCCCCCCCCTTTTTTGTGGGGTTTTTTCTACTTGGGGGTGCATTTCGTATCGTTTTGGTATTTGGGTCCTTTATTGTGCTGATCGGTGGGACGGGTGATGGCTGCGGTGGGCGGGCAGTGGATTGTGTGCACAATTGCCTTTCTTTTACCCGTTGTTTTGCCCGGTACTTATTGGTATACCTCTATCGTACTTATTTCTCCTGTGTCTTTAAGATCGCTGCGTTGCTGCCCGCCGCGACCCAGCCCCTCTGACTTGTGTTATGGCCCGCCAGGCTCCTGACCTCCCAAACCCGTTCTTTAAAAAAGAAAACTGCCTTTCTATTTGTTCGCTCCTGAGATTGCTCTAAGATGCTTGCTCTTTCCCCTGATTTGTTGCCTTAGTATATTGTGACATCTGATATATGTCTCCTGCTGTTTTTTGTTATGTGGTGGCCAGCCCTGGTGGGTTGTAGGCCCGTATTTGTGAGCTTTCTCTGTTCAATAAAGGTTTTCGAAAAAAAAAAAAAAAAAAAAAAAAGATCCAGTTTTGTAAAAGATGAAGGAAAGCCCAGATTCGCCAACAAATAAAAGGCAAGCAAGTGACAGTAAAGCCAATCAAGGGTAAAGAATGGATGGGCTCTAAGCCCGCTGTGATCTGACAACAGGTCTTTTCACAGACAGAGAGCTTGCACTGTCTGATAGGTGAAACCTACAAAAGGCCTCATCTGAGCTGTTTTTATTGCTCAAAATAAAGTACCTCTTCACTGAAACTATTACACAGACGTCAGTTGCCTGGTGGCATGTCAACTGGAACAGACAGTGCCCTATTTACCGGCCTACTTGATTTATAAGAAACATTAAAAACTGTTCTGCATACTGTTGTATTGTTCAATACCCATAAACCGAAATTCAACAATATCCAGGGGGCATAGCTTCAGGTGGCAGTGCTTGGGGTGTTAGACCCCTGTAATAAATGTCTTTTCTGGTAAATAGTTGGGTACAGGTGCTTTCAGTTGTATTTGGTGAGGTGTCTGTCAGGTTTTTGCATACACACAGACAAGAACTTACACACTATCTTCCTCTCTCTGTTTTGAAAGTCTTAAAAAACATTAATTTTACAAAATATTGTTTTCTCTCTCTTACCACCCTTACCAAACTGCATTCCTCTCACTTTCCACTGCCCTTTACGCTCCTCTCATACACCTTGCTTGTCGTATAATATATTTCAACATTATATGGCAGTATGATTGTTGGAAAATCTGAATGTTGCACCCCCTCAATCTTACAGACCAAGCTACGCCCCTAACAAGTTCAAATCATTTTTGAAATCCTTCAGTGTGACACACTAGATAGCAATGGAAAAAACACAAACACAGGCCACAAATAAACCATTGCTGTGGGAAACTAACACCTGGAATCACGTAAGAATGGGCCAGCATGTTAGGTAAGAGGGGATGCTTATGATGGCTCCGTTCACAAAACCTAAAGGGATAGTATGTTTTTTTTAGCAGTAGTAGTAGTCGTGCCTGTAATCTAGACAATCACCCACAAATTGAGGATTAAGAGTACCTGAAGCATCATATTATAGAAACTTTTCCTAATTCAGTTCAAGATCCTCAAGTAGCACAGAATTTCTGTTCGCAAAAGTGTGCTTGAGTATTTTTAGAAAAATTCTATGAAGTCCAAAGCCCTCCTTATTTGTAGTTTTGTAGTGTTTGTATGATGTGGGTATTTTATCAAATGCTATACAGTGTAGTGTGCTATACATAAGTGTAACTCACTTATCGCTGGGTACTATTGCAAAGCAATTTATGCACTGTTCCCTCCTGGGATGCCTGTCCTCCGATTGGTTGCACGACTATTTGTGAGTACTATGACTTCTCAATTTCTCCCTTGTTCATAACACTTAAAATGTATTTCTGAGTGTACCCATTTCTAACCAATTCGATGAAATCATAATATATTTTATTTCATTGTATTTCATGCATTAAATCGTTTAGTAATTGCTCATTCCATCCTCAAAGCACACATGCAGGGTTTCCCCAATTCCTAGTGTATTTTGGGCTGTAGAAAAAAGCCCTTCGTCAGGGTTACATAGCAATCTATAAATCATAAAAAATGTACAATCAATAATTAGTTTAGCTAAGCTATTCTGTTCTTAACGTGTGCCTGCTATCTACTATAAGAGTTATATATATGTAGTCAGTCATTGATCTGATTTGTTCTAAATATACCATCAAATACTACAAAACCGACACTAAAACAACCTGGAATTGATGTGTCCATGAAGGAATCATCATCCATTTGCCATGATAATTCTTTAACTCGCTGTAAAAAGTTGAGTCAAAACAACAACACAATATGTGAACTGTATAATTACAATGAGGCTAGGTAGATCTAAGGTCTCGATATTTTCACTTTAAACCGTAACTGTCAAGCTAGCACTGAATCACTAATTATAAGAAAGCTTAAGCTAAGTGTGCTACAGTTGGAAACCGCAATGATATTGTAATCATCAAATTGAAAATTCTTTGTGCGTTTTGTACAATGTTTATGACTGCTTCTGTCTGTGAGACGGTGTAAACGGGAAGAAACTACCATCATGTTGAGAATGTGTCTTAGCCACATGAGTGATAAACATCATGGTGGAACATGAATTGCCCACTACAAAGTGCCTCAGTTTGTTAGCTGTGCGAGTGACAAAAGTCAATGGGAATGCCAACCACAAAATGTTTGGAATTAGGAGGTTTATGGTAAAATGTGTACCCACTAAACAGCATTTATCTAGATGAGACTAAGTTCACGATGGAAGTCTGTATGTAAGGTAAGGGGCAACTAGATGCAAGGCATCTAAAACTCTGATGATGTCTAAATTGTAATTTTGTTCCTACTAATTAAGTAAGAATGTGTGTTGAGCAACATAAGCATCAACACAATTTGCAACTGAGTGCTGTAATACCATCAGAATATGTTGACCTAGTTCCTGGCTAGCTCACAGTGCACCATCTGGACTTCTAAACCTTACAAGGTTCCGGATGTTGTCTGCAACCTCAGAATATGACAACCCTGATTTCCCTAAGGAAATCATGAGAACCGATCTACCCTTTTATTGTTACATCAGACACGACCAAAGGGAAACACAGGAAGCACATAAACTGGCATTTCAAACATTTATTAAAGTAATTGGATTCTTGTGTAAAATATGTGTGCTGCAACGATTAATAAGACACACACCATTGTAACAAGCAATAATACAAAAACGGTGAAAAGATGAACAATTCAACCATTGTGCATTTGTATTGATTATATGGATGCATAAACCTATACTCCTACCTAGCACTGCCTATCCTACAAGGCATAGGGTGTGCGCGTCTGCCAGAGTACCTTGTAATGGTCTAATTCCCCATTGTGGGTGTGTCATCTGATAGTCAGTCTTGGTGTAGAATAGGCTGTGGTCCTTTTCATGATAGTATGGAATTCAGGCACAGGCGACCGCGACAATCCACTGAAATGCTCCTCTGCCTAAACAAATGCTTGGTGCAGTTTATATAATAAAACTGAACCCATTCATACTGTGCCTGAGCTCTGGTCTGGCTGTCATGTTTATTCTACCCACCCATAGCTGTTGACGAACAGACAACAACAAACAAGGCCAGTGTGCGCAGTGTACTGGGTCCTTGACCAGAATGTTCTAAGGAATGATAATATGCCTATGAAGAAATTTAACTGTAAGCAAATAATTTATGAGTACGCTATCTCATTCGGGTGCGCAAGCAAATGTGTGCCAAAAATCATTGTTTAAAAAGACATCAACTTTAAACGAGAACATGTACAATGGAAGCGATTGTGCCCTGGTCTATATAACCTCACTACAAAATACACTGACGGTTTTTAAAAAACACTTAAGCAATTTAAATGTAGTCCAAATTATCATAGTAAACAGATGATTACTTCTTCATGAACACATTAAGAACAGGTTGTTTTATTTTCAGATTTGTAGTGTTTGATGCTTTATATAGAGAACATGTCAGATAAATGGCAGGCCACATATATAGAATGCTTATAGTAGATATTGGCAGGAATGATTTAAGCACAGCATAACTGAGATATATTAATAATGATTTTTCATATATTTGGATTTACATAATGTAACATAACCCCTCGACAAAGGACTTTCTATATCCTGAAATGGACTGGAGATTGGTTGGGGAAACACATTATGTACACATTGATGGTGGAAGGAACAATTGTTCCACGATTTCATGAATGAAATACAAGATAAAGAAAATCATGATTTCATCAAATTGGTAAAGAATTAGCTCTTTTAGAAACAAACGAAAAATGTCAAGAACTAGGGACAAATTGAGATGTCTTAGTACTCACAAACAGTAGTGCAACCAATCGGTGAACACCAATCCCAGGGGAAAAAGTGTACAAATTGGTTTGAGAATTTTCATCTCTGTCAAATGGCCAGTAATTATCAAGAATACGTTATGCTACTGAGCACCGATGTGTATTTTCAGCACCTATAAGCAGAAACGTTGCCATTACCGACATACTCTTTTTAGGTTGGGTAGGTGATCGTGAGAAAGGTGATGGACCGTAGCTCATGCCCTGGATTTTATCCAATACCATAATCAAACAAGTTGATTGTTGCTGATGTAGAAACAGACTACTGATATTTTTAGGAAAAATAAAACATTTTAATATTAATGTCAAGTGTGCGTGTATATGAGGTCTCTTAAATCCTTTATAGCGAGGACAGGTTAAAGTAACCAATACTCACCTTTGCTTGCTTGTACTCCTGCGCTGTGAGCATGAAGAGGATGTCATCGGTTTGGAGCCAGCTGATTGGTACATCCAGAATAGACAAATACTTCCTAAAGATGCTTACAGACTCCAGAATGAGAACAGAACCTGAAGAGTTAAACAAAAAAGAGCCATATCAAATTTGCTACAACGCCAGCTAAAGTAAGGTTAGTAATAAGATTAGATCTCAAACTGTCAGAAAGAAAGTATCTGTGTTTTAAAATCACAAACGTGGCCAGGGTTACATACAATATTTGTGGGCGTTCATTCATGTAATTTGCTGTCCACTAAAACTACTGGGAAATCCGAGAGCCCCCTTTTTGGATTTATTTGTAAAAATCTGCAACCTTTCAAGGTCAATTCCTCATATGCAATTACCTGCAGCATATGTTAACACGACACAAATAACTTACAACTTTTATCTTGGCAGTATAAAAACATTTTTAAACTATATACCCAAATATCACATTAGAAGCTGCAAAATAGAATAAAAACGCTTTAACCAATACAAAGGAAAGCGTGCATAGTCGATAAACCACAGCAGCACTCCAGTTAAAATATCAGACAAATCAGCACTAAAACAAGCATTGGCAAAGACAATAAGTCTAAATTTTTGGACCTATTGGCTTTGCCAATGGTGTTTGCGCAATGCTGTTCAGCACTAGCAAAAAAGCCAAAACAAAAACATTAAAAATAAAAACTTTAAACCTAACCTCCCCGTGCCCCTCCCCCCAAGAAAACAACAGAATGAAGGGCAAAAAAAAATAAAAAAATGACTCAGCCACTGTTGCCGGGCACGTCATTCCGTAGTCACATGCATGAGTCAAACGGCATGTGCAAGCTTAAGAAAGTGAATTTTCCTTTTTTAATGGATTAATCTAATAAGGCATGTGCTTACTAGATTGGTTAAAAAAATAAATGATAAGTGCAAGAAAGCGCTTTTGATGTAGCAGGGCACCCAGAAACAAATAGAACCTGCTAAGCTCTAAAAAATAAAAAGTATGTCTTTGAGGAGTGGGAAAGCAATATAGGAGCAGTGGAGCAGATGGGGGAAGCAACGGGGTAGGCGAAATAAAATCAAAATAAAGCTGCATGTGGGAGAAGGGACAAAGCAGCACACTAGAGAGAGAGCAACAATGAGCGCAGAGGTAGAAAGAGAACCAGAGGAGAGAGATCAGCACATGAGAATGATAGCAACACGGAACTTGGGAGGGCAGGGGAGAAGCACACAAGAGAGAGCAGCACTTGTGGGAGACAGAAACATGGAAAGTTTGAGGGAACAGACAGTGTTTGGGGGAGGAAAGCAGCACACAATGGATAGAGCTAGAAAGCATATGCACTCTGTTGAAGGCTTTAAAAAGTAGCTCCCTAAATATCAGCAGTAGAAGGATACAAGCCATCTAATTAGAAGGATGGTAAGGACGCTATGCTCCAAGGAATGCACAATCAAGAAAGCAAGCCGTTGAATAAGAGGTAAGCCAAAAAAAGTGACTAGTAAGTCAACCAATGGACAGGTTCTAAGCCACAGTACATTTTTGATAAACCCGCTATTGTTCTTTGGCATCAAGAGAGCTTGCACTGTCTGGTAGGCAAGACCTAAAAAATACTAAATCACCCCGGCAGCATTAGAACTTGTTACATACAGGTAACACAATGATCTTAAACTGCAACAGCTTAACTGAACTATTGTACCAGCAAACATGTAATTATATGAACATATGTGTTTGGTAATCTGAATCACTTCAAGCCCAAGGCAAAAGGAAAGACCTGGAGTCTTCCACTGCAGTCTTACTGTAATTGAAATTGGCGAAGGGAGAGGGGCAGACGAGGTCATTCAACTATCACTTCCATTTCTAAACTATAACCCTTTAATTAAAAGTACACTTTTCATTATCTGAATAGGGCTCCCCTCTCACTCAAGAAATCACACATATGAGAAATGGGTAAGACTTTTCTGTTGGACCTAAAAGTGTAGTGTAGTTCCTATTTTCCCTATAGGCTCTGCGCATTGGAAGAACAAACAGAAGTTTAGACGTAGGACTAAGGTCATCTAGGTCTCTACTGACTATGTTAGACTTAATTAGATTTGCCAGCTTGCTCAGAGGTCACTAGAAACTTTCTCGAGTAAACAAGGATGAGTTAACTTCCCTGAATAGACAAGAAGGGATTAGCTTCTGACAACTGCATCAACATGACAACTTTGCTCCCTTAGAATAAAGAGTATATCTCCAGAGTCGTGTGAAAACAATAGACAGTTATTTCACTCAGTCAATCGTGCATGCTTAGTCTCACCAGAGTGCAGCGAAATAGAGAGACAGGCGTTTTCAATAAAAGTTGTTATTTATTGAGCAGTCTTCTTTCTCATGCAAGAGAAATGAATTGCCACAGTTGCAATACTTATCATGAAGTAAAGTGTGTAAAGTAAAAGGAGTATTATGAAATAATACTGTAAAAGCATTGATATGGTTTCTTAGCCATATGATACTTTAAAACGGATAAAATATATACATACATAAAAACATTGACTAACGTACTCAAATGGTGCTTCTAGTATACGCCTACCTCGGTGTACCTGACCTAAGCATAATACGTGGGAAGGAGTAAGTAAGTTGCAGTTTAAGTTAAGTTGGTTTTTGCCAAGAATCTGAATCAAGAATTCTCTTAAGGTTTTAGTCAGCTCCGTACCTTGGTTTTAGAATGACGGAGGTCTTGTATCTCGTGTCTCAGGACTCGATCTCCCAGCAACCCGCAAGGGTGACTGAAAACACCGGAGCTGGATTTCTCGGCAAGAGAAAAGACAGCGTCTCTCTCAGTGCGTCAATGGGAGGGTCGGCTTCCTTCAGCACTCACATCAGCTGGGCGTCGGGCAAGTAGATAGCCGCTCTGTTCCAAACCACTGTGTGTTTGCTTAAGGCAACGTTGGTATATTTATACCTGAAAGGTGCCGTGTTTAACGTAAGGTTGGACATAAGACGTCACTAAGAACTAACAGTTCTTTCTGGACTCCAGGAGTTCTTGTGCAAATCAAAACAAAAGCAGGGGGAATTCCCGAGGTGCTGGAGGCTTGGTTTGTTTAAAGAACACGTTGTGCTTTCTAGGAGTCTATGGGAGTAGCCTTGCCGTATTTGGACTGCATTGGTTATGCCTAAATATGGACATGAATCTTATGGCTTTATAAGGATATGTTGTGTTATACCCACATAAGGGCATTAATCGGGGATATCTAATTAGGGTCCTAGATAGATTCACAACAAAAGAAGTACCAATGTCATATCCTAGGTCCCAGAGATCATTATTACGAGAGAAATATCACACTCGAAATCACAAATCTTCTCATTCCCCACATCTACTGCTTCACCTCAATGGACAGAATACAAATCGCCAATAACACAAAAAAGACAAGGTTCTTATTATAAGATTTTGATGTACCCTACAGGAATCCTAAAATATTTAGCAAAAAGCGTCTCACTCACAACCTATTGTGGAATGCTCCATCATAGGCAATTTCCCACATCTTGGTAGGTAAACACCACTTTGGTGGACTCCACCATTGTTGGGAGTTCTTAAATAAAGTAAAGTTGGATTGTAGTAGGGAATCATATAAGTTGTAAATAACATATTGAGGTATATCCAAGTGGACATCCTTTATTGTTGGATAGCCCAGATATAATTAATAAACCATATATCTCGGATATTAGATGAGTTACTGTGACCCATCTATCTGGCAGTGCAAGCCATGTTTATTTCGCCACTGAACGTGGCATAAAAAGTATTCTACAAAGATCAATCAATGATATTAAAAGCATTTTAAATTTTTAAAAAAGCACATACAAGTGCATGGAAGTAATTAAAAACAATACAAAGATCAAATTAATCATATTATAAAACAGACAATTGATACACATGTCCTAGGGTCACTCCTCTTGCTGTGTGTGTGCACCCACCCTATGAAATTAATCTCCTTTTTCGGGTAGAGAGAAAGAAAGAAGCTAAACAGAAACAGACAAAAGGGTTAGGTAGTAGGAGATAATACACGGCTAGGCGACATTGTCTGAAATTAAGTTTGTGCATTAGCGGTAGAATATATTTTTTCCTTTCCTTAGTGTATAAATTACAGAAGAATAAGAAATGAAGATCAGTCTGAGCGGATTGTTCATCACAGGTGCTAGGTGGCAGGGCATCAATGGAATACGTTTTGGCAAGGTGACCTAGCATTATAGGGATGTATTTCAAACAGAATCATAGCAATACATATCTATGTTGGAGGTTAAAAACAAATGTACAATACAAAGACAGTGTGGTGTATACAAGGTAGTAAAGAGTCTGATTAACCGTAACCTTGTTATAATTGCTCTCACACCTGTCTCTGCCCTATCTATCCAGCAATCGGCCTTTCAATTCTTTCCTTGGAATTATCAAGCAGAAGTTAGGATCTTTGAAAAATTGTCTAAGGCCAATTACTTCCAGGTTAGACTCAATGTATTTTAACTACTGTATTTTAAACGCCCTGTCTAATTTCAGGCAATCTTTTAGAATATCTCTAGTTATGTTTAATGTTTCTTTCTACCAAATTGAATGCCACAATAAGATAGGAGCAATACGGATCTGGCCCTTGATATAAGGCTGGTTAAATTCAGAGTGGCAATTATAGGAAGAACAAGATTGCAGCAAACAACCTAGTCTCCTCAAAAACCCATTGATAGACCTGGCATCTTTGGCGTGGTTTCCCCTGTCTTTTTGCCTCTACCTCCTGTATTTTTGACGCTGTGCTGGATTTCGTTTTTGCTGGTTTAGATGCTTTGGGCACTTTGTCATTGCTGATCAATGTCAAAGTGCAAGTGCTCCCTGTGTAAATCTTTATTGTAATTGGTTATACATGATTGGGATATTTGTATCACCAAGAAGTCCCTAGTAAAGTGCACTGAGTGTGCCAGGGCTGGTGAAACAAATGCGATTAGTGGGCCTGCAGCACAAATTGTGCCACCCACATGAGTAGCCCTTAAATGGTGTCTCAGGCCTGCTACCGCAGTGCCTGTGTGCAGTCTGTGTACTGCCATGTCAACCTGGCCAGTGGCCCCACTGACCAGGCCTAACCCTTCGCTTTCTGTACACATTAGTCGCCTCTATGGAAGGCCCAAGGTACCCCCTTGGGCAGGGTGCAGTATATGTGAAAGGTAGAGCATGTACAGCCATTTTCGTTTTTTACTATTGTAAGGCTATCTTGCCCATAGGCTATCATGGGGAATGCTGGCTACAGTGGTTACCTGCATATCTTCCCATAGGAGCAAGATAGGTCATAAAAGTCTGGTATCCCTAAACTCAGAATTTAATAACACATCTTTTAGGAAAGGTGTTTTTTACATCCTGTGTTTGAGAACAGCACTTTTTAGAAAGTGGCTGTTCTCTTGTCTGACCTTTCTGTGTGCCTTGGCCGGTTTGTGAATTGACTGTCTGGTTTGTGAGTGGCAGGGGCTCGGTGGCTCCCAGAACTAGTTCAGACCAGGCACAGAGCCCTCCTGCACAAAAGGAACAAAGACTTTTAGGGGGATAAGTATAGAACCCCAGACTACAGAAAATTAGATCATCCCGGAATCAAGAAGGAACCTCTGCCAAGGAGAAAGCTGGAAGACTGAAGAAGAAGGACTGTCCTGCTGTGTGTTTGTGGGCTGACCTGCAGTTGCTTTGCTGCCAAGGAGAGGGGAAGGACTTTGCTTTGTGCTGTGTCCCCTTGCTTGAAGAGCACTCCAAGGGCCTGCGTTGAGCTGGCTCCCTGTTAAGAAGTCCCAGGAACAATAGGACTTCACCTCCAGCTTTCCTGAACTCTACTGAGAGAGTGCTTGGGCCAGTTGTGGTGCCTCTGGAAGTTGTGCCTGTGTTTGGGAAGCTAGAAAAGAAGATATGAAAGACTTTCTGCGAAGTTTCACAAATCGCTCGCTTGCGGAGCGCATCCCCGTCAGTGCGAGGAAATTCCGGCCGCCGTGAAGATCGAGATCGTCGCAGCGCCTGTTGCCGCTGCAAGAAAACCGACGCATCCTTCGCTTGCGGAACGCATCGCTCCGGTGCGGGAAAAGCACCATCGCTGCGAGTATCGCCGCAGAGCCTGTCGTCACTGGGTGAGATCGTCGCACCGCCTGCTTGCGGACCGCATCACGTCGCTGCGAGAGTCGTCGCAGAGCCATCGCATCGCGGGGCCGCGAGAGGAGAAGATTGACGCTGCACCGCGCATTGCCGCCGCACCTGAGATCGTCGCCTTCCCGAAGATCGCCGCATCGTACAGTTTGCGAGACGCTTCCTATGAAACCTGCGCACCGGAATCCATACAAGGTATCGACTCCCTCTCCATACAGACCAGATTCGCCGCAACACGCCCGCTGCGTCCAGCAGGGTTGTGGCATCGCCTCCCCACGGTCTCAGGAGTGACGCATCCCTTGTTTTTCAACGCTGCAGCTTTCACTTGGAACTTTTGTCGCATCTAAAGGTACTGTTGGCTACAACGTAACGCAACTGTGGATTTTTTTAACGCAGCCTTAAGAACTCTTTTGAAACCATATTCTTGAACTGTGCATGTTGGATTTTTGTCGTTTTGGTCTTGTTTAGTTTAGATTAAATACTTCTATTTTTCTAAACTGATGTGGAGTCCATTTGCGATGTTTTCACTGTGTTACCGTGAGTGTTAGTACAAATACTTTACATATTGCCTTTGATAAGCCTGACTGCTCGTGCCAAGCTACCATGGGGGTGAGCAGGGGTTATCTAAAGAGTGTATCCTCCTTACCCTGACTAGAAGCAAGGGTCCCTATTTGGACAGTGGTACGTACCTCTGCCAACTAGAGACCCCCAGATCTAACACCCCTCCTCTATGCCTTGGAGTTTGGATACATCAATTACACCCCATACAGCTGCCCTATAGGTTGAAACAGGCACTACCTTTGCCTGATAGATCTTTTTTATAGTGTCAACTGGTTTGGATCCCAATTTTTTTATGAATCTAAAAAGACCTCCAATGCTTTTTTCCATTTGCAATCCCCTGTTACTCACTATACTTTGCCAATTGTTCTCCCTATCAAATGTGACCCCAAAATTGTTAAAATTATCCACAAGATCGAGATTGCGTCCCTCTATATGCATTCTTGGGAATGTCTTGAGCGTTGACCCTGCTACAAGAACAAACTACTTGGATTCATTGACTTTCAGGGCCAAGATTCCCAGGATCTGTCTCAATTAATTTTATCCAGCTAGCCATTGCACTTCAACGTACCATATTCCACTTTTTTATATAATTCATCTAATCATCAAGAGTTTAAATATACCACAAAATCCTTGTTGCATTTTATTTTTTCAACAAAAAGAAGTCATGACTGACTGAAGGTATCATACACAGAATGTGGATAATTTCCAAGTAGGATTGAATCTCATAAACAGTTATTTACTGCGTGAGCTTTTAAAAACAAACCAACAGATGCTGAACCCAACAAGCATGTCAAATCTTCACCATATACGTAAAGCTCTCATATATGTGTATACACCTAGAAACACCTTTTGAGAATACAAAAGCCTTACATTTACTTGCATTTGAACCAATGTAGCATTTAGCGAAGTGCATACTCGCTTATGTCCATTCTTTTTTTCCAAGTCTATACCATTGGGCTTTACCTTGTTAGCTGTAAACTATATAATGATTACTTTTTACTCATGCATGTCAACTGATATGAATATTTATGCTGCGCTATGTAATACACACTAGTCGACTTCCATGAAACTATGTTAAGCGTTTACCTGTACATTGTTTGTATTTTGTTTAAAAATAAATAAATAATTGTGGAAAAAGGACTCCTTAAGCGAGAAAAGCAACCTTTCTTTAGTGTAAGGAATGGTGAATCTCCCATCTAAATTGGGAGTATCAACATATTTAATGACATAGGTATGATAAGCCACATTAAACTGAGCACCCAAAAGCTATTAAAGAAATGCATGTAATCCCATAATGGAAATCAGAAGTAAAGGGGTATACAGGATTTTTTTTTTTATCCAAGTTAAAAACACAAGTTTACAGATGCTCTGAGACTTCACTGAAATATTCATGTGCTAAAGAGTTAAATGACATATAATCGAAACACTTAGAGAAGTGTGTACATGATGGAATAGAACAAACATACCTCAGAGGAGTAGTTGTGGAGGTTCCACTAAGTAATGGGGGTGAAAAGTGAAACTGAAAGTACTTAGGATTCAGCAGAGCCCAGCTCAGACATACATTTTAAAATGTGTTATTTTGTAAATACATGTATTGTCAGTATAGACTCAGGCCACAAAAAAGAGACATTTCTGCATGTTAACGACTTAATGCCCTTCTGACTCTGGAAATGAATCACAGACAGAGTACAATTCCAGGTGCAGGTGGCAGGAAAAATTATCTGTCAGCTCCACTTGCAACAGACCAATTTCAGACACCCCAAGTTTGTTCTTAAACATTGCCAGGCATTCCTCTGAGCGGTTCAAGACCACAGCAAATGTCTTTCCATAAACTCCAGTTACATCCCAGAGGCCATCACCTTGCAGTCTGAGGCCACTGCCTTTCTTTCAGACACACCCATCCGGTTCTTCAACAAACCGTGTGTGGTAATTAAGATGATAGAGAAGAAGTGAAAATCAATCTAGAATTCCTTCCTCTCTATACAATAAAAAACATTAGAATAAATAATATAATAGAAAAGTACTGGGCTACAGTGAAATAAGTTTGAAAAACACAATATAGAAATGCCCAGTCTTAAGCAGGCCTCTGCAGTAAAGCTAAACCATACACCCAACAGGGTAAAATATGAACGTGCAGAGGAAAAATGAGATACTTAAAACTTGTGCACAATTCACGTAAAACTATTACTCTTCATTTGACCCCTTATGAAAGGTTTAAAACGTGCACTAAAATGAAGGTAAACACATGGAATGCCATGAATAGTTGTGCATAGTAAACAAAAAAAACATTGACCTACTCTGAAGTGAAGGTATACTTGTAATATACAGATTATGCACCGTGAAAAAGAAGCAGAGAAAACAGTGCACTGAAAAAAAATTTACCTGTAAATTCTGTATACAGAAATAGCATGAGGTAATTATTAATTGGGCTAGAACCCAAAATAGAACGAGTGAAATTCATGACTTCTCTTATGAAAGAGAAAAATAAATACTGCTCCAAACCCTAAGTTAAGGTATAAATGTAGGTCCAATATTGTACATTGAGGTCAATAAATAAATAAGACAAACCCTAAATACAATAAACTAACAAGAAAATGACCACGATGTGAAAAAGCTTGCTGAAACGACTGAGACCTAAATATTGTGCACTGTGAACGAAAGGTAATATGCACTGTATGAGACTAAACTTAATTGTGCACAAATAACTGTAATTGGTAATTGGTGTGCCTATCACCGCGAAGGTTGACAGGCAAAGCGTGAAATTACCTTCATAACATTGAAACACATGTCTTTCAAAATTATTATATCTTACAGTAGACATCATGTATACAAAATAAATTATACTGTAAAATGAATAAAAACTTCTATAAATAATCAATAACTCCAGTCGCCGGTGAGCGACTTCTCACCCGGGGTCACTGCATACCGCTTCCTACAGATGCCGCCGAGTATTCGTAGTAATTGTTGAATTTTGCCTGAAAATAACTATGACAGTACGTTTATGAGGAAAATATCATCCATGTTGTTGCTCAACTGTTTGACTAAATAGTTCATTAGACTGCACATAATGAGAGGCAGGCACCGTTATGGCAACTAGCAATAAGTCTAAGATGGCCGCTGCGTCAGGCGTGATGACGTGAAGAGAGAGGTTTTGATCACCAACACTCCGGGAGGGCTCAGTGACGTAATCAGTCACAAACTGAAACAGCAGGAGAAGGATGGCTCCACACAGAAAATCCAACCGTCACTCAGCAGACGAACATAAGGTAAGAGAGAGACTTAATCTCCACAGCGTCCAACTCTTATGGGACTGATGTTATCACATAGAGGAAAGTTTACTGTCAAGCCGGCATTTTGGGGATCGAGTGATAACGAGTGAAATGTACGTCAAACTGGCACTTGGAGATCGGGTGAAAATGAGTGAAATATACGTACTTGATGTGTAGACTGTAAGTGGATACTAAATTGGAAAACCAAACGTCACACAGCGTTTCACTCTATTCCTCTGGGGCAAATATTTTCAAAAGACCACATTACTTCACTTGCTTTAAAATTGCTGAACAGTTCGAGTGTTTTGAACACACATCGCACACAAAATAAACTGATGTATATGAGACCAGTAGATGGCAGTAACGATCTATCATTCAGTCCCACAAGCAGTCAAAACGATGTGAATGTACACAAACTCCAAAATCACATAGATGCTTGGCTCAGAAGGTTATTGGAAATTCAGGCAGTCTGTGGAAATCTAAACATAAGAAACGGAGATACTTGAAGGTTCAGTGAAACGATGATAAGTTCCTACGACCAACCGTCACTGACAGAACACGGTAAGATCATGAATTACCTCGCACATAATCCGTCAGAGTTGCTGTCTTTTCTGCTTACAGTCAGAGTTGCTGTCTCTTCTGCTTACAGTTAGGCTCAGAGTCAATAAATTTTATTTATTTCACGTATCCACACACGCTTCCAAATACGCTGAGAGCCAGGAAAGACAGTTAGTTCAAAAATGCACAGTCACAGTTCAATACAGAAATTCCTCCGTTTCACGATGCTTTTAACCCCTAACAGGAGTTTTTCGTTGTTTTAAAAGCTTCTGCTAATTTCTTTCAGAAACTTCGAAGTTAACGTAAAAGGATTTTTTTACCTTTGTCAAAGTCACTGCTGTAGTATGGTTGTAGAGTGTCAAGTTGACAGGAACCAAGATGAAGTGCGATGAGGGCGACCGGTGCAGAGGTCAGTGGTGGGGCTGATTTCTTGACAGTTGGTTCACAGCAGTGAAGATAGGTAAATTCCAGATGTATTTGCTTGTAGAGGTGACTGAAGTAGGTTCTTTCAGTATCGTCGCCAAAATAAATGTAGTAACTTACTCCATGCAGGTAGGTGATATTCAGGTAGATTTATTAGATATTAATGGAGATTAGTAATACATTAGTAGATAGCCCCACCAGGAGTGCCCAGCTAGGCACTCAGCCCTACTCCAACTGACTGCTTCATAGAACAACACTCTATATGACATCACACTTGAGTGTTCTACAGATGGAGCAGTGGGAGACATGTATATACTCAATATACAGGATATTACACCGTGGCACTTAAGTTCAGAGACCCTTGGCATTTACTCTGAAACGCCTCAAAGTCCTTCAGAGAGGCTTTAGCTGTTGCCCTAGAGACCACTGGCTTGTCTTCAAACACTCCTAATCAACCCTGGAAGACCTCTGGCCGATCCTCTGCCTCTCCAGGCTAGCTCACAGAGGTGTTCAATGTGCACGCTGGGACCTTGAGGCCCAGTTAACATTATTTGCCTCAGCTTCAAAATGTACTCTAAATGTGAAGCAATTTGAAATTCCAGACTAAAAATTAACTTAGTATCTTCAGATTGAGCTGTGGGAGCATTGCAAGTGCATCAAAACAAAATACAGTATGGATGACGAGTGGCCTCAAATGAATTTAGAAAAGCTCCTTACTTCATATTAAAATGTTGATTTTTATGTGTTGGCGAATTAAGTAAAATGTGTCATCATTTGTGGATTTGTTTGTACGTTTTTTCCTGTATTTTCTGTATAGATTTACAGTTCAAATCATCGACAATGCTTAGGCTGTGGCCCTTGGCTACCAGGCATGTCTCAGTGAGGGGTCCTCGGATTCCAATAATGATTTTATGGAGGGGGAGGAGGGCGGCGGATCCCCGGGTTCCAGTATGATTAATTCGTGGTCCCTAGAAGTCAAAAGGTTGAGAGCCACTAAGATATCCTGTTGGCTACTTAGTGTTAAAGCCAAATGCGGCGGCACTGCGTTCGTTTGTCCAGCAGATGGAACTCATCTTCCACAAACGTACACGCCAGCATACTCACAGTCAACATAAATACACAGCTAAACACATTTTTCCGACAGATGAAAAGGTCTGCCAGGTGTCACCTTTCCTCGTCTTACTCTGACAATACAAAAAAAAGGAAATCTGATGAAGATATGAAAATAAAGTGTGTCCTGCACAAGCAACTCTTGTAAAATGCAACGGATATGATAAAGTAACATCACAACAGCAGTGTCCACTGCCCAACATCCCAAAACACGCAATAAACTTCCTGCAGCAAGCCCAGCCATATGGCTCAGAAAGAAACAGTGTGCTTGTTACAAGACTCAACCTCGAAAAACAACTGAAAACACAAAATATGTCTTACTTGACCCAACAGTATATTAAATGGCAGATCTGTTCTCTAGCGAGAAACATTCAGCAAACAAAAAATTAAAAAACACGATTTCCTCAGAAAGAAAGCTAGCATTCACTCTCAAAACCTACTACTTGAAAACACCAAATTCACAACCTTCCAAAGACACCCCCTACATTACAACTGATCTCTTATTACAAACAGCGTAGCGTGGCTGTACCAAGGCCCAGGCCCACTTCCTAACAAGACACCAAAAAGAGACAAAACAATCTGCAGTAAAGGAAGGGAAGTAAACGACAGAACGATCATCTGCAAAAAAGCCATTGTAGCCGCATAAACATCCTATTGTCCTTCGTGTGGGGGTTCTAAGAATCTGTAATCTAGAACTCTTTGCAAGAGCACTGCTTGCACCTCAGAACAGTCTTGAGGACGGTGACACGCTGTGCACCTCATCAACATTCACATCTGTGCTTAAACACATCCTCACATCAATTACTACACTTTCTAAAAGAGAATGAACTTCCTGCCCTGCGTTCAAACACACAACGTCTATGACTTCCAAGACTTAATTTTATACTAAAAATATAACATGAAAAAATACCCTTTTATCTGCACGTCCCACACTAGAGCGACCAAACACGAACCAAACAAAAACCCCAAAATATGAGTCTCAGAAACATGCAACACTTTACCGTCGGATTGGAAACTAACAGCAACAGGAGAACCCCATAAACGAGGGAGCAATAACCAATTTCAGTTTGTGGATAAACTCTGTTTAGTCCTAATGTCTAATCAAGCTCCTGAGAGAAGCAGAAGCCCCAGGCAGCAACAAAGCCGCCATTACATGTGCAGCAGATGCAATGACATGGGGCCAGGCTTGTGAGGGCCCATTGCAAATGGCAACAGTTTCAGTGAGAAAAATAAACTCTTACAATGGAAGAAACACATTAAAACATACTTCAAGACCCTTTACAAAAGACATAAAAGAACTCCAGGCTAAGACTTCATTTACCTGAAAGAAATCTCTAAGAATGACGTCAAAAACCTGTATAACATAAACCCCTCAATGGCTCTATCGCCAAGTGCCTCACACCGCACAGGACCAGAAAAAAACCTGTATGGGATTACTCTGCTGAGTATTCCCACTGAGGCTGCTGCACTGTACGTGTTTGCACCCCCAACACCCACCCAACAGTAACAGCCCCTTGCATTTTCCCGTTACCTGCATTCAGCTTTCCTTCCGAGAGCAAGTACCTGTTAAAGGAAACAGAGGATTAAGTCAGCACCAGAACGAAAGATTTTTTTTTTTTAACTTATAAATAATAATTATACTGACAAAGACATCCAAAGGACCTCAGTGTCTGCCAGCTGCGGCTCCTTTTGTTTACCATGCAACCACGCGAAGGTAACTTAACTGAACAAAAAATGCAAATAATACGACAATGTGGCACATTTTATGATAGTGTTTCATTATGTTTCCATTTGTACACATGTAAATACTGTCTCTGCAAAGATTTCACTTCATTAGTACCAGTTTACCACCGAATTACACCAACGAGCAACTGAAAGGTGACTAATCACCTTTAGTGAAGGGCTGTCCATTGTATGGCAAAATGTTGGTACATTTTTAATACCTTTTAATCTGTTTGAGCTAGAAAAATCTTTTTTGTTAAAATTAGCAGATTATGCAGTAGATGGTTGATTAAGAGGCAAATGCGGAAAATCCATAATTATGTGGGAAATGCTACAGAATTGCATAATTTCAGTGGTCCTGCCAGAAAATCACAAAACTAAATCCTAGTTGGCGCAGGCGGAAATAGCGGCATGTGCATATATAATGCTGCAAAGTCCGAGCCTGTGACAGAAAAAGCTGTGAATATGCACATTTTTATCTATATATTTTAGAAATAAGTAATCAGATAACACCTATAAACATTTTGAAGAGTGTTAATTAAAAAGAAGCACTTAAGAACGCAACTCGTGACACCCTCACACCTCTCAATAACAAAAAACCTTTGTGGAGCTGCAAATGGCTCTATTAGTTCAAGCATTTACTGGCTCCCGATGTTCAACGTCCTGTGGGCAAATCACCATAGCTATGTGCTTAAAAACAAAAAATCTGAGCCTGTATCATGTAACTGGTGCTCATGTAAGGGAGAGATCCGTGCCCCAGGGCCGAATTTGCGCTGAATAGCACTCCCAAAAATCAAAAGATACAGAACCTGTTTCCAGACTGTAGTCATTATCAGGTATTTGTGGTAGACGGGTGAAGCAAACAGAGGAGATGTTCTTCTACTCGGGCCACTGCTATCTATCACTAGTGCAACAGATGTAGTTGCATTGGTGCCAGGTGTGAAAGGTAAATACAACACACAGATTATGGGGAGTAGAATTGGTTGGCCAATTTCTGTTTTTGTTTGATGAATTTGCTCTTTGTAGGTTTCAGATTTATTGTGGATTATGAGGTACTGAAAAAGTATCCATGAAATGATCCCATAAGCCTAGACCCTTGCGCTCAGCCCTACCCCCGCCACTCCCCAGTCCTTGCCATAGAGTTTTGAAGGGGGGGGGGGACTTTAAAATATTTTGCTGGGGGGAGCTCAGTGAAAAAAAATTTAAAAACCTCTGGTGTAGGGCATGTCATCTACCCATTGAACACCCTCTAAAGAAGATCATGCCCACCTGAACCCATTAACAGAGTGCCATCAACAGTGCAGCTGTGGTTTTCATCCTTGACTAGCCGCCATGTTACACAGGTACTGTGTGTGGCATTTCATCCCTGTTCCCAGGACCCTGCCCCTAATTGAGCTAGCATGGAGGATGCATCCAAAGGATATGAGAATGAACACTGTCTGATGCCATGCGGCTCTCTTTAAATGACAAATGCCTTTTGTTATTATGAAGAGACTTTTCCATCAAGAATCTTATTGCACAAACTTTTATTATACAATGATATGGATGTTTTTTAACAGGTGTACATTTTATAATATGGTTGGATTGCTTTTCTCTTCTTTTTACGCTTGTTGTGTATTTTAGCGTTTGCAAAAACAAAAGTATTAGACCCTGCGATTCCAGAAATAAACTGGTTTCTTGAAGTACAGCCTACTATTCTACAATTGTTAAAATTGTGAAGTGCACTGATGCGATCTGAAGCAGCTGCGTTGTACAAAAGTGTCAAACAAATCAATATTTTCTGAGGGAGGCAACAGATTACACGCACCTTTGGATTTGATAAATTGGGGCACAGTCTGGAGTGGAAGTTTTTACTGTAAAATGCTTTTCTGTACTCCCTTTTATAGACACTCCAGCGAACATTTCCTCGCTATGATATACCTTCAAACACGCTCACTGCACTCTCTCATTTACTTGTTCACTCACTTGCTGACTCTAAAAATTATTCTGCTCGCTTTGTACAGAAATGCCTGCCATACTGTCCTCCGTCAAAAGCACCTTACACCATGGGTACTCTAAAACATTTTCCCAGGGGTCACAAAGTTTAGTCTGTGATGTGGTGGTAAAGTGGTTGCATGGGAAAGGAGGCATATACATTTAGTGTCTTAATTGCAAAATGTAAAACCAAAAACTTGGGATTAATCCTGGCTTCTCGACTTAACCACTGCTGATCTTTGGCAGTTCCCTGAGATCTGGACCATGTCAGAGAGATTCCCCTGATGCTGCGACCAGTGGGACTTCAGGACTCACTTGAGAGTCTGCATATGCCAATGGGCATGAGTCACAAGCAGGATGCAGGAGGTAATGAGGCTCAACAAGTTCAGAGTGTTTCTCACTGAAAACCAGGATAGAGGATAAAACATCGGTATCATAGCCTGAATATCCTGGAGTTGCTGCTCTGGAGGATAATCCAAAACCTGCACTGTGTCCAGAACAGCTTGGATGAAATGGAGCATCTGAGAGGGAGTCAAGTGTGACTATGGCACATTGATAATGAACCCCAGCAAGTGTAGAAGGCTTGCCATATTCTGAAGGTAAAAGTTGACTGGCTGGTGTGAGATTGCCTTCAACAGTCAATCATCGAGGTAGGGAAGAATGGAACCCCCAACCTCTGCAGATAAGCTGCAACCACCGCCATCACTTTTGTTAACACCCTAGGGGCAGTGGTAAGACCTAAGGGGAGTGTTGGACCTGGCCTCGTGGCGTGGCTCCCCCCAACCCTTAGCGACGGACAGTTACCCCTGCGCAGCGAAGACCCCGGTCGTCCCGTGCCCGGTCCGCCCCACTCCCTACCAAACGGACGACCACCCCCGCATCCCGCCATCTATCCTCCCGGTACCGAACGCCCAGAACCCACATCACCCTAGAGGGCCTACGGTAGCCATTACCATTCCTACAGATCCCTGACATCATGGGCCCCTGCATGACCCCGGCCCCAGCGAAACCTAAGCGCCAGGCGCGCCTTGCCCGGCTGGGGGGTAGAGGGCCTCCTCTGAGTGAGATAAGGCAGGTACTTTCGATCACACCTCCGGCCTCCCCGGGAGACTGGTTTCCCTCACACCTCTGGCCTTCCCTTGAGGACTGGTTTCGATGGCACCTCCGGCCTCCCCGAGCGCTGGCTTCAGGCCCTGCTGGGTGTCTGGAAAACCCCGGACTCATCTTCAAAGGATCAAAGGGCCAGCCGGCAGGAAACCCCAACAATCAGCCCCGAGGCATCAGATACCCGCCTGCGAGGGCCCGGACTTCAAAGGGAGAAAGGGCTATAACAAGGGCGACCCGAGAACTAGCGGGCAGTTGAATCCTGGACTACGAGAGCCCTGCTGACCTGGTCGCGGCTCAACCAGCGCGAACAAGAACGCTATCCGAACTTTGGAACCTGTGCTTGAGCCCTTCTGACGAGGTCGCGGCTCCTTGAAACATCTTTGCTTGAGCCCTGCTGACGAGGTCGCGGCTCCCCAAGAACTACGAAACACTCCGCTCATTACTGCTCGAGCCCTGCTGACCTGGTCGCGGCTCGAGGGTACTCTGGTCCGGCTGGACCGACGGCACTACCGAAACATCGTGGCTCGAGGAGGGTGAGTGGAACACCCAGTACTATCGACATCGACAGCAGACCCGTAACCCCCGGCTCGAGGATTGAGAGCTGTGCGCTGGATACGGTGGTGCTGGTCCCCTGTACTGAGACTGTCCCGCTTGCACCCCCCCCTATGATCAAAGACTTACGAACCCTTTTTACCCGAATGTAAATATATGACCTTTTAACCAGCAACGGCTTAATACTTACTGCTTGATAAAGAACTCGTTATCAGTACTCAATTGTGTGGTGTCCATTTATAACGCAGTAGAGGCTCTGCGCGTACGGTCTCGAAGGTGAAGTCCCCTCCTGCGAGGGTTTCACGCCTGTGCTCGGCAGCGCTCCTGGGAGAGGTGGATCCCGGGGTGGTCCAGAGAACGCTCTCTATCCCCCCTGAGATCACCCCTTCTAACATTGGTGGCAAGCGACGGGATATGAGCCGACAGAGATCGTACAGTGAACAGCGTACACACCACCCAACAAAGAACCAGAACAGACAAAAGGAAGAACCACCATGAGTCCCACTGGAACCAACGCAAATTCAAAATTCCAAGAGGACCGTTTGGAAGAGTACACGCATAGAGAACTAAAACAATTCTGTAAAGACTTTAAAATCGCTACCACTGGTTTGAGCACCAAGGAGGATTTCCAAGAAGCCCTAAAAGCTTGGGTGGAGGCCGGGGCCCACCTTCCCCAAACAGAAGGGAGCAGTATGGAGGAGGGGCCGCGGACCGAAACCAGCATCACAGAGGGAGAGAGAACCGACCCCCCGCACGGCAGAGCGCATCCGAGGGGGGCCTGTCCCCAGAGTAGCTGACGGACAGAGAGAGAAGTAGGATCCACGAGCTGGAGCTAGCTAAGCTCAAAATGGAAGGAGAGCTCAAATTAGCCAAAAAGAAGTTGGCTGTGGAACAATTAAGACTGCAAGGAGAACTGGAGGAGAAGAAACTCCAGAGAGAACATGAAGGAAAGAAACTGCAACTGGAACACGAGCGCAGCGCGAGGAAACCGGGTCCCCGGGAAACCGAGGGACCCCTACTCCTGTGGAGGCGAAAGTACACAACCCCAAGGATGTGGTGAAAGAATACTACAAAAACAATGACATTCAGCAATGGTTCAAAGCATATGAAGTAGCTATGACCTCCCACCGAGTCCCAAAGAAGGATTGGGGGGCTGGGTTGTGGGGACGGTTTCTAAGCGAGGGGAGAGACACCCTGCTGGACCTGCCCTCCGGCGTACTGAACTCATACAGCCACATGAAGGAGGCCCTACTAGCCAGATATGGGCTCACCCCTGAGATGTACAGGCAGCGATTCCGAGACTGTAAAAAGATTCCTGGCACCACGTGGGTGAAGTATATCAACTTCTACAGCCGGGTCTTGGAAGGGTGGATCAAGGGCAGCAAGGTCACCACCTATGAAGAATTGTTCGACTTGATAGCCTAGGATCACTTGTCCACGAACTGTTTCCTAGAACTACGCCAGCATCTCCTTGACAGCAAGCTGACAGACCCTCGAAAGCTCGCCGTCGAAGCAGATCGCTGGACGAACACCCGGGTCCCCAAGGGCTATATGGGGGACTATGCCCGAAATGGTCAGGGACCTCCCCGTCAGAGAGGGGGAAGAGGCCAAGGTAGACATCGTGAATTTCCAGTCAGGACCCCCGCGTAGCCCCCCAAGGACCCAGCCCCAAAATGTTCCATCCCTCTCCATGTCCAGCGCAGGGCCACCCCCGGGTAGGCAAGGGCCCAGATCTAGTATAGCGTGCTACAGGTGCCAGCAGCCAGGCCACTACGCCAGTGACCACCAGTGTCCCATGAACAAAAGACCAGCCGCTGCCTGCCCACCAGCCCGTCAGATAACCACTGCTGCCCTAGGAGAGGAGGTTGAGGATACCGAGGAGTGGGAGCCTGCCGCCATGTCCCTGGTCTCCCTAGGAGATAAGGAAATGATCCCTGGCGCCCCCCTGCCGGCCAACACTAAGAAATACCGGCAGTGGGTGACCGTCAATGGACGCCCCATAAGGGCCCTTCGCGACACCGGAGCAAGAGTTATGGCTGTTCGCTGTCACCTGGTCACCAAAGAGCAAATCATACTGCACCTCCTTTGCCCTGTTATTTCGGCAGACAACTCGGAGAGCATCTGCAAGATGGCTCAGATTCCCTACGAGTGGGGAGGGGTCTCCCGTTCCCTGCGGGTAGCCGTCCGACCCTCCATGCCAGTGGACTGTCTACTGGGCAACGATCTGGAGAGCTCACCATGGGCCCAGGTAGAGCGAAAGGCTCACCTGAAGATGATGGGCCTACCCGAATGGGTATGCGCCACCACCCGATCCATGACCGCCAGACTACCCACCCCCGAGGGAGTGGGCCCAGAGAACATAGACCAGACCTCAGACGACGGGGGCGAGTTGCCAGAACCCCCCGGTCTCCCCACAGGAGACTAAATCGACCTCAACGCCGGCCCTCTCGGCCCGAACGCCGAGCAAATCACCGAGTTAGGTGATCTACCAGAGTTGGCTCAATGGCGCCAAGAGGGTGGGCCTTCCCGGGAGGAGTTCTGCCAGGAGCAGGCTACCTGCCCCTCTCTCGTCGGCCCACGGCAGCAGGCCACTGCCCAGGCCGCTGGCGACCAGTCCGGATCCCATTGGGTCTACTGGGAGAGTGGCCTTTTGTATAGCGAACAGAAGACGGCGGAACTAGGGTCAGCCCGGGTGCTGGTGGTACCCCTACGATTACGGGACTTCCTCCTGAACCTGGCCCATGACGTGCCCCTGGCGGGACACCTGGGACAGGATAAAACCTATCACCGACTGGTCACCCATTTCTATTGGCCCCGAATGCGCGCAGACGTAGAGCACCACTGCAAGTCCTGCCCCACGTGCCAGGCTTGTGGGAAGAGCGGAGGGAAGCGCAAGGCTCCCCTCCAACCCTTCCCCGTAGTCAGTACCCCGTTTGAACGAGTGGGAATCGACATTGTGGGACCCCTGGATCCCCAGACTGCCCTGGGACATTGATTCATCCTAGTCCTGGTGGACCATGCCACCAGATACCCCGAGGCGATTCCCCTCCGAACGGTGACTGCCCCCGTAGTGGGGCGGGCCCTGATGGGGATATTCTCCCGGGTGGGATTCCCGCGAGAGGTCGTGAGCGACCGAGGTACAAACTTCATCTCAAAATATATGAAGTCTTTGTGGCAACAATGTGGGGTGACGTACAAATTCACCACCCCGTACCACCCCCAAGGTAATGGCCTGGTTGAGCGATTCAACCGGACCCTCAAGGGAATGATCATGGGCCTCGAAGAGCCCCTGAGGCGCAAGTGGGACATCCTCCTACCGTGCCTCCTGTTCGCCTACCGGGAAGTCCCCCAGAAGTCCTTGGGGTTCAACCATTTCAAGCTGATCTACGGACACCCCATCCGGGGACCCCTCAGCCTGGTCAAGGAAGGCTGGGAGGCAGCGTCCCGGGTCCCACCCCCTGATGTGTTTCGATACATCCTGACCCTCCAAAACCAGACCCGCAAGTTCAGGGAACTCGCGGAGGCGAACCTCGAGGCGAGCCAAGAGGAAATGAAACGTTGGTATGACCAGAATGCCCCTCTGGTCGAGTTCCAACCGGGTCAGCAGGTGTGGGTGATGGCCCGGTGGAACCTTGCGCCCTCCAGGACAAGTGGACCGGGCCCTTCAAAGTGGTGGAACGCAAGAGCCAAGTCACCTACCTAGTAGATGTGCAATCCCCGAGGAACCCTTTGCGGGTCCTCCACGTGAACCGCCTCAAACCCCACTTCGTGCGGTCTGAGTTGAGTTTACTCCTAGCCATCGACGATGGAGCGGAAGAGGACACAAGCCTCTCTCCGATCTCCTGTGTGCTAAGGAGAAAGGTGGCTCCGTCGAAGGAGTGAGTCTCTCCTCCTCCCTCACCCGCAAGCAACGAGAGGACTGTCGCCAGTTACTGGGACAGTTCCCGGACCTTTTCTCTCTCGTCTCCAGCATCACCGACTGGTGCGTCCACGATGTGGACACTGGGGACAGCTCTCCCGTAAGGCACAGAGCCTACCGCATCCCTGACAGAGTCCGGGCCTGCATTAAAGCATAAGTCTCGAAGATGTTAGCCCTGGGAGTGGTCGAGTCCTCTGACAGTCCATGGGCCAGCCCCGTGGTTCTGGTTCCGAAGGCAGCCGCTCCCGGCACCGTCCCTGAGCTGAGGTTCTGTGTAGACTACCGCAAGCTCAATGCCGTCACCCGAGCCGACGCACACCCCATTCCTCGCGCGGATGAGCTCATCGACCGCCTAGGATCTGCCCACTACCTCAGCACCTTCGACCTGACCTGCAGATACTGGCAAATAGCGCTCACAGAAGGGGCCAAGGAGAGATCTGCCTTTTCCACCCCAGATGGACACTATCACTTCCGAGTGATGCCCTTTGGAATGAAAAATGCCCCCGCCACCTTCCAGAGACTGGTTAACCAGGTGCTGGCCGGGCTGGAGGAATTCAGCGCCGCCTACCTGTACGATATCGCGATGTTCAGCTCCCACTGGACCGAACATCTGCGGCACCTCTGGGAGGTGTTGATGGCCCTGCGACGGGCAGGCCTTACCATCAAGGCCAGTAAGTGTCAAATTGCACAAGTGTCGGTGGTCTACCTAGGACACCAGGTCGGGAGCAGACGAGTGGCCCCCCTCCAACCCAAATTAGACGCGGTCGTGGCCTGGGAAGCCCCCACGACCCAAACCGAAGTGAGAGCCTTCCTGGGGCTCACCGGTTACAACCGGAGATTCATCAAGGGATATGGCAGCATACTAGTCCCACTCACAGAATTGACCTCCAAGAAACAGCCGAAGAAGGTGTGAGAAGTTGGCCTGATATATGATGTTCACTAGTTCTAGTGATCACCTTGTATCAGTCCAAACAACCCTTATGGTGATTGGTTGTAAGTCAACCTTATAGACCAGCTATCCTAATGGTAGCATGGACAAAGCAGTCTTAGGCTAAACTCTTTTGGCATGTGAAGCCAGCTGTTTTACCACAATATAACCCCTTGAATACCAGATGAAAGGACACCACACAGGTTGTTATGAAAATAAACAGTATATTTATTAATAACAACACCTCTGAACTCTTTATGAGGTCAGAGGGCTAAGCACATGACAATCTCTTACGAAAAATACTACAAGTCGCACAAAATTACAATGGTGCCCTAGGGGCACGACAAACCATCTACTAAGTAAGTGGAATGTGAAAGTCGATAATCGGAATGGAGCTGTCCAGAGGCTGTAGGATCGATGGGACCACGCTATACTAACTTCAGGTGAGTACTAGGAGGCCCACGGAACGCGTGTGCAGAGTGTGAACTCACACGCGAGATGCGTAACAACGTCTATGGACAGTACAGTTCAAGTTAAAGGTGAGTACGGACAATCCTGACTAGATATAACAACGACGACTGTGGAACTGGACACTAGGACAGTTAAACTACCCTTGAGCACCGAAATGCTCTCGTTACCTCACCCACGGGCTGCGGGTGCATAGGTGTCAAAGTGCGTCGGGTTCTCGCGTTGAAGTCTATGGAGCCTGAAAGAAAAGATGCTGCAGGCGACCAGGAGGAAGATGTCCGGTGCAATCCAAGGGTGGATTGTTGAAGAAGGAGACCTGAAAGCAGAGGGGACAATGATCACAGTCACTAGCCAGTGACTGGAGTGGAACCAGGAAAGAACCAGATGTCGTCGTCGCGATCAGTTGAAGAGTGGACGCTTGACTCTGCAGCCACGTGGACCAGGAGGTGTCTTTGACGACCAGGATGGAGGCACGAGCTGTCCCACGCAGGCTCTCGCTGTCGGCGGTGTTGGATCCGGGATTGGAGGCTACAGGCCTTGGCAAAGGCAACCCACGCGGTGAGTGAAGAAAGCGTCTGGTGCGGACTAGGAGAGTCCGGGGTGCCTCTCTTTTGGAAGGGAGCAAGGGCCAATCTGGAGCAACCAGATCAGCAGTGGAAATTCACAGGTTCGTCGTCTGGGAGGTCACTAGCCAGCCAGCAAGTGACCAGACAACGCGTCGAGCAGCAACAAAGCAGAAGGGCCCCACGCAGATCCCGTGGATGCTGGAGGGCTGATCTTCGGTGCAGGGGCTGCTCGGGGTTGGGGCTTCTCAGTGCCCAAAGCACTTGGTCGAGTTTACCTCGGGAGTCATGCTGGAAGCGAAGTGCAGGTTCGTTCAAGATGGCCGGTCCCACGTGTCTCGTCACACCCACGGGTCTCAGCTTTGCTGTAGATGCAGGTTGAGGTCGGAGAGGTCTGGGAATCCGGGTCTCGTCGGGCTCTGAAGTCTGGATCCTCGAGGGAAGACGACAGAGTGAAGCCGCTGGACGCTTGATGGTGCCTGCAGTTGCAGGGTGGACACTCCTTGTCCACAAGGGAGATTCTTCAGTCTTCTGTGGAGCAGAACGTCGAAGGCCAGAGTTTCTTCTTGTAGAATAGTTCAGGATAATCTAATTTGGAATGGGACCAGCTCCTACCTTTATTCTCCTAAAGGGGGCTGCACTACTGACTAGGTCCCTCCCCTGGGTGCGACCAGGAAGGGGGGTGGTTACACCCCCTATCCTTTGTCCGGTTTCCCGCCAGAGCTGGGGCTGGGATGCCCCAGCAACTGGTTTGAACCGGTGTATGCACAGGGCACCTTGTGTGCCCCAGGCATGTCTCATTCCTTTCAGGCCTCCCTACCTCAATACACAAAATCCTGTCTGGGGTGGTGCTAGCACCTCCCAAGGCAGGAAACCCTTTGTCCAAGCCATCCTCGCTGGAAGGACTCCCAGCAGCAGGAGGTCAGACTTGTGTCTGTGGTGGCAGCATCCATTTTGTGATGCTGAGGCTCGAGTTAACTTTAACCAGGGTTCACAGTTACATACATGTTGTGTCCCTCTAGAAGGGTGGAATGCTACCCCCGTCGCCAGAATTGGCGAGGGGGTAGTATTCCAAATCGTATGACACCTTACTCGACATGTTTTGATAATGTTATACCAGAGTTAGCATTTTACCGCGAGGTAGATAATGCACTTAAGAGTATATGGTATAGCGTTATCATGGAACAGCTATGAGGACTTGGTTCCGCAAGCTGCAAACGGGCTCAGCTCAAGCCAGAGCACCACCTCACATAATTCCAAGCACTCTGCCTTCAGGATTGATAAGGCCTTCCATAGGAGTAACTGATAGGAATATATGTGTCCATTTTAGGGTTAGATATAGGTATACTATATCTACAGCAAAGGGTGTTTACACCACCTTGCCCCAGCTGTCATGCAGCCAGTTGTGTCAGATTTAGATGGCCAGCCAGGGGTGGCATAATACATGCTTCAGCCCCTGGTAGGCCCTGGGTATACCTATGCCCTGGGTACAGGGACTGATAAGGTGGCCCAGTACCAATTGGTAAATGCACCTAAAGTACATGGTTGTCAATTTAGAGAGAACAGCTAGGCTGTGGGTCTGATTAGCAGGCCCACAGCCAGGGAAAGTCGTAACCAGTGAAGCAAAAAGCTAAAATCTGGGGTGACCATAGGATTAAAGACCCCACTCTCCTACATAACCCCCCCCAAACTTAGGGACATTAAACTAATCTTGACCAGGTGAGTCTTCCTGTTCTAAGTGGAAATACCTGGAGAGACCATCTGCATTGCCATGGTCAGTCCCTGGTCTGTGCTCCACTGTAAAGTCCATCCCCTGTAGGGAAATGGACCACCTAAGAAGTTTGGGGTTTTCACCCTTCATCTGATTTAGCCATAAGAGGGGCTTATGGTCGGTCTGAATCTTGAAGTGAGTTCCAAACAAGTATGGCCTCAACTTCTTCAGGGCCCAAACCACAGCAAAGGCCTCCCTCTCAATAGCTGACCAACGTTTCTCTCTAGGGGTCAGCCTTCTGCTTATAAAAGCAATGGGCTGGTCATGACCATCAATATTCAGTTGAGAAAGAACAGCTCCCACACCCAACTCAGATGCATCTGTTTGGACAATGAAGATTTTGGAGTAGTCAGGACTCTTGAGAATAGGTGCAGTACACATGGCCTGCTTTAGGTCATCAAATGCCTTCTGACAGCTAACTGTCCACTGAACTTTCTTTGGCATTTTCTTGCTTGTCAGGTCATTAAGTGGTGTCACAATGGACCCATAATTCTTGACAAACTTCCTATAGTAACCAGAGAGGCCCAAGAAAGCTCTGACCTGTGTCTGGGTGGTTGGAGGAGCCCAGTCCTTTATGGCCTGTATCTTGCTCTCCAGTGGTTGAACCTGGCCTCCACCCACAAGGTGGCCCAGGTACACAACCTGACTCTGCCCTATCTGGCACTTAGTAGCCTTGATAGTGAGGCCTGCCTTTTGCAGGGCCTCCAAAACTTTCCTCAGGTGGATCAGGTGATCCTCCCAGGTGGAGCTAAAGACAGCAATACCATCTAGATATGCTGCACAGAAGTCATCCAACCCAGTGAGAACTTGGTTCACCAACCTTTGAAAAGTGGCAGGTGCATTTTTCAAACCAAAGGGCATCACCACAAATTGGTAATGACCTCCTGGGGTAGAAAATGCTGTTTTGGCCTTGGCATCCTCAGCTAACCTGATCTGCCAATAACCAGCTGTGAGGTCAAATGTACTTAAGAAATTTCCAGAAGCCAACTTATCTATCAGTTCATCTGCCCTAGGTATTGGATGGGCATCTGTCTTAGTGACAGCATTGAGACCCCTGTAGTCTACACAAAACCTCATCTCTCTCTTACCATCTTGGGTGTGAGGTTTTGGCACTAGAACTACAGGACTAGCCCAAGGGCTCTCTGAGGGTTCAATGACTCCCAATTCCAACATCTTTTGTACTTCTGTTTTTATGCAGTCCCTGACGTGGTCAGGTTGCCTGTAGATTTTACTCTTTATAGGCAGACTGTCTCCAGAGTCCACCTCACGTGTGCACCAGTTTGTCTGACTGGGGGTCAGAGAAAACATTTGTCTGAAGGATTGAAGGACCTGCTTACAATCCTCTTGTTGATGGGCAGAGAGGCTGTCGGAAAAGACTACACCATCTACTGACCCATCATCAGGGTTCTGAGTGAGCAGGTCTGGGAGAGGGTCACTCTCTTCCTCCTGCCCCTCATCTGTGGCCATGAGCAAGCCCATGTCCTCCCTGTTGACAAATGCTTTGAGCCTATTCACATGAAGTACTCTGTGAGGGCTCCTGGGAGTTCCCATGTCCACCAAGTAGGTGACTTCTCCCTTTTGTTCAATGATGGTATGGGGTCCAGACCATTTGTCTTGGAGAGCTGCTGGGGCCACTGGCTCCAACACCCACAACTTCTGTCCTGCATGATACACAGTTAGGACAGCCTTTTAGTCATTTTTTTTTTTTTGTAAATATCTTTTTATTGCAGCAAGAATAGTGATAGAGTTACAGCATATGAGTCATTTCTGCTGGTAAGCATTCTCTTTACGAGTTATCAACATTCGTTTCACACAGCTCTTTAGCTCACACCCCGGAGGTCGAGCAGCGCAAAAGCAGAGAAATATGTGCGTATGTTGGAGTCCCACTGAACAGTTGTTACCAGCTCCCTAAGCAAGACAGTGCTGCTTTGTAATCCTCACGCTCCCTCCCTGAATCGCATAACTTAGAGAAAGCGGGAAGGTCTCTTCTTATACATGTCGAAGCAAGGGCTTCTCATCCCCCCAACCCGCCCTGACCCCCTCCACCTCTCCCCCCCCCCCTCCCGAACTATCCCCCCTTCCCCCAACTCCACCCCCCACCCTCCCAGGCGTGCCAGCTCGTCAGCAATGCTAGATCACAGTCATCCCAACCAATGCAGACCCGAAGTAGCCCATCAGGAGCATCCGACTAATGACTTGTAGTTCTCACTCGGGAAGTAGGGGAATAAAGGAGGGAGCCTAGGACGTCACCTCTCCGGTCAAGTGGTCCGCCGGGGCAGGGCTATGCGCCGGGGTGTCCTCCTCCTCCAGGCCCAACAGTGTGAGGTCCAAAATCAGCCCCTCCCACGCCCTGGCCTTCGCTATCGCCGTGTCATTATCTGTTCTAAGTGCAGCCTGCATGCGGAGTTCTCCTTCACACCTGGCCCATTTGAGCAGCTCAGCCTTCCACCTCCCCACTACAGGGCCTTTACTCGCTTTCCATTGGGATGTTATGGCACGTTTCGCCAGGAGCAGACCCAGGTCTAAGAACTTGCTAGTAATCTTGTTCTTCGATGTGTGTGGGAACCAGTGCAGGATGCAGTGTGCTATGGATAGATGTAAGTCCCTCTCCGTGACCTCCCTCAGGGTGTCCACTACCTCCCGCCAGAAGGGACTCAACTCTGGGCAGGGCCAGAACATGTGCTGGAAATCAGCTAAGGGTGCCAGGCATCGCGGACAGGTCGCCGGGTGAGTAGGGAAGTATTTATGTAACTTGTCAGGTGTCAGGTAGGCTCTGTGTAGGACATAGAAGTGCATCAGCTGAAATCTAGCGTTGAGCGTTTCGTTGCGGGCCCGCGCCACTATGCCAGTCCACGCATCATCAGGGATCTCCATCGCCAGATCCGCCTCCCATTTCGCCTTCAGGGCCAGCAGAGGAGCAACAGTCTCCGAGACCATGCGCCTGTAGAGGCACGTGACTGCCTTGACCGTACCCGCCATCATCACCACGTACTGGCATCCCAGAGACAGTGGCGGCTCCGCCATACCCATATTCCAGTGCTTACGGATTGCCAATGTTAGTGCCGCGTGAAGAAGGAAGTCCCCCCCCGACAGTTCAAAGCAGTCTCTCAGTATGTCGAAAGGCAGCATCGCCCCGTCCTCATAGAGGTCCCCCATGGACTTGAGTCCTTGCCGTTCCCAATGTCCCAGGCCGTGCCATGAGCCCCCATGTGGCAGTGCCCCGCACAATCGGAGCAGGATCTCGGGGGCGTATGGTATCCCAATGCGGCCCCTCCGGCGGTATCTGTTCCAGCTCCTCCGGGCCGTCGCAAATTCCTGCGTGAGGTGAAAGTCTCCCAGCGGGAGCCCCAGAACAATCCGGGCTAACACCTGAACCGGGCCCGCCGGTTCTCCTGATTCATCGCCTTCTCTCCTGGTTCGTGCGACCCATTGCGTCAGCCACTGCAGCTGGGCCGCCAGGTAGTAGAGCTCGTAGTCTGGTACCGCAAGCCCCCCCTCCTCTCTAGGGCGGAGAAGAGTGCTGTGCGCCACTCTGCGTCTGCACGTCCCCCACAGAAAGCCGATTACTAACGATCTCAGGCGTCGGAAAAGGCCCGCCGGGATCGAGATCGGGAGGGTCCTAAAAAGATAAAGCAGCCGTGGTAGGGTCACCATCTTAAGGAGTGCCACTCTCCCCATGAGTGACAACGGGAGTGTACTCCAAAACTCAAAATTCTCTTTGGCGTGTCTGATTGCCGAACCGACGTTTCCCTCAAGAATATCCGCATTGTCGTGAAATATCGAGGTCCCGAGGTAGCGCAGGCTCCTTCCCTCCCACGTCACCCCCTACGAGGGCTGTGGGCATATTCTGCGCGGTCGAGCTGGGAACAAGTATGACTTTGCCCAGTTTACCCGGAGCCCTGACACCCTACTCAGCGATTGCAGGAGGGCCTTAGCACCACGCAGAGAGTCACCCGAGTCCGCCAGAAACATTAATAGGTCGTCCGCATACAAAGCTATGTGGTGTTCCTGTCCATAGACATCTAGTCCCTGATACGCCCGTCCTAGTCGGGCCCTTGCCGCGAGCGGCTCAACAGCCATGGCAAACAATAGGGGAGAGAGGGGGCATCCCTGGCGGGTGCCCCTGCTCACCACACACATCTCAGAGACAATTCTCCCAGTTCTGACCCTCGCCGTCGCATTTCGATACAGCAGCGCTGTCCAATCTATGAAGCCATCGCCCAGCCCCATCGTGCGCATAACATGGAAAAGATAAGGCCATTCCAGGCTGTCAAAGGCCTTTTCCATGTCTACAGCAAACACCGCCGCTTCATCGCCGTCATAGGTGTCAGCCTCCAACACGTGCAGGAGCCGTCGCACATTAAGCGCCGTGTTGCGGGCCGGGATGAAGCCGGATTGGTCCGCGTGGATCAGCGAGGCCATGTGGGGGAGCAGGCGCGTTGCTAAGATCTTACTCAAGATCTTGTAATCTAGGTTGAGCATGGACAACGGGCGATATGCTGTCCTGTCCCATGGCTGCTTTCCCGGTTTCAGTAGGGGGACTATGAGTGCTTCGCCAGCGGTCGGCGGTAGGCTGCCCAGCCTCTGCGCTTCATTGTAGACCATCGTCAGTTTAGGCGCCAGGAGGTCGATATACGTGATATAAAACTCCGTTGGGAGTCCGTCTGAGCCCGGCGTCTTGTTCCTTGCCATGCTCTTAATGGCGACCCTCACCTCCCTCTCCTCGATTCTGCCCCCGAGCAGCTTCGCGTCCTCTCTATCCAGCTCAGGCAAGTCCAGGCCTTCTACAAAACCCTGGAATTCCTCCGCCGACGGTAGGATCCTACTGCGGTAGAGCTCCGTGTAGTAATCGTAGAATACCTCATTGATCCCCTCCTGATCAAACCGCGCCACTCCCGAGTGGTCCCTGAGCTCAAGAATGACCGAGCTCCGGCGAGCCGGATTGGCCAACCAGGCCAGAAGAGCTCCCGACTTGTCGCGTTCCGAGTGCGCGCGTGTAAGGTAGGCCTTATAGTCGAAGCACCTGAGGCGCTCCACTGCCGCCGCCACTGCTTCCCGCGCCTCTAATAGCGCCCCATGTGTGTCCGGTCGCTCAGGTCTCGCTCTCTCTAGGTCTCGCAATTTCCCGTCTTCCTTAGTGATGTCTGCTAGCAACGTCCTCCGAACACCCGACGCTGCCGCAATGCATTGACCCCTTACCACCGTCTTGAAGGCGTCCCATTCTATCGTGGTCGAGCCCGCTGTGCCCGCGTTGACCTGAAAGTAGTCCTCGATGTTCGAGGCTATTGTTGTGCGGAAGAGACGGTCTTCCAGTACCTCCTGGCGCAGTTTCCAGGCAGGGATTCGCGGGCGATATCGGGACCAGCCCAAGTGCAACAGCAACGGGCTGTGATCCGAGACCGTGCACGTGAGGTATTCGCTGTGGCCCACCTCTGTATGTACGCCCTGAGAGCACAGGAAGGCATCAATGCGAACGTGTAGCTCATGGAGTGCGGAAAAGAACGAATAGTCCCTGTCCGATGGATGGTGAGCCCTCCATGAGTCGACCAGGCCCCAACGGTTCTGCCAAGCAGTGCGCGCAAGTGCTAGTTTGCCAGCCGGTGCATTGGGCAGGGGGGGGGGTGCGACCTGTCCAGGATGGTGTCGGTGACGCTATTAAAATCCCCTCCAAGGAGCAAGGGCTCCACCAGAAACGGGGCCAGTTTTCTGGACAATAATGAGAGAAACGCAGGTTGGTCCACGTTCGGGGCGTATAGACAACCCAGAGTAAGGTCCCTTCCATCCAGTTTGCCCCTTACCATGACATACCTCCCCTCCGGATCGATCAGGTGCTGTGTGCATTGGAAAGGTACCCCCGCCCGTACCCAGATGGCCACCCCCCTGGCATATGCTGAATATCCAGTGTGGTAGACCTGTCCCCTCCACCTCTTTTGTAGCGCCTTACCCTCCTTGTCAAGCAGGTGTGTTTCCTGGAGGAAGGCGAAGTGAACACCCCGCCTGACTAAATAGGAGTGGATCTTGTGGCGCCTCTGCATCGTGTGCATCCCCCTTACATTCCACGTGAGACATTTGTAGCCTAGGTCGGGTCCCATTGCAGAGCCCATTGCGCTTCATCTACGCTCTCAGTGACCCCTCTGGCACGCCTGGATCCCACCCCATTCCCCCCCCAAACTGATCAAAGAAACTTCCCCAACTCCCACACCCCCGGACAGACATCCAACATGGAAACCCCATCCAAACTCTAGCAACAAAAGAGTACTTCAAGTGAATAGGGCTAGGGTGGTCAGCACGCCTACCTAAGCAGGTCCGAAGCCCCCCGCCCGCACCCCTCGGAACGGTCAGGAGGAACCCCCCCACTCCACCCCCCCCCCCACACTTCAGTGAGGAGCCCTAGGCGGTCTCCGCATCTTACTGCATAGCGTCCGGAGGCTGCTCCCACTCACAACCCAGTACCTTACAAATGTGTCCAACTGCTCGCCGTCCATATCAGCCAAAGATGCCGTCCGCCGTTTGGGGAGTCACCACCGGCATGTCCGTTTCTGAGAGATCTTGACCACTACTGGAGCCAGGACTGGGAGCACCGATCTTCGATTGCTCCGACGTGCCGCTGGCGGGGCTGGTGCCTCCCTGGCTGATGGCCGCCACCGCCAGCACCGCCTTAGCTCTTTCCTGCTGCCATCTCGACGGGGAACCAGATCTACTCGTCGTCGTCGTTTCAGCGGAGCGTCTGCCAGGCGAGGTCACCGGATGGGCGCTCACGTCCGACTCCCCCCTGGTGTCCAACCAGCTCCAAGCCTCCTGCGGTGTGTTGAAGAAGTGGGAACGTTCTCCAGTGATGACCCGCAGCCGAGCCGGGAACAACATGGCATATGGCAGCTGCAGTGATCTTAGCTTCCGCTTGACCGCCAGGAAGGAGGCCCGTTGTTTTTGCACGTCTCTCGTGAAGTCCGGGAAGACCATGACCCTGCTATTATCTATTCTCAGGTCCTGCAGGTCCCTGGCTCTACGGAGAATGTGATCCCTATCTCGAAAGTGCAGGAGGCGCATCACGATTGGACGCGGCGGCCTCCCCGGCTCGGGAGGGCGCGCCGGGACCCTGTGGGCTCGTTCCAGGGCGAAAAACTGGGAAAGACCCTCCGGTGCCACCTCGGCCCGCAGCCATCCCTCCAGGTAAGTGACCGCATCTTTTCCTTCGGCCTTTTCCGGAACCCCCACGAGGCGTAGGTTGTTACGTCTGGAGCGCCCTTCACTGTCCTCAGCCCTGAGTTCCAGCACCCGGACCTTCTGTGCCACCTCCGTCAATGACGCTCTCAGGGCAGCCACATCTCCAGGTAAATCTTTCAGGGTTGTCTCCGAGGTTGCTACCCTCTCCTTCAGTTTTCTGTGGTCATCTTTCAATAGCGTCAGGTCCGTGCCAATGGTGTCCATACGCTTCTCGAGAGCTTCTCTTGACGCCACTATCGCCTGCATTATGTCGCTCAAGGATGGATCTCGCTGGCCGGTCGAGCTGCTCGCTCCAGACACCGACGCATCCCCCTCCACTAGGTGACCCGGGTCGTCCAGTTTCAGTGCGTCGAAGCCCTTCTTTTTGCCTCCTTGCGCCATTCTGCCGGACGGGAATGTCCGTGTATCCCAGCGGTGGTCTTCAGTAAGTTAGAGCACTCCCAGGTCTCCTTCCGGCCTTGCTTCAGTCGCTCGATCCCGTGCCCCCCAAGCCCTCGCCAGCTAGGGCTCCAGTCCGTCGCTCAGACCGGGTGTCTCAGGCCGGGTTCGCGCCCCCAGGCACCAAGGCCAGGTCGGTGTGCGGCGCGTAGGCGCCCCGGGCAGGAATCAGACCCCCACCGCTAATTGTTCAGGCGGCACTTTTCTTCGGCCCCGCCGGCACCTCTAAGCCCCCACCAGGCGAGGTCCCAGTTCGTATGTGTCGCGCTCCCTCTCAGTGCAGGAGTTCCAGCGCCTCCAAGCGCAAACCTCAGGTCAGCTGCAAACACGTGGGTGCACAATGGCTCACCGTCTCTGGTCGGGTAAAGCGCCCGCTTCCCAAGTATCTCGGGGACCTCCCCGAAGCAACCGGTTGGTTCTGCTGGCTATGCCTGAGTCACTGCCTCAGTTCGCTCCTCGCCAGCCAGTGGGGGAATCAGGTGCCGCACTCCCCAGGGCCCGGGACACCGGGGCCCCTTTCCCCGCAGCAGGACAGGTCTCCTCAGTCGGCAAAGCCCGGGCAGCCCAGTCACACGGGCGGCGCCATCTTGAAGTCAGGCAGCTCGCCGTGACATCGCCCTCAGTGCTCCCTGATCCAGCAATTTCAAGCGGTGCCCCTTACTTCTCTCCACGTTGAGGGCTTCCGCCGGTGCGCGGGCGATGTCTCCTGCCTTCCCTCTCTTCTCGCCGCCGCCCCCTCCGCCCCGTCAGGCAGCGCTGGTAGGGACATCAGCCACCATTTTAGGCGCTCGCCGCCTCAGCAACTCCGCTCCGCTCGGTGAGAGCTCCCAGGCAAATGCAGGGCTTCTCGGGGGGGGGCAAATACTTTCCCAGCGCTCCCCAGACCCTCACATGCGGGCACGGGGGGTCGAGATCCGAGCCAGGGGTCAGGATACTTGGTGGAGCGAGGCGGACTCTGAGGAGCCCCGGAGTCCCGCTTCCGACTACATCGGCGCCCTGGCCACGCCCCCAGGACAGCCTTTTAGTCATGCCAAGCTTTTTGAAGTTCTTGGCTGGCCTCAAGGTTTTTAGATGCCTTCTCCATGTACTCTGCCATCCTGGAGCGGAGACCAAGTACATAGTCCACTATGTCAAGTTTAGGCTTTTTGAGAGGTAACTCCCATCCTTCCTTCACAAGACATAGGGGTCATCTTACAGGATGCCCAAACAGAAGCTCAAAAGGGCTGTAACCAACTCCCTTCTGTGGGACCTCTCTGTAAGCAAACAGGAGGCAGGGTAAAAGGATGTCCCATCTTCGCCTGAGCTTTTCAGGTAACCCTTTTATCATCCCTTTGAGGGTCTTGTTGAATCTCTCAACAAGCCCATTGCACTGTCGGTGATAGGGTGTGGTGAATTTATAATTGACACCACATTCCTTCCACATTGCAGTCAAGTATCCTGACATGAAGTTTGCACCTCTGTCAGAGACAACCTCCTTAGGAAACCCCACTCTGGAGAAAACTCCAAGTAGGGCCCTGGCCACAACAGGAGCTGTAGTGGTCCTAAGGGGAATAGCTTCTGGATACCTGGTGGCATGATCCACTACCACCAGTATAAATCTGTGCCCAAATGCTGTTGGGGGATCCATTGGTCCAACAATGTCAATCCCTACTCTTTCAAAGGGAACCCCCACCACAGGTAGTGGTATAAGGGGGGCCTTTGTTGTGCCACCTGATTTGCCACTGGCTTGACAGGTGACACATGAGCGACAAAACTCTTTAGTGTCCTCAGACATATGAGGCCAGTGAAAGTGTGGGGCAAGCCTGTCCCAAGTCTTGTTCTGGCCTAAGTGACCTGCAAGGGGAATCTCATGGGCTAAGGTGAGAAGGAAACCTCTAAGAGACAAGGGGATGACCAGCCACCTGGTAGCACCAGGCTTGGGGTCTCTTGCCTCAGAGTATAGGAGTCCATCTTCCCAATAAACTTTATGGGCACCTGTAGCATTCCCTGCAGCCTCAGCAGCAGCCTGCTGTCTGAGGGGTTCAAGAGAGGAACAGTCTAACTGTGCCTGCCTCAAGTCTGCCCTGGAAGGTCCCCCTGTCCCAAGAAACTCAACCTGTTCAGGCTCAAGCTCTTCTAGGACAGTTCCTTCTGGGGTCTTGGGGTCAGTCTCCTGAGAGAGCTGATCCTCAACCTGAGGCAGGGGGGAAGGCTCAGCTTTACCCCTACTGCTCTTTCTCTTGGTTAGTGTCTGGTCCATTCTTCCAGGATCCAGCACGAGTTCAGCTGGGCATTTCTTGGCCTGTGACCTAGTCACAGCAAGCACATGTGAGGAGAGACCTAGCATTTCTACATGAGTCCTGTACTCCACATCTGACCACAGTGAGGATTCCAAATCATTGCCCAAAAGACAATCTACTGGGAGGTCTGAACTAACTACAACCTTTTTGAGGCCAGTTACCCCTCCCCAGGAGAAATTAACAACTGCCATACTGTGATTGGTAGTGACATTGCTAGTATTGGTCACTAGGTAGTCTGAACCTAGCATGATCTGGTCAGGGTCCACAAATGTTGGCGTCACCATGGTGACACTGGCACATGTGTCCCTGTAGGCCTGAGCCATTTTTCCATTGATTAAAGGCGTTTGCCTGTATTTGCCCAGAGTACTAGGACTTACAGTAGGGGTCATATCCATGTCCCCAGTACAAACAAGAACTGCCTGAGTAGGAATTCTAACTAAGTCAGAACCCACCTCGGTTCCCAGGGTTAACCCAACTATAGCCTTGGGAGGTACACTACCACTACTAACTGTACTAGGGGTGCAGGTGTCTTAGGGACAGTAGTGGTAGGAGTTTGGCCTTTCTTGGTGCACTCACTAAACCAGTGAGTCTTACTTTTACAGTATTGGCACCATGGTTTCTTAGGACCATCATTCTTTTTCTTTTGGGAAGTTTGGGACCCACCCTCCTTAGGTTGTTGGGGCCCTGTTGAAGACATCTGGTCATTTTGCTCATTCTCATTACCCTTCTGGTCTGCTCTCTTCTGGCCACCACCCTGGTTCTGGTTCTGCTGCTTGACCCTTGTCCTGACCCATCTGTCTGCCTTCTTTCCCAATTCTTGGGGAGAGGTCAGATCTGAGTCAATCAAGTGCTGATGCAACAACTGGTTCTGACAATTACTTAAGATTTGCTCTCTCATAATTAGATTATACAATCCTGTGTAATCAGTAACTTTACTTCCCAGTAACCAGCCCTCCAGAGCCTTAGTGGCACAATCAACAAAGTCAGTCCAATCTTGAGCCTGAGTTTTCTGGGTATCCCTGAACATCAACCTGTACTGTTCAGTGGTTAAGCCAAACCCATCAATCAGAGCAAGTTTCAAGACTTGGTAATCATTAGCATCCTCATCTCTAACAGTGAGGAGCTTGTCTCTACCTTTACCTTCAAAGGAGAGCCACAATATAGCTGCCCACTGACTCTGGGGTACCTGCTGTACTTTGCAGGCTCTCTCCAAAGCAGTCATCCACTTGTGGATATCATCCCCTGTCTTATAGGGGGGCACTATTTGACTCAGGTGTCTATTATCAAAACTCCTGTCTTTATCCTTCGGGATATTGCTGCCACCACTGGGGACTACCCCACTAAACAGTTGCTCTCTAGCAAATGCAAGCTTTTCTTTGGCAAGGGCAAGTTCTTCCCTCTGGATCCTCAGATTAGCTTGTCTCATCCTTGCTTCATGCTCTCTCCTCTGAGGGGGAAGTCATTCTCCTCTGGGGAGAAGTCCTTCTCCTCTGAGCAGAGGCATGAGAGTGCACAGATGCATTGGAGTCCCTAGAATGAGATCTATCTCTTCTAACTCCAAGGTTAGGCCTGCTCAGGGTCAGTACTGGGGGTCCCCCAGATCCTTCCCTATGTAGGTCTAAGTTGGCCCTAGTAAATCTGCTGACTAACTCAGGACCATTGTCTGCCTCATCCCCAGATGGGTCCTCTTCTTCCTCCTCCTCCTCTACATTCTCTGTTTCAGGGAGGTCTGGATCTCCAAGGGTACCCTCTAAGGCTGGCATGCTCCCATCTGTATTAGAAGCCTTTCTAGCATCATATGTCTCTAAGAGACCTAACAGAAAAGGAGTGGTAGGGTTAGAACCCTGTTTCAATTTCCTGGAGCTACACAATTGTCTCATCTCCTGGAAACTGAGAGCTGCATATCTGGAAAGGACCTGTGGAGAGTCACTAACCACTTGGGGAGTCAATTCAATTTCAATTCAAGAATCTTTATTCGGTGAATAAAAAACACCATAAAAGCACATTTATATACACAAATAAGAATAAAACATTATTAAATACTAATTGGGATCCTTGTACATAATTGATACAGTAAAAAGATTTGCCAACAAAGGGCCAAATAAATACAAATTCACAATTTTTCATTCATCTCCGCCTGTCTGTCTTAAACGAATAGCGACTTTAATAAAATTCAGAATGCTACATAGCGTTAATGGGTCAGAGGCTTTTAACAGAAATACTAGGGCATCCCTGACGTGTTCCAGTCGCGCTTTTTTTAAAATATTTACAAGGAATCTACGCCTGGGCATGGAAAAATAGGGACAAAGCAAAACAAAGTGAAGGGTATCCTGCGGAGACCGATTGTCGCAGCCGCAGGGACCCTTCTGCTCAATAGATGAGGTAAACCCTGCAGGTATAGCCAACATGAAGGGGAGCAGATTCAGTCTGAGACGGCACATTAAAAATCTGTCCTGTGCATTATGCAGAAGAAATAAGTAAGGCTCCATACCCTCCACACTTTTTACCAATCCATGGGCCCTTACAGTCTTTTTCACTCCTTCAGCATCAGCTCGACGTTGGGTTTCTTGCCCCAAAAATAATTCCCCTACTAGTTTCTTGTGCTGTGCTGAAATAATGGCAGGGTTCGTGAAAAGATTCCCCAGCCCTATCTCCTCCAGGGTATTTTTCACGTATTTGAGCCAGGGGATGCGCATTGAATGGGTCCTACCTAGGCAGTCCAATAGTATTTCTCTACTTAAATGCGCATCCGGGTTTATCCATATTTTTAACCACGCCACTATAGGTCTAAGTTTTACTAAATCTTCCAAATATGGTCTCCCTAACTCCCTGTGGGCTATGAAACCAGCCGTGCTGGGTGGCACCCTCAGGATTGCTTTCAAATACCTATTTTCTTCCTGTTGGATACTAATTGTATTCACAAACCCCCAGACTTCTGCCCCATAAATTACTTTGGAGCATGTTATGGAGCCGTACAGATTCATCACCTGTTCCGGACTCCATCTGCCCACCCTCCTGCCATATCCAGCTATTGCCCCATTAGAAGCGATCATTTTTGTGCAACGTTCCGTCACCAGAGGGGTAAATTGCAGGGCACCGTCAAAAGTTACCCCGAGGTAGGAGAACGTCTTGACCTGCTCCAAGCAATGTGAGCCAATTGTGTAAACAAATTTGGTGAAAGGTTTTTTGCCGGCCAGAAGCACATATGATTTCCCTAGGTTAACAAATAGGTCTAGGTTACTCATGAACTCCACAAACCCCTCTATCAGGGTTTGTAGGCTGCGTGGTGTTCTTGCTAATAAAACCGCATCATCTGCATAAAGCAGGACGGGGATATGCCGCAGCCCAACCCTCGGGCAATCTGTTTTTAAACCCAGAAGGAACTGCTCCAGGTTGTTGATATAAAGAGAGAACAGAAAAGGGGCAAGTATGCAACCTTGTCTGACTCCACTCCTACATGGAAAGGAGTCAGACAGGCCTCCCTCCCTGTTGAATCTAACCTTGGCCGTGGTGTCACTATGCAGTTCCCTCAGTATGGTGATTAGGCCACTTTCTATCCCCATACCTGACATCATATCCCACAGCTTTCCTCTGTTGACGTGATCGAATGCTGCTGCCAGGTCCATGAATCCCATATACATGGGTTCGTCGCTGGCCAGGGTATACTTGGCAGTCAGCATATATAGGTTTAGGCACTGGTCACTGGTGGACCTCCCTATCCTGAACCCATACTGGGTATCCGAGAAGATGTTGTTCTCTTCTGTCCATTCGGTCAGTCTATTCAGGATTGCCCTTCCCAAAAGTTTGGCCGATACGTCAATCAGGGAAATGGGCCGATAGCACTTCGGGTCATCCCTATTACCCTTCTTAAAAATTGGTACAATGATCGCCTTGGACCATGAAGGGGGGAGACCACAGGTAATAGCGGTATTTAAGACCCTAGTCATCAAGGGAGCCCATAGATCTATATTACTGAGGAACAGGTCTGGCGGAATTCCGTCCGGGCCCGGGGCTTTATTTTTTGTTAGACCCTCCATCCCTGTCATAATCTCCTTAAGAGTGAATGTAACTATGTAGGTCTAAGTTGGCCCTAGTAAATCTGCTGACTAACTCAGGACCATTGTCTGCCTCATCCCCAGATGGGTCCTCTTCTTCCTCCTCCTCCTCTACATTCTCTGTTTCAGGGAGGTCTGGATCTCCAAGGGTACCCTCTAAGGCTGGCATGCTCCCATCTGTATTAGAAGCCTTTCTAGCATCATATGTCTCTAAGAGACCTAACAGAAAAGGAGTGGTAGGGTTAGAACCCTGTTTCAATTTCCTGGAGCTACACAATTGTCTCATCTCCTGGAAACTGAGAGCTGCATATCTGGAAAGGACCTGTGGAGAGTCACTAACCACTTGGGGAGTCTCTGAAGACTCTCCATGGGTAGACATGCTTCTAGTGAGGTGTAAGTGATGCACTTACCTACACTATGGGTTTTCCTACTGATCCCTTGCTAAGAGTTGCAGTCAGGGTGTGCTAGGCCCTTTCTACTACAACAGCTGGTTCAGTAGAACTCAGAGTATTTCTAAGCTTGTTATATGTACCTAGGTACCTTATGTGATCTTTCAAATGATATTTCAAGATTATATTTGGTAAAAACAACAGCAAGCTCAAATCCCAACCGCTGCACACCAATGTGAGAAGTTGGCCTGATATATGATGTTCACTAGTTCTAGTGATCACCTTGTATCAGTCCAAACAACCCTTATGGTGATTGGTTGTAAGTCAACCTTATAGACCAGCTATCCTAATGGTAGCATGGATAAAGCAGTCTTAGGCTAAACTCTTTTGGCATGTGAAGCCAGCTGTTTTACCACAATATAACCCCTTGAATACCAGATGAAAGGACACCACACAGGTTGTTATGAAAATAAACAGTATATTTATTAATAACAACACCTCTGAACTCTTTATGAGGTCAGAGGGCTAAGCACATGCCAATCTCTTACGAAAAATACTACAAGTCGCACAAAATTAAAATGGTGCCCTAGGGGCACGACAAACCATCTACTAAGTAAGTGGAATGTGAAAGTCGATAATCGGAATGGAGCTGTCCAGAGGCTGTAGGATCGATGGGACCACGCTATACTAACTTCAGGTGAGTACTAGGAGGCCCACGGAACGCGTGTGCAGAGTGTGAACTCACACGGGAGATGCGTAACAACGTCTATGGACAGTACAGTTCAAGTTAAAGGTGAGTACGGACAATCCTGACTAGATAGAACAACAACGACTGTGGAACTGGACACTAGGACAGTTAAACTACCCTTGAGCACCGAAATGCTCTCGTTACCTCACCCACGGGCTGCGGGTGCATAGGTGTCAAAGTGCGTCGGGTTCTCGCGTTGAAGTCTATGGAGCCTGAAAGAAAAGATGCTGCAGGCGACCAGGAGGAAGATGTCCGGTGCAATCCAAGGGTGGATTGGTGAAGAAGGAGACCTGAAAGCAGAGGGGACAATGTTCACAGTCACTAGCCAGTGACTGGAGTGGAACCAGGAAGGAACCAGATGTCGTCGTCGCGATCAGGTGAAGAGTGGACGCTTGACTCTGCAGCCACGTGGACCAGGAGGTGTCTTCGACGACCAGGATGGAGGCACGAGCTGTCCCACGCAGGCTCTCGCTGTCGGCGAAGTTGGATCCGGGATTGGAGGCAACAGGCCTTGGCAAAGGCAACCCATGCGGTGAGTGAAGAAAGCGTCTGGTGCGGACTAGGAGAGTCCGGGGTGCCCCTCTTTTGGAAGGGAGCAAGGGCCAATCTGGAGCAACCAGATCAGCAGTGGAAATTCACAGGTTCGTCGTCTGGGAGGTCACTAGCCAGCCGGCAAGTGACCAGACAACGCGTCGGACAGCAACAAAGCAGAAGGGCCCCACGCAGATCCCGTGGATGCTGGAGGGCTGATCTTCGGTGCAGGGGCTGCTCGGGGTTGGGGCTTCTCAGTCCCCAAAGCACTTGGTCGAGTTTACCTCGGGAGTCGTGCTGGAAGCAAAGTGCAGGTTCGTTCAAGATAGCCGGTCCCACGTGTCTCGTCGCACCCATGGGTCTCAGCTTTACTGTAGATGCAGGTTGAGGTCGGAGAGGTCTGGGAATCCGGGTCTCGTCGGGCTCTGAAGTCTGGATCCTCGAGGGAAGACGACAGAGTGAAGCCGCTGGACGCTTGATGGTGCCTGCAGTTGCAGGGTGGACACTCCTTGTCCACAAGGGAGATTCTTCAGTCTTCTGTGGAGCAGAACGTCGAAGGCCAGAGTTTCTTCTTGTAGAATAGTTCAGGATAATCTAATTTGGAATGGGACCAGCTCCTACCTTTATTCTCCTAAAGAGGGCTGCACTACTGACTAGGTTCCTCCCCTGGGTGGGACCAGGAAGGGGGGTGGTTACACCCCCTATCCTTTGTCCGGTTTCCCGCCAGAGCTGGGGCTGGGATGCCCCAGCAACTGGTTTGAACCGGTGTATGCACAGGGCACCTTGTGTGCCCCAGGCATGTCTCATTCCTTTCAGGCCTCCCTACCTCAATACACAAAATCCTGTCTGGGGTGGTGCTAGCACCTCCCAAGGCAGGAAACCCTTTGTCCAAGCCATCCTCGCTGGAAGGACTCCCAGCAGCAGGAGGTCAGACTTGTGTCTGTGGTGGCAGCATCCATTTTGTGATGCTGAGGCTCGAGTTAACTTTAACCGGGGTTCACAGTTACATACATGTCGTGTCCCTCTAGAAGGGTGGAATGCTACCCCCGTCGCCAGAATTGGCGAGGGGGTAGTATTCCAAATCGTATGACACCTTACTCGATATGTTTTGATAATGTTATACCAGAGTGAGCATTTTACCGCGAGGTAGATAATGCACTTAAGAGTATATGGTATAGCGTTATCATGGAACAGCTATTAGGACTTGGTTCCGCAAGCTGCAAACTGGCTCAGCTCATGCCAGAACACCACCTCACATAATTCCAAGCACTCTGCCTTCAGGATTGTTAAGGCCTTCCATAGGAGTGACTGATAGGAATATATGTGTCCATTTTAGGGTTAGATATAGGTATACTATATCTACAGCAAAGGGTGTTTACACCACCTTGCCCCAGCTGTCATGCAGCCAGTTGTGTCAGATTTAGATGGCCAGCCAGGGGTGGCATAATACATGCTTCAGCCCCTGGTAGGCCCTGGGTATACCTATGCCCTGGGTACAGGGACTGATAAGGTGGCCCAGTACCAATTGGTAAATGCACCTAAAGTACATGGCTGTCAATTTAGAGAGAGAACAGCTAGGCTGTGGGTCTGATTAGCAGGCCCACAGCCAGGGAAAGTCGTAAACCAGTGAAGCAAAAAGCAAAAATCTGGGGTGACCATAGGATTGCAGACCCCACTCTCCTACAGAAGGTACAATGGACCCCCTCCTGCCAGGAGGCGTTCGAAGCTTTAAAGACCGCAATGTGCACTTCCCCAGTACTCCAGGCCCCCGACTACTCCCGAGAGTTTGTGGTTCAGACAGACGCCTCCGAGCATGGCATCGGGGCGGTCCTATCCCAGATAAACGAAGAGGGCATAGATCAGCCAGTTGCCTTCATCAGCCGAAGGTTACTACCCCGAGTGCAAAGGTGGAGAACCATCGAGCGGGAGGCCTTCGCAGTGGTTTGGGCCCTGAAGAAGCTGAGGCCCTACCTGTTCAGAACTCACTTCCGGGTCCAAACCGACCATAGGCCCCTCCGATGGTTAATGCAAATGAGAGGAGAGAACCCCAAGCTGCTGTGATGGTCCATTTCCCTTCAGGGGATGGACTTCACCGTAGAACACCGCCCTGGTACTGACCACGCCAACGCGGATGGCCTGTCCAGATTTTTCCGCCTCAGTGAAGAGAACCCCCAAGGGGATGGGTAGTTCTCCATGCCTTTCAGCTGGGGGGGACGCGTGTTGGACCTGGCCTTCTGGCGTGGTTCCCCCAACCCTTAGCGACCCAACAGTTACCCCTGCGCAGCGAAGACCCCGGTCGTCCCGTGCCCGGTCCGCCCCACTCCCTACCTGACCCTACCAAACGGACGACCAACCCCGCATCCCGCCATCTATCCTCCCGGTACCGAACGCCCAGAACCCACATCACCCTAGAGGGCCTACGGTAGCCCTTACCCTTCCCTACAGATCCCTGACTCCATGGGCCCCTGCATGACCCCGGCCCCAGCGATACCTAAGCTCCAGGCGCGCCATGCCCGGCTGGTGGGTAGAGGGCCTCCTCTGAGTGAGATAAGGCAGGTACTTTCGATCACACCTACGGCCTCCCCCGGGAGACTGGTTTCCCTCACAGCTCTTGCCTTTCCTTGAGTACTGGTTTCGATGGCACCTTCGCCCTCCCAGAGCGCTGGCTCCAGGCCCTGCTGGGTGTCTGGAAAACCCCGGACTCATCTTCAAAGGATCAAAGGGCCGGCCGGCAGGAAACCCTAACAATCAGCCCCGAGGCATCAGATACCCGTCTGCGAGGGCCCGGACTTCAAAGGGAGAGAGGGCTATAACAAGGGCGACCCGAGAACTAGCGGGCAGTTGAATCCTGGACTACGAGAGCCCTGCTGACCTGGTCGCGGCTCAACCAGCTCGAAGAAGAACGCTACCCGAACTTTGGAACCTGTGCTTGAGTCCTGCTGACGAGGTCGCGGCTCCTTGAACCATCTTTGCTTGAGCCCTGCTGACGAGGTCGCGGCTCCTTGAACCATCTTTGCTTGAGCCCTGCTGACGAGGTCGCGGCTCCTTGAACCATCTTTGCTTGAGCCCTGCTGACGAGGTCGCGGCTCCCTGTAACCATCCTTGCTTGAGCCCTGCTGACGAGGTCGCGGCTCCCCAAGAACTACGAAACACTCCGCTCATACTGCTCGAGCCCTGCTGACCTGGTCGCGGCTCGAGGGTACTCTGGTCCGGCTGGACCGACGGCACTACTGAAACATCGTGGCTCGAAGAGGGTGAGTGGAACACCCAGTACTATCGACATCGACAGCAGACCCGTATCCCCCGGCTCGAGGATTGAGAGCTGTGCGCCGGATACGCTGGTGCTGGTCCCCTGTACTGAGACTGTCCCGCTTGTCACCCCCCCCCCTATGATCAAAGACTTACGAACCCTTTTTACCCGAATGTAAATATATGACCTTTTAACCCTTTCACTGCGGCGTGCTAAGGGGCGGGCGCACGGCGCTCCCGCGCTGGTGACGGAACTGCTCCATCACGCCCCTCGGGTGAGCTGTGCTCGTGACGGACGGTTCCGTCACGGCCCCGCCCACTCTATAGAACACTCAGCGCAGGCGCGGAATTCGTGCCGTGCAGGCGCGGCGAGCGGGCCGTGACGGAACTGTTCCGCCATCAGCACAGCCCACCCGAGGGACGTGACGGAACGGTTCCGTCACAAGCGTGGGAGGGGTTGACCTGCAACGGCCGTAATACTTACTGCTTGATAAAGAACTCGTTATCAGTACTCAATTGTGTGGTGTCCATTTATAACGCAGTAGAAGTTCTGCGCGTACGATCTCGAAGGTGAAGTCCCCTCCTGCGAGGGTTTCACGCCTGTGCTCGGCAGCGCTCCTGGGAGAGGTGGATGCCGGGGTGGTCCAGAGAACGCTCTCTGTCCCCCCTGACATCGCCCCTTCTAACAGGGAGCACTGCAAACTAAAAGTCCCCTTGGCCCACTGTGAACTACAGGTAACTTCTGTGGGCAGGCAGGACGGGATGTGGAAATGTGTCCTGCAAATCCAATGCTACTATCCAGTCTCCTGGGTCCAAGGTAGACAGAACTTACATGAGCATCTTGAATTTCTCCTTTTTCAGAAAGAAATTGAGAGGTTGTAGGTCTAGGATTGGACGGAGGCCTCCGTCTTTCTTGGGCACAAGAAAGTAGCAGGAATAGTAACCATGACCTACTTCTGATGCTGGCACCTTCTCGAAGGACTGACCCGCCCTTTGGCTGTCTGTCCCATGTGCTTTATGAGACCCACATCCTCTGCCACTAAAAGGCTGGGAAGCCTGTTGGCCATGGTAGCTGGGAGAGTAGGACTGGGGATGACGAGGGGCCGGAGACAAAACCAAGGACCTGGCCGTAGCTTTGCTGTCTTTAAAGTGCTCAAGGACTGGCTCAGCCTTCTCTCCAAAAAGGCGAGAGCTATCAAAGGTGTATGTCAATAAGCGAGGCTTGGATATCCCCTGGAAACAAGTTGTTCTCAGTCAGGCATGATGCCGCAGGGCCACCGACAATGAAATTGCTCTTCCCAAAGAATCAGTCATGTCAATTCCACATCCCATGATGAACTTTGCTGTGTCTCTTCCGTCAGCAACAGCATGGAAGAGTATGGCACTGGCCTCCGGGATTATGGGCAGCACTTGTGCAACCAAATCCCAAATCGTATGGGAATACCGGCCCAAAAGACATGCGGAATTCACCGACTGCAGTGCAAAGCTGGCGTAAGAGAACAGCCTCTTCCCAAAGGTAACCAGCCTTTTGGATTCTCAATGTGGTAGAGTAGTAGGGAAAACACCAGAGTTGATTCTAGAAGTGGAGGCTTGGACCACCAAGCTCTCTGGAATGGGGTGCTGGGTTAGGAAACTGTGGTCACCAGTAGCGGTGCAATGGTGGCGGACAATTGTCCTATGATCAGGGGCCCTTGTGCAGGGCCTGGACCAGCCCCAGGTAGAAAGAACATCACTAAGGGCTTCATTGAATGAGAGTAAGGGTTCAGAGGGGCGACTCCCTACTGAAGCACCTCCGTCAAGACGTTTGCCACTGAGGGCAGGTTAAGGTCCAAGACTGTTGTACAGCTTATACTTTCCCAAGTAAAACTGTGCATTTGTTGGACAACATAACCATCAGAACTTTGTGAAATTGATTCTGCGCACACAATCCGGATATGTTGGCCGGAGTCCTGCTAGATGATAGTGCAGCATCTGTACCCCTAATCTTACAGGGTAACAAATGGATGTGCAACCTCAGAATATAATACCCTTGACTCCCAAAGGAAATTGTGGTAACAGACCTAGAATACTTTCTCTTAGTTAATGCATACCCAAAGAGATACACAAGAAATAGACAGTGACGCGTTTCAATAGTAATTGAAGCATTGTGATTCTTGAGTAAAATACTTGTGCTTCAATAATAAACAGAAGAAAACAGAATAATGAGATTGGGATTACTAGAATGGTGAAAAAGATAAACAGTTCAACCATCTTTCTTGTTACAGGGAATATATGCTTGCATACAAATACTGTAATATATATAAATATATACTGTATATACTCCGACCTAGCGCATCCTAACCTATCAAGTCTAGGGTGAGAAAATCTGCCAAATACCTGTAGGGTGATCAAACTCCCCATCACTTGTGGGTTAATGTCATCAAGCCGCCTGTTTAGGTGCTGAACTGGACAGCATCACTTGCACAACATCTTGTGCTTATGGGACTTACCCGATTTCCCTGACGAGTTGGAGTAGGACGACAGTCGTGGTTCCGCAAAAGATCCCGAGACCTTCCGCACAAATGAGATCTAGAGCATCGCGAAGTTCGATGTCAGGCGGCGAGGAGCTTGAGGGATCACTCCCTCAGCGCCTTTGGATGCATGTCGTGGCAGTCCTCACAGGTCTTGGAGTCGTGGTCATGCGCCTAGCACCACAAACAAACCAGGTGAGGTCTGTCACAGAAATCTACCCATGTCAGACTGTAGGAAAGTGCCTCTTTTGGATATGGTTAGCCCCGATTTTTTGCCTGGGGAAAAAAAGTGTACAGGGCCCCTGCCAACTAGGTCTCCTGTGCCAGAATCTCTTTCCCTAAACTGTACTATTTATTTCCCAATTGCCACAACTTCAGTACTCCTTGTAAGTCTCTATTAAGTGGTACCCCTGGTACGTAGGGCATTGGCACTAAAGAGTGATCCCAAGAGTAGCAGCACAAATTGTGCCACCTTAGGGTCCCCTCACCAAGGCCATGCACCCTGCCATCACAGACTGCATGCCTTGGTGCAAACAAAACCGAAGAGTCGACATGGTACACATCCCTGTGTGCCATGGCCACAGACACCACATGGGATAAAGGTAAAATACCACTCTGGCAGGCCTTATAGTCCTAAGGGATGGTGTAATATGTCTCCTGTGAGGACAGATCTGCATGAGCAGATATGGCCCTACAATATCAATATTGATTCTTCGATATTCTAAATTAACAAGAAAGCCATAGAGAGTACATGGGTTGGACACTCGTCATTACGAGTTCCCCAGCTCCATGATGGCTTTGCTGTATTATGGGATGCTTGGTACCAAACATCTCATCTAAATAAACCTGCACAGATTCCAGTGCCCGATTTATTAATAATTGCACACAGAGGGGTCCACTGAAACCTACAAACCCTTAGTGAGGTCACCTACTAGTATAAGCCAGCCTGTCACCACCAGACAGAGTTCTGATCTCATGGGATGAGCACCAGCGCGCTCAGTGGTCGAGAACAAAGATTATCCTGAGAGGAGGTGTTTATGCCTTCCCCTAATCAGGAAAAGCCATCTGTGGTGGGAAGCTTCAATGGCCTTACCTCCTTTGAAATGTGACCCCAGCTTCTCCTAATAGAAGGAGCAGACCCCTCCCCCTCCTGTCCTCGCCACAGTTTGGCAGGAAGACAGGATGGAAAACTTAGAAAGAATAGAAGGTGTGCCCCCCTCTGCCAACTCCACCCCTCAGGTGTTGGAGGAGAAGTACAGCACATTTTTCAGGTGCCCAACATCTTGAAGATGGTGGGACATCTCCAATCAGGGCTAGGATTATGTCCCCCTCCCACAGGAGGTGAGAATAATAGAGGGTGTAGGCAACACAGCTAAGGGGCCCATTGGCCACTACCTGTCACTCCCTTGTAAATGCCCCTAAATTTAGGAATAAGGTGACACCCCCGGACCCAGAACAATAGCATCCACGTCACAAGAAGAAGCCGAACGAAGAACGGCTGTTCGACAGAGAACTGCAGACCTTGTGGTGGACTTTGGGCGCAAAATCTGGCCTGTCACCACAGAATTCGACAATCGCCATGCTCCGTTGCTGTATGGCCTCCACAAACCCCGGAGCATCGTAAGCACTTTGCAAATCACTGGCCCCAGGACCCACAAGAGCTGAAAGGCACCAATATCTGGGGCACCAGAACCCTTGCTGCAAAAACCTAAAAAACCGAGTCCAGGCAGACTCCACCTCTACAGCAAGCCAGCAACCTATGAGGGACATCATGACTCAGGAGACCTATCTCAGCAATAGCCCAGCAGCACCAGAATTGTCACTACAAGGTGCCAGCCCCTGACAAAAAGGTGCTTCTTTATGCCCAGCTGCAATTCTTCACTGTCCCTGATTGTGATTTTATTATATTACGAAAAGTGTTTACCTTGTTCTTGAAGTCCTTGGTCTAAATATTTATATAAAAATACGTTTTCTAATTTGGTCTCGACCTCATTCCTTGAGAGTGTGTATCGTTTATTGCCTCTGTAGGTACAACAAATGCGTAGTATTCCCCCCTGATAACCCTGTTCGCCCACACTTCCACAAAAATACAGCATTAGTATTATCTACTTTTGCCTCTGTAAACCACTGAGGGTCTCTTCTAGCTCCCTGCACAGTGTACCCTATTGTGATGCACTATATATACTTAAAAAAAGTCCTCAGTAAGTTGCAAAAAGTCAGACAAAAAATGACTGAGGGTCGCTCAGACTGGGTCATCGCCAGCTGGCACCGAAAGGAAAAAACTGATGTCAGCGCACCGGGGTGGCGCCTATATTGGTACAGCGAACGTCACTTCCAGGATGGATGACGCCAATATGGAGCCGAATTATGCCACCTAACAACCCGTAGGGGTAAGGACCAAAAAATCTTCCAGATCCAGTCTGACACCTGGGGATATTCTAAGGGAAGGAATCTGCAGCCAGAAGTCTCTATCAGATATGTGTATTTAATGGAATGTTAATGTCATGTACGGATTGCAACCCATTGCTAGTGAGAAATTAATTGCAGGGTTTGAGTCTCGAATACAACAAATGGTAATAATAGCGAAACTTAAAGAAAAAAACATATCCTTCCCGCTGGCACACTGCTGTGAAACCGGATAGACGCTTTCATGCTCCTAAAGTATTCACTCCTACAGCCGTGTAAACTTCTTGGCAGCGGTCGACAACAATGATCCTCTCTTCATGAAGCGACACATGCACTTCGGCCAACATATCACACAGTTGCAGGAAACTGAAACAATGCGAAGGCCCACATTGATTATTTGTACAGTTACAACTGCATAACCAACCGTAGGGAGAAACTACAGGTAACAGCAGTCACCCTTTACTCCTGCAGTTGGTCGACAGCACCCTCCACCAAGCCGCCCCTTACTCCAAATTAACAACCGCAAGACTCGTAAAGGTAAAACGCGCTGGTGGATGTTAGAAGCTGGAGACAGGTGTGTTCCACCAGTGTTAAGAGTAAGGATGCTTGGAGCAAGTAGAATCAAAAGTAGCTTGCGAGGTTCAATCGGAAGTTGACACCTGTGCTGATTATAAGGTGAAGCAAAGCACTAATTGGCACTCGTCACCATGTTGCAAGAAACAGGAAACGCACATCCACTTTATTTAACCACAGTGTCAAACAGAATGTATAGAACAGTACCTCACGTGGCGGGTAAGGCATTCAAGGTGACAAAGGAGACAGACTATAAGAATATGGAGGGGTGAAAAGAAGAAATTAGCCCCAGCAAGTTTGGTGGACAGAACATTCACTGCTTTTTGGGTTAAGTCCCCACATCCACCAAACTATAAATGAGGCCCTTAGCGCCTTTATAAAAAAACATATCTACTGAGCGCTTATAGGAACAATCACAACAGGCAGGCACCACCGCATAACGCAACCTAACTTAATATTCAGCATTGGTGAAACCATAATCGAATCAGCAAAAATCAGACACCATGGCCTGAAACACAATCACTCGAGTACATCACAAATCCCCCGTTAATGGAAGGCAGTTTCCCAAGACTGAAACAATGTTAAGTAAGCATGTGTACTCCTTATGGACCGCAGACTTCTCCCCAATGGTCGAAAAAGGTGGGATCAGCAAGGCACGCCATGCCACTATTTTCTTTTATTTAATACAATCCATTCCCCTGCTTTCTTATTTTAAAAATGCATCCCAGGACGGCAGAAATTGCCAAAGCCTGTAGATAAGGCACGCACGTTCGGGGACGGGTGGGGTGGCCAGAAAAAGAAAAGGATTCAGTCTTTTCCTTCCTCCCCGGAGTAGACAAGCACAGTATCCACTCCTCCTGCTCTGTAGCTGGCAGCTCCCACCCCCCTTCTTCCTCTTATTCCCTCTCTTTCGGTCTCTGTCTCGCTCCTTCTCACTTGCTGAAAACCCTGACTTCAAGGAAAGGCTTTTTAGCCTCTCTTTCCTCTACTTTCGTTCATTTGTTTCCCCAAGTGAAATTTATCCAAAAAAGAAAGACACTTTAGTTGGAAATGTCATCTTTTTCAGACATTTTTCTCTTTCAAAGTGCAGCCTCTGGACCGAGAGAAGAAAAAAAAAGGTTCAAAATACGAAAAATAACGCAATAACTAAATAAAGCAAGACATAGTGGTCGAAAAGTGTTCAGCTTGGTTTTATTCACACCCAATCACATTAGCGCCACTTTACAGAGTTTGCGAGCAAAGCACTACTTTTGTTTCATTGTCTCTCATTGTACAGCATTGTTTTCCCCGGGTGGGGAAGTGCACCATTCCCGGAGGTACTGCAATACCAGGTTGATGCATAGAGTAGACAGAGAAAGACTCTATTCCCTCTCCCTGTTCCAAAAATCAATTTAGTTATGGTCCTAGGGCTCATAGTAGATATTAAACTAATAAGAACAATTTTTGTTCCTTCTTTTGTCAGGCATTTGTGTCTGGTTCAGATACATACAATCGCCACCTTCTGCAAAGACCAATTTGTTCGTAACTTGTAGGTTCCAAAGTTGTCAAGTGCACAAGCTATCTCTTTGACCTTGTTTCAAAATTAAATTAAATGTAAATTTGTAACGAGCACTAATACCCGAGGGTGTCTAAGCGTGGCGGCTCTCCAGTATGTGCTAACCAGAAGGTGTTGCTGGATTAGTGCGATCGGGCTAGTTATTAAACAGCCTGGTTTTTATGAGTTTGTGGAACGCCAAAAGATTGCTTTCCTTCTTAGGCGCCAGAGGGAGTGAGTTCCACAGGCTAGCAGTGGCTGCAACAAAACTTTCCCCCCCCATGGGGCAGTTTTGGCCATAGGGATTACCAGATTGGGGGAGGCCGCTGAGCCGAGAGGCCTCCCTGGGACATACCAACGGAAACTGGTTGTAAAATAATCGGGGCCAAGTCCACGTAATGCTTTAAAATCGATGCAAAGGGCCTTTCATTCAATTAGTCTTTCAACTGGTAGCTAGTGAAATATTGGGAGGGCATGAGCCACTGATTAGTGTTTCGGGATGGCAAGTAACAGACGGACTGCTGCATTTTCGAGGACTAGCATTTTGTTAAGGAATCATGATTGTATATTGAGAAATAGCACGCTGTAGGAATCAATTATTTATTTATTTAAAGATTTTTATTGATTTGAAAATCAGGGCAAAAGTACATTCATGAGATAGTCACACATGGCTGCAATCAGGGCAAGACATTAAAGCAACGCTACACAGTCCCACATCAATAAATTGAAAAGAACAATACACTGGCCCTCCTCCCGGATCCCGCCGGCATTACATTCATGTTACGGTGATACATCATCTGCTACGAGTTCTGGTGGGTCACAGATATATCCTCTAAACTTGTTCCATGCTCCCCATACCTTCTCCCATTTTCGGGGACAACCACGATGGATAAAAAACGCCTTTTCGGACACCATTGCCTCATCCATATCCTTGCACCATTTCCTTAGCGTAGGCGTTTCATCCGCCTCCCATAACATAGCAATATTGCATTTAGCGACAGTCATACCCAGCATCGTCCAATCCTGCTCCTAGTGAGTGAGGTCGTTTGGGTCCCACACATTTAATAGACAGTGTCGTGGTTCTGGCAATACCGAGATTTCCACCGCCTGAGATATGGTGCGCATTACCTTGGCCCAGTATGTTACAATATGGGGACAATCCCAGATAGTGTTAAAAAAGTACCTTCCTCCCCACATTTCCGTAAACAGTATTGGTGTTGGGCTTTCCCCATTGCATAGAGTGTCATTCTAGAGTGATATGTGTGGTGTAGTACTTTGAGTTGGACCAGACTGAGCCGTGAGGGTATGGCCGTTTCACGTGGCGATGATAGTGCCTCTTGCCATTCTGACTCGTCAAAGTCGCCCACATCCCGGGACCATTTTTGTCGCAACTATGAAGTCGGGTCTGGCAAATTGTTGACTAATTTGCGTTATGTAAAGGAAGTCGCCCTATGAGTCATGTGCTCCGTCAGGAGTCTATCCTCCAATGGAGTGGCCTCTGGTACGGTGGTGCCCGGCACTAAGATCGCCTGAAGCGCGTGCCGGATTTGGAGATATCTGAACTTCTCTATCTGCGCCATGCCATACTGGGCTTCCAATTGTGTGAATTCGACCACCGCACCAATCTTCCAGAGATCCCCCACTGTGGAAATACCATTATTATCCCAGTTTTTAAACCCCTTACTGTTCCGGAGTCGTCCCAGCCTTTGTGAGTCCCACAGTGGCGTCATTTGTGTGATAATTCCTGCACATTTTAATCGAGCCTGCGCTTGGTAACATATATGAATTGTGTGTGCCGTTGGACCAATCAAACCGGGGGGCCTACGTTTGCTCTATAGGGCTGACATCAATCCGCCCTCCTCTATTTCCTGTCTATCTGCTTGGTACGCAGGTTCGTCATGTGGGGCATGTATCCAGTAGTTAATTAATTTAAGATGTGCCGCCCAGTAGTACAGCTGCATGTTTGGAAGCGCTATCCCCCATCGTACCAGCTACGTATCAACTTGTCCTGGGCGATCCGTGCTGGTTTGTTCCTCCATAATAAACCGGAGACTTCAGCTGCTATGGCTTTGAAGTAGGCCTGTGGGACCAGAAATGGTGTGTTTTCGAGGACATATAGAAAACGGGGGAGCGTCATCATTTTGTAAAGTGCTGCCTTGCCCAGCAGCGTGAGGGGAAGATTACGCCAGAACGTCGCATCACGCTCAAAGCGTTCCAACGGAGTCCTTAGATTTTTTTGCATAGAACTCGTTAGGGTCAGGTGTTGCGTAAATGCCTAGGTATTTGAAGGCTTCATCAGTAATCCGCAATGGGCAATCCGAAGGAAGCAATGGTGGCGGACCCTTCAGCACATACAGCACGGACTTGGACCAATTAATAGTGTACCCTGACACTCTACCAAATTTTTCCCATACATTCAGAAGCTCTAGGATGGATTTTCTAGGGGAGGCTAAATATAGAAGCACATCATCTGCATATAACTATATGCGATCTTCCCAGGTATCTGTCCACCAGAGCCCGCGGATTGAGGGTTCCCATCTGATCCACGCCACCAGTGGTTCTAGAGCAGTAATCAATTTTTGACAGGATAAGTGCCACAGCTTTCTGAAGCTGTAATGGAATAAAAGGTAATATTTTCCTGAGTGTTTTAATTGTAAAAAAACAGGAGGAGGTGATCGCTTTTATTTGCGCCTCGAAGGACAGTTTGGTGTCAAAGTAGACTCCTATGTTTTTCACCTTCGTGACTGGGATGGAGATTTCTCCCAATTCCTGTGGCAACCAAATTGGTGTCCAGAAGGAGATATTGCATCTAAAGAGAAGCACCTGATTACATAATCATTCAGCCCGGCGCGGGGCACATCGAGGATGGCCTCAGCAGTACCACAACCTCCACCCTCTCTCCCTCTGCATCTGGGGGAAAGGGCCTGCCCAGCATCACTGAAGGGGCCACCAATCTTTAGTAAGCATGCGAAAACGGCTACCTACGATTGCCCTGCAGTGATTTACACCTCAACTAGTAAAGCTAATTGTCCCTCACCTCCCCCCCGTGACCAATACAAAGGTCACATCAGGATGCACCCGTGGCCCAGCCTTTAACCTCATCAGCTCTTTATTTTTGGGCACACCTAGACAGACGCCGCCACTAGGAAATGAAGAAGAGGGCTTCAGTGTAGAAATGCTGGCCGACTCTGCCCATCCTCTCTCTACCCTGGTAGACCTGGAAACCAGAAGTAAATGAGGCTGCATTAGAAGAGGCCCTCCAGTGGTCTCAGTACTCAGTACCCAGCCCCACCAGCCTCTCCTGGAAATTGTTCTTTGTGCCTGCCTAAAGGTCTCCAGCCCCTCCTTTACAGTTCTGCCCTTTTATCAGCAAGCACTTGGGCCTGCATGAGCACCCTGGACTGACAGAAGCTGAACTCGATGGCAACAAAAACAAACATCAAGTAAGTTGAGAAACACAAGAAACCTGAGTGTTTTTTTTTTAAATGACTGAGGAAAACATTTAATGTGATCCTTATCCGCAGTGTCCCTTATTTTAGTTTATAAGATGTGTACCTCGGCTCTGCTCTCAGGGAAGTGGTATTTCTAAACCATGCTGCTAATGTTTTGTAAGGATATAAGCAATGGACACTGAAACGGGTCCCTTCCGGGCCCTGGAGTCATCTCCTTAACTTTTCAGGAAAAAAACACTGATTTCTGAATATGGAGTGTAAAAGCTTTAAGGTAACCAGGTCTTTCCTGCTTACATTTCACATGATTTACTTTAATCTGCATTCCCTATGAGCGTTTGCTTTTTCCAGCAAGTGGTTTCTGTTTTTTCCAGGCAAAATGTTACTCTGGTCTAGTGCTTAATTTGAATTGAGTAGCATTCAGGTGTTTATAACGGGGCACACTGGGTTGTAGCTGAAGGTGGTGTGAGTTTCTCTCAGTGGGGCAGTATGGTGTTCAGTGAGGGAGAGGACGTGGCACTATGACCAGAGCTGCTGGGGAACCAGGTTCAGCCTTCAAGACTAGTCTACCAGACCACTCTCCTGAGGGAGCACTTGCCCATGCTAGAACTTAGAAGGCCCCACTAGTCTTTAGAGATCCTGATGTCTTAGCACCAGCAGTTGGACCATAGCAGTGGCAAGTGTGGGTTAACTTTGAAGGCCTGGCCACCACAATCCATATGGAAGTTCACCTCCAGTCTTGCGGGCAGCATTTATAGGTTTCATAAAATTCTTTTTTACTTTTAGAACTAGGATTCAGGAGACATTTGAAGCATAAGAAGTCTTTACTGTATATTTCAACACTTTGCTGAATTAGTGCGCTTTAGGTAGGTTTGGCTCACTGTCAGTATATGAAGTAGGGTTTATGGTATCTTTGCCCCTTATAAACTATAGGTTTTATACTTGGGGCGTGAGCTTTATTTTTAATACAAGATTCTACTGAATAGAAGCATATTTGTTGAAATATTATCGCTGGTTTTCTATACATCTGTATCTATAGTAACTAGTTTTGAACAGATGAGGCAGCTAATAAAACAAGAGGTATGGTTATAAAAAATTCTTTAAACTGTACCTTATTTTTGATTGACTTTGATTATTTTTAACCCTAGCACTATTTAATGGAATATTTGCTATGGGTTAACAATGTACCCATTTTTTTTTGTAGCCTCACAGTAGGACCTAGAACCTATTTTAAGTTTTTCAAGACCAACTGTGTTAGTCTCAAATGTGTCTCACCTCAGAAGGAAGGAGGTGAGTGAATTGCCTTTGAGTTTGTGTATGAATGAGTGGGAATGTAATGAAATGAAGGATACCATTAGTTAGCACCTTAGTCTTGATTGGGCCCTCAGGACAAAAAATATTCTTTGAAATTCTGAAAAAAGTATGATTGGAAATTTATTTTTGGCGATATACGATCTAATGGGTTGTTTTTGATTATAATGGGGATGTAATGATGAGCAAAATCTTGTTGTTTATTAGTAGTGTTGTGAGACCATGACATTTTGCCTGATATGTTTTGTTTTCTTGTGCCGGTGAATACTGCACATTTGTTAGGACGGAAAAATGATTATTTACTTTCTGTCTTGAAGGCGGTGGTTCTATTTTGGCATTCCACCGAAATGTGTCGACGCCTACCTCTGTTAAAGTTGAGGGACAATGTTTTATACATGAAAAAGGCTTAGATAGCTTAATTGTTCAACTGATTCCTTAAAATTAACAAAAAATGTTAACGTCTAATGTGTTTCTCTTATGTATTTTCCCTCTTGCCACAGTGTATTCGTTATATATTGTGTCGCACTGTTTTAACGTTTCATTTTAGACTGTTTTTAAATTGATGAATTTGATGTAATTGTATATTTTATATGGTGTGAAACATTAAACATTGCTTAATAATTACAAATACCTGTTAAGAATTGTCTTGTTGGTCCCCTTTGAGACAGGTATAACGGAATGTATGGAGTGCAAGAAGTGCAGTATGTAAAAGGTGAATGAAGAGATTTCTCCAAGAGATTTTTGCTGATACTTTTGTCAGTTGTGGAACCCTGTCTCTTGGAGTAGTGTGGCCTCTCTTTTATACTGAGCAACGAAGCAGCACAGCGAAGAGCAACAGTGACTGTCACTGAGGTCACAGGACCCTTGAGGCAAGCCCGCCGCACCCAGTGGTACCTCTATTGGCCTTGTTTCAGCAGTAGCAGTGCAACTCACTAGGGATTGGCAACGCAGGATTTGCACGCTACCAAACTAAGTTCACAAACGTTGCGGTCTCTCTGCCTCATGCACAATCACTTTTAACATGCGCTGCCTGGTTTGGGGCCACTGGAATTATCAAGCAATGGAGGAAAAAATTATGTTGCAGTGTTGACAAATTATGTAGAAAACAAAAAAGGCTGCAGCGAATGCATTACATTTTCTGATACTCTATTATTTTGACATTTTTACACATACTTAAAAGACTGTGCTAAGATTTTGCCTCATTAGTACCAGCTTAACATACAAATGCTGCTGTGAGAAAGATGACAAGTCAACCTTTGCAAAGGGCTTTCCGCTTCGCAGCAGCACAAGTCACATTTTTTAGTAACTCTATTGATCTGTTTGAGCTGCAAACTAGTTTTTGTTAAAATCGTCAGATTATGCATCAAATGATGTATTATGTGACAAACATGGCAGAGCCATAATTATGTGGAAAACATTTGCAGACTAGGATATTTGGCATTTATATTTGAACTGCTCTTATCAAAAAAGGGGGAGAAGAGCTGATGATAGAAACTGCATGTTCAGAGACAAATGGCTAGTGAATCCATTTTTAAGTATATTTGGGACATTCTGTGATTGAAGACATATCCCACTTTGTGAATGCATTTTAATGCAAATAACTCATATTAAAACTTAAATAAACATGTGTATCTATTGGTTGAATTAAATAACGTAATAAGCTGTAACTGGTCAGTGAAATGTGAAACAAATCGTAAAAATTGGGGTGTTTTGCTCTTTCTGGCCACACCACTAACTCCGCCCACTGACCCCATTCTCGGGTTATTTCTGCCCCTTGATTCCCCCCCCCCCAGAGTTTCCCTATTATTTTTCCCCACTTCGATCTCTGCTTATCCCCCACAAACATCTCAAATCTCCAGTTTTCACAAACAAGGGAATTCTCTATGGGCCCAGTTCCTTAATCCAGAACCCTGTTTCCAGATGGACGGTGTCGGTCCCACACTCTCAACACGAGAGGGGCGGCAACAACTGTGGCGTAACAACAACCTGAGAGTAATCGAGGCTGGTTTGTCAAAGACGTCAAGCTCCAGGGACATGTCTATTTTTAGGCTCTGCAAGATGCGCCTCACAGTGACAGGAGGATGTGCAAAGCAGTTGGAGAAACGGCCCCCGTCTCTCAGAAGGGATTTCCAGGTAGACAGCGTCACTCGGGCTGTTGTCAATAACGTCATCGGTGATTCTTGGCTTGAGTTCCTTCCCAGACATACAAATTCCTTAAAGCTCTTCTGCAAACAACCAATTCTGATAGAAAAAAATTGTGCGCTACTCCGCCACTGACGCCTGGCCAAGTAGGCGAAAGGCTTTCCTGCGGTGAGTTTCCATAAAGGGATAAAGGTTTGTGGGCTGCACTTTGGCTTGATATCAGAAAGCAGGCAGGGGAACTCGGCTGGGTGGATGTTCTCCTTGCTAAAGCGTTAGTCATAACCAAAGTACAAATTACTCTTTTATGCAACCTGAGCCAAAAGTTAGTCAGCTGAAAATAAACGAGCGAATCTTATTTTAACTCTTTAGGGCAGTGGTTCTTAAAATGTGGCCCGTAGACCACGGCTGTCCACAATACCTACTCAGCGGGTCAGCAACAGTATGGAAAATTAAACATGATCTGCAGATCAATAATAATAATAATTATATATATATATATATATATATATATATATATATATATATATATATATATATATATATATATATATATCAAAATATGTACAGCAAAATTGAATATTTTAAAATGCTCAGTAAAAATGAAGGAATTCGAAATTGGGTGCTAAGAATTAAGTAGGTACCCCTATCTTGAGTGTGATAGCGCAAGAACAGCAAACTCAATCTAGAATGGATGATGGTTGCCCTGAAATGAAGTAGCATTGGGAATACGAGAACATAAACAGATCATGCATGACGAGCACAAAAGACAAAGCAATATGCTAGAGTGTAACACATTGCTTTGTCTTTTAGATACAAAACTTAAACTTAAAAAAAGCTCCAACCTTCCATTTAAAAGTCTGTGATTTTAGCAGTTTTTTGTTTGTGAATTAAATAGTTCAGAATATGTGCATCTGTTTGATGTTTATTTGCTTCTGTATTTTTGCACATTGCTTTGAGGTGTGAATCATAGACATTTCTTAGGCAGTGGTCCCCAGCTCCAGAAGTGATACACTGGGGGTCCACCGAAGTCAAAAGGTTAAGAACCGCTGCTTTAGGACAGTTAACTTAGTTGCATGAAAGAAAATAGTTACGGTTCATCAGCTGTTACAAAATATCACCATATTCATGGCCTTGTAAACACTGCTGTGACAAGAGTTCACACAGTTTTTGGATATCTTATTCTGGGTGTCAAGCAGTTTATACTTTCCTTCAGCAATTCAAAGATGGATGCCACATAAGTGTGAGCACATACAGTGGCAATCATAGAATGATTATTCTTTTGTTTAAGGCGAATAAAGATCTGTGTGGACCCAAGGCAATGAGAGAATTCAGGAGCCAAAGAACCATAGATAATTGACTGTATTGTGTATCAGCAGAAATGTTTACCTAAGTCATCATGTATCCAGCACAAACCCGCCCCACCCAATTCCACTCGACAACCTTTGAGTGCTCACATCTTCATATTCCTAAGTCCCAGAGGGACCTGGAGGATTTAACCCGGCACACTGCTAGTGTGGGTCTGGTCCCATAAACTGGATCATGCCCAGATTGTAGAACTGTTAGAACTAACATCTAGCCCATAAAACCTTATAGACATTGCCATTTTAACTGGAATGTGTTTCCGACCCCCAAGGTCTAGCTCCTATTGAATATTTCAGTGGAACAAGGCACAATCTAAGTAATGAGTGGTCCTGACTTTCAGGGCTGGTGGGGGAGCCAGTTCAGTTGGCATGTTATAGGAATAATAATAGGGCTTCTGTGTAGATGGAAATTGAGTGATTCTAGGGCCTCAATGGTGAGGAAGTGGTGTACCCAACTGTGGGCTTGGTAGTGGGGATGAGAAGATCGGTGCTTGGCAAAACTCAGTCACTTTTATGGCTTTGCCTCTGAGTAGAGTGCGGGACCAATGAGTTAGATCAAGGGCTTCCAGAAAGGATGACTGAAGCAGCTGTGTTTTCTGCCCAAACAGTAAGTCTCTTATTATTATATGAATATGTGTGGTTTGTTAGTGTTGGGGGGTAAATTAATTGAAAAAATGTATTCTGAAGGAGGTCAGTTCAAGGCATTGTGCTTAAAGAGGTTAACAGTGTACGATGAAAGACATCTCAGGAGGAGTCCATAGAATTCACTCAAAGGCCACCTCGTTTACCAGGGCTTTTTAGTGGGATTTTGTGGATTTCTCACAGCTTAATAGTGAGTTTAAGAATAGCCTCAGTAATTATAATTCAAAAATATATAATCACAAGTTAACCACCACTGAAGTTGGTTTTTGGGAAGCGAGCTATGCACAGCGGACTTACAGAGGGCTCCGGTGGATCTGCTAACAAGTACCTGCAACCAACACAGGTTATCCTGAACTGTGCCAGTCAAATCCCCAAAGAGCTACCACTGGAAGAGCGTAAAATGCCATTGTAAATAGGATATCATTAGATGAGTGTGCGAGTGGAAGGCCATATCCACACTACATAAACTTGAATAGGCTACTGAGACGGTAATACATTGATTGCTGAGAAGTCATTTTTTTTTGCAAAGCAACCTCCCCTAAACAGTGGCCACTGTACAGAGGAACCCCTGAACATTTTTGTCACTGAACAAATCACGCCCTAGAAGAATTGCTCCATGTGGACTAGTTAAAGAGTAAGTTTTACCAAAAATCTATAATGACTGAAAACACAACTAAACAAATAACACAAAGTAAAGCAATGTAAATCAAGGTTAATCAAATTAGGAAAAGAAAGCTAGGAAACATAAAATCTAACACTGCTGCCGTTGGTTTCTCTTCACGAGTTGACCAGCTAATTCTACAGAAGGTATGTAAAGGTTCACTTCATACTGATCAGAACATCTTCACTTCATTTGAATGCATGGGAGAGATAGTGTCAAATTTGAATCTCACTAGATAACTAGACATGTCTCAAATTTTGTAAAAGCTAAGAAACAAAACAAACCTTTTTGTAAAAAAGTATGTTATTTCCCGGTAAAATGAAAGGGGAAACTGTGGTTGTGCATACATGTTGCAGTGCTCGGAATGCTGATACTCGTGCAAACTAACTGATGTTTGTGCTCAAGTGGTTTGCAAGGGGCTTGGATGATTTCAGCTCCCAGGCACTGGGCAAGTCTAAGTGTCTTGTGACCTTCGTTACAGGCACTAGAGAATACCCAGTGTGATTTCATGCAACAATTGGCCAGGAATAAGTTGCACTCTTTAACCCAGTCTTACAAAAACGAGTGATATATTATGGACTATCAGGAACGGAGATAAAAAAGTAAATAACCTTTATGTGGCATTGCGAATTCCAAAGCCATGGCATATACTGATCTACAATTTCCGTGATTCTGTCGCATATCTGAATTTATTCAGAAACTGCAACATCAATAATAAACTCAGAGCAAGTTTGGAGAAAATTACATGAGAAACTTCAAGGTGCTTTAGAGCACCAGTGTAGGTAGCTTAGAGGCTCCATCAGGCTACCAGTTATTATAGAGTAGTACAACGTTCAGTGACAAGAAGGGCAACGCCACTATCATCTCTGTGAACGTACTGGCATGTTGTGTAAATCCGGAGGACATTTCAGTGACCACAGGGAGCACTAATGTGTTAACTAGGCGTGTTTTCGGGACTTACTACACATTTCCCCCAAAGACAACTTTCCCATTATGAGTTAATTAGGCACTCCTACATGAGATTCTTATGGTACCCATATGAATCTAATGCACTGACCCCACTTGAATAAACAATGAAAGTGTAGACAATGAAAGGTACAGTACCGTACAGCGTTGAAAAGAGAAATATGGTTGATGTGTCCACTCACGCCTCCCTCGTCGAAGGTTAGCACCTTTGGGGGTGAAGAGAAGCATTCAACATTGGGTACTGATACAAACATATCACAAATTACACAAACATGGCTACATGCTTCTGCAGAACATCAAGTTTAATGTATGCAGCAAGAGGTGTGCACCCCAGAAGGGGCATCTCAGCATTTTATCCTTCTGCGAATATTATCGAGGCCAAGAAAATATATTTATATACACATACATAAGGACACACACAAACACACACACACACTTAAAAACACGTTTTGAATGACTGTTAACATTACAAAGGATACACTCTACTGCAACTATGAAACTTGCAAAACTTGCATTGGTCATGACTTTGTGGTGTACAGACCACACAACATAATATTTCTGATATACTCAGTATGACTTGTGTTTTTTGTGTGCAACACCGTGCTATAGGCTAGTCTTTTATATATGTTTCCTTTGAGGCACCTTTTCTTCAATCTTCAACGTTCATATGACATAATAGATTATAGTAGGATGTCAAGTTTGGCAAAATTTGATGCAATTGTAATGAAGCGAGAACAGTCCGTGAAAAATCGAGACAGGTATAATGTACACCCACCGGATAATCCATGCCAGCAGCCGGACGCTACAGCTGACTCAACTACTGAGGTCGACACGTTCCGATGCTGACATGGTTAGCATTCTTACAAGAGAACATTTCTGTTAAAGGGCAAGTTACAACACATCTTCCCTTTATAAAACAAAAGAAAAAGAACAGGAGGAAAGAAGATATGAGAGCAGGTTGGAAGAAAGGACCAATAAAGTATCAGGCAACATTTCTATTGAAGAACATAATCTTGAAGGTGTGTAGGCGGTCTTCTGGGTCTAGCAGGGTGTCCAGAAAGATCAGAACAAAGACCCCGGACATGTCTAGGACCACTATGAGGTTGTTTGACCTGGGTTTGAAAACCCACGCCATCATCCCCACTCCCACATTTAGAAAGGCGGGACATACTCCAAATATCACCACTAGTGAGCATAACAACATTTTTCATAACTTTGACGATGCGCTTAGGACCAAAAAACTTGGATTCACCTTTGGGAGACCACACAGCCTTTTTTTTACAAAAACGAGGTCACCTACCTTCCAGTCGTACTTGCGCAAACCCATTTTGGCAACAAACCTTTGTTTGTAATCATCCTGATACTTCCTGACTCTCCAATCATCTACAGTCTTATTCCTGTCTTTGACCCTCAACCACAAAGGATTACGTTTGGAACCAGCAACCCTGCCCCTAAGTTTCCTGAAGGGAGAGCAACCCATGATATTGTTGGGAGTGTTTCTGTATGCCCATATTTTTTCTCTAACGATTCCCTTGAGAGGGAAACCAGTGTCAACAGCAGTCTGGGCACAGGCTCTCGCGAGCCGGTTCATGCTCTTTACTAAACCATTAGCCTGTGGCAAGTAGAGAGCGGTACGATGGTGGGTGATGGAAAGATCTTTTAGGAAATCACTCATCTCTTGAGAAGTAAATTGCACACCATTGTCGGAAACCAGAACGGCAGGTATCCCTTCAGAAACAAAAATATCCTTCAGAAATTCAATAATGTTTTTGCTCACAACAGAACTCATACAGCATGCAGATATCCATTTAGAAGTGTAGTCAACCAAGATAACCACAAAACTTTCTGTGGGAGCTAACACCTCAAAAGGACCAACAATGTCGATGGCTAGTTTGGACCAGGGTCGTTCAGGAAGAGCCACAGGGGAAAGCGGTGAAGTATTGACCTTGCTGGACTTGTCATTGGCAGCACAAATGGTGCAATCCATGACAGCCTCCTCAACCTGCTTATCAATTTCTGGCCACCAGTAGGATTCTTTGACTCTCGCTTTGGTCAAACTACGCTCTAGATGACCCTCGTGTGCTAAGTTAATAATGTTTTCCCTGAAAGTGTGCGGAGGAAGTAATCTATCCCCTCTGAAAAGTTCACCATCGATAATGTTTAGCTTTTCACAAACATTTCAATAAGGTTTGACAATACTGGGTACATCAGAAAGAGTAGGCCAACCATTAACAACAAATTCCATTAGTGGTTCCCTGGCATGATCACAAGCAACACCAGACTCCCATTCCCATTCCTGTTTATTGAGAGCACATTCCTTTACCCAGGACACAGCATGGTCGGGGAAGTAAGGTACATTTTTTCCAAAAGGCATTCTGGAAAGAAAATCCTAAGACTGGGCAAATATTCAATTGTAAAGTTATATTCTCTGAGACCTTCAATCCACCTTTTAATTCTAGGAGTAGTGCTCTCGCCATTCCTGCATGCAAACATGTGAACTAAGGGCTTATGATCACTGCGAACTAAGAAAGGTAAGCCCCACAAGTAAAACCTGAAATGTTTGGCAAAGAGCAAGCCAACGCCTCGCGTTCAATCACTGAATAGAGTTCTTCAGCTGACTTCAGTGAGCGCGAGGCAAAACCAATGACCTTCTCATTACCATCAACCATTTGGGACAGAACAGTACCCAATCACAGTAAACTTGCTTCGGTGGTGAGAATGGGTTTTCTTAATACATCAAAATGGCCCAGGGTAGGCATGCTAGCAATCTCAACTTTGACAATTTTGAAAGCAATTTCACAGTCATCGGACCAATTGAAATCAACCCCCTTTTTTTAGTAATAACCTCAAAGGTTGTACAACACATGCAAAATTGTAAATAAACTTCGAATAAAACTCAGCCAGGCCAAGAAAAGATTTGACTTGAGCCTTGTTCGAAGGAGCTGGGGCCTGTAAAATCGCTGCAGCAAGGTCAATTTTGATACTGATGCCCTCACCAGAAATAGAATGTCCCAGATACGATACAGAACGGACCCTGAATTTACATTTTTCTCTCTTGAGAGTTGTTGGACAGGCCACATGAAGGGCCGCTCTCCCCCGGCCCAACCAGGCCCGAACCAGCCACGCAAGTACCACACACCACCATTGCACGTCCACCGTCCCCGCAGGGACCCCTACACTCGAACCTGTTGACCGCGTAGGCCGACCCACTACCGGCCTGCGCGCCCATCCTGGGCGCCATCTTGGACACTCCACCACGAGGCCGCCTGGCCCCCGATCGACCTCAACCCTGGGCCTGGCCCGGCCTCAGACATTCCGGCACCAACATCCACCCAGGAGGTGAGCGGGCTACTTGGTCAGTCAATGGGAGCAGGAGGTGTCGATGGCTCTCCCCCGCCAAGTGCCGCTCGCCCATCGCCTCCCCGGGCGCTGGCTCCACCCCCCTGCTGGGTGTCTGAACCCCCTCATCCCGGACCTCCCGACCTCCAAGTGCGAGGGTCCGGACATCAAAGCACACCAGCCCTATAACTGGGGCAGCTCCAGAGCAGGAAGGCAGTTGTATCTTGGAGTCGAGAGACGCAAAGAAGAACTCATCCTTGACGGACTACTGGCGCTGCCGTAGCTCTGCCTTGTGCACCCTCGTCTTGCCTGCTGGCGCTGCCGCGGCTTTGGGAACCACCCTATCCTTCATCATCGTCGGGACCTGCTGGCGTGGCCGCGGACCGTTTGTAACCACCACCTTCATCGGGACCTGCTGGCTCTGCCGCGGACCGTCGTCTTCCTTCATCCATCTCGGGACCGGCTGGCTCCGCCGCGGCCCGTTCATCTACGCCACCGAGCTCGAGGATTGAGAGCTATTTTCCATCTTTTTGGTAACAAGACTGTCCCGCTACCCTTTTCCCAAACAGAGACCAGAACAGAGGGGACCCCTGAGTCCAGACCTCCTTGTACCATTCTACCGTACGTGAAGAATTGTCTATAAAGTATCGTTGAACTTTATCATTGTGTGGTGTCCGTCTGTGGGGGGGAAGTTGCTTGTCTGTACGATTTACTGGAGACGGCTCTCCCCGGAGACCTCTCCCCGTATCCTCGGCCGACCCTCCCGGTCCGTCTAACATTGGTGGCAGCGGTGGGATCCGAATCACCGCATAAACCGTACAGAGAGTAGCTCACCCCACGGCGAATCACGATGTCAACTAAAGACAGCGGATCAACGGAGAAATTCCAGATGGAGAAATTGGGCGAGTACAGCCATCGTGAACTTAAACAGTTCTGTATCGAATTAGGTATCGCTACCACCGGACTAAATACCAAAGATGACTTTAAGCAGGCCCTGGAATCTTGGGCAGAAACCGGGGCTGCCGGAACCCCCGATCAAGACATCGCAGCACAAACCCCCATGGCCCCTGAAGAACGAAGGACGGGTCTCTCGCCAGACGAGATCCAGGAACGAGAAAGAACCCGACTACACGAGCTGGAAATGGCCCGGCTCAAAATGGACGTTGAACTAAAGTTGGCCGAACAGAAAATCAACTTAGAGCACCTGCGTCTCCGAGAAGAAAGAGAGGAGAAACAGAGACAAAGGGAGCTCGAGGAAAAGAAACTGGCATATGAACATGAGCGGAAATTAGCTGAAATCGACCTACGCAAACAGAATAAAGAAACAGGGGTGCCCGAGCAACCCCACACTCCAGGGGCAACAGAGAAGAAGGTACACATCCCCAAGGATGTCGTTCGAGAATACTTCCGAGAGGACGACATCCAGCAATGGTTTAAGGCCTATGAAATCGCTATGACTGCACACCGGATCGATAGAAGCGATTGGGGGGCCGGTCTGTGGGGGAGATTCCTCAATGAGGGCCGCGACGCCCTGCTGCAACTCCCGGACCAGCAGATGACCTCCTATGACCATATGAAAGCTGCACTCCTCACCCGCTATGGCCTCACACCCGAGATGTACCGTCAGAGGTTCCGAGACTGCACCCGCATCCCAGGTACAACTTGGGTGGACTATGTCAATTACTTTAGCCGAGCCTTCGAGGGCTGGATCAAAGGAAGCAAGGTCACAACCTACGAACAACTGTTCAATCTTATGGTATGGGAGCATCTGTCGAACAATTGCTTCATTGAACTTCGCCAGCACCTCCTCGACAGCAAGTTAACGGATCCCCGGCAGCTCGCAGCCGAAGCAGACCGGTGGGAGATCACCAGAGTGAGTCGAAATGGGTCCTCCGAACAAAACCGGAACAACAATGGTCAGCACCGTCCCCGAGGAGGCGGAGGCCAAGGACGCGGAAGAAGCAACGCTCCGGTCACCCCCACTACCAGCCCCACCCCCCCGGCCAACCGGGGCAGCACCCCAGCGCGACCGGGACATCGAGCCAATGTTACCTGCCATCGTTGTCAACGAGTCGGACACTATGCAAACGACCCAAACTGCCCCCAGTACCAGAGCCCAAGACCCCGCCAAGTAGCCGCTGCTGCTCTGGGGGAGGAACGGATCTCAGAGGAACAAGAAGAATATGAACAGGAACACCAAGAATGGGAGCCAGCCGCCATGGCTCTCGCCTGCCTAGGGGGGAGAGACATGGTCCCGCGGGTCCCCCTACCCGCTAATACCCAGAAGTACAGCCAATGGGTGGGCATCAATGGACGCCGGGCTGAAGCCCTTCGTGACACTGGGGCCAGTGTAACAGCCGTCCGCTGTCACCTGGTGACCCCCGAACAATACTTACCAAACATTCTCTGCCCTGTACGTTCAGCCGATAACTCAGAAAGTCTGTGTCGGATGGCCTGCGTCCCCTTCGAATGGGGAGGAGTCTCCGGCATGTTGAAGGTGACGGTCCGAGATGATGCCCCCGTAGACTGCCTCCTGGGTAATGACCTGGAAAGCTCCCCATGGGCAGCAGTCGAACGAAAAGAGCACCTGGGGATGCTGGGCGTCCCGGACTGGGCGTGCGTCACCACCCGGTCCATGACCGCCCGTGCCAACACCCGCCCAGAGGAACTCGAATGGCCGGCGCCACCGCCTCCGGTCGCCCCCGCCGAAACCACCGACCGTGACGTTCCCCCCGAACCAGCTCAACCTCCAGACCTCGCTAACCTCGACCAGTGGCCTCAAGAGGGGGGGCCCACGCAAGAACAATTTCGCCAAGAACAAAAGACCTGTCCCTCCCTCGAGGGACTCCGCCAGCAAGCGCTAGCCCAAAGCGCAGGGGATACCTCCGGAACTCACTGGGTCTACTGGGACAATGATCTGCTGTACAGTGAGCAAAGAATCGCGGAGCTGGGGGCCAGCCGAGTCCTAGTGGTACCCCTCCGTTTTAGAGACTTTCTGCTAAACCTGGCCCACGATGTCCCCCTGGCAGGACACTTGGGTCAAGACAAAACCTATAGCCGCCTGGTGACCCACTTCTTCTGGCCCAAAATGAGGGACAATGTACACCAGCATTGCCGATCTTGCCCCACGTGCCAAGCCAGTGGGAAGAGCGGCCGCAAACTGAAAGCCCCCCTGCAACCTTTTCCCGTGGTCACCACCCCGTTCGAGAGGGTCGGAATCGATATCGTGGGGCCCCTGGACCCGCGCACAAAACAAGGCCATCGATTCATCCTGGTGCTAGTGGACCACGCCACCCGCTACCCGGAGGCTGTTCCCCTGCGGACTGTGACAGCCCCGGTAGTCGGCCGGGCTCTGATGGGGATCTTCTCCCGGGTGGGCTTCCCCCGGGAGGTCGTCAGTGACAGAGGCACGAACTTTATTTCGAAATATATGAAATCTCTCTGGCAACAGTGCGGGGTTACCTACCGGTTCACGACCCCCTATCACCCTCAAGGAAACGGACTCGTTGAGCGGTTCAACCGCACGCTCAAAGGGATGATCGGGGGGTTGGAAGAGCCCCTCCGTCGCCAGTGGGATGTACTGTTGCCGTGCCTTCTCTTCGCATATCGAGAGGTTCCCCAGAAGTCCCTGGGCTTCAGCCCATTTGAACTGCTATATGGACACCCCGTGCGCGGGCCGCTCAGCCTAGTCAAGGAAGGCTGGGAGATGCCCCCTCTAAAGAACCCACCAGATGTTTTCCGCTACCTCCTAACACTCCGCAACCAGACCCGGCGATTCCGAGAACTAGCAAAAGCCAACCTAGAGGCCAGTCAGGAGGACATGAAAAGGTGGTATGACCGGAATGCCTCCTCCATCGAATTTGAACCTGGGCAACAGGTATGGGTGATGTCCCCCACTGAACCCTGCGCCCTACAAGACAAGTGGACAGGGCCCTTCAAAGTGGTCGAGCGCAAGGGTCCGGCTACCTATCTCATCGACTTGGAATCTTCCCGGAACCCCCTCCGGGTCCTCCACGCTAACAGACTGAAACCGCACTTTGTACGGACAGAACTCAGCCTCCTGATGGCCACAGACAATGGGGCTGAAGAGGACTCCGAGCCCCTCCCGGACCTCCTACGAACGCGGGAGAAAGACGGTTCCGTAGATGGGGTCCGACTCTCAGAGGCCCTCACCCGAGAGCAACGCCAGGAGTGCCAAGTTCTCCTGTCACAATTCGCCAGCCTGTTCTCCCTCACCCCAGGTGTCACTTCCTGGTGTACGCACGATGTGGACACGGGGGACAGCCCCCCTATCCGCCACCGGGCCTACCGTGTGCCAGATCGGGTACGGGCCTGCATCCAGGAGGAAGTAGCCAAAATGCTCACGCTCGGGGTCATCGAGCCCTCAGACAGCCCCTGGGCCAGCCCTGTAGTACTGGTCCCCAAAGCAGCTGCCCCCGGCACCACACCAGAACTCCGGTTCTGCGTCGACTACCGGGGCTTGAATGCGGTCACCAGGACAGACGCACATCCCATCCCCCGGGCAGATGAACTAATCGACCGCATGGGAGCTGCCCGCTACCTCAGTATCTTCGACCTGACGGCGGGCTACTGGCAAATCGGCCTCACACCCCGGGCACAAGAACGTTCTGCCTTTTCCACGCCCGATGGCCATTACCATTTCACAGTCATGCCCTTCGGCATGAAGAATGCCCCAGCAACGTTCCAACGGCTCGTCAATCAGGTCCTGGCGGGGCTCGAAGGATTCAGCGCCGCCTACTTAGACGACATCGCTGTATACAGCAACCAGTGGCCCGAGCACCTCCACCACCTCCGAGCAGTACTGCACGCCCTTCAGCAAGCTGGCCTCACGATCAAGGCCAGCAAATGTCAAATTGGGCAAGGGTCTGTAACCTACCTCGGGCACCAGGTGGGAAGCGGCCTGGTGGCCCCTCTGCAGCTAAAAATTGCCGCCATCCAGTCCTGGCAGCCCCCCACTACCCAGACCGAGGTACGAGCCTTCCTGGGCCTCACGGGCTATTACCGGAGGTTCGTGAAAGACTATGGTACTATCGTGAGGCCCCTCACAGAGCTCACGTCAAAAAATCAGCCCCAGAAAGTCAACTGGACCCCAGAGTGTCAAGCTGCATTTGAACAATTGAAAGCCGCCATGTGCTCCGCCCCTGTGCTCCAGGCCCCCGACTACAGCCGGGAGTTCATCGTCCAGACGGATGCCTCCGACCATGGCATTGGGGCAGTCCTGTCCCAAGTGAACACCGAAGGCCATGACCAGCCGGTGGCCTTCATCAGCCGGCGACTCCTACCACGGGAACAACGCTGGAGCACCATAGAGAGGGAGGCCTTCGCGGTGGTATGGGCCCTCAAGAAGCTCCGGCCCTACCTTTTTGGCACACCCTTTCGGGTACAGACCGACCACCGACCCCTGCAGTGGCTGATGCAGATGCGGGGGGAAAACCCGAAGTTGCTACGCTGGTCCATCTCCCTACAAGGGATGGACTTCACAGTTGAACATCGGCCTGGGCCCGATCACGCCAACGCAGATGGCCTGTCCCGGTTCTTCCGCCTCGACGAGAAGAGTCCCCAAGAGAATGGGTAACTCTCCCCGCCTTCAGCTGGGGGGGACGCATGTTGGACAGGCCACATGAAGGGCCGCTCTCCCCCGGCCCAACCAGGCCCGAACCAGCCACGCAAGTACCACACACCACCATTGCACGTCCACCGTCCCCGCAGGGACCCCTACACTCGAACCTGTTGACCGCGTAGGCCGACCCACTACCGGCCTGCGCGCCCATCCTGGGCGCCATCTTGGACACTCCACCACGAGGCCGCCTGGCCCCCGATCGACCTCAACCCTGGGCCTGGCCCGGCCTCAGACATTCCGGCACCAACATCCACCCAGGAGGTGAGCGGGCTACTTGGTCAGTCAATGGGAGCAGGAGGTGTCGATGGCTCTCCCCCGCCAAGTGCCGCTCGCCCATCGCCTCCCCGGGCGCTGGCTCCACCCCCCTGCTGGGTGTCTGAACCCCCTCATCCCGGACCTCCCGACCTCCAAGTGCGAGGGTCCGGACATCAAAGCACACCAGCCCTATAACTGGGGCAGCTCCAGAGCAGGAAGGCAGTTGTATCTTGGAGTCGAGAGACGCAAAGAAGAACTCATCCTTGACGGACTACTGGCGCTGCCGTAGCTCTGCCTTGTGCACCCTCGTCTTGCCTGCTGGCGCTGCCGCGGCTTTGGGAACCACCCTATCCTTCATCATCGTCGGGACCTGCTGGCGTGGCCGCGGACCGTTTGTAACCACCACCTTCATCGGGACCTGCTGGCTCTGCCGCGGACCGTCGTCTTCCTTCATCCATCTCGGGACCGGCTGGCTCCGCCGCGGCCCGTTCATCTACGCCACCGAGCTCGAGGATTGAGAGCTATTTTCCATCTTTTTGGTAACAAGACTGTCCCGCTACCCTTTTCCCAAACAGAGACCAGAACAGAGGGGACCCCTGAGTCCAGACCTCCTTGTACCATTCTACCGTACGTGAAGAATTGTCTATAAAGTATCGTTGAACTTTATCATTGTGTGGTGTCCGTCTGTGGGGGGGAAGTTGCTTGTCTGTACGATTTACTGGAGACGGCTCTCCCCGGAGACCTCTCCCCGTATCCTCGGCCGACCCTCCCGGTCCGTCTAACAAGAGTGAGACCCCGTTCCTGTAACCTAGACAACACTTTGAAGAGTACTTCCTAATGCTTGTCTCTATTCTGTCCAAAAACAAGAATGTCATCTTGGAAGAATAGAACTTAATCTATTCCTGAAATAACATCCTTCATAATTCTTTGAAACCATGTAGCAGCACTCGCTAACCCAGAAGGCATTCTGACAAACCTATAAGCACCCAACGGTGTCACAAATGAAGTTTTGGCCTTAGAGTCCTCATGCAGCATGACCTGATAGGCCGACGACAAGTCCATTATGCTGACAGCGAAGACACCACCTAACTTTGTCAGTGCTTCGTTGATGTTAGGCAAGGGTTGTCTGTCGACTCAAATGTAGTTATTAAGACTTCTCAAGTCCACACACATAGCAAATCTTTGTGCCTTTGTCCTTTTGGGCCAAAACAATGGGGGCCAACCATTCTGAAGAGTCAATCTCCTCCATAACACCCACACGGAGCAATCTCTTCAATTCCTCCTGTAGTGGCTTAACCATGAGGTTAGGGACCTTCCTGACTTTGTGTACAACAGGAGTTGCACTGTCTATTTAAATTATCTCATATTTGAAACCTCTAGGAAGTCCTAGATTTTCACAAAAAACTTCCGGGTACTTTTCTGTAATATCTTGATGATCATTGTGGAATGTCAACAACATTACTTGGTTGGGAGAATTGGGATTGAGAATGATCCCTAGATCTCGTTGGTGATGCGAGCCTAAAAGATTGTCATCACGCTTAGCAACGTAGATCTTGCCGACAGTCTCTCTGTCTTTGAACAAGATGGTTTGGATTGAAAATACGACAAACTCAATACTCTGCCCACCATAACCCACAGGGTTGATGTCGGGAGGGAACAGCTTAATATCCTTGTAAGCAGGTATGGCATCCCAAAATATGTCGCTAATTAAAGAGTATGGCGAACCACAATCTGCAAGTACAGGAACAAAGACATTCCTAACAAGTATGTCGCATTTAGGCATGGAAAGACTGTCCGTGTCAACACCTTTAACATCATGAATTGCCCTGTCACAGCTGTCAGTGATACAGTGGATGATATGTTGTGACAGTTCTTCATCATCAATCATGCTAACCTTTGTGTTCCTGCACATGCGGGCGAAATTACCTTTTTTCCCCGCACAGTTTTTGCAGTTGGTACTTCTGGCAAAACAATTAGGATAGTTGGATCCATGATTGACACTGCCACATCAGGGTAATTTTGTCTTACCATCTCTGTACCAGGACGAAACAAATTTTGGTTTGTCCGTTTTTCTGGTTCCTTTTTCAATTTTCAAGTGATTTTAGTGCAGCCACATAGTTGCCAACTCTTTCACACTTAGCTTGGGTGCGCATGAAGAATTTGTGCCGTTCCATCACAACATTGAGTCGTGGCCCAAAGTGTGTTTGTAGAAGTAAAACACTCATTTCATATACATCATTGGGTTCACCTGCTTCTCTACCTATTGGTATGGGATCTAGACTATCATAAATGTTTCTGCTTTCAATGCCAAGGTTGTGGAGTAACATAGCTAGTTTTCTTGCTGCTGAAAATCTTTCACCACCAATGGCTATGAGGTAGGAGTCGGAAAGAGGGTTACATTTTTTGCATGGCAGGATTTGTTCACCACGTTCAGATAAAAACTGAAGTGGCTGACTAATACCACTTGAGGTTGACATTCTAAAAGAAGAACAACTTAATAAACCAACAAAATAGACTAATATAACAACCTAAAATATGAATTTTAAATTAGTCAAAATTATAAGCTAACTAAGATTCAGCTGCTTGCTTATTTCTTCTTAAAAGAAAGACTGAAAAACAACATATCCGCTGCTGGTAAAAAGTGAAATAATGATAATAACATGAAATCACAACTGATCTCACTGAACAGTCCTTCAGTGGAATAGCATGGGGAAAACTGTCCAAATTCGGTGAAAAAAAGGTGTGGAATACAGCTTGCTTAACCACACGCTGTTAAGGAAGTACTGGAAAACAGAAGATAAAGTCAATATCCAGCGCTGGTGAGCAAATGTGGAAGCGATCGTTATGCAATTGTTGTTCTAGTTTATCTGTGACGCCTGTACAGCTGCGTAAACACGCCCACGTCAGTACGTCAAACTGGCCGAATCTGTTCCGGTGTTCTGAGAAGCGCTGTACCCCCATGACTCGCTGTACCCCCTACGTCACGGGGGTGCAGCGATTCTCAGAACCAAGCTATTCGTCATCGCTCCCCCATGGCGCGACACAAATTCAGGACAGGAGGTCAAAATTCAGGACAAATCTTCAGGACAATAGGTACGTTTCACAGACACATCAGAGGTCGCGCAATAGTATATAAGTAAGCCCAGCCAATTCCAAACATATTTAACCATTTGCAAACCTATCCATCATGTATCCTCCCATCTATCATTTCACTCATCCATCCCTTCATCCATCCCCTCATCCATCCTCTCACTCATCCATCCATCCACCCTTTCACCCTATCCATCTGTACACTTATCCATCCACTCTCAATCCCATCCATCCATTCACTCATCCATTCAGCCATTTACCCTTTCACCAATCCAGCCATCCTTTCACTTACTAATCCTTCCATCCATCCACTCTTTTAGACATCCATCCTCCCTTTCTCTCTCCATCGACCCTTTCACTTAGCCATCCTTCCTTCCATCCATCATCAAGGGCTGGAGGTGTGAGGGCTGCCCCCCCCTCCCTCTCAGTCACCTTCGAAGCACCTCTTAACAGGTCATCAAGGGCTGGAGGTGTGAGGCTGCCCCTCCACCCTCTCAGTCACCTTCAAGCACCTCTTAACAGGTCATCGAGGGATGGAGGTGTGAGGGTTGCCATCCCGCTGTGCCTCTACAGTGCTGCTGGGGGTCTGAGCTTTCATACAGCATCGGAGTCAAGAAGGGAGGTGTGGGCAAGCTGTGCCCGGTTAAAATGACGGACAAATGGCGTCCGTTAAAGAATCCTTCACGGACAACGGACAGACGGCCGAAATGACGGACTGTCCGTGAAATTTACGGACGGTTGGTCACCCTAGCCACCACTGGCTCCGCCCGCCCCGCACCTCGAGCCAGGCATGCTCCGGGTCGGACAGCAGGTCCCCCGCCCCAGGCGCAGTCCGCAGATTGCACGACGGCGGCATCCCCCGAGTAGGAGACACAGGTCGGGGGATGCATTGCCATGCTTTACCTTGGCACTTAATGGAACTACTTTGTGTGTGGATGTGCGGTTTATTAAAGGGCAGAATGCTGTTACTCATAGTCACCTTAGCCAATAGGTGAAATGGGCTAACACATTGCCTCATGCTGTAGTGGCGTTCAAAAAATGTGAATGACACAATAACAGAACGACTGAGGAAGAGGGCTGGATGAAAGAAGACCCTATAAATATAAAAATATGTTATACTTATAAAAAAATATATCAGGTCTTTTGCTAGCGTCAGCCATAAAGAATCGTTTAACTGGAAAAAAGTATCACCCTGGAGTATTCTATTTACTCACGAAAACACAGTAGTTTATTAATTTGAATGCGGATGTGCTCTAATTTGGAAGCCCGAGACGTGATTCTGTATGTTTTCTGTATTAATGCCTTTGTGTAATTGACATACAAAATAGACAAACAAAGCGGTATAACACATGAATATTCAAGAACCCCAATTCTACTCCTCTCTTGTAGGCCAACAAACAAATCATCAGAAAATGAAGCAGAGTTGAGGGGCATGCCAGGTAGAGATCCATGCCACACAAGCGTCCGGTGGGGATGTATGGCATAATTACAGCACCAGGACTCCTCAGCGACCCATCATATTCAGAACACTGGTACTCACAACAGCAAGGAGGTAGGGAGAACGGTGGGACGGTAACTACTTCACACAAGTCTGTCTTCGTTTTGAACAAGAGATCGGCTTCTTTTTAGACAACCAACCATCCTCAACTTGTCCCAAGTACAATATCACTCCTAATTGGAGTCCAAGGAGAAATAAAGTTGGTCGTGTCTCGGTTGCAAATTCGCAACCTTGACCGCCCCCCCAAACTTGGGGGCTTATTTACAAGCCCCTTGCGCCACTTTTGCGTCATTTTTAACATAGGAAAAGTGACGCAAAAGTGGCGCAAGGGGCTTTTAAATCTGCCCCTTGGTATTTAAGTCACCTGCACTTCTGTTGAACGTTGTAATACCTAAGAAAGGAATTCTACTCAATATTATAAATTAAAATCTCCCGAGCTGATGCCGCAGCCATTCCTTTGAAGGGGAGGCTGAGGTCAGTCAGGAGAGCTGCTGGTTGCGCCCGGTGCCGCCTGCACAACCAGTGACCGTAGCCGGTGCGTCGGACCCTGGCTCCCCGCTCCCCACAGGCCCCTCCCGGCGCGGCGCCGCTGCACTCACCGGTGTCCAGACGCACCACCTGGGGCAGCCGGTAGGAGCTGATGAGCTGGTCCAGGGGCAGCGAGGCCAAACTCCAGCGCACCTCCTTGAGCGGGGGCACGGCGGCGGCGGGCTCCATGCTCCTGGGCGGGGGTCGGCGGAGAGGTGGCGGCAGCCCCGGGCTCCCCCTTCAGCCGCAGCGGGTCATGCTGCTGCTGCCGCCGGTCAAAGCAGGGTCGCCTCAGCCCGCAGCGCTGCCCCTCTGCCGCCGAGGCTGCCTCTGGTAGGAAGCGCCATCGCAGCGCCCGCCAGAGCTGACTAATCACAGCGGCGGAGGAGCTCGCGCGCGCGGCGCCTCACTCACAGCTCCAACCCTCACAATTTCGGCTGTCGTCTAAAGAGAGCGCGCTGACTAGCAGTTGATGAGCCAATGAATGAAGTGTTTACACATGGCAACGTAGAACTGGCCCCACCCACAATTACATAAATGTGTGCACAAACAGGGGATACAGTCCCTGATGGGCGGGGTAGTGAGACGTCATAAAAATTAAAATGCGCATGCGCACCATTAGTGCGCATGCGCACAACGATGAGGGTACACTGCCACATGGGGGACAGTGGATTATGGAACACCGGCAGGGAACTGGCACAGAGGAGCACACACGCCTTCAGTCACGAGTTGAAACAATGTCGCTAGCACAGAGGAGCACACGCGCCTTAGGTCAGGCGTTGCAACACTGCCGATGGCCTTGCGGTGAGTTGCTATCCTTTAAATAACCGCTCGAGTGCCCAACTGTAAACAGGCTACCTCTCGTTATTGCGATTTTAAATACACAGCAAATATTCCAAAAGTGATTTAAAAAATGCAGATGCACAGCGGTAGGCCCCAGAAGTTCCAATAGTTCAGCGCGGATATACAAAACGAATAACTTTTTTTAAAACAAATAGGAATTGGCTTGAGAACTAGGAAAACTCATGCAGTGTTCTTTGGTGGGTGCAGGTTTTTCTTGTCGTCGCCAGTAATGAAACGAAGAAACTCCAAGGCAGGTTTAATGTACACCCACCGGATAATCCATGCCAGCAGTCGGACGCTACAGCTGACTCTCAACTACTGTGGTCAACGCGTTCCGATGCTGACATGGTTAGCATTCTTAAAAGAGAACATTTCTGTTAAAGGGCAAGTTACAACAAATTGGTTTAATCAAATATGTGTGTTAGGATGGTCTATGGAGAAGCCCATATTAAAGTATCATGCAAAATAAGTTAAAATAATTTTTAACTATGAGATAGATGATTCAAAGCTCACCAAACATCAAATATGTAAGCACATGAGCTTTACTGGTGCTGCTCCGCTTCTATAATATGTATAAAGGACCACTTATGTGGCAGGGAGGTCCAAACTATGCGGCAGGGTTGAGTAAATTATGTGGCGAGAAAAAAACAAATTATGCAGCACATATACACCACATTTTGTGATAGTCATACTTCATTATTTTGTCATTTTACACTTGTTAACACTATCTGGTCATTAGTTGCACCTCGTTAGTAAAATTTTAACACCCAAATATAGCAATAGGCAATAGAAAGAGGAACAGTCAACCTTTCCAAAGGACCTTCCACTGAGGATAATTAATGCAGCTGTGCTTTTAGTAACTTTTGAACCATTTGAGCTAGAAACATTTTTTTTATTACTATGCACAGATTATGCAGCAAATAATGCATTATTCGGCGAATCTATAACTATGTAAAAAACGCAGCGTCCAGACAATTGCATAGTTTCAGTTGCCCTGTATATGTGACGGTATAAATGAAGGATAAAGGAGAAGTAAATATCTAGTGACCAATGACACACTGTGGGAGAGCTGAAGGACGAGCCGTGTATTTTTTCACAGCCACTACTTACACTCCTGATGGGAAGCCGCATAATAACGGTGAGAAGAGTGAGGTAAGCTGTGTTCTAGCAAAGTAGGTGGGAGGACTGTTCAAGCTGTTTTTAGGTTTTTAGGTCTCGCCTCTCAATGCGCATGCGCATTGAACGGAGCGAGACTATAGGGGCTTAAACAGACTTTAACTAACTGGCGATTTGATGCTGTGCCCGTGCGCTTTTAGGTCAATGCGCAAGCGCATTGACCTAAAATGCGCGTGCACAGCATAAAATCGTCAGCCATCTGTTCCCCAGCTTGGCGCCTCTGCTCCTGCTCTCTCCTGGCTGCTCCTCCCCTAATTATTCACGGCCGGTCGGCCGTACTTTCACTTTCACGGCCGGTAGGCCGTGTCAGCTTTCACCAATGCTTGTTCAGAAGGGATGACTGGTATTGTAGATATTAGGCAAAGTGAGCGAGCTTCTCCCACCGATAAAAGCTACATATTCTGAAATCATTTATCCTTTCTTGAACCTGGTACACTAGTGTCGTCATCAAGCGTGATTTGCCAAGTAAACACTGGCCGTGCAGAGCCGCAATATTTTGCAGGCCGTACTTTCACTCGTGTTTTAAATACTTGTTTAAATTGCTGGCAGACCCCAATCAGGATCCCCCCAACATCACCCCCGCAGGACGACACCATGCTCCTCCGCATCGGCATCCACAGCAGCCCAAAAATTACAAGCCCAGCTAATTCCGGTAAAACGTACACCATTTGTGAATATATTTTTTTTCACTTCTTTCACGCCAGGAGCAGCTTTGGCTTCTTTGCTGCCCACTCCCTCCCCTCAGCCAGTCCGCGCTCGCCTCCTCTTTTGGCATCCTCCCTCCCTCGCTTGTTCTTCAAAGCCATGACGTCGCGGCTCGCCCACCCACCCCCCTCCCGCATTCACATACTTGTTTAAATTGCCGGCAGACCCCAATCAGGATCCCCCCAACACCACCCCTGCAGGACGACACCATGTGCATCCGCATCGGCATCCACAGCAGCCAAAGAATTACAAGCCCAGCTAATTCCGGTAAAACGTACACCATTTGTGAATATATTTATATACAATGCTATTTAAAACAACAATCGTAGTAACTTGACAAATTCCGTGACTTATTGCATTGTACTGCAAATACTTGAAAAGAAAAAATGTGCGCACGTTTAAAATACATCCCGCAACAAGATTGTGCAGGTTTAAAATACATACTGCTAAGAAGCAGAGCAGCTGCGTTTTACTTTTCGTTACTCTGCTTCGTTATAGTATGCATTTTACAAGTGCACACTTTTTTTTTCTTTTGTTGCGTTTACGATGTCTTTAAATTCACTTTTCATTTGGGTGAGTCCCTTTTCTATTGCCACACGGTTCCACCAGTATAAGCACAGCATGGCGATCTCGCGGCTGAGTTGCGCTATTGTTTGTCTTCATTATTGTAAATTGAGGTTTGTGTATATGTTGTTATTTGAGCCGGTATCAGGGCCGGGAACCAGCAATTATTTACCCATTATTATGCTCATACTCCAGCAACACCGTTTTGTAGGGGTTAAGATGCAGACTAAGTGCTCCATGCCCCCTGTACTCTCTTCCTACCTGCAAATGTTTTCTGTATGCTTGAGGTGCACATTGTAAAGGTTTTAAACTGGATCACCCCCTCTCAGCTTTTTTATTGTCCGTTTCGGCCCTCCCAGGCAAGTGAGCCAGCCAACGTCCATCTAGTCTCCAACCAGTGACAATTTTTAGGAAATGCAGTTAGATTCTTGTAATATGTGGATTTGAACTGCAATTCGGAGAAAGGCGCATGCAGTTCATACAAAAGTGACAAAAAGGCTGTCAATGTATTTACGTTTCGTTTTGTGAAAGAAAACTGGGTTAACCCACTTGTCCGCGTTGGTCCGCGTCTGCTTCCTGCTTGGCTCCACGTATTCGTCCTTGCTGGGGATCTTGAACCAAGTACTGCTTCCTGCTGCCACTCTCCTTCCATTGAACATGCACGTGTAACATACTTTATTTATTTACTTTTCAGAGTCTGCATTCTGTTCATTGCTTGCCTGTCCCTACCACCACCTCACTTCCTTTGCTGCATGTCCTTTCCCCGTTTGTTGCTGGCCTGTCACTCCCACCACCTTGCTGCTGACACTTCATGCCCGTCCTCCACCCCGTCGCTAGTTTCCCCCTCCCACCCTTCCTTTGATGTCCGCCGCGTGTTTCCCCTCCCACCCTTCCTTTGATGTCCGCCGCACGTGGCCTCTGCCTGTCGCCTCTCTGTCCTTCACAGCCCCTCTCTGTCGTGGAATCTCAAACCCCTCCTTTGTGAGCTACAAAAGACAATTAAAATATCTTCTCCATCAGCACATCAGGCTTTAAAGTCCATCACACAACCTGAATCCCAACTGAAACCTCCTCCTTAAGTTTCACTACATTGTTTATCCCTCTCCAGGAATTGCAGTGATTTGACTTTAAAAAGACTCTATTCTATAACTTTTAATCTGTAACTAATGTGACTTAAAAAAAAAATGCACTCTGTAACCAATTTTTATCCAACACTACCTTTGACAATATTTGAAAATCAAATGTTTTTAAAGTGCTCTGATACACTCGGGTCTTGCCAGCGCTATATGAAAAACTCTTTAAATAAAGAAATTAGATACCCATAGGAAGGTCTGTGTTCAACACTAGAGGTAGTTTCAAAGCCTTGGGGACTTCATTCAGGCAGACAAAGTGCTTCTTAGGCTTCAGATAATACAGTCCAAATGAACATCTGACAGTGCTAAGGTAACACTACAATGCTACAAAATGGTTAACCACCCCAGCATCACTCAGCACCACCACAGCATCACTCAGCACCACCACAGCATCACTCAGCCCCACCACAGCATCACTCAGCATCACTCAGCACCACCCCAGCATCACTCAGCGCCACCACAACACCACTCAGCGCCACCACAACACCACTCAGCACCACCCCAGCATCACTCAGCACCACCCCAGCATCACTCAGCACCACCCCAGCATCACCACATCATCACTCAGCATCACCCCAGCATCACTCAGCACCACCACAGCACCACTCATCATCACATCATCACTCAGCATCACCCCAGCATCACTCAGCACCACCACAGCACCACTCATCATCACATCATCACTCAGCGCTACCCCAGCATCACTCAGCACCACCACATTATCACTCAGCACCACCACATTATCACTCAGCACCACCACATTATCACTCAGCACCACCACATTATCACTCAGCGCCACCCAAGCATCACTCAGTGCCACAACAGCATCACTCAGCGCAACCACAGCATCACTCAACTCAGCGCAACCACAGCATCACTCAGCGCAACCACAGCATCACTCAGCGCAACCACAGCATCACTCAGCGCAACCACAGCATCACTCAGCGCAACCACAGCATCACTCAGCGCAACCACAGCATCACTCAGCGCAACCACAGCATCACTCAGCGCAACCACAGCATCACTCAGCGCAACCACAGCATCACTCAGCGCAACCACAGCATCACTCAGCGCAACCACAGCATCACTCAGCGCAACCACAGCATCACTCAGCGCAACCACAGCATCACTCAGCGCAACCACAGCATCACTCAGCGTAACCACAGCATCACTCAGCGCAACCACAGCATCACTCAGCGCAACCACAGCATCACTCAGCGCAACCACAGCATCACTCAGCGCAACCACAGCATCACTCAGCGCAACCACAGCATCACTCAGCGCAACCACAGCATCACTCAGCGCAACCACAGCATCACTCAGCGCAACCACAGCATCACTCAGCACTACCACAGCATCACTGGTTCAAATATGCTCTTTCAAGGTTTCAAGCTGTTTTCAAGCTTTCAAGCTTTATTACAAATCATAAAAAGATGTTAATATTTCACTTAAGTTCTTGGATTTTCGTCACAATAAAAAACACTGAACATAATCTTCACAAAAGTTATTTACAAAAGTTTAAGCTATTGCCATTACAAATTAAATAAATTATTTAAGTATTAATTATTTAAAAAAATTAAAAGCCATTGTTATTTGTAATATCAATACATCTAAGTCACGTAAATACAAAACATGTTGCATTACAAAGGCTATAGGTGTCACATTTGAGAAAGTTATAACTATTGGCATTGTAAATGACAAAGCTATTAATTTAGCTATTTCAAAAAACAACACAATAATAAAAAAAAAGTCGTAAGACCAATAGCTCAAACTTTCCTAATGCGAGACCTATTGCATTTCCAATGCTTGTTTCGGTCTTCTATTTTTACTATTGTTGACACTGAGTCAAAAGCCTTCGCTTGACTGGCTCTGTAGTGTAGTGTTTATTTTAAAACCAGAAATCAATAAAACATATATTTGAAAATATAAAGACGACAAAGCTACCAATGCTATAATGTTAGTGATGAATTCTCCCGATATGATAAAAAAACCTTAGAGTGAGCGTTTTATAAATGTTTATATTACATTATTTTAAATCCAAAAATTAGTATTGTTAGCAGTACTACAGAACGAAGTATCCAGTACTTTAATATGGTAATTTCTCAGGATCTCATTAGTTTAAATTTAAATTATCCTAGTTATTATGAAGGGAGGATACAATTGTATTATGGACAAGTAGGACAGGTTTATGCATAATTTACGAATTTACTAATAACTTTGGCCTCATTTCGGGCAGGAAACAGCAGGCATGGTACCTTTCTTCGATAGCTACAGGGTGCAGTCTTCGTAGGTGCAGCCTCTCTTTGCTGGTCCCTCGGAGCAGCAGGGCAGTCCTTCTTCAGTCCTTCTTCCAGGTCGGTTGATATCTGAGTTCTGGATGCCAGGGGTGCCATATTTATCTTCAGAAAATGCCCTCAGGGTAAGAAGTGGTTGGTAGCCAATGGGCTACCAGGTTCCTTCCCTCCGGATGATCACTTCCTGGGAAATGTGAAATCTGACTATCGCAGGGTGCACCATTCTGCCCACTCCCAACTTGACACTCAGAGGTCCTGGGCCCGTCCCCAGAAGTGGGGCTACCAGGGGGCAGCACGCCCCAGGAAAAAATGGTTTGACAACTGGCTTCTCTGCTCTTGTCCCCAGTGTCAGCATATCTGCCTAAACAATAGAGCAATTCGGGTGTTACTAGGTGTTACCCATTTGCCCTTTAAAGGCGGCATCTTGCTTAAAGCTCACCTTTTGGACTTACACCTGTGTGGCTTCCTGCAGAAGGGTGGTAATACCACTCTCACACTCAGGCCCCTATTGTGTTCTTTCCTGTGAGTTGTTAGCATATCTCCCCAGGAGGGCAGAAAGGTGTCTGCACGACAAGCCCAGTCTACATCAGTAAACGGGCACTAGAAACCATGAGCAACTAAAGTGGCAACTTCTCAAGTTACACTTTCCCCATTAGAGACACTAAATTTGCTCTTACTATTTATTCACGATTGATTCACTAATTCTTTCGATACCAAACAGTACAAACCTTAGTAGTCCCATTCAGAAGTCAGAATAGCTGTGGTGCCAGCATGTAACTCTGTACTTGCCAATGGGGTTCCTAGCCTTTCCAAAGTAAAAACGACAATTTAGTTGTTTTTTTACTGCTGGAACATGTAAAGTATAGGTTCCACATTTTAGCATACAGCACCCTGCCTGAGGGCTCATTAGGTATGCCATAGAGGTGACATACATACATTAAAATGGGAGGTTTGGGCTTTGCCATACCTTTAAATAGCAACGTTGAGTTAGTTTTAAACTGCCCTTCCAGTCTGGAGTGGCAGACTGGGAGCCATGTTTTGCCTTCTCCTACTAGTGGGGGCACAATTAGTGCTGCAGTCCACAAGAGAGACCTCAACCTACAGGCCCTAGGTGCACGTAGTGCCATATACTAGGGACTTTTACAAGTACGTCGGCGTATGCCAATTGGGGACAACCCAATTAAACATACACCCTTTTACGGGTCAGAGCACATGCACGGAGTCCTGTTTAGCAGGGCTCAGGACATTTCAGAGCCTTAACACCAATACCTAGTAGTCAAAATGGGGGGCAAAAAGGCGGGTGATAAACTTTAAAAATATAAGCCTGTTCCTTACAAAGAGGTGCTTGAAGGTTAGTATACCTGAGTGGGTATTTCAGAGATACCAAAAAAACTTAAAAATAGAACCTGGTGTTTGGCCGAGAAAATCTGGTTCTCCTCTCAGAAATTTTGAGAAAGGGAACGGTCTTGCAGTACAGAATGATCTGAATGTCGGACCACAACCAAGAAGAAAGCATTGCATCCGCTATTACAGGACTTGAGTACTCAGTTCCTGTGTCCTGAAGCAGTAAAAAAAAAAATACGACGTAAGTGGGCAAGGTAGGGACAGCCAGATACCCAGGAATTTATGGAGGGGATCCTGAGGGACCCCCACCGCCCTGGGCCAAACAAAATTAATTTTTGACCCGCATGACCTAACGCTGCCCTTCTGTGAGATATCGCGTACTACCATGGGAGCTGTTGCACAAGCTTCAACCATGTGGTACTACAGTGCTTTGCATGCTTCCTCTGGAAGTTTACACAGTACCACAGCATCATGAGGGTGAAGCATGAGCAGCGGGTACTATGGGTGAGGAGTTTGCAGAGGGGTGGGCATCCTCCGTGGGGCCCTGTGCCCTACCCTCTGCTGCACACGCCTCCTTAAACCTTAACTGGACTCGGAACTTTCCACCTTCTAAAATTAGCCCTTTCTGGTATACTTTTCCACTTCCAGATGGGTTTTCCCTTCTTCTCCTGTTTTTCCAGCTCACTCATCTTCCCTTTCATCTACTCTCTGCATTACCAGCTATGAAAACCCAATCTCTTCTCTACCCCATAATGCTCCTCTATTCTTTCGAATTACCACCCCTTCCCCATTTTCTGTCTTCCTTTTCTCATTTTTTCCCTACCAACTTCTTATTTGGTCTGGCTCTGCAATTATCATGCAGCCCGATTATGTAATTTTAAAAATGGCCGGAATTGTTTTTTTATTTATAAAACATTACCTGGGTTGGACTAAAATACGGTTACCTGTAATCCAAGACATCTACCTCAAAATGCTTTCTAACGTAAAGGACTAACACCCAATGCGGTAGAATGGCACTATACAACATTTTTAAATAAGTATAGAAACAAGGAAATCTAGAATAGGTTCACAGAGTTTTCTGTGAGTAGAAATCTAAATTCACTACTTCTGTGTAGTGAGTTTGTGTGCGTTGAAATCATTTTTTTGTTTTGTGACTTTTTTTGCAGTGGCTCTCGGTTTAAACTCAATTTACACCTAGGGTTGCTGAGAAATTAGGTCTGCAATAGCAAACGTGGTACAAAATGTGATACACTATAGGGTTATGTCTATTGAATGGGAACTATAAACAAAGCCACTGTGAGAGGCAGAGATTCAAAGGAATGCAAGGACAATGGAATAATGCAATAATGCTGGCCATAGGCACTCACAGTATTGAATGATAGAATTCCTATATCAGCTCCAGCTGGTGATGGGACCTTGTGTTTCTGTTATTTATTATGCTGAATGCTTTACATTTCCTAAGTCCAAATATAGACTAATTTGATTTAAAAGATATAGCTCAGCCTGAACATGGAGTTTACTGTGATAATTTCTGTCACACAGTTTCTGAATTCCAAATATTCAACCATCTCCAGGAGATATCCTGGATTGCTTGACCTAGCTCTCCATGGAGAGCATAGAAAAGGAGTAAGTTGGTTATCTAGCTGGTTGCAACAGTACTCAAAACCCTGACACTAGTGGTAAGCTAAGCGAAAGAACCAACCTTCGATACGGACGTGTAAGCAGTGAATGTTGGTGGACCATGAGAAAAGACCTCAAATAAGGATACTGAGGCAGCATCCTTGAACAATACCTGTCGTACAAAACTTAGTAAAGCAACAACATAAAAAGTAAACGTACACCTTATATATACAAAACTGAGTAATTATTAATTAATATGTTTAGAAAATTATAAAATAGTGCCTCATTCTTTGGTACTCTACGTTTTGACATTGTCCTCCTCAACTTCCTGACAAAACTACCAATTTGAAATTTACAAATCAAAGGACCTCAGTAAATAATGTTATTCTTCATCTGAAATTGCGGACTATATCAAAATAGAGTTGTGGGTCACACAGGCATGCTTTAATATAAAACGTTTCCATATAATTACTTTGGTACCATTAATTACCATGGGAATTATTTTCTAATATTGTTTTCACATTAACATCAGATTAAAAAACTGCTTTAGTCCGCTGTTATTAAAAAGCCCCCCCCCCCCCCCAATTTTTAATTCCCTATTTTTGTGGTAACTCAGGGAGCGGACTCGCTGGACAAGATGGCGCCTCGGGACTCTGATGACTTCCTTCGAGCCGACGGTGAGTGGGGATTCCGTGTAATTACCCAACCGGCCCATAACTATCTCTGGAGGAGGACTGGGCCTGCCCCTGTGACCCTAGGGCTTTCTCGAAACAATCATTGACTCCCGGTCGCTCCTGACCCCAACATGGCGCCCAGGCTGCTTTTGCTCAGGGCAGGACCTTTCGGCTTTCTCCAACTGGTGACCTCTTCCCTGGATCATCTTGTAGTCGGTTTGGCCATAATCTCTATCCAGGGAACTGGCCTGTCTTTTTTCACAACAAGGGACTTGAACAACACTCAACGCCTGACCCTAAAATGGCTGCCACTGATCTCATATGGACAAGCCTTGTGGCTGAAACCCCCCAGCCTAAGAGCCACAGTGATCAACAACCACGACCTATCCCTGTTCCTCACCCTTTGCCGGCGGAGTCCGAACCGCATGGCCGATCCCCGGTGGAGCTGCTCCGACAGCTATAGGGGAGACTGGCTCTGGCACACCGCTTTGGCCGTCACCTATCCAGCCGGTTTTCGGACATTTGTCTTGTCTTCTCCTCCGCTGCTGTCTCCTTCCTTTGCACTTCCAACTCCACCTGATCGGTTTTTTTCCATCCTCTTTGCTCTTTAATTGTTTTCCAGTTGCGACCTATCTGATTGGCTGATGCCAGGTGGAGCTACCCGATAGCTAAAGAGGAGATGGGCTGTGGACTTCCTCCTCGGCCGTCACCTACCCAGCCGGACTTTGGGCAGAGTCTCCTTCGTCTCTCCATCCTATCTACCTCCTACCCCTTTACCCCACCCCCTTACTCTTCTAAGCTCCATTCATTTCATCTTCTACGCTCTTGAAATGTTTTTCTAGTAACAGATGTCACGTGTAAATGATGTCATTTTGTAATTCCTGTGGAACCTTATGTAAAGCGCTCTGATACCTCCATATCTAGCCAGCGCTATATAAAACTCTCAAAATAAAAAAATAAAAATAAAAAATAATCCTGATGTTGTAGTTCCCAAACTTCTTTCCTTCCTTATACTTTAGAACCAACATTTTTTTCCATCTGATGTTTTGACCTGGAAAAACCCTATGTAACCCTGGAGACAGCTGTTCACAAATACCGAAAAGTACTATAAGATTCTTGTTTTTCATACACAGTCCAGAGAGGTGTAAAACGTGCCGTCAAATATATGTCTTTCAAAAAAACACTGCATTCAATTGGAATGCGGTTTGCCACTGTATTCATCCCATTTTCTGGAGTTTCGCATGAAAGACAGGGAGAAGAATATGACTTAACAACAACACTAGGAGACATGCTTCCCCTCAACTACACTCACATTTTGTGTGTAATTATTTACCTGGGTTTTTAATGATTGGTGTGTATGGTGCTGGCATTGATCATGGCCTAAACATTGTATGGGAAATTTACTTTAAGGGGACTTTAGACAAAGGCTTCTCTTGCTTTGGAACCTTCAGCCCCTGGTATGTGGCCTTGTCAACCACATCCTGGATATGTTTACAGTAGTAATTTGGTAACTTTTTCTATTGGTTGTGTCATTCTACCTCCACTGGAATGCAAGAAGTTCTATTTTAGAGTGTTTGTGCAGTCTGTATCACTAGGGAGCAAGTGCTGACAAATGCATCTGAAAAAATGGATGCTATATTAAAACAATCAATGCCAATGCCTTTTTGGTCACTGGTGAGTTATATTCAGACCATCTGGATCAACATGCATTATTTATGTGATTCAATGCCAACATCAAAGCTGTAAAAAAATGTTTAGGTTAATCAATGAATTACCTTGATACATGATTCATAAATCAGAAATACTCAATAATTCATAAGAAACCTGACCAGACAATCATTTTAACCGTGTGGACCATTTTGTATCTCATTTAAAGATTTTCCCTGTTGAACATGTCTGAAAAAAGAAACACTAGGTTGCAGAGGAAATTTCTCTGCTTAAAATCACTGCATCCAGATGGACTGAACATCATTCAACCAGAACAATACAGTTCACAATATTGTTATTAAAGAAAAAGTCAACACATATCCATATTGTAATTCCATGGAGTGATGTCAGTGAACAATATGAATGTATGTGCTCCCTACCAAAGCAAGGCATGAAAAATACAATCACAGAAACCCCAATTGTCTTCTCTATAAAGCGACGCAGATTGAAATTAAACATTATAAAATCCTATCATCATTCCGCATCCTATGACTTCGCATATCAGTTCAAATTATGGCTGACACCCATCCAGAAAACGGGTAGCTATTTATACTTCCTATGACGGAACGATGACAATGTGCAGGACACCAAATCCCATGATGCATTGTAATCTCACAAAAAAATACATATTACTTGAGAAGAACTGGAAATGCAGAGTGCTGGCTCAGCAAGGAAGGATGCAGGACACACAGTGCTACTGTCCCCGATGCCCATCTAAGCAAGGGCTGTGCATTCAGACTTGCTTCACTTCCTACCACACAAAGCTGAAGTTCTGGGAAACTGAGTAAAATTACACAGTCGGTTTGGGAGTTAGTATCCAACTTCAAATGGATGTGTAAGAAAGGTTGCTTCTACGGACCATATTAATTGACTTGCCTACACTATATCTAAATAGGAAAATCAATTAAAAGGTTTTCAAAAAATCAATTAGCATAATCCATTTCAGTTTTTCACATGTGGCCTGGTTGCTACAAATGAGCTTTAAATGGCTGTATTTTTCAACATACGTTTTAAAACATTTAGGAAAGGTTGCTTGAGGATTTCTACACGTATGTGCAAAACTAATTTTGCTCACAACAGCCGACATGGCTGGGAGGGGTGGGGGTAGAGGAGGGGGGGGGGGGGCAGAGACATTGTCAGCCAACTCTCAACTTTTTACCTCACAGTGAAAACAATTTGATTTTGACAAATGACGGCTTTGAGGCAGTTACATGGTCAGCCAGGAATCTAATTACAACCTGAGGATGGCCACTTCCAATCACAGTGTGCATAGTACAGATGAAAAAACACACAAGCCCACCTGAGCCGATCAAGGCTTCCATGTGAAGGTGTCATTAAAGGAGTTTCTGCACACCCACACAGCTTTAGAAAGGACTCACATTGTGAAAAAGGAATAAAGAGATGGGTAGAGCATACCCTCGCTCATTAACAAATGAGCCTCGTGAGTAAGTAGAATGCTGTAGGTGAGGGTAGGGGTGGCACCAAGGTCCCTACACCGATCTCAACTCACATAGGTTATGCTACAACCACATACCGATCCAGCATACATACAGGTTCATCTGAAATATGTCCACACTAGTGGCAGATGTGCACTATCCAAATGACAGAGACCACAAAGGGAACTTCTCCAGCCCAAGATGAGAGGATCTGATGATGTTAGTATCTGATGAAGGGTCTATCTTCCTATATAACTTTAATCACATATGCTAAAGACAATGAAATTAGTAAATATGAAGTGTCCAGCTAGTAGAGTTTCAACATCTCTTTTTCAGAGACTCAGATTACCTGTTAATATAAAAGCTTATACCATTCAGTCTTCAAGCATTTCTATTGTTTAACATTGTACCCAACATGTATGGTTACGCATTTTTTAATGGAGACAAAAGATTGGAAACTGCACCCATATGCAATGACGACGGATGGTGTCACTTCAGTATTTGGGATCTGGGTTGGACTGAACCTAAGAAAAACTAACATCCCAAGACATTTCTGAATACCTAACTCCAGAGGCAGTACATAGTAATCTGGGATGCAGGGATCCCCCTAGGTTTTCTTACCAGAATATTCCGGCAACATCAAAATTATGTCTGGAGAAAAAACTATTTATGATTTATTTCCTAGGAGGATAGCTGCAGTATTTGGCTCTTTGGATGGCCTGGCACCTCGGGAAGCCTACCATGCCCAGATATTGAAAACTAGCGAAAGTGGAATCCAGGGTAGTGTAGCACGCATGCATTTATCCATGCATATTTTAATACCCAGAATGCCCTCCAAATACAAATGTTTTAATTTTTAAAAATCCTGCATATTTAAGAGACAGAAAAACTCAAGATTATGCAGCCCATGACAAAAGTCTTACCATCCAATAGTCTCACACTTGATCTGAAATGGTACCCCACATGTTCGGATGGACCTAGTACATGTGACAAGGACCAAAACTGTGGCCATGTGACGACAACATTGAGACTAGACTGATTTACACAGCTACAGTGCTCACCCATTCTTGCCTGGTACGATAGGTCCACCCATAAAAGTAAGGTACTGTTTTTAATGGAATGTGAGGATTGCGGGGTGGTTAGATCCACCCTGAATCCAGAACTTTCCCTCACAGAAATGTGAGGAAATCTTAGACCTTTGCAGGTCATTCTGAATGGAAAACGTAGCGGGATCCACCCAGGCCGCGCAACCCTACACTGCCGCCGATGTGACAAACATCTGCTACTAGTAGGTTTCCCTGGTTGCTAGCCGAATCATCGGGCCAAATATGTCAGACACTTACAGACACACACCCACCCCACCCCCTCAGAATAACTGGAATTCAACACAAAAAATGGGCAGTTGAGCAGTGTGTTTTAGGGCCTTTCTAGCTGCAGATGATAGGATACCCAAACATGTGGGGTAATGGTTTCAATGCAAGAGGTTTTTGAATGCTGAATGGTATGACTTTAGTCAGTCCCTGCAGACTTTGAAGCTCTGTCTCATAGAAAAATTAGGAAACTTCTATTCCAGCCAAAGGTTGACGTTTAAAGGGTATTCTGGGTACGAAAAAGCAGAGGGATACAAGCAAGCCATAAAATCCTGGACTCCACTGGGTGTCGATCTTCAGAAATGTCTGAGGATGGTTGGTTTCTGTAGATGCCAGCTGATTTAGAACCCAATCCCCACAGCTACCACATCCGCAGTCTAATTGGAATTTATAGCAAACATCTAGTTGTTTCGTTGAAATAGGTCCACAACTCCACACACAGAAACAAAGCAATACTGTTATCAGGAGAAGCATAGAATTGCTAATTAGAAGGACTTCTGTCGATCCCTGCTGATTCGGGAACTTTCATTCACAAAAATTTAATGAAGTTCTGTGGATTTTAGCCAAAGTATGACATTCCTAGGGCATTTTGGATAAGAAATAATAGTGGGATGTAAGTCACACCACCCTGTACTAGCCCAAGTATCTATTTTTTAATCCTTTTTATCAAGCGTTTAGTGGGATGCAATACAGTAAACCATTTGTTATAACATCTGTTGAATTTTCTTCATTTCTGACTTCCAATTGTAAATTGGTTAGTACAAACCATATGCGTTTTAATACCAACGCCATCAAAACTCCGATTCTTGGGCACATTTAAAACAATGCATAACTTTCCATCAGTCCCATTACTAAGTCTGGTATTAGTCAATATGTTTTGATTTTATTAAAATTATTTATACCTATACATCATATACTTATTGGGGCTTTCAACCAGCCCTCCCCCATACATTGACCTGTTGTTGTCATTCACATTCTACCCCTACCCCAAATAAAGCCTGGAGCAGTGAGTCAGCCCACTCCAGCCTTGGCTAAGTTCACTGTGAGCGATAGCATTCTGCTCTTTCACAAGAAGTACATACACATAGAAAGTAACCCCCTTTAGTGCCATAGACTGCTGCTAGGCTAATGTGGGCGTTGCTCTTTGGAAAATACGTATTTCCTTTTTTTCTAACTTGAGAAAAAAATCACCCTAGTTGGCCCAACCTCCCTCGCCCCTCCTCTGCGCAGGAGCTGATCCATGCAATAGTCCTACTTCTATGCCGGATACCGTTTAAAGGTATAAAATACAGAGTCCATAAACTTTTAAAATAGGCCCAAAATCACAGTACTTCCTACAAAGGAATCCTGTAACAATCAGGGAGCACAAACACAACGTAAAAAGAAGGATTTCTTTTTAGGTCTCGCCCTGGAACAGGGACGGAGACTTATAGTCGGCTGATGCCGGGGAATGAGGGACACAAAACTGGCACGATTTTTAGCAGTCGGATTTGGCTGCGCGAACGCGCACGTTCCGTCCTGCGCCGCCCTCCCAGCCTACTGCGCATGCGCCGCCCTCCCAGCCTACCGCGCATGCATGCATGCACACAGACACAGACACACACACACACACACACACGTCGCAGACAGACACTCGCTCACACACACACCCCCTCCCCCACAGTCACACACACGCACTCCAAGACACATACACACACGCACGCACACACATACACACACATACACAGGCCGCCCCCCCCCCCCGCGCCTACATGCTCCTCTCCCTCCGCCCGCCCGCCGCTCAGCAACGCACTCACCGGCTTCCTCTCCTCAGCTGCAAGGCTCGGCAGCAGGACTCTTCTTCCCTCCTTCGGCACCGGGGCGCAGGGTAGGCTCCTGCCTGCTCCGGTGCTCCCTGCTCCCAACACGGCTCCAATCGCGGCTCTTCCGTGGGAGGCGGGGTAGGCTCCCGTCCTCCTACTTCCTGTTTCCGGGTGTCGCGCCGGCCTGCCTGACTTCCTGGTCGCAGGCCGGCAGAGTAACGAGGATGTTTTGCGGTATGTATTTATTTATTTAATTATGCATTTTTATATAGCGCAGACTTTACCCGAAGGCGGTATTTATTTATTTATGTATTTATGCATTTTTATATAGCGCGGACTTTACCCGAAGGCGGTATTTCTTTATTCATGTATTTATGCATTTTTATATAGCGCGGACTTTACCCGAAGGCGGTAATGCTTGCCTTAGCGTAATGGTGTTCCTTCTTAATTTATTGGTGGTGTCCCTGTTAGAATTATTCCCACTTTTAGTCTAGCAATGCTTGGCATGATGTTGGCATCTTTGGCATTATTGAGCCCATCCCTGGTATAATGGGACCACAACGTATTGTGGGCATTCTTGACCCAATTGTGCTTCTCTTCACCAGCGGTGATGGTCATCCCTGGCATGCGATGGGTGTTCATGGAATTGGATGTTGATATGTAGACATGTAAAGCCAGACTCTGTCCATGGGGCAGTAATATTCATGAGTACTTGATGACATGGAGATCAAAGATACAACTAAAACTGAAAAGCCATTATTTTGAGAGACTGTCATATTTGTTTTTGGGAATCAGAAATATTTATTAAAATGAAATGCTTGTAATAACAAGCCAATGCATGATTACCAGCTGTGATCGTGTTTTCAAAATGTTTGTAAAGTTGATATTAAAGTGATAATTCATGCTAATTTCTGTAGTCTTATTTACATCTTGTTTACAATTATACTATACTACTAATGTATGTTTACTAGCCATAACTGTACTGTTATATGTTACATTTTAATTACAGTGTTTGCCTTTTACAATCATTTTCTTACAAACTACCTCGTAAAACAAAAATATTTATGGCTAAAATATTTTGCACTGTTTGCACAATATATTTGTGATGTTTACACTTACCTATTTGAAATTAAAATGTACAAATGGACATTTAGTCAATTACCATTAAAAAGTTTAACTTTTTTGCTAAGATATTCTTGTAATCTTTTATGCAAACAAATTTAAATACTGCATAAATAATTTTAACAACAAATACTTTATATGTAGCTTTTTATGTACATAAGAAAACTATAGCATAAAGCAAAAAACATTGCCATTTACAATAATAATAGCTCAAACTTAAATAATGCGAGACCTATTGCATTGCAAATGCTTGTTTGTATAAGTTTTCTATTGCAGTCAGGCATGGCTTTCTTTCATTGTCTCTTGCTGCAGCTTCTCTGCCGGCGGCTTTACTCAGTAGCAGCCTAATCCTTATAATTGTCCTTTTCTGCGTCTGACATTGATGGCAAGTACTCACAATTGAGTGCACTAGCAACCCCCACGAGAGACAGCACTCTCACTCTCCCCGTGGAGTAACAGTCTCACACTGTTATCTGCATACTAGCATCTCACACAATGACAAAACTCACATTACTCACAGGCTAAAAATCACACTAAACTTCCACGCCCTTCAAAACAGCACACATGATACTGACAGCAGTCACACCCAGCACAAAGAAGCAGTCTCACTCTGCTGACGGGCACCCACACACCCTAAAGACAGCAACAGCACACTTCTCACCATCTAGCAGCCTCAGGCGGGCAGAAGCCTCTTTTAGTCTCAGAGCAGAACTCACACTACTAACTGCGCTCCTACCACTAGCAAACTAGCTAGACACTTGCGACTGCACTTTCATACCCGTTTCTGAATAATAGTAACTGTAAAGACAGCGCTCTTACATCCCTCACAAATGTGCAGTCATACACTACTGGAAGGACACTTGCACCCCACATGGAGTAGCAGCCTCACACTTGCATCCCTCAGACTAGCACTCACACAAAACAGGAATCCCTCTTACTCCTCTCTCAGACTAAATACTGTGCTCAAACTATTATTTATACAACTCTGCCTCTTTCTAGAATATAGAGGAGGGTGATCTTAGCACAGCAACCCTTTACCTGATGCCATCTTTAGACACTTGGTAAAGCCAATAGGTCTCACCTTTGGAACTTATTGGTTTTGCTAATTTTTTTTAGAAATTCTTAGACCATCCCCAATAATATGCAGCATGGCTAAGAAGGAATAAAAAATACCTCAACTGTATGCACCATTTTGTAGTGCGTGCGCGCACCATGCATTTGTGTGCCTACAAAATGTTGCAAGTGCTTTTTTTAACGATGTATTTAATAATTCAAGCTAGAATGGTAAATCAAATTTAAAAAAAGTGCAAAACATTTTTTTTTTTTTAAAAGTAGGTCACGGTTAACAACACAGAGTGCAGGGTGGCAGAACCAACAAGCAGGGTGAGTGGCGAGAGCAACACAGAGGACTCGGTGGGTAAAGCTACCTCAAGGAAGGCATGGGTTGGGGAAGCAACACAGAGGGCACAAGTGGAGGAACTAAATGACAGAGGGAGAGAGCGGTATCGAGAACATGAGGAGTAAAGCATGTGGAGCTGGGGGGAGAGAAACACACAGGATAGAAACCAATGCTTGGGAGAGACGTACAAGGGTGAACGTATCACAGAGGGGTGCAGGCAAAAGCACACGAGAGAGAGCAACAAGCAGCACAGCAGGGGGAGAAAGAGAAGTATAGGAGGCAGGCAGCTGAAAAAAACAACATGCTTTCATAGAGTATTTATTCAAAAAGAAAACGTAGTACCCTAAAATAAGAAGTACACAAGTAGTGGGGCCATTCTACAAGCGTGGGACAAACACAAGAGGTGGAAGGAAAACCCACACAGGCTAACAAAGAAGCAAGCAAGCAAATGAGTGGCAATAATGGCAACCAATGGTAAGCAGTAGGTGGGCTCTAAACCTACTGCAAAAAGACAATATGTCTTTTCTCAAATAGACAAGTTGCGCTGTTTGGTAGGTGGGAGCTAAAAAACCGCACTTCTTTGTACAGCACTCCCCCCTCCCCTCCCCACCCCCACTGTTCAGGGGAAAAAAGGCACATTTTGGCTATTTTCTTAATTCCATTCAGGCAAAATCACAAATCCTGAGTACCATTAGAGTCTCCAATAGGATGGAAAAAATTAAACACATTTGGCCTGGTGAGCTCTTGTGGAAACAAATTATGAAGGCTTACGTGTGAACTGCACCCAAAAATTATAAACAGGTCTCAGAACTGAAGAGGAAAAATCGTCAGCACTCATGGTGTTAAAGCAATGTTAAGTTCAACAAATGCGTTCACATAAATAAGTCAGGCCTATTGTCTTTGATATATTTTTAATAATAAACAGATTTGACCTATGCCATCCGACTTTACTTTTCTCAATTAACTACTGAGGTCTTAGTCTTTATCATTGGAATCAGCTGATAACCATCTCAAGCCTACTGTATGGAGCATGTGCTTTCCCAAATATACCCAATGGGCATGCAGTGATAACATTACTAACGCTTACAGAATTACAATTAGCAAAACAATATTCAGCCTCTTCTAATAGGGTCTAATATGGATTTTCACAGTACAAAGCTTCTACCCTGCAATAGGTAACCAAAGCCAAACCCCTCGCCTACTACTGTGTTCTTTTAAATGTCATGTAACAAAATGCCGGACTACAGACTATATCACATTCTCGTAACAATCCAACAATTTACATATTCATTGTTGGCTTGCCACTGTAACCAGTTCAAGTACTGTTTTGAGAATAATCTTTGCTATACTCGTTTTCAGCTGAAGCACACAATGTCGGCCCAATCAAGTTCTGTGGGAAAGAAGATTAACATCTGGGTGGTGCTAAAGTACCTCTAACAGTGGTGCTCTTAACTCTACCGAATACTTTCTTCAAGCCGAACACACAGCAATAACCATGTATTTTTGATCATCGAGATGCTGCCACTGGCCTTCCTATAGTTACGATAAGTTTACCACTATCATTAAGTCCTTATTAAATTGGGAACTGAATGAAAACAGAAGTTACACCTCAATCTTTGTGCAGGAAAACCAGCACAATTTATCAGTACATTTTCGCCGTTCACATTTAACCGAGAAAAAACAGGCAATATGTATACAGGAATAACAGTTCAGAAAGAGGTAACCATGGTATCAGTTATTCCAGTTGTGTTATTACCGCATCATTTTACTGGGTAACTTATAATGACGCCTAAGTGTCTCCTTGTACACACTAAAGCCATACATTCCTCCACCTTGGTTCCTAAGTGTCTGATACCAGACCTGCAAGTGCTTAGGTACACATACCTCCACCCATATTTTTTCAGTTACACATCATAGGTGCCCCTTCCTGGGCCTGTGGTTACTGACTGCCCCCAGACTAAGACGGTAGGTACTCGGAACATTGGTAGTAAAGACGTCCACTGCATTGCTTTATAAAACAGGGGCACCGTGCTCTCTTCGTTTTTTAGGTGGAGGCCTCGTCCACACTGCTGTAAGCAGTGGGCGGAGCCGAAGATTAAATGTTTTCCAGTATGGGGGCTTGGACCCTCCCCTCTTCTCCATTGGCTGGCCTCGTAAGTGCTGGCCAGCCATTGGAGGAGAGGGGTGTCACTTGGTTCAGGCCCTGTCATTAGCAGATTCGGGGGCGTGTTTTTTTGCAGTTTTTAAGCCGTGACGTCATCCGTCACTCAACTGCAAAAACACGCACCCGAATCCGAAAAGGGCCGTGTGTTTCTCAAAGGCATTTCTGCCTCGCCTCGGAGAAACGTGGTGGTGTTTCCGGAGCTGCTCGCCTCCCTTCTCGTCTGCTGAGGTAGCGTTCCACTTTTCATTTAATTAAAACGGCGTGGTTTGGGTTCAGTGTTTGCCAATCTCTTTCAGGAGCTGCTCGGCTCCGCTCGCCTCCCCCCCTTCCCTCTGCCCTCCTCTGTCGCGCTCTCGCCTCCCCCCCCTCCCTCTGCGCAGCCCTCCTCCGTCGCGCTCTCGACTCCGATCTGCCGCTCCCCCGGGCCCCCCCCCCCTTCCTCCCTCTCCAGCGGCCATGCTGCCTCTGCTTTTTTTTTTTACAGAAATGAAGCACTGGCCACAGATAACCGATATTCCTCAGTCTGCCTACAAATGAGTCGAAACGTTTAGAACACCGCTCCAACAAGCGATACTAATTAATAGAATGGTTGTGTGCATTGGACAAGAACATAGACCGAGACAGCATGCCCCCCTGCAGACTTCCGGTGCAGCCTTAAAGCGCGTGGCCATGGATGTACAGCACACTTCAGTCTGCCGGGAGATGTTTTATGTTTGAGCAACTCTTGAAAACAACTTTCGCACTTCAGCGTCCTTTCAAAAGAAACTTGCTCCTTTGCACATATTACAGAATCTCTTACAACACGTCATGTTACTGAAAGAAAGCCAACTAGGGCATCCCCTAACACACTATATCCAGGGCACGAGTCGGGGTACCACGCGGGTGGATGGCATCCCCCCACTTATTTCCGAGGGTTTTTCAGGGTGGACGCCGTCCACCCTGCTTAATCAAAACCGCGTCCATCATTACAAACGGCAGTCCCGCCCACCTGCAACATGCCTTTCCAGCCTAAAGTCCTCTCAGTTTACAACCCAAACAGGGCACGAGTCGGGGTACCACGCGGGTGGACGGCATCCCCCCACTTATTTCCGAGGGTTTTTCAGGGTGGACGCCGTCCACCCTGCTTAATCAAAACCGCGTCCATCATTACAAACGGCAGTCCCGCCCACCTGCAACATGCCTTTCCAGCCTAAAGTCCTCTCAGTTTACAACCCAAATATCGCCCTTCCTTAAGACACTTTACACAGCAGCAAAGGAGGAAGGTTAAAGTCTGTCGTTCCTCACATCCTTAATACCGCCTCCTCCTCCTTTTCCTCAATACACTCCCCTGGGCCATCTCCCGGTTTCGTTTCCTCGGAAGCAAGGCGTTTCTGCCCGCGAGTTTACCCTTATGCGTCACAAGACCTACTTGTTTCGATTCCTCACGGCACTCGCTGTCACTCCGAGGCAGCCGGACAAAGCGCACCGAAGCAGCTCTTTAGACATAGGTACCAACTTATGTACGGCCCTGGGTCCTCGGTCCCGAGCGCCCATGATGTTTCAGCTGAGGGAACCACCGACCCCCAGGCATTTCACCCCCCCCCCCCAGCAGCAGCAGTGTCTCAGCTGAAGTGCAGAGAGGGCAGTGTGCAAATGAGCTGGGTGACCAAATGGCTCCAAGCATGGTGGACTGCGTCCCCCCACTTATTTTACCAGGGGGACGCTGGACTTCACTCTCAGGCCACTGGGACGAGATCGGAGCGCACCTTCCGTGACGTCACTTCCTGTCGCGACGTCACTTCCGGTGACAGCGTCCCCCCACTTCTCTTTTTAGGACTCGTGCCCTGACTATATCTCAAGTTGCCAAGTTACTGACTGGAAGTTTACAACTGTCAAATGTTTACTACGCTTGGAGGGCATCGCAGAGAAGTGTCAGCATCTGCAGAAATGCGGCTTCGGCTCCGTGTTCCACTTCCCCCTCTGCTCAGTCACACGCTTCTCTGAAACCCTCTCGCACGTTTGTTTGTTTTCATGCTTCTTGGCTCGCGCAAAGACTCGCTGTGCCTCTGGCTTAGACGCCCACCCTTAAGTTTCACCCTTCACAACGTGGGGTGCAGCGGTGCTACCTTCTACTGCTGTGGGACGGCCCCCGCCCTCCCCCTCAAGCCAGCTCCTGTTTCCCCTCCTTTGATGTCTTTGAAGCACCTGTTAAAGGGGTACAGGTCTTGGCCTGCGGCGACGTTTGCCACAAACCACGATTCCTCCTGCGTTGTATAAGGGAACAAGTTCATGCGCTTACTCGCGTTTCTTTCATTCAGGGCCCTCTTAACCAATCCAAACAGTACAGTTAAAAAAAAAAATTGTTTTGTTTTTTGCAGTTTTATGTAAAGCAAACTTGGCCTAGCCCAAGGACATTAGAGCGCTGCGCCAGATTACAATACCCAGGGAGTGGAACGGGGGGCGGAGAACGAAGGTGATGTTGAAAAGTAATTAATCAATTTCTCCAGATTCACAGGGTGTTGAACTAGAGCCAGGACTCGTACCAAGTGCCCCATTTCCAAGGTCGGTCGCTCCGAACAAAGGGTCACTTCTCCTCTAAAGTGACTTGAATTGTGGGCTCGGATCTTCCTTGTAAAACAGAGTCCTAAAGTTTCTGATTTCTAAAAAAAAAACATTAGAGAACGCATTTACCCTACCCCGGCACTGTTTGGCATGCAAAGGGAGTCTTATTTGCAGTACAATAATGCCATAGGCACAGTGGCAAACGGCAATATCGGTCAGATATTACCTATTATCTACTGACAGTCCCAAGACCTGAAGAAAAGGCCTCACAGGAAGTTTATGATTTGAACAGGCCAGCTCGGTCCGACACGTGTTCGAGAGTTGAATCACAACATAACAGAAGGCTTTTCCCTCAATGGTGCTTCCCTTTTCTAGAGGGACAACAGGCTTCAGAGACAAGAAACCGAGCATCAGCTCAAGCTTGTGCCTTTTCTTGTTTTCTATGTGATAGATTCCATCTTGGCCTGGAGTGTGTATCGTTTTATGACTCGGTATTTCTTAATATGGCATCTATCACATACACCACCTCATCCACCATATACCCCACCTAATCCACCACATCCACCACCACCACCACATTCACTACCACATCCACCACATTCACCACCACCACCTCATCCACCACCATCACATCCACCACCACATCCGACACCCACCAAATCCCACATCCACATCCACCAATACCATATCCACATCCACCAATACCATATCCACATCCACATCCACCACCACATCCACCACCACATCCACCACCACATCCACCACCACATCCACCTCCACCACATCCACCACCACATCCACCTCCACCACATCCACCACCACCACACCACATCCACCACCACCACATCCACCACCACCACTACATCCACCACCACCACTACATCCACCACCACCACTACATCCACCACATCCACCACCACATCTACCACCACCACCACATCTACCACCACATCCACCACATCAACCACAGTCACATCCACCACCACATCCACCACCATATCCACCACCACATCCACCACCATATCCACCACCACCACATCCACCACCAGATCCACCACAACCATGTGTGTGGCTCTGTGTGTGTGGCTCTCTCTGTGTGTGGGTGCAAATGCAATAGGTCTCACATTTGCGAGAGATTAAGCTATTGGCATTGTAAATGACAATGCCATATATTTATCTGTTTTCAAATCCAACACATTAATAAAAAAATTGTAATTTACAATGCCAATAGCTCTAACTTTTGCAAAGGAGAGACCGTTGCATTGTAAATGCGTGTTCTATAATCTGTCCAATACTTCCCCCACTGAGCTCCACAATCTGCTCATCACACTGAAGGTTGCCCCCTTTAGTCAAGAGTAACTTCAACAGTCTTGTTGTTTAAAGGAGGGGTATCAACTTTAGCCCTCCAGGAAGCCTACGAGGTGACTGATGGCAGGGGCAGTAGAATTCTAATCAATACAGTCATACAGCTTCACGCACCCTCCGAAGAGATTGCTTAGTGGGTTTTCTCTGGATCTCCTCAATAGAGGTCTGTCCTGCCGTTCCTACCTGAAGTCACGCCTGTACGGGTTTTTTAGTGTGTTTTTTGTGTTTGATTGTCTTCCAACACAAAGAATGTTCTCCCTGCAGAATGTTATTTATCCGTGGCAGTCTGCACGTTCCTGCAGCTCAGGGTCCCCTCCCCGAAAATACAGTTTTCTGATGGTTTTTGGGAAGTTTATAAAAACTTTCTATTAACTGGTGTAGGTTCTGCTGCTCAGTGATGCCTTCCCTTGTTCCATTTCCCTTCGCTGCTGGCTCTTGCTCTCTGTTTGGACATGTCTGACATGGCTTCACCAATCCCCGACATGACCAGTTCAGGGCGATTTTCCTTTGAGTTCTCCCCCAATTGAGACAAAGCACCAACAAACATGTTCCTAAACGGGAGGAAGAATTTTAACTCTGGACTATGTGGTTGGATCAAAATTCCCACCTGTGCCTCAGAAGCTAGATAAATGTTGTACATTTTCACAAGACAATCCTAACGTTTAGGCCTACACTGTCAATAACGGTTGGTGACAGGTCTGCTGTCAAATCAGACCTCAAAATGTGTTCCTATAGATACTGGCCACTAACATTCTCCTTTGCATGGCTTATTCTCGCAGGGCATTGTGGGTGCTTGAGATACCCCACTGGCGAGCTGAAGGCATTCCAGAATGCCACAGGCGTTTCATTCACAATGTGAACACCAATATTCAATTGTGGACTCTGGAATTAAATTCATGAATTGAAAAGTACAAACAGCATATATTACTTCCTACTGGTATCCACTAATGTCCTCTCTGAAGTCCACAGATTTCCCAGCACAATTAAAGGTCTTTGATCTTAAAAATAAAACATCAGAGAGCAGTAAAGGATTTGCTTAGGTTTACAGAATATCAATCCAGATAACAGAAGAAGAAGAAAACAGAAGGAACATGTCTATAAATCTAAACTTCTCAAACGCACAAGTAGGTAGGCTACTTTGAACAGAATGCTGCTTGGCGCATCATGAAACAGATGGAACCCTCCAAATTAAAAAAAACTTAACCACTAAGAATAAACAGGAAAAGCATAAGGAAAGAAGAGAATCTCTCTCATCATTTCGAAGTGGGAGGTAAGATGGACATTACCATTGTGTTGTGGTTCTGCCGTAGGTGCTGCAGGATGAACGAGGATAGAAGCTGAGGGTCCCACTCTGCAACAGGGCTGTCAGGAAAGTTTCTGAAAAGGAAAAGTATGAAGGGTGAACACACCATTTCCACAATGCCCTACGTCCCATCTCTACGTATCTCCAAGCACTAGACAGACACACTCATGATTTCTGTGGCGAGAGCCCTGGGGCGGAGTCTGGAAGCCTCTTCTTTATGTTTGCACTATTCAGTTGTAACAGCTCCTCTCTCCCAAGTACCTGTTGGCCCTTGTCGTAGTCATTTCGCATCAATTTACTGGGTGCAAAGAAATAATTTTTTCTTTGTCAGAAACGCCCCTAAGGTCCAGAGGCCCATTTATTATGTCAAATATGAGAACAAAAATCTGGTGAGACTTTGGAGCACTTTAACCGTAAACATTTGTGTCACGATAAGGGCCTTCCTGCAGATACAAGAGGTTAAAATATTATCTGTTGCCATTAAGCAATTTCACCAATAGGTATAAACCGTGTGTAGTCCTTTGACATCATCTACTATAGAGGGCATTAGATAGATATGCGGCGCTCTATTGACAGTCACCAGCAAGTATTTTTTGGTGTAGGGATTATGCCCTACAGTGATCTCAAAGTGAGGGAAGAAATGCCCCACTCCCCCAATGTGTCCAATCCTTGGATTAGACAACCAATGTTTCCACAGTCTGAGGCACTCGTGATTATCTCAATGTTTAGTGTACAAAAGAGTGTATAACACAAAGAACATCACGCTTCTTGATTATATTGATTTATTGTTGGGTGCTTCGACCTCTTCTTTCAAGGCAACCTTGTGAGCTTTAGCCAACACGTGTTTAGTCGTATATGGGGAGTCTCCCCACGACTTTCTCAAGGCTCTTGTATTGCCGGCATCTTATAGAAGGTCCTCTCGTCCAGCTGTGCTCGCAACTCCCAAAAAAAATAATATATTCAGCCTTCCGGTGTCACAAATGTGGTGTGCTTTATGTTATTACCTCGACGATCACTCCAAATGAAACACGTGTTGGCTAAAGCTCACAAGATTGCCTAGAAAGAAGAGGTCAAAACACCGGACAATGAATCAATATCATCAAGAAACTTTCTGTTCTTTGTTTTATAAACTGTTTTGTACACTAACTATTGAGGTCCACCGACATCAGTTAATGTAACAATCTTGTCTAGGACATGTGGCCAGAATTTCAAGATCATTTGTTTCTGAGGAATAGTTTCTCACAATTTTCTGTATTTGTTTTAATTATGTTTGTGAGAACAATGGCCTCTCATCAATAGGTGGAAAGATTGCTCAATGGGCTGAAAGCGTAACGACTGCTATTTCACGCAATGCAATAAATCATTGTAATAGACCATGTTAGTAGTTTAGGATTAGCTACAACGAGCAAGTTAATAAGGGCTATCTAGGCACTCTTAGGGGTGCCAACTCTGATAGGGATCATTACAAATATGGGGTGACCCAAACAGTCTGTGGACCTGGGTAATGTACGGTATAGAAAACAATGGTCCTCAAACAATAATTTAAACAAATGGTATTATTAGATTGTTTCCTTAGTAGGGAGCTAGAGAAAAGTTAGTGCTCCTTTAGGTAAAATGTCCAACAACATATCATTCTTTGTTTAGTACATACATCAGTGTACACATGAAACATACATTTTCAGACACAAAAACGAGTGGATGTGCAGAGACTTCAACTTTGTAAGTCATCAACATGAATTTATTTTCATTCCAAACATAATTTGCATTTATCATCAGATAGTCAATGTGGTTGCTCCAAGGGGGACCGTGCAAAGAAGAAGTGCTCGAAAGTTTCTGGTGAGTGGGGAAGTATTCCCAGCGTGAAATTTGAGAAGAAAGTAGACAGATTCAAGGTGAGATTGATCAAGTGTATCAATCAGAGTGTACTAGCCCAAAGGTCTATTTTACACGGTCTATTTACAATTGTTTAATCACAGATTGTAGTCATCTGTGGCACGTATTGGTTAGGGGATCGGTGGGTCCAGATACCGGGGGCGGGCTCGTTGATGTTTCGACTCGACTTGTGGCTTGTGGGGGAGTTGAACCTTTGCCTGCGAGTCTTCCTCAGGACAGAATGGGGGTGGGAAGGGGGGCAACCACCTCGTGGCCAGGATCCCTCATCCTCACTAGGCATAGTGGGAGGGGGTAGCTGTATCGTTGGTTCAGTATCTTCCGGATGCCTGGGAGGTCAGTCCTAGAGCCAATTCAATTGACGGGATCTGTGCAGGGCTGGATGTCTGCTGTCAGTGTCCGCTGTCGAAGATAGGGAGCCAGCCAGAAGGACCAACCAGATCCAGGGGGGCAGTTACCTGTCGATTAGCAGTCTCCAGGCCAGTTCTGAATCCTTAGGTGAAACCACCATTGAAGTTGATGGAGTGGTCTTGATGCAAGGGACACAAGATGCTGAGTCATTGCAGTGGATCTTCTTGTGGCCACCCTTTGGTCTTCAAGCTTGCGGGCTACTTTGGCTTCAGGGGTGGATCTCCCATGGTGTCTGGTTGGAGTCCAGCCAGGACCAGATGTCACTTGACCACTGGCCTCCGGTTACAGCAATCCCAGAAATGTCCTTTGATTTGCAATAACTTCCTTGCTGGGCGACCAAACAGCACTCCGATGACTCTACCGGGTCAAGCAGACTTAGGGCAACCTGTGAGGACCAGGACTAGCTCTCCTACCCTGCACCTTGGTATCCAGCAGAGGTCAGGCTCCTTGATGCTGGGATCTGAAGGGTGCAGGCTTTTTGGCTTCATGGCCCTGTAACTGTATCACGGAGTCGGGCCAACCAACTCTTGGAGTCACTCTATCAGTCTGGTACTCGTGGGCAACTTTTCCACAAGTGGCACAGCAGGCACAATGATCCCTTTCCCAGTCCACATGTGCATCAGGTGCAATCCAGTCTTTGTCGCAGCCTCTCTTTGCTGGGTCCCGGGAACAACAGGGCAGTCCTTTTTCCAAGACAGTAGTGGTCTGAGGTCTGGGTGCCACTTTTATGCATGCTAGGAGCCTAGGGGATGGTGGCTAACTACTAGCCAAGGGGCTACCAGGTTCCCTCACGCCTGATGGCTATTACCCGAGAAGTGTGGCATCTAGGTATAGCAGGGTGCACTATTCTGCCCACTGCCAACATGGCGAGACCCTTCTCTTGGTGTATGGAACTCCCCTTGTCAACCCAGAGGTGTGGCTACCAGGGGGCTACCCGCCCCTTGAAAAAAATAATTTAACAATAGCTTCTCCCTCTCGGTCTTTCTATCTGTCTATCCAGATAAAGTGGTGCTTCAGACCAAGCCTTCATTCCTTCCTATGGTAGTCTTGCCTTTTCATGTTAGACAATCTATCACTCTGACCACCTTTTATCCACCCCCATCCCTCCAAGATGGATGAGAGACTCCACCATATGGACCCAAAATGCGCATTGTGTTTTTATCTTGATCGCACAAAAGACTTCTGGGTGGATGTTCAACTCTTCATTGGCTATGTAGCTGCCAAGAAAGGTCGGGCTGTTCAAAAATGGACCATGTCCCAATGGGTTGTCCCTTGCATCAAAATATGCAATGCTCTGGGGAAAAAGGATCCTCCTGTGAGGTTGCATGCTCATTCCACCAAAGCAACGGTGGCAACCACGGCAGTTGCATGCTCATTCCACCAAAGCAACGGTGGCAACCACAGCATTAGCACATGAAGTTCCAGTCCTTGACCTCTGTCAGGCAGCAACGTGGGCATCCCTGCCCATGTTTACCAGACAGTACTGCCTGGATAGCCAAGTCTGGAGGGATGGGTACTTTGCCCGTTCGGTCCTCCAGGACTTTCTGGTTTAATCTTGGTTCGCAAACCCTCCTCTGGGGTTGGTATTGCTGGAGTATCTATTCTAAGGTAAGCAATCTACAACTAACAGTCTCTATCAGTAGAACAAGTTACTTACCTTCGGTAAGGATGTATCTGGTAGAGACAGTAGTTGTAGATTCCTTACAGCCCTACCCATCCTGCCAGCTCTGTGAACTGATTTCTAGGGTAAGGACTCCCCTAAACAGCCCTAGTTTTGATGCACAAGTGATCAGTGTCTTTCACGGCTCTGCGCTTCTGGCTTGGAAGGTCACGTTAAGAACTGGCGTCCACACGCATGGGCGGCATCTATGCAGGTCCTGCGATGTCATCCCAGCGCCCACGACGGTGACAACGGACTCAGAGCCGACCGACGCTACTAACCACGCGCAAGGGTGCTGCTGAAGAAGAAAATCTCCAGATCGACGCCTGGGGGAAATTGTAAGGTAAGGAATCCTCAACTAATATATGTCTCTACTAGATACATTGTTACTGAAGGTACATAAAATGAATGCCAGTGCACTTGTGATACTACGCTTCATTGTTACGCACCAAAACATAATGCAATCACATGTGGATTGCCAATATGTTATCCTTATTTATAGGAAGGGAAGAGATGTATTTGTTACACACAGACCCGCTTTCGAGCGCCAAGAAGCCTGAATACCCTTTGCTATGGAGCAGTGTTACACCCCGTCTACTCTCTACCTCCACCGTGAGCTGTCTCTCTGCGAAGGGAGCCATTAACAGAGATTGTTCCTCTTCGCCGGTTTTCACCTCAGGAGACCGGCTCTTTCTGTCGGTCTCGTGGGACGGAGGATGTTGTTGTGCGTGTGGGCAGAGGGGGCGTGAGAGGTGAGGCGGGTTTATGTTTTCAGACTGATCCGGGTTTGTCCTGCTCAACGCAGATCTGCAGATGGACCTGCACGAACAGAGTAACCAAACCCCTACTGAACCGCGCTGGTGTTCTCCCCACAACGGAAGAAACAAGGGGAGAAAACGCTGCTTTGCAATAACTACGATAATGTCCATGATGACAACGTAGCCGTGTATTAACATTATGTAGTCTCGTTATATAAGCAACGGCTGCCAGGTCAGACGATTATCTAAGCAGGTACCAATGCCTCGTTAAAAGCACGCGCATTAATGCAGCTATTTATAGCGTTGTGCTGAGCGCTATAATTATGACACGTGGCTTTCCTAAGGTCGGCGGTGACCTTTGAAGCTAGGTCTGACCTCCTGGTGCCTGGTCACGCTCCACGCGCACCCTGTCGAGTTGTGCGCGCGCTTCAGCCAGCCCGCGTGCCAGGCAGACGAGGACACAGCACTGGATGACAGAAACAATGTGCTCTCCCCAGCGCCAATGCAAACCCCTATATTTGCGCCTGCGCTTGGCCAAAGCACATCCGTGACACATAAAGGAAGGTGCTTGGTGTGACTGCACCTGCCTGCGGGGCATGTATGGGTGTCTGTCACCGGTGTACCAGCAGCGAACAGTGTGCTTTTTGATTGACTATGTGCCCCTGTTTGCAAGGTGTCGTGCTACTATGCAAACGAGGGAACGCCTGCCTGGGATCTTGCTGGGGCACAGTTTGCTTGTGCAAGCCATTTTACTGAAAGGAGCTGTTCACGTACATGCAGCATCTCCTGTAATAACTAAGTGCCCTGGGGTGCAAAAAGCTGGCACAAACGCCTTTTTCACTCGCGAGGCACATTTTGTGATATCCCCTAGACTAGAGTTAGGGGGCTGCCCAAATGGCTGGTAACAGTGAGGCCCAATTAAGAGGTCCTTGGAGGCTGATGGACGAAGATCTACCGGCATAACAGGGTGATTTTCTTAAATCCAATCAGTTCTCATGCACTCATTTTAAGTTCTGGAAAAGAGAATAGCAGGATAGGTAGGAAAGACGTAGTCAGGAAATATCCATATTGACCACTATATACACAAGTATCAATTAGCTCGTAAAGGGCCTTGGACTTGGCAGCTAACTACCAGATTGGCAGTGGTAGGAGTTTGAGCGCATATAGGGAGGTTGGAAAGGTACTGCCAGCAAAGTTTAGGATCCTGTCCAGATGGCAGCATGAGTATTCGGAGACCCCCTATGAGACTGAAGCAATAGCCAAGGTAACTTGAGATCTAGTGAGTTGCTTAATATTTTAGAATGAACTCGGTGAGCAGATATATTATATGTTTAATAACTAGTATCACACCAGTGGTAGCAGTGGTACTAATGAATGATCCGATGCCCATGGATGGAATGAAAGAGAACGCCAAGGTTTCTGACAAAGGAGTTGAAGTTCAGGGTGTGAGATGGGAAGTGGACATAGTTAGTTAAGGAGACAGGCGAAGATGAGGAGGGAAAGAAAGTACAGTACCTCATCTTAAAAATATTCAGTATGGTAGGCTGTCCATCCAACCAGTAAAGTTTGGCCGAGAGGCTGGTAAAGCGGTGGGAAAGAAGGAAACATGAAAAAGATTTAGGTGCATGGAGTTGATACGTGAAACCAAATGAGGAGTTGATCTCACCAAGGGAGGTAACTGAGTGAAAAAGACGAGGACCGACAGCTGAGCCTTGAGGACACCAACCGAAAGCGAGACTAGTGCAGGTTAATGAGAGTCTGAGGCAACTGAAAGGAGTAGACACCCATTTGTGGACTATTGGGTTAATGTCAAGAGTGTTGAAGGGCAAAAGTAAGGTGGGGCGATTAACAGTATCGCAAGCAGAAGAATAGGTCAAGGACTGCGAATGAGGATTACATGCTGTTGGGATGTGCTAAGGTTATTACATTTGTTGCATGTAGGGGCAGTTTCCATAAAATGGAGTGCTAAGCCCTACTGGAGAAGGTTGAGCAGTTGCTTGAGAAGATATAAAATTGCAGTATTGAAGACCAGTCATTTCAATGTTTTGGAGAAGAAAAGATGCTCAGAAACAGGACGGTAATTATTTTTTTATTAAAGGCAGGGCTGGTGCATTGCCAAAGAAAAGGTAAGCACCAGTTTTAAGGCAGTGATTGAATACAAAGGTTAGGCAGAGAAAAGCCTTAAAGGTGACAGCGAGAGGTTTTATGGCAGGTGTGCTGAAGGATTAAGAAGGGGCAGATGACTAATGAGCAGATGGGATTATGAGAACAAACTCTCCAGGTAATGTGGTAGTGAAATGCACAGTAAGTATGGGGGTTTATAGTCGTGCCCCACAGATTATAGCACAGATTTATGGTTTCGCCCATGTTACAAAGTAATTATTCTCTATTCTTCCTGTTTATGCGTGAAGTGGTATTTGTGAATAGCGACTCAATGTCAAACTGTGGTGGGGCAAAGGAGTTTGGCAGTGGAACCTGAATGAATAATAAATTATGTGTATGTTCTCTGAGCAACACTGTTATTACCAAACATGGTAATGTTACCACACAAACAGACCATAGCCAAAGGCAGCAGAACAACTGCATTAAATGGAATCAGTGAATGTGTCTAGGCCAGTGCCAAGAGAAGCTTACACAACAGAGATACACAGTACATCAGTGTTACTATTCATTAAGGCTGCAGCACACAAAGCAAGGGGAGCTATTCAAAGGCAGTTCTGAATAACGAAAGCTTTAGATGGCAGGAGCACTGAGTGGGAACATTGGTGCAGGAAAGGAAGTGCTGGAAGAGGTTATACATATAAGGCTTAAGAATCTTGGGCTGTGGGTGTGATAGGGAATTATGGACGGATCCTACTAAGTGGAATTAGCCCTTTCAAAGGAAGAGACAATAGTGTATTGCTAATCAATAGCATGTATGAAGAGACACCATGCACATCCTGAGTGGGGTTAAAAAGGCTGGGTGGCTGCATGGAAGACACAGTAGGCGAGTATGACATTTTTTTATTTGGAAGGCCAAGCAGAAAAGTCGGGAGTATGGCTGCAATGTTTGCTATGCAAAGCCAATGACTCCTTCTGTGGGTTGCTAGCGTACCTTAGAGCATGCAGGTGTAAGACTGGGAGACCCTAGGTGTAAAGATCTGATGTGTTGCTATCGCGGAGTGAAGATCCTGTGGCATTATAACGCATAGCACAGTGCTTTACCTTACAGAACAGTATTAGATCAGTAATTCATGCGTCTATCAATGGTTCACATGTAAAAAGAGCTAAGTGAATGAACAGAGCTGCTGCCAGCACTGTTGCCCCCCTTAGTCATTCCTCGCCCCTTGCAATAGAGCTGCATTCAGGAGTCGCATCAGTTGCTTGTCGGAGCAACCGGAGCTCTAGGCAGCTGCCTAGCTTTGACTTGCCTTAGAACCAGGACTGGGGATGGAAATGGTAGGTCAGCCACGAGGAAGACGCCTGGCATTGGGAACGTACCATAGGTGCCCTGTGTAACCAAGCACAATGGAGAATACGATTAGTATTTACTCCGAGGCCAACTCAGTGACTCCAGACTTAATACGTTTTGCCACATGAGATGGTGGATATGGATTCAGGCGCAGATGCCCTCGGCATGAGTAATGCGCTACACTGCGGGTAACGGTGCTATTTCCCTTTGATAGTCTCCTTTTGTTCTTTGCACAGTTTTCAGCCCTGTTTCGTGACTTTGGACCTTTTATCTCTATTTGTTTACCTGTTGTACATTAACCAGACTGACAACAGTGTGCTGCATAGATAAAGCACAGTTATCTCAATATGCAGTGCTGCATGTTACAAAAACGGCAATGAATCAGATATGTGGTATTTTTTCCTGAAATCCAGGAGAGTAGCATTTGTCCAGTGATGCACGGGCAGTTTAATCATTGAAGCCGAAGCTAGGCCTATATATTTTGTAAAGTAGTGCTTAGAGCAGAAAAGTAGACTTGTTCAAAGAGGATTTCAAGAATCAAGATATTTTCAAGTTTCCGGCCCAAAATACAGGCGCGTCTGTTTGTACTAACCACAGTTCTTGGCTCTGTATACAAGGCTTACTTCGGAAGAAAGTGAGGATATTTGCCAAATATAGCACCCAACCGCACGTCCTGCAGACACCTGCCTTCAACGACAGCACTACGATCTCCCAATGACCTTCAAAGGGAAAAGACAAGGAGACCGATCCTGCGAGTTTTATGGACCATGATGGTTAAACTTCATTTAATACAAGCCTTAGATCAGAACTTAACTACATTCCGTTAAAAAAAGCCTAAATATTGAACTGCTCAATCTCACTTGCAATTAAACGCTACATCCCGGGGCTTAGCAAGTGAAGCACATCAGATAGGGCCTACCATTTATCTTTTGCACACTCACATCACACACTTAAACCACAGCTCTTTCAAATGACCAAAGGGTGACATGTAGCGCGGTACAAAGTCAACAAATATTTCTATGCTAAATAACTACTAATACTTGAAAAGCATAGATGTTTTTAGTGCAATGAGAGACAAACCCTAACGACGGAGTGATAGAATGATAGAATCAGTGCTTAATTTGAGCCTGTGCTTTCTGGTGCTCAGCACCAGCACTTAAGTGTCAACACCAGTGCTTGTGACAGTCTGCCACAAGTGGCAATGCCTGGCTAATTTAGAGATTACCAACAGTAAATTATTAATTGAATATACATTAAAAATGACTATTACATGCAGCCCAAGCCATTCTTAAAGCTTTGGGGGCCTAATACAGTTAAAGTTGTCACACTTGTAGAAGTGTTATCGGTTAGTAGTTGTGTCGCTACTATCTTTGGCATGACCAATTTGAGGTGCAAGCTGCAGTGGCCTCTTGAAGGGAGCTCTGGTACCACTTTTTTTTTTTTTACAAATTGCAGAATTAAAACTATTTCGCCCCTGCTGTTATCCAAGTCGCAACATTAAATCAAATTCTTTAGGTCCAAGAGAATTTTAAGAAAGTGCATGAGTCAGTAAAAGCACACCCAGCAGTGGAGAAGTGTGGCTCACTGGTTGGAGGAGGCAGACCTGGAAGCAGAGGTCAGCCCGGGACCAGGGTTCAATTGGACTCGACAATTCTCGCTCCGGTGCCTACTCGACTCACGGGTTCACACTCTGCGACTCTGGGCAATAGCTTGCTTAATCTCCACAACGGCCCCTCGCGGCGGGATGCCTGGCTTTCACCTTGCGGATACCCTGCCGGGGTTATCTCACAGGGGAATACCAGGACGGGTTCCCTAAGCAAGCGCTTAGAGACCGCTTGGTGATTTGCGCTATATAAAATTCCTGTACATAGCTGGACAATACCAGTGCATGTTGCTTTGATGGTCGAGCGACCGTTTTGGGCTTAGAAAGTGGAATGAATCTGTGGCTGATACAGAACTATCAACAGGGTTTGCAATGGACTCACACAACAGCATGGATTCACACAGCAGCATAGATGGTATGGGCAGGCGCTGCGGCAGCCGTCTCAGGTCTGGGTTTGGATGTTTTAGGCCAGCGTGTTGATCTGTTGAGATTATATAAATGTATAGTATGAGCCCTAGCTCGAGAAGATGTACAGCTCAGGCGTCTAAGTGGATGCATCACCACATTTTTCATTTGGATGCGTACTGAAAACAAACACAAGAAACCAGAAGAGTTTGGACGCCTGTTAAAATCCTCCTTCCAGTTACGTGCCACTTTGATTAATGTGCCTTAAACTGGGAAAAGAAACTATCTACTACTTGGGTGTCCCACAATAATTATCAAAGAAAGATGGATACAATCGGCCGAAGAATTTTAGTACACATTTTCTGAAAACAATCTTTTTGGACCTTATTCACTTTCCCTGCTAATCCCCGTTCACACATACTGGCCCAGCGCAGCCCTTATCAGACAGACGCCCGACAATGGACTGCTTTCTGAAAACTGCCCAATGGACGTACATGGGCCAGCCCCTAGGTGGCACTGCACAGTCAATCTCTCTCTCCTTATTCAGATGGATTGGGGGGGGGGGGGGAGCCAACCCGCTGTGTAAAAACTGCCTCATCATGACTTCCAACAGACACATAAAGACAGTTACTTGTGCCTGTGATGCATGTTTGCCCATGTCGAAGCTTATGCTCAACACAGCCTGTCTAAGTTGGTTATGGTGACAAGGGTCGGGTCTGTTTTCTGTGAAACCTTACAACAAAAGCAGTAGGCCTGCGCACTTGCAGGGCCGCTGGAATTAAACAGCAAGTGAGGATCAAATTAAGCGGCAGGGTCGACTAAATTATGGAGCAAGAAAAGGCAAATTATGCAGCATATTTTGTGACAGTATTACTTTGTCGCGGCCGGTGCAGGAAAGCGCGGCGGGAAGTCGACAGTCAACGGTTTTATTCATTTATGTATTTTCCCTATTCCATTGTCTTTCGACTCCACCCCCAGCCCCGCCCCCCGCCCCACCGCGCTTCCTGGAGCCGGTCGCGACTGTTAATACTGACATATTTTGTGTTTTACACATGGTAACTCTGTTTGGATTAATATTTTACTTCATTAGCGCCAGTTATTTTAAAATAAATATTGTAATAAACAACAAAAAGATTAACACTCGACGTTTTCGAAGGAATTTACACTGCGCAGGAACATTTGTCGCCACTTTTTCAGTAATTTTTGATCTGATTGAGCTAAAAACATTTTTGTTAAAATCTTCAGATTATGCAGCAGTTGATGGATTTAATGGCAAATGTGCCAAATCCATAATTATGTGAATAACGATGCAGCCACAGAACTGCATAAATCCTGTGGCCCGGCTTATACATGGGGAAATACATTTTTTAAAATAGACAGACATTTTAAGGCTACATGGTTATTTTACTGTTCTGTAGCCTGTAGACAGATATTCTGTAACATGGAATCTCACGGATTACTGTATAAGGAAGGTTTTTGGTGTTGGATACCCCTCTGACAAACCCTTGATGAGATAGATGATTTGCACTGTAATAATAATGAAATCCGACTGTCCTGAAAGGGGTTATGCATTGCTTTGCCAACTGCAATTGTGTACGTTTGTAATTTTATGACTGTATGCCCAACAGTTGCCTTGTGGAAAAGCTTATGCTCAATACACTTTATGCTCCAGCCACCATCCCACCCATCTACAAGACCAGAACGGGAGGAAAACCCTTCTCCTACCTCGCATCCAAGGCCTGGAACAACCTCTCCCTCCCACAAATCCCTACACTTCTCCAGTTCAGGAATGACCTCAAGACCTGGCTCTTCTGATGACCCCACCACTCAACTGAGCCACCCTCCCCTGCCCCTTAGCGTCTTGAGATCCTTGCAGATGAGTAGCTGCACTTTACAAACCCCTGAATGATACACTAGCCCTGAGTTGGTTATGATGACAATCTGAAGATAAAGGCTGTAGGCCTGATTGGTTCATTGATAAAAGTTACAAAAAGAACAAAAAGAGACCACAAAGGCAGTAGGCCTGACTTACTTGAAAAGCTCATGTTAAAGACAATAGGTCTTTAAAGGTGAATTGTCATTACACTGTGTTAAGGCCTGTAGACTGGTATTTTGTTACATGGAATCTCACAGATTACCCTAGTAGGCATGGGTTTTGTTTTTTCTTACCCCATTTAACAAACACTAAGGGAATAAGGTTTGCACTGTGGTAATTATTAAAAGCAGTTTTGCCACAGTCTGACAAAGTTCAGTTGTCTGCAAAACTGGAAGTGACGGGGGCGTGGCTACGAGCCGACCGAGATGGCGGCGTAGCGCGCAAGCTCTGAGACCGAAGCGGCTCGTCTAGCATAAATCCGTATGTCCATCCGACGCTAGTGCTCCTACTGTCGCAGGACCGGAGTGCGGGAGTGAAGTGGCGCCTTCCGACGCTATCCCGGTCAAAATCGAGCGTGTTCAGCCGGAGGGAGACCGACGAGTCGGGCGGGCCCTGCCGCGTACATCAGCACCGGCCTGCCGCTGCGCTGCGGGCTGGCCGGAAGTGCCCTGTGGCCGGCGGACCTCGCCGGAAGGAGCCGCTGTCAGACTGCGGACCGCATCGGCGAACGGCTTCTGTGGGATCGGAGGTGAGCCATTCCAGTCATAACCTCAACCAGCGTGCTGCCGCCCACTAGGAAGTGCAAGTCGGTCCCCGGCGGCGGAGCGCCTGCTCAGCTTGGCGCGCCCCGGGACCGGGAAAACTGCTGACCCGCTATGCCGGCGGGGCGCGGAGGCGACGCCCGCTCCCACCCCTGGTAGCGCCTAAATCGGACGTTTGAGGCACAGGAGCAGATAATGTGCCGGCAGACCCTGGGAGTGTAATACAAGGACTGACGCTGCCGCGCTCGATCCCGGACCGCAGGCGTCAGTGGCACCCCACGCACGGCGGGCACATAACTACATACAGGGACGCACCCTCTACTCCAGTGCCTGGCGGAGTCTCCATAAAGTGCCCTGAGGTGCGCTGCGCGACGCAGTAGCGGAACAGTCAGGCGCGAGGCCAGTAGGTGCTGCCTGACGACTGGAGGTGTGGAGGCCTGTGGATCTGCCAAAGGGGTGGCGGTGGAGCCATTAGTCTACTGCTCCACGATTACGGTCGCCATTGCTCAGATACACCACGTGGCGGAGAGAGGGCCTTGCTGTACGACACCATTTTGACACTGCTGCCCAACGGACATACTGTGGAGCGGAATCTCAAATAAGACAACGCGATAACAGCCGGACGCAATGGCGGGGCGAGGTCCCAGGAATGCGGCGGCACAAGGGAAGCTGGAGAAGTATGCCTTCGAAAAAGCGGCCACACAACATCCGGAGGGTCGCCCGTCTACGGGCAAAAGTCCAGAGGGAGACAGCGCCAAAAGAGTGACATTGGAGGATCTGATGAAAATGCTGACGAGCGTCCAAGCAACGGTGGGTTCTATTTCCACGGATGTTGGCCTGCTGAGGGCAGATCTACACAAAATGACGGAGCGTGTGGCCCAGGTGGAAGTGGTCACCAAATCGCTAGTGGAGGACACTTCGGAGCTGCAGAGGGCTGCCAAGCGCATGGAAGCGGTCACCAAGAAGCTGCAGGACCGGCTGGACGATCAGGAAGGGCGCTCGCGGAGAAACAACGTCCGTATCTTAGGTATTCCGGAGTCGGAGGGCAAACGTTCGATGGATCTATATGTGGAGGACTTAATTAAGACGAAATTGCAGCCGAAAGGCCTCTCCCTTTTCTTCTCAGTCGAAAGGGCGCATAGAGTCCCCGGGGGGACGCCGAAACCGGGGGCACCGCCACGGCCAGTGCTGGCTAGACTCTAATTTCCGGGATAGGGATGCCATACTTCAATCCGCCAGAATCTCTGCACCTATCAAGATACTGAACTCCACCATCGCTTTCTTCCCGGATTATACAGCTGAGGTGGCCCGGCGACGGAAGACTTTTATCGACATCAAAAAAGCCTTGCAGGCCAAAGACATACAATACTCCATGCTGTTCCCGGCGCGATTGAGAATCGTAGATAATCACAAAGCATGGTTCTTCGACACCCCGGAGGCGGCGAGAGATTGGCTGGATGGTTGGAGACGTGTTGAGGCTCCTAAGCGGAATGGCAGGAGTCAGCGCGACCAAACGTCAGCTAGCCAGTCGAATCAACAGGCATCGCAAGGACATAGCCAGGACCTATTCGCTGAATCAGGTCTGGAGGAGGGTGGACATCCGGAGGAATGAGTGCCAGAGGACATGACCCATGATCAACGCTATTTCCGCACACTGACTATGGGACCCTTAGACCCCACTCTGCGTTGAGCGGAAGAGGGCACATGGAACTGCTTCTGGAATCGCAGAGCTACTTACCCCCTGCAAGCAAGTGCAATGGGCTGGGTTGGGACTATGCGCTCTGCTAAGTTGGGGGAGGCGGGCGGTTTTCGGCCCGTGCAGCAGGGAGGCAGGGAGGAGGGTGGGGAGGGATTGTTGAATGCTTTGGTTTTAGTTATTATATTCCACGGCACAACATGAGATGCTCCATACAACACGAAGGTGACAGATTATTTAGCGACAATGCACCACGAGGCTGGTTCCTTCTTGCCTTGTACGATGCCACACACCCTGATGAATAACGGAGCACGTGATAACTACACCTGAGAATCACACGTCACATCCCTCCCACACGCCAACTTTAACAGCCCTCACATGGAATGTCAGGGGTTTGGGCGATAAGGTGAAACGGGGCCTAGTGTTACAATATTTGAAACGCTGTAAGCCGGCCATAGTCCTTCTGCAGGAAACCCATCTTGTGGGCACGGCCTCGAAAGCGATGGATCGATGGGGGTACAAATTCATTGCGCATGCGGACTTCTCCTCCGGCTCTAGAGGGACGGGGATACTTATACGAAAGAGTTTCCCGATGATGTGTCAACGGACTAGCGTGGATAATCAGGGCCGCTTTGCAGCTGTGACGGTACAGTGGGAGGGCCAACTTTTCAACTTTGTGTCCGTATATGTCCCGCCAGGCCTACAGGCCCCGGCGCATGCCGCCCTGGCGGCCTTTCTATTGTCCCCACCGACTGCGACGCTAGTCATAGGGGGTGACTTTAATGACGTTGTAGATCATGAGCTCGATAGACACCCACATGCCGCGACGGTGTGGGGAGGCGGGCGACTCGCCGGACTGCTGGATGCCCTGGGTCTGACAGACTGCTGGCGATACAAACATCCTTATGACAAACAATACACTTATTACTCAGCCACGCATAACTGTCTCTCACGGATTGATTACATTTTAATGTCTGGGGAGGGGCTACACGGCGTCGAGGAGGTAGGCATCTGCCCCAGGGGAATCTCCGACCACTCCACACTACGACTCACATACACACACCACCGTTCCCGTAGAAGCCGTGTGTTTCCTGTCCATGCGAGCTATCTGCGGAGCGCCCCATTGAGAAAAACCCTTTCCGCTACTGCTGAGCATTACTTTCAGGAGGACCTGGGCTCAGTTGGCTCCCAGAGTACCTTATGGGAAGCATATAAAACTGTGCTGCGTGGGCAGGCGATTGCCTCCATAGTTGCACATAGACGAACACAACATCAGGAACTTAGCGCCCTTGAAGAGGCCCTCACGGGAGCAATCTCGGAACAGGAGTCACATCCGTCCCGGGGAGCCGCTCAGGCGGTCCGGCTGTGCCGCACGGAATGGATGGCATATCAAAAGGGGATGGTTCAAACCTCGATTCAGGCCTCCCGTCACAGGATTTACGAGCTGGGAGACAAGGCAGGAAAGATGCTGGCTTGGCTCGATAAAAAAGAAAAAGCGGGCAGGGTCATTGTACAACTGGCACTGCTGGAGGGCGTTTGACCTCTGACCCCGGTGTCATAGTCGAACTGCTGGCTGACCATTTTGAGGCGATATATACCCCCCAGGCGACGTATTCGACGGAAGAAGCTTACGACTATATTAAGGATCTGACGATCCCCTGTCTCTCACCTGAGGCGGCGTTGTTGCTGGAGGCTGACATTACCGCGGAGGAAGTGCGGGAAGCGACCAACGCACTGGCGTCTGGAAAGGCTCTGGGACCCAACGGTCTCCCGGTAGAATTGTACAAACAAACAGCCCAGACAACAGCCCCTCATCTCCTCAGAATGTTCTTGGACAGCCTAGAGGTAGGACTGCTCCCTAGGGATCAACGTCTTGCCACAATCATCCCGATCCACAAACCTGGTAGAGTGTCGGAGGCGTGTACTTCTTACCGCCCCATCTCCTTACTAAATGCGGAGCCAAAGATCCTTGCCAAATTACTAGCACTGCGGTTAGCCCCCCATCTTGCCACTCTGGTACACCCAGATCAGTCTGGCTTTATGCCAAATCGTAACACCTCACATAATCTGCGCCGTCTACAGGCGGTGCTAGCTCGCCGAGAGCACATACAGGAACCGGCGGTCCTTCTCTCCCTTGATGCCACTATGGCGTTTGACACCGTGGAATGGCCTTATCTATTCGCAGTGCTTCGTCGCATGGGCTTCGGCCCCAAGTTCTGCGCATGGGTCCGCCTGCTTTATACCGGGCCCCTGGCTCAGGTGGCAGCGAATGGTCATATCTCCAGGGATTTCCCGCTCGGTCGTGGGACGAGACAGGGCTGCCCGTTGTCTCCCCTACTGTTTACGCTAGTCCTTGAGCCGTTGGCGATTTGGGTCCGGTGGGAACCATCCATTAAGGGTATCCGTTGGTCACTGTCGTGGGAGGATCGGATATCTCTTTACGCGGACGATATCCTTCTCTATCTCACCTCTCCTAAGAAGTCGATACTGGAAATACTTAATGTCTGCGAGAAGTTTGGGAGAGTTTCGGGATATAGAATTAACTGGACTAAATCAGTCTTATTCGTTCTTGCTGGCTGCCCACCCTCCCTTCCGGTGGACTGCCCGTTACGTTACACTGCCACCCCTTTTAAGTATCTGGGAATTTACGTCTCTTCTGACCCGGACGAATTCCACGCCCTAAATTTGAAACCCCCCCTGGAACGTTTTAATAGGGATGTAAAGGTGTGGCGCTCCTTGCCTCTCACCCTCCTGGGTAAAGCTACCCATTTCAAGATGATGGCGCTGCCCCGTTTTCTGTACCTCCTTGAGAACACGCCATTTCAGGTCCCCCCTCCTATTTTAAGGCTATCGCAGCGGCTGTTTCCACTTTGCTTTGGGACAGGAAACCGGCACGTATTGCGCAATGCAAACTGGTGAAGGACTGGTACGATGGGGGTATAGCACTCCCTAATATTGAATTGTACTATTGGGCGGCCCATCTGAAACTGATCAATTACTGGCTTCACGCCCCACAGACAGAACCCGCCTACTTGGCGGACAGGCAGAGTATCGAATCCAGGGGACTATTGAGAATCCTCTATAGTCGAACCATCCCGGCCGATCTACTGGGCCCGACTCGTCACACGGTTCAACTGTGGTATAAGGCACATAGACACCTTCGGTGCGCGAACACTATAACACAAATGACACCCCTGTGGGACTCATACAGGTTGGGTTACATGGGCAACAGCAAGGGGTTCCGGGCGTGGGACGCCATTGGTATTTCCGTGGTGGGAGACCTCTGGAAAAAGCACAAAATGGTAGACTTTGCTTCCCTACAAACCAAATACGATATGGCCCAGTCCGAACATTACAGGTACATGCAAATAAGACATGCACTTCAGGCAGTCATCCCGACGGGAACGACTCTGCAGGAATCCACCCCACTAGAAGACAGAATACTGACTGAACATATGACCCACAAAGCGACCTCCTACACATACCGGAAATTAGTTAACAACCTACCTGACATGCTGTCCAAACTGCGTTCGAGTTGGGTGGCGGATATTGGTGACCTTGACGACTCGGAATGGCAGGAGGCTCTCTCATCACCGCGTGAGTCGGCGATTCCTTCCAGGCTTAAACTGGTTCAGTTGAAAATACTACACCTCACATACTACACCAGAGTGGTCCTGTACAGGATGGGGAGAGCTTCCCACGAGTTCTGTCTCCGCGGGGAGAGAGGGACGTTCTATCATACCATTTGGGACTGTGCTCGATTAGCCAGGTACTGGGCGGCAGTAATGCAAACTATTTCCCAAACTACGACTGTCTCCCTGCTGCCCGACCCTCGCTGTTGTCTGTTGAACATATGGGATGCAGTGGACTTAACCCAACGGCAGCAAGACTGGGTCATGTTGGGAATGATGGTCGCGAAACGCAATATTGCTAGACTATGGGGTTCAAATGTACTACCCGCATTGAAAGACTGGTGCAGCGACATGGATGATGCAATGGTGGCTGAGAGGGCTGGGTTTGTCCATCGGGGATGCCCTAAAAAATGGGGACAGATCTGGGGGGCGTGGAACAGGTTCAGGGGAAACATCTGTGAGCCGCCGCGAGAGGACTCGGATGAGTGCCTTTCGGATTAAGGATTAGACCTGAAATACGGAGGTTAGTGGTGGTATATTCTGTTGTTTTAGCCCCGCCCTGCTATTGAAGGGTGAGGTAATGCTGAGGACGGCTCTGTGGTTGCACAGCTAATGCTAACAATGCTAAACTTAAGTGCATGTGCCAAGTCACCTTCGAAGATCGAAATGTTTACTGTGCCTTTGTTGTAACGAACAGTTTGGTTTAAAAAGTTAAAATGTAGACCTAAGCCATAACGTATACCTGTATCATTTACATTCTGCACGAATTGTTACCATTTGCCGTCGGACCCCCGGGCTAACGACTACATGGCTGTGTCAACCTTATATTGTAATTTGCTACTGTCAATATCGCGGCCAGCCCCAGTGGTTGTAGGCCCTAAGCTGTGTTATGATGGTAATGTGCAATAAAGGTCTCTTAAATAAAAAAAAAATAAAAAAACTGGAAGTGACGTTCGTGGTGCCTGTATAGGCGCTACACAGGGCTCGAGTCGGGGTACTACGCGAGTGGACGGCATACCCCACTTACTTTACCGGGAGCTCGATAAATGGAGCCACACATTCACTCTTTGGCCTCTCTGGGGTGAGATCGGAGCTCATTCAGAACGCTGCTCATGCGCTGGCCTCTCTGATGCAATCGCATCAAAGGTGTGAGCGAGGGGAAGCAATGAGTCTGATGGTGCACAAGCCACCTTTTGTGACGTCACTTCCTGTCGTGATGTCAGCGTCTCCCCACTTATTCTTTAAGGACTTGTGGCCTGGCGCTAGCCATGCGCACAGACGGATGTTACTTTTCGCGTCTTTCCATAACAGAAGCGCAAAGCCACGAAGTACACTTACCACTGGTGTGGAATACTATGGCCCTGTCCTTAGAAATCCATTCACTGAACAGGGAGGATGGGTGGATCGGTAAGAAATATGCAGCTAGATTGAGTCTGTACCAGATAAGGCGTTACCGAAGGTAAATAGCTAGAGCATCTGATAGAGACCTCTAGCCGCAGATTCCTGGTCTTAGAATAAATACCCAAGCAATACTTCCCCAGAGGTGGGTCTGCGGACCAATTTCAGGCGAGGGAGTCGTGCAGGACTGAAGGGGCAAAATACCCATCTCTATGGGCCTGACTGTCCAGGCAGCAATGTTTAGTAAATGTGTGCAATGAGGCCCACGTGACTGCCTGGCAGATATCCAGGAACGCAACTTCCAAGTGCTAATGCAGTGGTCGCAGCTTTGGTTCTAGTGGAATGAATATGCTTATCCTCAGGGGATTGCTTCTTAGCCATTGCGTAGCAGATTTTAATACGCAGTACGATCCATCTGGAGATGGTTTGCTTCTGCACGGCTTGTCCCTTCTTCACTCCAACATACCCCACGAAGAGTTGGTCGTCTACCTGGAACTCTTGTGTGTGGTTCATGATCGAATGATAACATTCTTTTGGAGTCTCTCCAAAGGGTTAATATGCCTACTGCAAAGAACGTGTAACATGCATTTTAAAAAGCAGTATTTTATGTGCATAGGTCCATGGGTTACTGCTTTTGTCACAGAGATTCTTTTGTTACTGTGCACTTCGTAAGTGACAATCGTAATCTAGCATAGGGACCTATAAACTGTCATCATAGAGCTGCTTGCAAACTGCATGGTACCAGTTAGTAGCTTATGTTTTTTCCCAGTCATTCATTATCCTGATGCTGCTCAAAAAATTTATTTGGTGGAAATACATTTTTAATGTTAACACAGTGGCTAGCACTGACTTTATGTTCTGAATCCTGAGTTTGTGCTTTTCCAGACCAAGCACTCTTTAAAAATAACTACCAGCATTGATGACATGTGAATACTACACCTTCTAGTCCCCTTTACCTTAAGTAACATTTTCTATGCAATGATTTACATGTATGATTCCTTGTCACTATATGTGTGTGATCTAATGTGCTCTGACATCCTAAAATGGTATGAGAGAAGCTATAAAACAAATTAAAAACATGTGAGAGAGGGGTTATGGAGAGATGAGAGGTACTGTTGGAGGGTGATAATAAGGGAATCCTTGAAGAATCCCAACAAAGATTGTCGCATCCTGGTGCATAATAAGGTCTTCATTTACTATTCTTCAAAAGCTAATACAATTCAATATATAATGAAAAATATGTTGTAGAATGCACCATTGTTTCCTAAATATTTTGAGGCGAGATCCTGCTAAAGCCCCCTTTGTAGTGGTCAGGCTCACTCCCCGCACTTGGGTGCACCGTGTGGGGACTGGTCTGAAAACATTTGCCAGGACTGCTTTGGGTTTCCAGTCTGGCCCTGCAAAATAAAACCAACAATTTAACAGTTAGTCACAGAGATGCAGCACCAACCTTCCCATTCATTTTTTTCCTTTTTAGCAAATTCCTTCAATATAAAATGCTAAGGGCCAGATGTACGACCCGTTTTTATACGCGCAAACGGGTTCACAAACCAGTTTGTGCATGCAAAACCCTATTGGGCCATGTACATAGCCTATGTCATGAGTCACAGCTTTTTTGCGACTCGCTAAATAGGTCTTGCGACTCGCTATTTGGAAGGGGAACTCCCTTCCAAATAGAGTCTCAAAATCATGTACAAATGTTTTGTGACCGCAATTGCAGTTGTAAAACACTCACAATTACCACCTATTTCAAGTAGATGGTAATGCATTCGCAAATGGGAAGGGGTTGCTCGGGGGACACCTTCTTTGCAAATGCATGCAAAACCCAGGGACCATTGCCTGCCCTTAATAAATGATACGAAAATGTTTAATTTTTGTTGTTGTTTTTTAAATGCATGGAAAACAGGCTGCATTAAAAAAAAAACGGCTTTATTTAAAAGCAGTCCCACCCATGGTGGCCCAGCAGACCTCCATCCCTGGGAGGGCTGGCATTCCCAATCGGCTCACACATTGCGAGGCTCAATAATATTAATGAGCCTCGCAATTTGCGACCCCATTGGGAATCGCAAACAGTGTTAAACACACTGTTGTACATTTCATTTAGCGACTCGCAATTTGCCACTCGCAATGTGTCGCCAATTGCGAGGCGCTAAATGAAATGATCGTACATCTGACCCCAAAATCCTTAGTAATTTGAGTATTTGTTTTGTGTGCACCCGTGTGTTTTTCTTCGAATTACTGTTTTAATATTTGAAATTTAAATCATACAGATTGCTTGGGGGTCCCCGGCTTTGAGTGGTGACTTAACGGGGGTCCTCAGGAGTCAAAAGTTTGGGAACCACTGGTCTACACGAAATGGAGTGACCACTTTCAGAAGAAAGGAGGCTCATTTGTGAAGCACCAGTTCACCAGGGTAAATGGTGAGATAGGAAGGCTTAGATGATCAGGTCTGAAGGTCACTGACCCTCCCGGCACATGTTATATCCTCTAGAAAGCCTGTCTTGATGGTAAGGACATGAGAAATGTCAAGACAAGATTTAGATCCCACTGAGGCATAATAAAGGGTGAAGGAGGAAATGTGTTGAAGTCCTTTTCAGAATCTGTTTACAACAGGGGATTTGAAAAGAGATGGCTGGTCTGGCAACCGCAAAAATGTAGAGATCAGAGAAAGGTAGCCCATGAGAGTGCCCAGAGCAGAACCCTGTTGGGCAAGAGAAAGAATAAGAAGAAGAACTTGTGAAAGGGGGGCAGAAAGGGGTTCAATGTGTTTTTGTGGGCACCATGTCAAATGTTTTTCCAACGGCCGGTGTATATCGTCCTGGTGGTGGGATGCATGGCTGTCAAAATAACATCACAGGCTTCAGGAGGAATGTTGAAAGCTGTCAACTGCTGCCGCTTAATCTCCACGCAAGAAGGCGAAGAGTTTACAGGTTCGGTAGAAGGACCCTCCCCTGCTGCTGTGACAGAAGAGGCTGTCTGATAGGAGGACCGACAGCTCAGGATACCAGACTCTCCCTTCCCATTCCGGAGCCACAAGGAGGACTTGGACCCGGTTGTTTCTGATCTTCTCGAGAACTCTGAGTAGGAGTGGTATGGATGGAAAGACGTACAGGAAGCCTAAGCTCCACTTGAAATGAAAAGCCTCTCCGTACGAGAGCCACCTTGGAAACTCCAATGCGCAGAAGCGCTGACATTGCGTGTTTTTGGCGGTGACAAAACAGATGTAACTAAGGACCTCCACGCTGCTGAAAGAGACCTTGCACCACCTCCGAATGGAGACGGCATTTATGATCTGCTAGGCATCTTCGGCTGAGTTTGCCCACTCTGGCGTAGAAGAGCCTGACAGGTGCTGAACCACCAGGGATATGCCCCGACCTGCCAACCATGTCCAGAAATGCAGGGTCTGCGGACATTGGGTCTACGACCCCACCCCACTCTGTTTGTTGCAGTACCACATGGATATGGTGCTGGTGCGGTCCGTGATCACCTGCACAAGCCTTCCCATGATGAAGGGCAGAAAGGCTTTCAATGCCAGCCGAATTGCCCGTAGTTTCAACAAGTAGATGTGGAATCCGGATTCCGCCGGAGACAAGAAGCCTCTGTCAATAGTTGCGGCGTCACATGCTGAGCCCACCAGAAATTTGTGGGATTGCTCTCTCAAGCCATTCGGGCCTTCATTCGGGTTGTGGTCCGGGTCGAGGTATCAGAGGCTAACAAGGTGTGCGTCCGTCACCGACATCTGTCAGTGACAGACACCGCAGGGTTTGATGCCAGCTTTCTTGGTGGACATCCCTGCCACACTTGGAGGTAAGACCTCAAAAAAGACTTCAACAAAACGTTGAAAATTTAAAGTAAAAAATCTACTAAGGGATAGCTCTTCTAGGATCTGTGCTGACTGGCATGGAAAGAAAAGAACTGACGTCAGCCTGGGTGGTGCTTATATAGGCACCGCAAAAGTGACTTGTGACGCGGACAAAGCCAACGAAGCAACGCAGAGCCCAACAACGCCACCTATCGGTGTGCAGGGGTACTGCTCACGAAAAACTTCCAGATCCAGTCTTACGCCTGGGGATGATTCTTAGGTAAGGAATCTGCAGCTAGAAGTCTCTATTAGAACTAGCTTTCCCCTGATGAATGGGAAGAAGACTTTCAATACCAAGTGAATAGTCCATAGATCTAGAAGGTTGATATGGAGCTAAGATTCTGCAGTAGGCAAGAGTCTTCTTATCTCCACCTCTTTCAAGGTGGTCGCCCCAACCCAGAATTGATGCATAGGCCACCATTGTCAGCTCCAGGTGCGAAACGGAAAGAGGTCTGCCGCTGATCCAATCATGGTTCATCAACCACCACTGCAGATCTTTTGTAGTCTCCCCCAAGATTTGGACCAAGTCGCACAGATACCCCCGGTGCGGAGCCCAATGGGACTTCAGGTCCCACTGCAGAGTCTGCATGCGCCATTTGGCACGGTTCACCAGCAGGATACATGGGGTCAACAGACCTAGCAACCACAGACTCCATCTGACGGAGATCCAAGACTGTGGCTGAAACATCAGGCTCCAAGCTCGAATGTCCTAGACTCTCCGCTCTGGAGGACAAGCTAGGAACTGTACAAAGTCCAGAATGACTCAAACGAAAAAGAGCATCTGAGGAGTCGGGTGTGCCGTCGGCATGTCGATCGGGAACCCTAGCGAATGCAGAAGGTTCACAGTAGTCTGGAGGTGGGTGGGTGTAAAGTAGAAACATTATACATACAGATCAAGTGTCAAAAAGATCCAGCTCCTGCGCATGACAGTATTCAGCATGGAGCACTGCGTCAGTCCACTTCAGCCATTGGCTTTATTGCCCTGTGAGTGGTGCAGTGCTTAATTTGAGGCAGTGGCTGCAGCTGCTGACATTGTGCCCTATCCTCGAGGTAGGGGAAGACTGGAACACCTGACCTCTGCAGATATACTGCAATCACTGTCATTACTTTCATGAACACCCAAGGGGCACTGGTGAAGTCAAAGGGGAGCACATCAAACTGGAAATGCTCCTGGCCTACTGTGAACCGCAAGTAATGCTTGTGGGCCTGCAGGATAGGAATGCGAAAGTACGTGTCCTGGAGGTCCAATGCTACCATCCTGTGTCCGAGATCCAAGGCACACAGAACCTGAGCCAAAGTAAACATCTTGAATTTCTCTTTCCATAGGAGGGCATTGAGGGGGCGAAAATCTAGAATCGGACGGAGCCCTCCATCTTTTTTGGCACCAGAAAGTAGCGAGAATAACAACCATGCCCTACTTCTTTGCTGGCACCCTTTGATTGGCTCCTTTGGGCAATAGGATTCAGAAAAGGGGGTGGTGATGAACAGAGTGCCTGAATTAAGCAGACCACTCTTACCCAGTCCAAAGATCAGGGCTTGATCCATCACCGTTTTTTAGCTCACTGCACCATCCCAGCTCAGAACTTGGCTAATGCAAATTAGTCCGTTCCTGTCCCAGTGCATGATGGGAACAGGGCAAACCAAACTACCAAGCCAATTCTTATACTGGGAAGGAAACAAGCTTCCGGGGACCGGTTTCTGCCATTTCAGGCGTCGTCGGCCCGGCTTGCTTGAATCCTGATGGTGCAATGAGCAAGGGACTCACATCTGAGTATACCCTTCCACGCTTATGGTGGACAAAATGATTCAGAAAAGGGGGTGGTGATGAACAGAGTGCCTGAATTAAGCAGACCACTCTTACCCAGTCCAAGATCCCCGGAAGCTTGTCTCCTTTCTGGTGAAGAATTGGCTTGGTAGTTTGGTCTGCCCTGTTCCCATGATGCACTGGGCCAGGGACAGACTAATTTGCATATAGCCAGGTTCTGAGCTGGGATGGGGCAGTGAGCTAAATAACGGTGATGGATCAAGCCCTGATCTTTGGACTGGGTAAGAGTGGTCTGCTTAATTCAGACACTCTGTTCATCACCACCCCCTTTTCTGAATCATTTTGTCCACCATAAGCGTGGAAGGGTATACTCAGACATGAGTCCCTTGCTCACTGCTCCATCAGGATTCAAGCAAGCCGGGCCGACGACGCCTGAAATGGCAGAAACCGGTCCCCGGAAGCTTGTCTCCTTTCTGGTGAAGAATTGGCTTGGTAGTTTGGTCTGCCCTGGTCCCATGATGCACTGGGCCAGGGACAGACTAATTTGCATATAGCCAGGTTCTGAGCTGGGATGGGGCAGTGAGCTAAATAACGGTGATGGATCAAGCCCTGATCTTTGGACTGGGTAAGAGTGGTCTGCTTAATTCAGACACTCTGTTCATCACCACCCCCTTTTCTGAATCATTTTGTCCACCATAAGCGTGGAAGGGTATACTCAGACATGAGTCCCTTGCTCACTGCTCCATCAGGATTCAAGCAAGCCGGGCCGACGACGCCTGAAATGGCAGAAACCGGTCCCCGGAAGCTTGTCTCCTTTCTGGTGAAGAATTGGCTTGGTAGTTTGGTCTGGCCTGTTCCCATGATGCACTGGGCCAGAGACAGACTAATTTGCATATAGCCAGGTTCTGAGCTGGGATGGGGCAGTGAGCTAAATAACGGTGATGGATCAAGCCCTGATCTTTGGACTGGGTAAGAGTGGTCTGCTTAATTCAGACACTCTGTTCATCACCACCCCCTTTTCTGAATCCTTTGGGCAATAGGGTCCGCACTTGCTGACATAACAAGGATAGATGGTCTTACGCCAGCTTTTCTGAAAATGGTGGCAATGGTGGTGGGGTTACTAGGAATGTAAGGGCATAAACCTGCTGCACGATTTGGAGCACCCACTTGTCGGAGGTTAATGCTTGCCATAGGAGAAGGTGGTGCCTGCTCCTGCCTCCAACAGGATGGGTGGGCCCACTGGTGAAGTTTGGAGGCTGCGGTAGATAGAAGGATTGGTATTTGGAAAGTACGCTGGGTGTAGGCTCCACGTCCCCTTTGGGATCCATATCTCCAACTACAAACAGACTAGGAAGCCTGCTGGCCTGGAAGGTAAGGTTAGATTTGCAGGCGCATTTGGATGCCTCGGCCATGGCCAAGGGTGAACGAAGAAGCGTGGAGCCCAAGGAGAAACTTAATTATCTGGCGGGGACCCGACCCAGCCTTACTGACGAACAGGCGGGAGACATCAAAGGCAATGTCTATCAGGGAAGATTGGACAGCCCCTGAAAACCAAGTCAATCTCAGCTAGGCGTGGTGGCGGCGTGCTACCATTGAGACCATAGTACTAGGAGGAAGGGGTCCCAGTGTGAACATAAAATAATGTATACAAATCACATAATTATTCTCCAAAACACTGAATGGATCCACACTGTTTAATTCACAATGGGATAAAGTATATTGAATATACAAACAATTTATCAAACGATGTTGGCGGTTGTACAGTGCCCCAAGGAAGGCAAAGGGAGGGAAGTGGTGATCAAGTGAGGATGTGATGATGAAAGGTATTAGTGACAGTAAAATCAGTCAATTAGAAAAACTATATTGACAATTTAATACAAAACAAAATGACCAAAAATTCGGCGTTTAAATCAAGACGGCATACTTCACAAAATACAATCAATGTTATAATGTTGGCGTGAAGTTGACACAGGAAAGGTGGTTGTCGACGTTTCGACCCTCTAATCAACGCAGGGATTAGTCGTGCCCTTGCTGTGGGGTCTTCTTCAGGACCAGAGAGGAAGGGGCAGGCAACCTAATTAAAATGTGTAAATGGAAATATTATTGTTCAAAGGGGTATTATTCTTCCCTAGATAGGACCAATATAGTTACACAATGGTTAACTAGAGGATGTCTAAATATATATCAATTAATCCACAGGCGTGGACGTGTGGTGCCACAATAAAACATGGTTGGTGTGGCACATTAGTACAATTTAAGTGAAAGAAATCGATATACATCCAAGTGGCGAGCTTGAAATAGTGACCGGAGCGTTATGATCAGAAAACTGGCACGTGGGGAGGTGGGGGTCACCTTCAAGACCAAGACATAGAGTAGTAAGTTATTCAAGGATACCTGAATTTTAGACTGTTAAAGGGACAGGCGATGTCATCACGCAGAGTTTTAGTGTGTGTCTGTAACGAAACATGAAAAATGAAAAATACGAATTACATGGGCCGTGTGCGATGTGGAAGTCACATCGGCAATTGGTGAAACAGGCTTACCTGCTGTGTGAATTTTCAAAGACGCTAGTTGACAAGGATGTAAAGGGGCCGGTCGAACAATCGCGCCTAAAAATTAACCAGGCGTACTAATTACTGTGGGTTATGACGAGTGGAAAAACACAGAGCACTGTGCAACCTTAACATAATTACATCATGTCAAGGGCTTACCGTCGGTGATGCGGTATCAGAACGTATCCGCCTCTGGAACGCGGGTAATGAAACTCCGTAATTCTGTTAGGGAAAAGTACGGGAAACTATCATTAATGCCCGTGAGTGAAACTCAGATTATGGAGGGGTAGAGTAGGGGGCAAGGGGGTTATGACTACTCACTCGTGCCGAATGAATCGGGACTGGAAACGCCACTCGAACTCGCAGTACCGAGCCCGATTTCTTGATAGTAAAATAACCTAGGCAACGGTACCACGTGACGCTGGATAGGCGTATGGAACTCGAGGAAAGACTCAGATGGAACTCTGGTCCCGCTACGAACATTCAATAGCAAATGAGTAGGGACATATTGCAGTGCAAATCTTAAATAATATGCAATTAATGCATATCAAGGATAAAGAAATTATAAAAATTGTATATGTTTGGTACATCATAGTATGAACAGTATAGTCTCAGTATTGCGAAACAAATCACCAGTATAGGAATGCTGCATGTCGTAACCTCATCAGAAATGGGATTCCACCTCGGCGGAACATTACATAGTCAATATACAACAACTAAATGTTATACATGATGTAAATAAAGACACCAAAATTATGGCGTACCTCCCGAGCATGGGGGTAAAGGCCATATCACTGGTTATGACACAGTTATGGTTACCTTGGTGTACCTCTCATATGAGGGTAAGTAAGGTTGATGCTGATAGATGTATGAAACCCAAAAGTTATCTAAAATGGCATATAGCTACCAGTGTGGAGGGGCCAATCTAAATACAGTATATTGTATGTAGGGTACAGGACCTCAAGGTAATGTGGCCAGTTGTGAAAAAGAACTATCATGCTCATTGAGGCCAGTGTCGATGGAGTCAAAGAAGTACATCCACTTAAGTTCCCGTGTGTTGAGGATACTGGAGATGTTGCCCCCACGTGGTCCCAGGACAGCCTTTTCAATTACCACCCATCTCAAACTATCTGGGGAATGGGATGCCAACTTAAAGTGGTCCACTAAAGGTGCCCCCTGTACCTCACATCTGATCCTGCTCATATGCTGTAAAATCCTTGCTTTGGCTTTTTGTTGAGTTTGCCCAATATAGATCTTGTGGCACGGGCAAATTATAGCATAGATAATGTTGATCGAATTACAGTTACTGTGAGTCTTTAGCTTGATTTTATGATGACGGTATTGGAATTCTTTGGTCTGGATTGCAGAGTCGCAGGCTTTGCAATTACCACATTTGAAATGGCCAACAACTGGTGGCAGATCCCACATTGAGGTGATAGTGGGCTGGTCCGGTGTCGGTAGTAGTGATCGTACAACGTAGTTCTTAATGCTCTTGGCTTTTTTAAAAGCATGTAAGGGTTTGTCGGGCTGGTTGACATCATCTGATATCAATTGCCAGTGTTGGTTGATGATACTCTTAATCTTGTTGCTCTTAGTATTAAAAGTGGTGACGCACACAATGCGTTTCTCTTGTTGGATATTTTTGTCTCTGGGTGAGAGTAACTCCTCTCTGGGATAGAACCAGGCACGTTTGCGTGCTTTCTTTACCAGACGTCTTGGGTATCCTCGTTGTTGCAATCGGTTGGCAAGATCTTCCGATTCAGAGAAGTAATGTTCTTTGTTGGAGCAATTCCTACGGATACGTAGGAATTGTCCGAAGGGCAAGTTGTCACAAAGAGCTTGTGTGTCTGGGTGTGGCTCTATCCTCGAACCTTTGGGGAAATATATTGACTTTTACCTGAAGCCCTTGGCTGAATCCACGCCATCGTATTTACGGGATACCATGCATACCATTAACATTATTGAGAATGCTTCTTTTGACCCGCATCACCAAAGATTAGCCACATGTGATGTGGTATCTTTATATACATGCATCCCCCAGCAAGAAGCTCTAATGGTGATCACACGTTGTCTTCAACGACGTCCTGCCCCAGTACAAGTTCCGTCGGAATTCATTGTGGCCCTACTTAGAATAGCGATGACCAAGAATTTCTTTTTATTCAATAACAAATTCTATCTCCAGACATCCGGGTAGCAATGGGGGCTCCATTTGCACCAGATGTGGCCATTCTGTACATGGCGGCCTTCGAGGAAGATACTGTCCTTAATCAGGGAACCCATTCAGAGACGATGTTGGTCTCTGGATGCGTTACATTGATGATATTCTTCTGATTTGGAATGGCAACCAGGATGAAATATGCTCCTTTTTCACATGGCTTAACCAACAATCTGCCCATTTGAAATTTACAATCCAATCTGATAATCAAACCATCAACTTCTTGGACATCACCATCTATCATCAATCAGGAACACTACTTACCAAACTATATCGAAAACCTGCTGAAAGAAACTCTCTATTGGAATACAACAGTCACCATCCACGAGCTCTTCGTGACAACTTGCCCTTTGGGCAATTCCTACGTATCCGTAGGAATTGCTCCAACAAAGAACATTACTTCTCTGAATCGGAAGATCTTGCCAACCGATTGCAACAACGAGGATACCCAAGACGTCTGGTAAAGAAAGCACGCAAACGTGCCTGGTTCTATCCCAGAGAGGAGTTACTCTCACCCAGAGACAAAAATATCCAACAAGAGAAACGCATTGTGTGCGTCACCACTTTTAATACTAAGAGCAACAAGATTAAGAGTATCATCAACCAACACTGGCAATTGATATCAGATGATGTCAACCAGCCCGACAAACCCTTACATGCTTTTAAAAAAGCCAAGAGCATTAAGAACTACGTTGTACGATCACTACTACCGACACCGGACCAGCCCACTATCACCTCAATGTGGGATCTGCCACCAGTTGTTGGCCATTTCAAATGTGGTAATTGCAAAGCCTGCGACTCTGCAATCCAGACCAAAGAATTCCAATACCGTCATCATAAAATCAAGCTAAAGACTCACAGTAACTGTAATTCGATCAACATTATCTATGCTATAATTTGCCCGTGCCACAAGATCTATATTGGGCAAACTCAACAAAAAGCCAAAGCAAGGATTTTACAGCATATGAGCAGGATCAGATGTGAGGTACAGGGCGCACCTTTAGTGGACCACTTTAAGTTGGCATCCCATTCCCCAGATAGTTTGAGATGGGTGGTAATTGAAAAGGCTGTCCTGGGACCCCGTGAGGGCAACATCTCCAGTATCCTCAACACACGGAAACTTAAGTGGATGTACTTCTTTGACTCCATCGACACTGGCCTCAATGAGCATGATAGTTCTTTTTCACAACTGGCCACATTACCTTGAGGTCCTGTACCCTACATACAATATACTGTATTTAGATTGGCCCCTCCACACTGGTAGCTATATGCCATTTTAGATAACTTTTGGGTTTCATACATCTATCAGCATCAACCTTACTTACCCTCTTATGAGAGGTACACCAAGGTAACTATAACTGTGTCATAACCAGTGATATGGCCTTTACCCCCATGCTCGGGAGGTACGCCATAATTTTGGTGTCTTTATTTACATCATGTATAACATTTCGTTGTTGTATATTGACTATGTAATGTTCCGCCGAGGTGGAATCCCATTTCTGATGAGGTTACGACATGCAGCATTCCTATACTGGTGATTTGTTTCGCAATACTGAGACTGTACTGTTCATACTATGATGTACCAAACATATACAATTTTTATAATTTCTTCATCCTTGATATGCATTAATTGCATATTATTTAAGATTTGCACTGCAATATGTCCCTACTCATTTGCTATTGAATGTTCGTAGCGGGACCAGCGTTCCATCTGAGTCTTTCCTCGAGTTCCATACGCCTATCCAGCGTCACGTGGTACCGTTGCCTAGGTTATTTTACTATCAGGAAATCGGGCTCGGTACTGCGAGTTCGAGTGGCGTTTCCAGTCCCGATTCATTCGGCACGAGTGAGTAGTCATAACCCCCTCGCCCCCTACTCTACCCCTCCATAATCTGAGTTTCACTCACGGGCATTAATGATAGTTTCCCGTACTTTTCCCTAACAGAATTACGGAGTTTCATTACCCGCGATCCAGAGGCAGATACGTTCTGATACCGCATCACCGACGGTAAGCCCTTGACATGATGTAATTATGTTAAGGTTGCACAGTGCTCTGTGTTTTTCCACTCGTCATAACCCACAGTAATTAGTACGCCTGGTTAATTTTTAGGCGCGATTGTTCGACCGGCCCCTTTACATCCTTGTCAACTAGCGTCTTTGAAAATTCACACAGCAGGTAAGCCTGTTTCACCAATTGCCGATGTGACTTCCACATCGCACACGGCCCATGTAATTCGTATTTTTCATGTTTCGTTACAGACACGCACTAAAACTCTGCGTGATGACATCGCCTGTCCCTTTAACAGTCTAAAATTCAGGTATCCTTGAATAACTTACTACTCTATGTCTTGGTCTTGAAGGTGACCCCCACCTCCCCACGTGCCAGTTTTCTGATCATAACGCTCCGGTCACTATTTCAAGCTCGCCACTTGGATGTTTATCGATTTTTTCACTTAAATTGTACTAATGTGCCACACCAACCATGTTTTATTGTGGCACCACACGTCCACGCCTGTGGATTAATTGATATATATTTAGACATCCTCTAGTTAACCATTGTGTAACTATATTGGTCCTATCTAGGGAAGAATAATACCCCTTTGAACAATAATATTTCCATTTACAAATTTTAATTAGGTTGCCTGCCCCTTCCTCTCTGGTCCTGAAGAAGACCCCACAGCAAGGGCACGACTAATCCCTGCGTTGATTAGAGGGTCGAAACGTCGACAACCACCTTTCCTGTGTCAACTTCACGCCAACATTATAACATTGATTGTATTTTGTGAAGTATGCCGTCTTGATTTAAACGCCGAATTTTTGGTCATTTTGTTTTGTATTAAATTGTCAATATAGTTTTTCTAATTGACTGATTTTACTGTCACTAATACCTTTCATCATCACATCCTCACTTGATCACCACTTCCCTCCCTTCGCCTTCCTTGGGGCACTGTACAACCGCCAACATCGTTTGATAAATTGTTTGTATATTCAATATACTTTATCCCATTGTGAATTAAACAGTGTGGATCCATTCAGTGTTTTGGAGAATAATTTTGTGATTTGTATACATTATTTTACGTTCACACTGGGACCCCTTCCTCCTAGTACCTTTAGAACCCAGGTCCCAGTGACTATGTTTGGGTAAACCCCCTTATTTATACATTACCATTGAGGCCATGGCCCTGCTTAGCAAGTCGGTGGTCTCCAGTTCACACTGAATGGTAAACTTTGCTGAGTCCCGACCATCTATGAATTCCTGTTTCAAGATGGCCCAGTCTTCTTCTGGGAGCATGGGCAGCATGAGACCCATAAGGTGTGAGTTTATCGGCTTTAGAGGAGTATCGTGTTCACTAACCGTAATGCTGGGCTGGTGGAAATAAAACCTGTTCCCAAAGGTGGCTTCTTTGATTCCCTTTCTGGTGGAGTGAAAGAGAATGTGGTTGTGTTCAGTTTGACGGTCGACACCTGCACTACCAGGCTCTCGGGAGAGGGATGCTGCGAGGAAGGCTGTCTCTCCAGGGGCATATCAGTGGCAGCGGGCAATAGTCTGGTGCACTGCAGTTCATGTGCAGGGTTTGGTCCTACCTAGCTCCCAGGGAGAATGTTAGTGAGGGCCTCATTAAAGGGAAGTGGGGGCTCCACAGACCTTTCCCCAAAATAAAGCACCTAAGTCAAGACTTTAGTTTTGACTAGGCGTAACTTTGTGGAGTAACATAAAAACTCTGCTAAATTCTGCAGAGTTGCTATACGGTGTAATTCACCACGTCACGCTGATCGCGCTGATTTTTTGCAGTGGGAGCTTGTTCTGCGCCATAAAATAAGTGTGAACGACACCACGCAGCATGCCAGAGGGCGCTGCTTGTTACTGCTTCTCGAGTAGATTCTATACTCGAGCGGCAGCTTTCCTAACATGAACGGTCACGACCTGTAGCGACTGCCCGCTCTCATCGTGAGGCGGTCTATTGCCAAAAAATCGTGCTAGGGGACGCAAATTCTCGCTCACTAACTTTACGTCGGCAAACCACATGTGATTGGCCGAGTTTTGCAGGAACTCCACGTTCCGGAGTGGACAAAACTCTTCAGACTCTGTCGGCCGAGCTGAGTTTATTGCTCACCCCTAGTTTTGACCTTTACAAAGGGGAGCTGCAGGTCAAGGACTTCACCTGTCCTTCGCAGGGACTGGAAAAGAAACTTCAGATGTGTCCAAACCACTAGCGTCCACCTGCTCCTGATACTAGCTCTCCTGGGAGGAGTCATCCTCCAGGAGGCCATAGCTCTCTTCATCGTCATCACCTCTGTGAAGGTGGGACGGTCAAAGGATTCCAGGGAGGGCTGTTGTGTACAGGCTGGTGACAGTGTCAAACCTTTCTTCATTAAGTGGTATTGGTGGCACCAGAGACGGCACAGAGGGAACTGGAACTGGCGTAGGTGTTGGTACCAGGGTTGGTGTCAGTCCAGATCTAGGAGTGAATCCAAAGGAATTGGCTGGAGTCGGGGGCGAACCTGCCAGTGGTAACCCAGCAGGGGCAGCTCTCAGCTCTGTGGGGTCCAAAGGTGCACCAGAAAGAGCCGCTGTCCCAAAAATGAAATACATGGCCTTGTAAACCTCCTTGAGTTGGGCAGGGTTTGATTCAGCCCTGACGAACTCGGGAAGTGTGGCGCAGACCTGACCCTTGTCTCCGTGGGTGGAGTTTGGGAGCGGGCCTAGAAGCATGGTGCTTGCTAGGAGAAGCCAAAGAATGTTAGGACTACTTTTTCCTGTGCTTCTTTGACTTACCCAACTTACATGACGACTTGGGAGTGGATTGAAGATTGTCCGCGAGTTTGACTTGATATCGGGCCTGAGATCTCCCACTGGGTGGGGACGGAGAATGGCACAGAGCAGCCTTCTGCCGCACTACCAAAAGCTTCATCGCCTGCTTGCAAAGTTCCTTGGGATGCATTGACTTGCAGTTAGCACAGACTCTGAAGCCGTGGCTCTACCCAAGACACCACAGGAAAATCAAGTGGGGATCAGATGCAGAAATCTGTCTGAGACATTCCTTCCCGTGGGCTTGTTGGGGCACATATCCCTCACACACTAGAGGCAAAGCTAAAAAATAATCGGTAAAAAAAAAAAAGCATTTACAATGCAATGGTTTCGCCTTTGGAAAAGTTAGAGCTATTGGAATTGTAAATGACAACATTTGTATTTATGTGTTGGTTTTGAAAACAGATAAATAAATGGCAGTGTCATTTACATTGCCATTAGCCTCTGCAGTCCCTAGCACTCCATAGCACTCCCTAGTCACTCTGCACTCCCTAGTCACTCTGCACTCCCTAGCCCTCCCTAGTCACTCTGCACTCCCTAGCACTCTGCACTCCCTAGCACTCCCTAGCACTCCCTAGTCACTCTGCACTCCCTTGCACTCTGCACTCCCTTGCACACTGCACTCCCTTGCACACTGCACTCCCTAGCACTCCCTAGCAGTCCCTAGTCACTCTGCACTCCCTAGCACTCCCTAGTCACTCTGCCCTCCGTAGCACTGCCTAGTCACTCTGCACTCCCTAGCACTCCCTAGTCACTCTGCACTCCCTAGCACTCCCTAGTCACTCTGCACTCACTACTCTGCGGGTGACAGTGCTCGCCATGTCGGCCGCGTCAAAGGGGTGAAAGTGGTCGCTATGCAACCCATGTCACAGCGGCGGGTGACAGTGCTCGCCTTGGTGGTATTCTTCATCAGAGAGTTCCTTCCCGGCCGTTGCAGAACGAGGCGTGCTACAACCTATGAGATGCATGGGAGCACTGTTGGAAAAGGAATAGGGTATTGAGTGGGGGCAGGGTTAAGCTTTAAAAATACCTGCCTGGTACACCTAACACTTTAATCTGGCTAGCAGCCAGTATGATTAAAAACAGGAAAAATTAGGAAGTCCCAGGGCTCTAGTAACCCCTACTTCCTCTTAGGGTCAACATATTTCTGCCACTTGTGTTCCCAAGAGACTGATGAACTGTGGTTGGAAGCATGATCCCCAACCAAGCCTTGTGTGTTTTGCTCTACGAAAGGGACAGTGCCAGCTGATCTCCTATTAGCTGTGGTGCGCCTGCTCTGAAGTCGACCTTCTGTCCCGGTCTTGACCTACTCGACGTGCAGAGTAGGCTATGTCACAGCCATCGTGTTCTCGTAGTTACGATAGTTATTGCATGGTGATAAAAACATTAGCTCCACCGGCCTCCTACAATAACAAATGATCGTGCTCACACGGCCTGGGTGCCACCGTGCAGGCACGCCTTATACATTAGTATCTTCATCGGTCTATAGATCACTGTGGGCAGTGCTATAGGGCTGATTTCCGTGACAAAGGCCGCCGGCCGCTGTCCTGCCGTATTTTAAACCCAGTTAAGGCAGCGTTCGGATGTGAAGGTGCTCTGGCTGGGGTTGGGATAGGGCGGATGGGAGGGTGAAAAAGGGCCACGGACAGTGGGCGGGCGGGAGGGAAAGGGCCACGGACAGTGGGCGGGCGGGAGGGAAAGGGCCACGGACAGTGGGCGGGCGGGAGGGAAAGGGCCATAGACAGTGGGCGGGCGGGAGGGAGGGAAAGGGCCATGGACAGTGGGCGGGCGGGAGGGAGGGAAAGGGCCATGGACAGTGGGTGGGCGGGAGGGAGGGAAAGGGCCATGGACAGTGGGTGGGCGGGAGGGAGGGAAAGGGCCACGGACAGTGGGCGGGCGGGAGGGAGGGAAAGGGCCACGGACAGTGGGCGGGAGGGAGGGAAAGGGCCACGGACAGTGGGCGGGCGGGAGGGAAAGGGCCACGGACAGTGGGCGGGAGGGAGGAAAAGGGCCACGGACAGTGGGCGGGCGGGAGGGAGGGAAAGGGCCACGGACAGTGGGCGGGCGGAGGGAGGGAAAGGGCCACGGACAGTGGGCGGGAGGGAGGGAAAGGGCCACGGACAGTGGGTGGGCGGGAGGGAGGGAGAGGGCCACGGACAGTGGGCGGGCGGGAGGGAGGGAGAGGGCCACGGACAGTGGGCAGGCGGGAGGGAGAGGGCCACGGACAGTGGGCGGGTGGGAGGGAGGGAGAGGGCCATGGACAGTGGGCGAGAGGAGCGTTCGGATGTGAAGGTGCTCTGGCTGGTGGGAGGGTGAAAAAGGGCCACGGACAGTGCAGTAGGCGCTCGGTCTGTTCGGGCACAGGCAGCTGCTCACGGGCCGGGGCAGTAGGGTTTCTTCCTGGCCGCTAGCATAGCACGGGCTCTGTCCTGACTGCCGGTACAGCGCGAGCCTGGCTATGAAGACAATGGACTCCTATTGAGAGCCAGAGAGGTTGGACACCGGACGCCGTAGGTGCAGCTGCTGTTTGAGTGGAGCATAGCGAGAGCGGGTGGGAGAGCCTGCACTACTAAGGCACTAACAAGGACCTCAAGCAGCCCCCGCAGCCCCCACGGAACCCCGCTCTTCTTCATTGAGATTGTGTCAGATCAGGTCAACGCCAGCCGCACCACAGCGGTCCCGGCGTTGTGCCTGGTGCTGCGGCGGTACGAGAAGAGAGCAGAGAGTCGACCTGGGAGCGGGGGTGGGGGCGCAGAATATCAGAAAGGGACTCGGTCCCCCCGACCACACCCAGCTCCTGCAACTCCCGTAACTCCAGCAACCCCCGCAAACGTATAACACTTGCTGGGCTGCCGACCACCAGGGCGAGTGCTGGCGCCATTAGACAGTAGAAGTGGAGAGTACGCTCCAGGGAGGCGCAGAGGCGGTGCGGATAGTCCTGGGTATAACCTGCGCCAGCTTGTCGAACCCCACTCGCTTTTTGGTCACATTTCACATTTCATTTGAAGACAATGCGGACTATGTGTACGACGTCATGTGGTCAACGGTGCATCCCGGGCTCTTCGCATGCGTGGACGGGGAGCGGGACAGGGGCCGAAATCACCCTCCACCGGGCGCCATCTTCAAAGAACTGCCGAAAACAAACGTATTAAAAAAAAATAATAAACCGCTGCATGACGTGGGCAAAAGCCTAAAATTCTCGGGAACGCCCACGAATCTGCTCCGGCATTGACGGACAGATCTCTGTTCCAATGGCTAGCCTCCATTTATGGAGCTAGCCAATGGAACAGAGGGGCGGGACTACACACACACACACTGTACACAAAAGTTTTCGCCTGCGCGAAACGCTGCTTGCGCAGCTTTCGACAGGCGAAACCTAAAAAGACAGCGGTAGCTCTCCAGATCCTTGCTGTTGGCACGGAAAGATGTCAGTGCACCGGGGTGGCGCCTATATGGACACCATGCATACCACTTCTAACGCGGTTATCATTGACGCGGAGCTGCTTGTCACCTACAGGCACGCATAGGTACTCCAAGATTTTTCAGGTCCAGTCTGATGCATGGGGAATATTCTACACTGATGAATCTGAGATTAGATGTCTCTGTAAGGAACACACTGATCGGGAAGGTCAAGCAACTTTAACAAATATTGGGCCCGGAGGTTCCCCTGGCTAAAAAGAAAGTATTACACCTGGACGATGGCAATATCGGGCAAACCTCAACGGCTTCACTGCCCCGACCACACCTCCAACACTAAATTGCACCTCTAGGATTTGCTAAATGTGAAACACACCAGACTGTCTTATTTTAATGTACAGAACCTTAAACCCCAGCACTAAACTGAGCCGGCACAGGCTCCGGTCCACGCAGAGCATTACGTCTCTATTTCATGAACGTGCTTCCCTCTGTCCAATTATCACTGAAGAGACATAGTGGGACGAAACTAGTGAATGGGTCTGATCTGCGACTGGTTACAGTCTTTAGGATAAGATGTCAGAAAAAACTGTTTTTTAGAAACGACTTGGCAACGCACCAAATGCTTCTCAACCTACATATCACTGACAGTAGAGAAAGGTGCCAAACAATGAATGTTCAGAAACGAGCACATTCCACCGGCAAGTCAGAGGCATTCTGCACGTATGTAGGATTCTGCGTATAGCAGAAACTCGTGGACTAGACTCTTTAATAAATAAATAAAATAACTAAAGTCACTGTGATCTTGGGGTACAGGTCGCTCACAGCTTACACCATATAACATATTTCAACCCACCTACACACTGAACTATTAAACATGGTTATATTTGATTTTAAAGCAAACACCTTATTCATAACTGTTTGCCCTTTTGCATTTGCCAGTATTTGGTCGTTAAGCACACTGCTGGATTGATGCAATTTAATATATCTTCAAAACGTGAGAAGTTCCAATTGTTACTTAGTCACATAAATGCTGGTAAATAGTTTTCTCACTGCGATTCAAATGTGACAAGCTACACCAAAACCTATGCAGTAGGAGCATTAACTCACTGACCTATCACACAATGATTGGAATCTATGAACAATATGCTACTTGCAAATCTTTGCACTGGGTGAATTAACCTACTGACATTGCTTCTAAGGATAGCAATATGTGAACACTTGGATACACATATCTCTGAAGTAGGTACAGTAATCCACTGAGTTTTCTTACTGAGATTATAACCTGATACTCACACTACATATAGATCCTGAAGCCCGTATTATAACCTACTGATGAGCCTTGGCGTCTCCTCTGCTAAGGCGTAGGAGCGTCGCCTCACTGCTCCAAAAGAAAAATACAATGATAATAATGCATCGTTATCATCATTCTATTTTTCCTCATGGAAGTCAGTGGCTCGCGGCGCAGTTCTGGGCAGCGCAGGGGGGGGGGGGGGGCAGCCAAGCAGTCCTGCGCTCTTTGTTTGTTCGCCACAAGGCTGCATTACGCAGCCTGGTGAGGAACATGCAAAGCCTCCCTGTAGCAGTCTGAGCGCCAAACCAGAGTGCTCCGACCAATCACAATGCATTGCAGCCTTGTAATTGGCTTATGAAAGGCTGCTGCCCAGGTGCTTCCTGCTGCTGCTGCCGGCCGGGACTGGAAGATGAAGAGTACTGAGGAGAGGTGGGCATTCCTTTTTTTCTTTTTCTCCATTCTATCCCTCTAACTCCTTCCTCCCTTGCCCACCTGTCAGTTCTGTAGCAGCTGCTACTGCTGATGAGTCTGAACAAGGACTAGAACCAGAGAACTGCAGTTTACACATAGGAACTTAACACACAAATCGTTATACTCCTTCTCTTTTCTTTCTATTTTCACTTTCCACCTTTTTCTTTGCTATCATCTACTTTTTTCCCTTTATGGTATTTTTGCTGATTTCTCATATTCTTTTTTTCCTGTTTCATGTGCTCTGATCTCTCTATCTAGTTTTAGCCTGAACATAGTATGTTTTGCATGAATTTTGTTTTCTTCATGCTGTTTTTTCCATTTTGTGGCCCTCTTTTCTAGGTAGGGTCTCTGCCTGCAGGTGTTATTAATCTTTTTCCTCACCTTTTGTATTTTTCTGCTATTGTTTACTGTGCTTATTCTTTCACTTTTCTCCTTCTCATTCCCATTCTTGCTCTTCCATGTTTATGTCACCTTTTTCCCGTTATCTTTTCATTCTTTCTACAACTTTAACCGGTGATATCTCGAGGACCATATGTCTTGGAAAATGGTCAAACCTGTTCTGAAATAAAACTTCCTCTTCCAGCCACTGGAACCAAAGTTGGGTCAGTTAAGAGATATTAATATAGGAAGCCTGATCGTTATGATGTGCTGTGCAGTGGTAATTGAGTTGGAGACATATGAAAAAGATTGGTTTAAGTAGACAGGGAAGGAAAGAGTTGAAAGGATAGTGAGGTCCAGACATGGTTCCAACTCAATGACCACTGCACAGCACATCATAACCATGAGGCCTCCTTCCTAATATCTCTTAATCCATCCACCTCTTTAGATACAGTGGTTGACCCAACACTCCTAAATCTCATCTCCTGTCTAGAGATATCTTGAAAAATTATTTTGATCTGCTCCTTCACCATTTCTTGGTGCTCCACCAAATCACCACACATCTTACTGCTACCGATATAAATTTCCCAAATACTAGGTTTGCAGCCCACTCCTCTTATTTCCATACATCACCTCTGTCAACAAATTCATCTCATCCTAGTCACTCTTAAGGTTCATCTGTAAACATTACACAGGTATTCTGCTCCTATCTCACCATCACATCCCAACTCTAAATGAAATCAGGAAGTACCGCACCAGCTTGCACTTTGCCCACTCATGCTCAACTTACAGGACACCTACTTCCACTCATCCAACATTCTTGCTGCCCTCCCTGTTGTTCTGATAGAGCAAGATTTCGCATCGCGACTTGCCCGATTCATGAACCTCGAAACCGTTGTAACCTCGTAACGAATTGTACGTTTTACTAATATCTTTTATTTCCGATATATATGTATGATAGAGAAGCTTGCTTATGTGTTTTATTAATACGAATAACTTTTGTAATTCTAAAAATGGCCGCTGCTTGACTTTCCTCTTCTGCGCATGCGTCAGTCACACTCACGTGACTTCGTGTAGAGATAGTTTTGGAGGGAAAGGGTGCGCATGCGTAATAAGCAATAAGATAGCTGTGCTTTGATAACATGGTGAAGCCTTGTGCTGCTGCTCTTGTGACATTGTTCGTTGCACTTACCATTAATGCATAGTATATTTTTATAATGATGAAACCTGAAATGTGAAATCATGACATGTAATACATTCATTCATTTCTATGTTTTAATTTGTTTTCGCTTACTTTTCATGTATCACGGGAAATGGGGGTCCGAATGGGTCGTGAGCCATTTTGAAGGTCCGTTCTGCGCATGCTCAAGATGCGAGGCCACAGACAAACTTGGACCGTGGAACTCAGCCAGCTGGCAGCCACAGTCGAGATGCTCCTGAGAGAATTACCTCTGACCCAGGAGGATGGAGCCAATGTCCCTATATTGTTACAAATGTATAAGTTTCATTGTATTCTGTGCGACTTCTCGTGGGAACCCCAATCTTGCTAGGCGGCACCCAAAAATGTAAATTAGGCCTTAGAATAGTCTGTTCTGATTGGTGTGTTAACCAAATCCTACTTTAGGACCAATCCAAATTGAGGATTCTGACACTTTGCAACATTTGGGGGGTGGTACCCTGTCCCAAAACAGTATATCTAGCCTAGGTTTAGCTAGAGAAATTGTCCGACTTGTCTGAATAGCTGACCTGTCACTGACCCAACGCACTCAATAGGTGACTTGATACAGAGGTGCTGCGGAGCTCTCTGTCCGAAATCTGACCATAGACTCTGAAGGTTTTACTGAACCTTAAGTGCTGGCGGAGCACTTTGCTGGGGAATTCGCTGACCCAATCGGGGTCCTGATCGATAGCTGCAGAGAGGGTGGAGCGCAGGTGTTGCTTCCGAACTGCGGGTGCTGGTCGTATCCTGGTGGTCCTGTCCTGATCCGAATCTGGGTTTCCTGTCCTGTCCTGGGGTGTCCATTCTGCACCTGCTGTCCCACTGAGGGTTATCCTTCCTTGAGGGTTTTCCTGTCCTTAAACTGACCCGTGGCCAGGGTTGGTTTTCACACCAGTCTAGGTAAATATCGCTCTGAGTTCTTAAACTGCACCTTTCTATTTTTCTGTCTTTGCTTTAATAAAGACATACCTTTGCACGTGAATAATTTTCCATGCTTTCTCCTGCAACCATTGCATTTCATAAAATCATTTTGTATTTTATTTCATAGCGTGTTCCTATGTTACCCTACCTTTTAGAAATCATTTCTGTATTGCAGTTTGCAACTTCTTGTTATGATCTTGGTTTTTCTCTCGTAAACTGACTAAAGTAACTCCGATTTATAGCGTGTTCACTTTGCCCTTATCTTAGTTTTCCTCTCACTTAGCGGGTTCCCAGTCGCACTAGTATTCTATTGATAAAGCTGTATGACTGCCCTTTATTTGAATTTAAGATAAAGCTTTCAAAATTTCCAGTTGTCCGTGGTCATTTCATAAAAGTAAAGTCATAAGTTGAATAGTATATTTTGCTGCCTTTTCCTTTTACAGCTAGCTCCCTGACCCATCGTTGTCATAGGTACCCATAACGGTGGATGGTAAGTTGGGTACACTGGAAAATCGAAAGGGAACTCACAATTATTGGTAGTAGATTGTGTGGTCATCTGATCAATGTATATGATAAAGTAAAGTATATGGGCCCGAAGCCAGAAGTGGCGAAATTATTGGTCGGGTGACCGGCGATCTCTAGCAGTAATTTTCTGGTAGCAGAGGATGGTTAGGGACTAGTTAAAGGATAGGTAGGACTAGTTAGTCTAGCCAAGTCGGATGCTGCTATAAGAGTAGGCGCTTCAAGGGAAATTGATCACTCACTTGAAAATCGTTTACTTTGAAAAAATTATGAAATGTTTTAAAATTGTTATTCTTCTTATCATACTGTTATATGTATTAATCCATTTGTACGTAAAACGTCTTGCATGTTGTTAAGAATCCCCGGGGAATTGAATAGTGAGTGGTGAATAGAATCCACTTGCTTTGAGGTCACTGGCCCAAGGAAAGTTGGTGCAGGTTAGGCAGAACTGGAAGCACTAACTAGGATTTTTCTGAATGTATGATTGAATAAATGTTAGTGACGAGGTTCATTGGCAAAATTCCTACTGTGGCATAACCTAGTGAGGGTCGCACCGGAAGAGTAGCAGGTTCATCGGAGCTCGAGTGAAAGCAGAGGGGTTCGCTAGGGAAACTTTAGGCTCGGATATATCCCGGAAAGGTGGATGAGTCTAGGGGAGTAACAGGTTATTTGCTAGTGTGAAGGGTAGGCAGAAGAGATCTACTCGTAGTGAGTGAAAAGTAAATGGAAGTAGTTTACTTGCAGTAAAACAAATCTTTCTTGTCTAGACACTTGAGCACAGTGGCGAATGTGTATTCGTTGTAAAATAACCAAGCACTAAGCACTTTAAGAAGAAAGAAAGTTTCCGTTACCTTGTGAAGGAGGGAGTCAGTCGCGAAGCTGCTCTGACGTCACTCTGTGCCGCGCAGGGATTGGTAGACGCAGCGGGCTGGTAGCGGAGCTGGAATTGTAAAGGAGGGGCGAGCGCCGGAGCGTGGGAACTGTCTCGCGAAAGGGCCGCGCACCCATTGGTCGAGATTATTTGAACTCGTGCATTTCATTGGTCGCACGAAAATAAAAGACGCACTCGGATTGGAAGTGATTTTGTAAACAAAATCACTCGTAAAATCGTATGTGGCATTCGTATAGACCGCATACCAGACCTGATCCACGTTATATGGGATTTGAGAACGATCAGTGGAAAGGAGTTAAAAACGACATTATGTACGGAACTAAGAGAAAAGTATCTCTTGTAAATAAGGTGAAGAATTATTTCAAAAAGGACAAGCCGATTAAAACTAGAGAAGGTGTTGTCATACCGCAACCCAACACTCCCGCATCTTTCATGATGTTCGATAAAGGGTACAACACATGTGTATGGTTGGAGAATTGGGTGAAATACACGAAAGATGACGGAGTATTGGCTTTTCCGTTAGATGGAACATTTAACAGCAGAATTCTATTTAATTTGAGAACCCGAATGAATGATTTACATCCCAGACCTAGATTAACGCAGTATGAAGCGCTAGAGGAATGGGAAATCGAGGCTTTCGAAAGGGATAAGCCACGGATGGACAAAGGGTTAACTAAATTTTATCCAAAGTTGAAGCAGGAAGCACGAGCTAAAAAGATGAAACAGTGGAGGCAGAATATGATAGTGGAGGGATTGTTTCCCATGATGCCAGCAGATGATCCTTCTGGGGGACAGAAACGGTTGGAAAAATCTAAACATTGGGTACCCATCGGAGAGTCCGATGATGAATTATTAGATGACCTATGTACAAGAAGTCCGCCTCCTTATAATGAGGGACATTGACCTTCCAGTACAGGAGATATTTCCCGAATACTTCCTCCTCAGGAAGAAGTTAGGTCCGCAAGTGTAGGAGGGGGTTACCACATTCCTCCCTATACCGAGAGTCTAGGACCAGTGGATACCAGAAACATTTACCCCAGGATGTCAGCTAGTGGGGAGACAGGATATTCCCGTGAAGGAGATTTTTGTTCTCGACCTCCCTACGGAGGCGAGATGAGACCCTCAAGTTCAGGAATGCCGTTATTACAGTCACAGTATGAGGAAGAACGAAGATCCCTAGGTACAGGAAGTTTATTCCCAAGAACAAATTATGGTGAAGGACCTAGTGAGACTCATCCCACTGCCCCAAGTTATGCTCCCACCCTAACCCCGCAGGTGTTACATGACAAATCCATAGAGAGATTACTGGAAGAAAAGGAGCGGGAGGTTCTAGCAAAACAGAGAGCTGAGATCATTCAGAAAATGACCCAGTTAAATACCAGTCCTGAAGCATTGACAATCCCAGTAACAATCGGACCCGTAGTTTCATTGTACGGGGATCAGCATGAAAGTCCAAAACCTCCAGTTATTACTCCCGTAATAGCACAACCCAGACCAGAACCCTTAATTGTAGATGAACAGACGAGTGAGTGTGAATCTGAAGTCTCACTGCTGGATCTGCCCATTAGAAATACAGGGAAAAGAATGCAGAAAAGACATAATCCTTTCAATGCGAGGGAGATTCAAATGGAATCGACTTCAGGTACTAGAAGTGTCACTTTGGTCACACCTGAGGAAATCGAAAGATGGAGTCAAGAATTAGAGAAACAAACTTTGCAAACGAAACCTTTAGACCTTTACAAACTGAGAGTAGAAATAGAAGAATTAATGGCAGGAAACGTGGGATTAGACAGATTAAATACCTACTCTGAAGAAGAGCTGTTGTTTATGTGCAAAAGTCTTACCCGCAATGTCCGAGTACTTCATGAAAAATTGACCGATACTGCTGCTAGTATGGGAATAGACATTTCAAAATCGAAACCCTTGCAGAAACCCTACCGAGCAGAATTTTCAGACAAAGATTTGGAAAACCTGAATGTGTCAGGGAAAAAGGCACAGGTCAAGGAACTATTGACAGTGTTGCAGAAATGGGGAGACGTGGAAAAATGGAAAGCCAGATGGGCTAGGAAGAAAGATGAGGCCAGGTCTAGGCAGGTAACTCCCGAATTCGCTCTAAGAGAAGCTGAAAAGCCAGAACAGTTTTGCCCTATGCGTGAAGTACCAGGGGGAAAATATGTACACGTCCCGTGGTCCCGTCAGGATATTGTGTCCTTCACAAATGACTTCCCAAAATTACGAGAAAAACCAGTCGACTGGTACCGGCAGGTAGAGAGATTCGTAAAAGTGCAGAAATGCCTATGGAAAGACCTGGATGGGTTCTTCGACATAGTGGTCCCTGTAGATCTGTGGACTGAGTGTAAAATAGCCATTGCCTGGCCTAGTGAGGAATACCCGAGAGATGACAAAACAGGGGAACCATCGAAGGAAGTGATGAGGAAGTATGAACAAGTAATTCAACATTTGAAAATAAAAGTACCTGCAAAGGAAACTGATTGGACTAAGATAGATAGAACCACGCAGGAAAGGGACGAGACTGTGCATTCCTTTTATGAAAGGCTGTTGCAGGTATTTAAAACATACAGTGGTATAGATAACATCGAGATGAAGGACATGACCCACTTCATTTACAGGTTTGTAAACGGTTTAAGACCCGAAATTTGTCAGTGGATAAAGGATAATAAAATCTGTTGGCATACCAAAAAGATAGATGAGGTCCTACGGTACGCAAAGTACTGTGAGGACGAAATGGCAGAAAAGAAAAAGGCCCTGAAGGAGAAGGTGATGTGGGCTCAAGTAAAGCTCGCAGAACAGCAAGAAAAGCAACTGAGTAAATTAAATAAAGTTACTCAGAACCAAGGTCCTGGGGGAGGGAATGGGGGAAAGCCCCGACCTAAAATGAGTAGAGAGGAAGCCAAAAAGAAATTTCCCTGCCATCAGTGCGGAGAAATTGGACATTGGCGAGACGAGTGTCCGTATTTACAAAATGATAATGCCCAAACCCCTGATTTAATTCCACAGACGCAGAATGAAAAGCAAAGAAAGACCCAGCAGCAGGTAAAAACGATTCAAGTGCCACGAGCGCCAAAGCCTATATTTAAAGGGAAGTCACCACAGGGTGATGATGTAGAAGTCTGGGGAGGCAATGAGGATAGAAATACAGCAACTTCGCAGTATTTGTTGAACGACACCTTTTTCTGTGATGACCAATACTGACGGGGCCTGAGAGGGGAGGACGAGGAGTGCGTACTTGGCGCCTCTTTGCCGGTAGACCAGTCAGGGCCATACATTGAAGGAAAGGTTGATGGAAATGATGTCACCTTTCTTTTGGACACTGGCGCTACCCGTTCTACTGTGAGAACAGTGGACGTTCCAAACCTACCCCTCTCGGGAGAAGCAATCCAAGTAGTAGGAGTATCTAATCAATTAATTAGTACACCTGTTACCGAACCCATGGAGATCTCAATTGGAAACTTTAAACAAATGCACAGATTTGTTGTCTGTGATACCAGTCCGGTAAATTTACTGGGACGTGATTTGCTGTGCAAAATGAATTGTACCATCTTTTGCACACCAAAGGGCGTCGAAATTCAAACCCCAGATGAAGACGGTATCTACAAGCTAATGCTAATTAGACCTGACTCAGAAATAAAACGAATGACTATACAGGACTTGCCTGAAGAACTCCAGCAGACAGTGAAGTCAGAAGTGTGGGACTTTACTGGAAAGGATGTGGGATTAATGAAAAATATAGATCCAATACAGATAACAATGAAAGAAAATGCAGTTTACCCTAACACTAAGCCTTACAAAATGAGTGCCGAAGTGAGAGCAGGTGTTGCTATTGAAATACAGAAATTGCTAGAAGCAAACATCATACAGGAAGTAATGAGTAGCCCGTGTAATTCACCCATTATGGGCATTAAGAAGCCTAGTGGCAAGTATGAGTAGTGCAGGACCTGAGAAAGGTAAACAAAATTGTGGTTCCTTGCTGTCCCATTGTCCCAAACCCAGCAGTCATCCTGTATCAGATTCCCTGGGATGCTGAATGGTTCACTGTGATAGACCTATGTCATGCTTTCTTTTCGATCCCATTGCATCCAGATAGCAAATTTCTTTTCTCATTTGCTTTCAACAGTAACGTGTATGTCTGGAACAGGGTCCCCCAGGGGTACACAGAAAGCCCCTCTATCTTTAATCAGATCTTGAAAAAATGCCTTGAAACTTTAGTCTTACCTGGAAAATCTGTTCTGGTACAGTACATTGACGACCTATTGGTGGCGTCTAAAAGCCATAGGGATTGCATGGTTGACACCATTGCCCTACTGAATCACCTGAGTGAAAAGGGACATAAAGTGGCACCTGAAAAATTACAGTTCTGTTCGAAATCAGTGAAATATCTGGGACACCAGATAGAAAAAGGTATCAGAAAAGTCACCTCAGAGAGAGTCAGAATAATTCAAAATATGCAGTTACCCCGTACTCAGAAAGAAATCAGAATGTTCCTCGGAGTTGTAGGTTATTGCAGGCAATGGATTGTGGGATTTGCAGTTCTTGCAAAGCCTTTGATACAAATGACAAAGTAAGGAGCAAAGGACCCAGTTGAATGGAATGACGAGAGCCTAACAGCTTTCACACAGTTGCAAAATTGCCTGTGTACAGCTCCTGCTCTGGGAATGCCTGACTACTCCAAGGAGTTTGGCTTGTTCTGTGACACTCGTGACAATTGTGCATTGTCAGTCCTGACTCAGGAGCATGGGTTGACCAGAAGGCCTGTGGCATATTTTTCTGCCACTTTGGATCCAGTGGCTGCTGGATTACCTGGATGTCTGAAAGCAGTAGCTGCAACTTGCACCAGTTTAGAACAAAGTGAGTCTATCATTATGGGACATCCTGTAACTGTATATGTTCCACATGCAGTTGTGATACTATTGACTAGTACAAAAACTCAGTATCTCACCCCTAGTCGGCTGACTAAATATGAGAGGATTCTCATGGGGGCTGCAAATATAGTTATTACCCGATGTAACATTTTAAACTCTGCCACTCTACTCCCTGACTCAATGGTAATGGAAGATAAGGGAGATAATGAGCATGACTGCATTGACCTGACAGAGTTCAGTACCAAACCTCGCCAAGACATCAAAGAAACTCCTTTGCCTGTACATGATGTGGAATGGTTCGTGGATGGTTCATGCCTAAGACATGAACTAGGAGGCCTAAGTGCTGCCTACGCTGTGGTCACGTTAGGCAAAATTGAAGAAGCATCTTATCTATTTGGAGTAAAGTCTGCACAAGTAGCTGAATTGATCGCGCTGGTAAGAGCTTGCAAATTGGGAAAAGACAAAAAAGTAACAGTGTATACTGATAGTCAGTACTGTTACGGGGTTGTGCATGACTTTGGCCAATTATGGCTACAAAGAGAATTCCTGACTTCTTCAGGTACCCCCATTCGGAATGGAAAAGTTGTCCAAGACCTTTTAGAGGCAATCCAATTACCAAAAGAATTGGCAGTGGTCAAATGTGGTGCTCATAAGAAGGGCCTTGACCCTGTATCTTTGGGAAATGATTTCGCTGATCGGGTGGCAAAACAATGTGCTATGGATCGACTGAGAATAAATCCCAATCGGGGTGGGGTTGGAAACAGCTGCCAACTTAGAATGTTTGAAGAAGTGCCTACTTGGGATGAAGTGAGAGAATGGCAGCATGTGACGCCCTGGGAAGAGAAAGAGAAATGGAAAGAACAAGGTTGTATACCGAGACGTGAGGATGGTGTCATGGTGGGCCCAAATGGTATGCCTGTGTTACCAAGACACCTGCTTGCCCCAATGGCTCGATTGATACATGAGGGATCACACATTGGGAGGGACGCCATGGTACTGGTATTTCAACAGACTTGGTACAACAAGAAATTCAGGAAGGTAGCAGAGTCCCTTTGCCAGAGGTGCTTGACATGTCAGCAGTTCAACGCTGGCAAGAAAACAGAAGTTGAACTGATGAAAATTGGGAGATCAGGGGGTCCCTTTGTGAGAATACAAATTGATTTCATTACCATGCCACGATGTGAGGGAAAAAGATATGTCCTTGTCTGCTTATTTTCAAAATGGGTGGAAGCTTACCCTGCCACACAGAATGACGCCATAACAGTAGCTAAGCTCCTACTAAAAGAGTTGATACCTAGATTCGGGGTTCCAGTCTTTATTGACTCAGATAGAGGCGGACATTTTCAGAATTAAATTTTGGCCCAGCTTTGTAAAGCATTTGGGATCACACAAAAGCTGCACTGTGCATATCATCCAGAGGCTTCTGGAGTGGTAGAACAGATAAACGGTACTATAAAAAATAGATTGGCAAAAATATGTGATTCTACTGGCTTGAACTGGATAAATGCCCTGCCGCTTGTTCTGATGGGACTCAGAAGCATTCCAGATCGAAGAACAGGCCTGAGCCCCCATGAGATATTGATGGGAAGAGTGATGAGGCAAGCATGGGTACCAGGATACAAACTGTTAAGCATTTCTGATGATTTGGTACTTGAATACTGCAAGCAACTGGGTGACCAAGTGCGTTCTATCATTCGCCAGATTGGGGCAGACGCCGTCGCCAACCCGACAACTCCAGTTCACAAATTGGTTCCTGGTGACTGGGTTAAGATAAAGAAGCATACTCGTTCAAGTTGCCTTGAGCCAAGGTGGGGAAAAAAGCGCCAAGTAATCCTGGTAACGACGACAGCAGTGAAGTGTGCAGGCGTTCCCAAGTGGATCCATGCCAGCCATACCAAGAAGGTGATACCAGACGAGGAGCCTGGAGCTGAAGGTTGTCCAGCTGAGGGGTCTACAGACGTTGGTCCTGAAGTAGCTGATATCAGACGGCCGAGCACCAGTCCTGTTGAGGGTCCTTTAGGCGGTGGTTCAGAGGTAGTCGATGACGTACGGCCAAGCACCAGTACTGCCGAGGATCCCACAGACGTTGGTCCGTAAGTAGCTGATGACGAGCTGCAGAGGATTTGGCCAGAAGATTGGATACCCATAATAGATCTTACTGGAGATCCACTGAGAATAAAAGAGCGAATAAGAGAAGACAGAGAGTGGAATAGAGAGGACGAGCAAGGCACAGGCGAAGACCCTCAGATCATTGAGATTCACATCAAATCTGAGGACGGAGAAGAAGGTCAGACAGGGACAGAACAAGTGATCGATACTCCTCCACAGACTCCTGATATCGAAAAGGGACAGACTAGACATAGTGTAATAGTTCGAGCAGAAGAAAATCAAGGGATCGAAGTGCTCGAGCAGGATCAGACAGAACTAGGAGAACATGTTCAGGACATAGAAACAGAGACATTTGAAAGCGAAACACAAAATACACCTGAACCAGGCCAGCTTAGTAACCAGGCAGAAGAAATAGATACAAGACCTGGGACTAGTCAGACAGAAAGGGAGAAGACAGAAATTGAAGTGCCACAAACAAGTGAAAAAAAAAGGACATTAGAAGAAAGCCAAATAACAGTGCCAGCTAAAAGACTCAAGAAAAAGAAGCACATTGAGCCAAGGTATATTAAGAGACTAAGATTAAGAATAAAAACAGTCCAAGAGAAACTTGCAGACATAAGAAAAAGTCCCCGAATTGCAGAAATACCTGAAGATAACTCCAAGAGAAGGAGTGAAAGAATAAAAAGACAAAATGAAAAATACAAGGATCCAGAGTGGACCTACTTAATCTTGGAAAACTTTGAGGATCTTGATATTACTGACGAAAGCGACGGAGAACGGATTACTGATTACTCTGCAGAGGAAGAGGAAGAACCTCCGTGAAATTGGTCAGCAATAAAATTACCTGGGAAGAGCTGCAAAGAGGGGTTAAAATTTCCTTCTGAGCCAGAATGTCTGATACAAACGTGAGTGGTAGACCTAGCCGCAGTTGTTGTAAAACATGCTGCAAAGTGTGTATATGTAGTATAGTTATAGTAATATTAATTTGGATAGGATTAACAGTTTTCATTCCCTTTATGGTAAGCAAAAATACTAATATTGACCCTACTCAGATTACTGACACTGAAGAACTGACAACACGAAGTGTAGAAAGACGTGAAAAAGCACTCAGACAGACAAAACGAGACTTAGAAGCATCAGATGAGGAAGGACTACATTACCACGGAATTAGAAACAAGACACACTTAAATGTTTTCGCAAACTTGTTAGTGCATTATGTAGAAACTATGGAAATAGAAGATTGTTATGTCTGCATGAAGCTACCTACTTCTGTGGCTGAAGGCGTGACATATCATCACCTACCTCTGACCTATGGAATCTCCTGTAGTATTTTAGCAAGCTTATTTTACAAAAGAGGACCGTTACAGTACTATTATTCTAATAATGACGTGATCTTTTCTGAACTTCCCATTCGTGGAAACTTGAATCCTGTACATCTCAAAAGTGACGTAATACGATATATGGGAGACTATTTTCTGACTATAGGCAATATAGACATAGCTGAAGCACACAGAGATAACTTGACCTGTACATTACATGAACAAGAAAAGATATTTTTAAACATGGCAGAGAAAAGAAGGGAGAGTTTCCAAAGAAAGGCTAATGACAAGAGGCAGAAAACACCTAAATGGGTTGAGAACATGGAAAGCACCTCAAATGGCGGGGCAGGGCCTGCTTTGTTGCTGGATTTCAAGAAGAAAGGGAAACTCTGTCTTCATCGCGAGAAGACTAGTTATTATAATAACATTTTCATTGGTTCCAGTCAATGTGAACATAATTACAAGGTAATTGGAGGTTGGGGATTCAAAAATGGGTCAGAGCCTGTGTTTCCTGGAATTTATTATATATGTGGAGACAAGGCTTATTTCAAATTGCCGGATCACTGGTATGGAAGCTGCTATTTTGGCATTGTCTTCCCGAAAATATACCATGTGACTGAAATGGCTGGAAGCAATGAAAATACTAATGACTTAGTGCGTAGTAAAAGAGAAAGCGTAGGTGAAATAATGGGTAGTATTTTTAGTGCACTGATACCTGGAGTGGGAGTGGTTCTGAACACTCACAGAATTTGCAAATTGTCCACAATAGTGGATGTGTTGTCTACTGACACAGCTCATGGATTCCTGCTGGTCAATACTGAAATGGTTGCGATCAGATCAATGGTTTTGCAGAACAGACTTGCTCTTGACACCTTATTAGCAAAAGAGGGCGGAGTCTGCCGGATGTTGAAGGCGCAACATTGTTGCACTTACATTCCGGACAAAAGCGTACAGCTCAAAAGATATGTGAAAAACATTACTAATTTGGAAAAGGAACTCAAACAACTCGAGGTTGACAGCGCCTGGAAGAGACTGGTTGATGGTCTCTCCAATGTAGGTCATTGGTTTGCTAGTTTAGGTAAAAGCTTATTGTTAAAGGTACTGATGCCAATTGGAGTGATAGGTCTTATCCTATTTCTCATATTCGTCTGTTGCAAATGTCGCAAACACCGAAAGAAATACCAAGTGAATGCGAGAGGAGTGAAACGAAGTGCGGATGAGCTTGAATTAGAAGAAATGAATAATAATATTTATAAAAAGGTGAAAAATTCTCACCCTACTTTAAATGAGAAAGAAAAATTGAATCGCCTGTTGGAAGAGATAGAAATGTACAAGGTGTGAAAGAAAGTTGGCATCTGGTTCCATTTTTTGTGATGATAGTAAATATCATCAAAGAGGGGATTGATAGAGCAAGATTTCGCATCGCGACTTGCTCGATTCATGAACCTCGAAACCGTTGTAACCTCGTAACGAATTGTACGTTTTACTAATATCTTTTATTTCCGATATATATGTATGATAGAGAAGCTTGCTTATGCGTTTTATTAATACGAATAACTTCTGTAATTCTAAAAATTGCCACTGCTTGACTTTCCTCTTCTGCGCATGCGTCAGTCACACTCACGTGACTTCGTGTAGAGATAGTTTTGGAGGGAAAGGGTGCGCATGCGTAATAAGCAATAAGATAGCTGTGCTTTGATAACATGGTGAAGCCTTGTGCTGCTGCTCTTGTGACATTGTTCGTTGCACTTACCATTAATGCATAGTATATTTTTATAATGATGAAACCTGAAATGTGAAATCATGACATGTAATACATTCATTCATTTCTATGTTTTAATTTGTTTTCGCTTACTTTTCATGTATCACGGGAAATGGGGGTCCGAATGGGTCGTGAGCCATTTTGAAGGTCCGTTCTGCGCATGCTCAAGATGCGAGGCCACAGACAAACTTGGACCGTGGAACTCAGCCAGCTGGCAGCCACAGTCGAGATGCTCCTGAGAGAATTACCTCTGACCCAGGAGGATGGAGCCAATGTCTCTATATTGTTACAAATGTATAAGTTTCATTGTATTCTGTGCGACTTCTCGTGGGAACCCCAATCTTGCTAGGCGGCACCCAAAAATGTAAATTAGGCATTAGAATAGTCTGTTCTGATTGGTGTGTTAACCAAATCCTACTTTAGGACCAATCCAAATTGAGGATTCTGACACTTTGCAACATTTGGGGGGTGGTACCCTGTCCCAAAACAGTATATCTAGCCTAGGTTTAGCTAGAGAAATTGTCCGACTTGTCTGAATAGCTGACCTGTCACTGACCCGACGCACTCAATAGGTGACTTGATACAGAGGTGCTGCGGAGCTCTCTGTCCGAAATCTGACCATAGACTCTGAAGGTTTTACTGAACCTTAAGTGCTGGCGGAGCACTTTGCTGGGGAATTCGCTGACCCAATCGGGGTCCTGATCGATAGCTGCAGAGAGGGTGGAGCGCAGGCGTTGCTTCCGAACTGCGGGTGCTGGTCGTATCCTGGTGGTCCTGTCCTGATCCGAATCTGGGTTTCCTGTCCTGTCCTGGGGTGTCCATTCTGCACCTGCTGTCCCACTGAGGGTTATCCTTCCTTGAGGGTTTTCCTGTCCTTAAACTGACCCGTGGCCAGGGTTGGTTTTCACACCAGTCTAGGTAAATATCGCTCTGAGTTCTTAAACTGCACCTTTCTATTTTTCTGTCTTTGCTTTAATAAAGACATACCTTTGCACGTGAATAATTTTCCATGCTTTCTCCTGCAACCATTGCATTTCATAAAATCATTTTGTATTTTATTTCATAGCGTGTTCCTATGTTACCCTACCTTTTAGAAATCATTTCTGTATTGCAGTTTGCAACTTCTTGTTATGATCTTGGTTTTTCTCTCGTAAACTGACTAAAGTAACTCCTATTTATAGCGTGTTCACTTTGCCCTTATCTTAGTTTTCCTCTCACTTAGCGGGTTCCCTGTCGCACTAGTATTCTATTGATAAAGCTGTATGACTGCCCTTTATTTGAATTTAAGATAAAGCTTTCAAAATTTCCAGTTGTCCGTGGTCATTTCATAAAAGTAAAGTCATAAGTTGAATAGTATATTTTGCTGCCTTTTCCTTTTACAGCTAGCTCCCTGACCCATCGTTGTCATAGGTACCCATAACGGTGGATGGTAAGTTGGGTACACTGGAAAATCGAAAGGGAACTCACAATTATTGGTAGTAGATTGTGTGGTCATCTGATCAATGTATATGATAAAGTAAAGTATATGGGCTCGAAGCCAGAAGTGGCGAAATTATTGGTCGGGTGACCGGCGATATCTAGCAGTTCCACTTGTTTTGCATATTTACACATCAACTAGTTGAAAAATATGACATCACCTTTGCTTCCAACTAAGTGGAACCCTAATGAACTTCCTAGTTCTTTATAAAATAGACTATTGTAATATCGTCATTTGGGTTCGCACAATATACTTTCGGCCCCACACACAGCTGTCCAATTTGCACAGCCTCCGAGACTCTGAACTTCTAGGTGCACCCCCTACCTCCCTCTCTCGACACCAAGCATAATAGGTGTCTTCACAAAATTGACCCCTACAATTAAGGGCAATTTATGACCGGCTTACTCTATTTCTATGGCATAATCCTTTTCTAGACCATGAACTCTGCTCTACAAGCTGTCTCCAGCACCACATGGCTACACCTTTGCCTCCTCATGCAGTGCCCACGCTCAAGGCCTTCTCACTCTTTGCACTACTGCCATAGAACACCATCTACCTACATATGAGAGCACTCTCCTCCATTCAAGCATTCAAACACAGGCCCACAAAGCTCCCTTCGTGTTCAGTTGGAGCCCCACTAAGCCCTGGTGACCTATGACTGCTTGACACTTCCATTCAGTGATCCTCCACTACAGACCAACTGAAAACAGAGTTTTTCTGGGTAAAGTGAATGGTGTCATTCATGCAGCGCAGTGAATACACTGAACCATGCAACCTTCTGGCCACAGCACACCCTAAGTCAGCTTCTACCCCTACTGAGGGAGTCTTCTCTCTTAACTATCCGGGATTCTTTCAAATGAACAGGAATGCAGCTGCAGTCCACAACCTACTCCTCTTCTTGTTGTGAGTGATGGCCAGGCATCGAAGGGTTGCTTGCAGCCCTAACCAGTAGGTTCTTTCTTTTGTTTTGTTAAACTGGGTGCTTCGGGTTTTGCAAAGCTAGCAAAGTTCACAAAAATGTTGACATTAAATCTTCACACTCCCCTACTTTTGGCATGGTTTCTAAGCCCACATTACTACTAAATCTCCATGCTATTAAAGTGCAAGGAAGGTGTTGGCCTGGCTTTCCTTCTCCTCTCAAATAATTTCCAAATTATCCTGATTTCTTACTCCCAACTTTTCCTCTAAATTCCGATTTCAAAAGGGCTTGTTATTGCCACAGTCTTATTCAATGTATGCCTAAGACCTGTCTTATCTGGTTGAATCCTTCAGCCTCGTCAACTAGAACATCAAAAATAAAAAGTGGCTCTCAAAATGGAATTGCAATCAGATAACAACTGTCCAACATATGTATTCTGTCTTATCACCATCAATGAAAGAATGACCAACACCACTGAAAAGTCAATGTCAGCTAAACGGACATTTTGACAAGTGGATCTTGGGCTCATGAGATTCCATGATCTTGGCCTACAACCAAGCTAAATAATATCATCTCAGAGAAGGGTTTAGGAGTCGTCTGGAATGCAGACCTTACTACTGGACACCAAATCAGTATGGCTGTTAAAGAGTTTGTTCCATTATCAAATACAACTCATTCAGTGAATGTATCAGTCCACACATAGCCCTAACTGAAAGGTTAACTATTCTGAAGAACTATCCGACCATAACAGATCTCAACTGGGAGGTTAAATTTTCTCAGCACCTACAGATACAGTGCAGAATGTTATTTGAGCTCAAATTAAATATTTTCATGACCATCTTGTTATGTGTTGGGCCAACAAGACATGACTGTTCCCAAACACATTCTCATTGTCAACAAGAACACTGAAACGTGTATTGCAGCGAATCCTAGTTTGCAGTAAGCAGGGATTACTTTCAATCCCATATGAAGCAAGGAACAATACACCCTGACCTCTTTATTGCACTCACTACACATTGCTTCACATTCAGACCATATATTTGCCATCAAACAGAGCACCGATGCATACACCTAGCTTTACCTGCACAATCTGATGGCCGTCATCAGCTAAATTCAACACTGACACCCCATGTCTTGCCTATGACCTTACTTAAAGCCCTTCTCAACATTCTTTTCCTCACATTCATTTGATTACATATCATGCATCAGCAAGCCTGCTGTGACATGCCTGGAGCATCTCTGCTTTCCCTCTCACCAAAATCCTCACCTTTACGTACAGGTTACACCAACCAACACATATCCCATCAAAACTGAATGCCTCTGTCAGCCTTGTGAGGTAACAGCACTTTGATGCCACACTAGTGGCAGGAACACATTGAATATCTTACAATATTATTTACGTATCATGTAACCATATTTCATTGACTGCATACCTATCCCCCACACCGTCCCTGTTTATACAGCCACAAATTGTTCTTGAATAGACACACCCACGTCCGCCTTTGTCATCTAAGACACAAATGTTCAGTTGAAAGCTAAATATAAACAGATACTTATTTGCTAAAAAGTTGACCTCTTCACACTTGATGAGGGATAGCTTTAAGTCCCTTTTTATTTAATTTGCGATTTTTATTGATCACAATAACCCATAGAAGCCATGTCAGTATTTACACTGCCCACACCAAAAGGCTCTCCTTTTCCCAAGAGTAACGTGAATTGACAGTGACAACTACTACAACTAATGTAATTACATCTATATTTATATGCAATAAGTTTCATAAGTAAACTATACATATTACACTATACAATCACCTCATCTTCTAAACGTCACCACTTACATAATTACATTTCTCTATTTATTAAGAAGTTTCATATAGTATGCTGGTCATCTTCTAACTTCACAACATAACAAATGACAATATTCACTGGGATTTACCTCAATGTGCCACCTTGTTTCCCATCTAACAACTACATGGTGTCATTGACATCCATCTTGGCTTCTCAAAAAATAGGATACTGAATTTATGCAGTTGATACCAAGCTCCTCGTAAAGATTGATGATGAACCTGGCAAACTCTCAGAGCTTTACCATTCCCTCTGTAGCATCCACCACTGGATGTAGTACAACTGGCTGTGTCTGAATGATATATATATATATATATATATATATATATATATCAACACATTGTTTTGCCCAATTTAGAAGAGCCACACGCAGGTAGGAAATCAAGGCGTTTAATGGAACAAGCTGCAAGGCACCGCCGGGGAAAGTTCACCAAATATCAAACTGCCTGACGCGTTTCATGCGTACTCGCATTTCCTCAGAGGCATCATGAATCACTTCTGCACTGTTCGTCATCATTAAATACTGCAACCTCGTGCCTGAAGGGGCGTAGGCTCGCCCCAAGCATTATGGTCCTTGTAGTTATTGAATAATTCTCCAGTGAGTTCTTGTGCAGAAGTGAAAATTAATGAAAAAATTAACTCCACAGTGGGCTGTGAAAGCTCCTAGAAGCAGCGTCCTGCACCATACAACTTATTCGCGCCACCAACCTGCCCCTCGTTGTGCTGCAGAAAACATCCACCGCACGGGTCCATAGGATCATGGCTGAGCTCTTCTCCGACCTGAGCAGGCCGGTTAACATCAACACATTGTTTTGCCCAATTTAGAAGAGCCACACGCAGGTAGGAAATCAAGGCGTTTAATGGAACAAGCTGCAGGGCACCGCCGGGGAAAGTTCACCAAATATCAAACTGCCTGACGCGTTTCATGCGTACTCGCATTTCCTCAGAGGCATCATGAATCACTTGTGCACTGTTCGTCATCATTAAATACTGCAACCTCGTGCCTGAAGGGGCGTAGGCTCGCCCCAAGCATTATGGTCCTTGTAGTTATTGAATAATTCTCCAGTGAGTTCTTGTGCAGAAGTGAAAATTAATGAAAAAATTAACTCCACAGTGGGCTGTGAAAGCTCCTAGAAGCAGCGTCCTGCACCATACAACTTATTCGCGCCACCAACCTGCCCCTCGTTGTGCTGCAGAAAACATCCACCGCACGGGTCCATAGGATCATGGCTGAGCTCTTCTCCGACCTGAGCAGGCCGGTTAACATCAACACATTGTTTTGCCCAATTTAGAAGAGCCACACGCAGGTAGGAAATCAAGGCGTTTAATGGAACAAGCTGCAGGGCACCGCCGGGGAAAGTTCACCAAATATCAAACTGCCTGACGCGTTTCATGCGTACTCGCATTTCCTCAGAGGCATCATGAATCACTTGTGCACTGTTCGTCATCATTAAATACTGCAACCTCGTGCCTGAAGGGGCGTAGGCTCGCCCCAAGCATTATGGTCCTTGTAGTTATTGAATAATTCTCCAGTGAGTTCTTGTGCAGAAGTGAAAATTAATGTGATTCATGATGCCTCTGAGGAAATGCGAGTACGCATGAAACGCGTCAGGCAGTTTGATATTTGGTGAACTTTCCCCGGCGGTGCCCTGCAGCTTGTTCCATTAAACGCCTTGATTTCCTACCTGCGTGTGGCTCTTCTAAATTGGGCAAAACAATGTGTTGATGTTAACCGGCCTGCTCAGGTCGGAGAAGAGCTCAGCCATGATCCTATGGACCCGTGCGGTGGATGTTTTCTGCAGCACAACGAGGGGCAGGTTGGTGGCGCGAATAAGTTGTATGGTGCAGGACGCTGCTTCTAGGAGCTTTCACAGCCCACTGTGGAGTTAATTTTTTCATTAATTTTCACTTCTGCACAAGAACTCACTGGAGAATTATTCAATAACTACAAGGACCATAATGCTTGGGGCGAGCCTACGCCCCTTCAGGCACGAGGTTGCAGTATTTAATGATGACGAACAGTGCACAAGTGATTCATGATGCCTCTGAGGAAATGCGAGTACGCATGAAACGCGTCAGGCAGTTTGATATTTGGTGAACTTTCCCCGGCGGTGCCCTGCAGCTTGTTCCATTAAACGCCTTGATTTCCTACCTGCGTGTGGCTCTTCTAAATTGGGCAAAACAATGTGTTGATGTTAACCGGCCTGCTCAGGTCGGAGAAGAGCTCAGCCATGATCCTATGGACCCGTGCGGTGGATGTTTTCTGCAGCACAACGAGGGGCAGGTTGGTGGCGCGAATAAGTTGTATGGTGCAGGACGCTGCTTCTAGGAGCTTTCACAGCCCACTGTGGAGTTAATTTTTTCATTAATTTTCACTTCTGCACAAGAACTCACTGGAGAATTATTCAATAACTACAAGGACCATAATGCTTGGGGCGAGCCTACGCCCCTTCAGGCACGAGGTTGCAGTATTTAATGATGACGAACAGTGCACAAGTGATTCATGATGCCTCTGAGGAAATGCGAGTACGCATGAAACGCGTCAGGCAGTTTGATATTTGGTGAACTTTCCCCGGCGGTGCCCTGCAGCTTGTTCCATTAAACGCCTTGATTTCCTACCTGCGTGTGGCTCTTCTAAATTGGGCAAAACAATGTGTTGATATATATATATATATATATATATATATATATATATATATATATATATATATATATATATGATTCCCCTTCTGCTTTCCTCCAACTCATGTGAACAAATCTCGAAATTTGGGTGTAATTATCAACATCGATCTCCAATTCTCCTCACATATAAATGCTGTGTACAAACAAACATTTTCCATCTGTGACAACTAAAGGGATTCTGCCATTATTACATTTCTCCCAGAAAAAGTATTTGCACCTCTTCTGGATTACGGTAATAGCCTCTACAAAGGCCTCCCCCCACACATTCCTAGCAAAGCTACTTTTGGTCCAAAACGAGGATGCTTGCACAGTTCTGGGATTGAAATGCCATTATCATATTACCCCTGCTCTCAGATCCCTTCACTGGCTCTCAGTGAAAGAAATGTCTTCCTTTAAACCTCTCTGTATTGTTCAGACAGTTCTACATGACTTAACTCTGAAGTAGATCTCCAGACTAGTTGTGCCATACCATCTGATCCGAAACCTCAGGTCAACTAAACGAGGTCTGATGCCTCCCCATCGATTCAGATACAAGGATTTGGTGGCCGCTTTCTTCACCACCAGGGCACCTCCCTAAGGAACTATTTACCCACCCACCTGTGAAAAAGACTATATCAAATTTAGGAAATTCTGGAAGACTCACCTCTTCACTATGAAATTAGGGTAGACATGTTGTATTAGTATTAGTGATTGGTATAAGTACATCCGCCCTACTGCGCAGACGCCAAAGGGCGGATCCCCCCCCGCTCAACTAGGATACTGACTTCCTCACCTGTTAAGTCTCTCCTAGAGCTATAAGGCAACAATTTGGAAGATGGATTAGGTGGAACCTATTTCTATACATTGGCTCTTCCTGCTCACCCACTAGTTCCATCCTTAGCGCTTCAGAGGCCACTAAGTCAGGTGGAAAGCACTGCTTAAGAAAACTCCTAAGTAAAATTAAAATAAACTCGTCATCACTTTCTACAAACATCACAAATGGCAGAAGGGAAGAGATGGATTTTTTACTTTGCTGAATAGAAGGTTGTTTTTAGAGTCATGCAAATCACTTTTTGTGTTGCTTGGGGATACTAACATTTCTGACCACCGTGAGACAATTCAGTGTGTTTTGTTAATACGAATGAACGTGTACTTTACTTTTCTTACTTTGATATTTAATTTCCATGTCATCTGATTTGATGTATTAATAGTATCCGACCATTGCGACCTAAAAGAAAACTACATGTAGAGTGTCACTAAAATCCAGCTAAGTGAGGTCTATTTTAGAGTGAATTAATTAATGTAAACGCTTCTGGTGTGAAAACGAGTGGATTGAGGATGAGCTGAAGTTATTTTCTCGACTTTTCACAACCAAAGGACTGGACAAAATCTGCGACGACAATATCCTGCGCCTTGAAAACGGCACTGCGGCGATACATCAGGCACAGCTCTCTTTTTAATACAAGTTTTAAAGTTCCTTTCATAACCCTCAGAGGCATCAGCCTCAGCTGCCCACAAATCAAGCCGAAGAATGCAGCGTGCAACGGGTTAACAGTGACAGAGCAGTTTTCCGAGCGAGGCCCAAGGTCATGCAGTGGTGACAAAGCTTTGCATCCCGCTCACCCCCTTCCCTAACCCTATTCCGCCTTGAATAGGGGACGGTCCCAGGGGGGTCCTGCCCCCTCCCCTCGGGGGTCATGCCCTCTGCCCTGCTCTCATAGCAGAGGCTGCTGCCAAGATCCTGATGGATTCTGGTATAAATCACAGCTGCTCATGGGCCCGCGGGCACATCCTGGAGGGGGGAGGAGAGCGCAGTGGAGGTGGTGGTGATGGAGTGGGGGTCACACACAATGGGGAGGCTCAATGTTTCCCAACACAAATCACTCGACTTGAACTCATTTAACCTCACTCCGATTTCAAACAGAAGCCCCTCTCTGACGTCTCACCTGGAACCCGCCACCCTCAACTACAGGATAGCAATCTGCAGTGCTTGTCACACCGAGACAACCCTCAAACCAATTCGTTCAATCTTAAGATTTAAATAAACATTTTGTCACTCTTTATTACCTCCAATAATTTTGTTAGCAAGCAGGAAAAGGCTCTTCAATGCACACAGCTCTCTCTACAGGGCTCCGAAGGAATAATGCATGCTTTGTTAATTACCTCCTTGAAACACATGCTGCCAGTTGTAGCATCAAAAAGCTCTATATGGACAGGTCCACGATAGCCTCTTTAATGCAGAATTATCAAATAATTAGTAGGTGAGCATAATAATAATCAGTCGCCAGGCAGATGAATAATGAGTACATAGTGCACGCCAGAAACGAAAGTGTGACAGGCGCGTGAATGAAAATGTTATCACCCAGTACAATGGTAATCTTTCAACAATCAATGTACTATGTACTAAATGCTTCAAAGGCGAAATTCAGCCCAAATGAGGTAACTCAGCGTTTACACTTCTGGTGCAGAGAAGAAGTAACAAGCGGAGCTGTAATGCCGAAACATTTAATTTTCAGGATAAAATCTAATATTTTTATTTCAAAATAATGCATTAAGAATACAGTTCATTTAAAAAATACCACATCTAAATCATCCGTTATACCAAAAATTACAGATAAAATTCTACCAAACTGAAATCATACTTTCACCATTGAGGTTTATAAATAGGCTGCAGCTTGAATTGCCAAGATGAAAAGCGAATCACACAACCCAACCGGGAGGTCCGCAAAGGAAGAATTAAACAGTAAATCTCTTGGCTTGATTAATTTTGTATGCACCCACCAAAGTATATTCCTCAATTCTATTCAGGGTCCTTTGGATGTTTGCCTTATCAGCATTTAAGTACAAAATGAAATTGTCTGCAAATAATTACATGTTTGACATTCATTGTAGAGGGGGGCAATCAATTGATCTTGCCGAATTTTCGCTGCAAGCGGCTCAATGAATAAAGCAAAAAGTACAGAGGCAATAAGGCACAACTGACAGGGAAAAGCAAATGATTTTTACCATGTCTGCTTCACTGGATTTGATTATCACTCTGGCTTCAGCATCTTGGAATAGGTGTTGCAGCATATTAAGGAATTGGTAAGCGAAACTACATTTCCCCAGAATAAAAGCCACTGCTTCCTAATTGACCAAATCAAAGGCTTTTTCCGCATCCATCATTAAGATGGCAGCCTTCTCCTGAATCTATGAGAAATAGTCAATGGCTTGAGTTAGAAAAGTTGAATTAGCAGAGATCTGGCACTTCAGTAAAAAGCCACCTTGATCTTTATGGATCACACTTTGAGCAAGCGGAATAATTCAGTGTTGCCCAAATTTTCATAAATAGCTTATAGTCAATATTTAAAAGACTAATACGTCTATAAGAGTTCATGTTGGTTGCTGTTTTGCCCTTTTTAGGTTGAGCCTAGGCAGCGTATGCGCTGTCTGGAAGACATGCTGCGTTCAGTATGTGGGTTTTCATTCCGCCACTCGCTGCTGATTGGTTAAGGAGAGTGTCACTCGCAAAAGTTGACTTCTCAAAGGTGTATTTGCCTTCTATCTCCCACCTCTTGTGTCTTGCTCCTCCCCTGGAGCATTGGCCTATTATGGGTATACTTACACAAAAGGATTTTTCCTTTTTGAGTTTGCGAACTCTTTGATCGTTCGCTTAGTAGCTCAGCTGCCCAGAGCAGTTGGTCACCAGGCACAGAGAGAGGCGAGCAAGATGGGAAGGCACTTTTTATTATGTAGAATGAGCGCTTCTGCTAAGTGATCTTGTTTTGTTGTTGTGTCAATGCTTTGCTGCGCCTGTTTGACTTACAACATGCTTTCTCTTTCCCCAAATTCGATGTTTGTGTTCCTTTATTTCGAGATTCTTTGAGGCTTTTAGTATTACTGTTTTGTGACTTAAGAAACATTAAGGAAATGTTACAGTGCAACTGTATAACGTTCAGTGTTTATTTCTGATCGTAGCGGCTGCTTCATGCCCGTTGCACCATTCAGGCAGTCCTTTCGTTGGCTCTTTCATGACGACATGATGAGGAAGCTGGAAACTTTTGGCACATTCTATTTAAAAGCACTACATGTCAGCGACTGTTTCGTCAATTAGACCTATGTAGCGCTTTAGATCTTCAGGCACTTTAGTGGGAGCAGCAGTTATAACTCATTAAATATGGGTGCAACTCACAAGGAGGGGGAACGTTTGAGTGTATATTGGTTGCAATCGGACACTTAAGATGATGGGCTGTTTATATCCAGGATCAGCACTCAGTCTTCTATGGCAGCCTCTGCCAACCCCAGCAGAGTCTATCACGAGTAGCCCGAAAGGGATGCAGAGCTCTGCTCCCTTACTGGTACACAGAGCCAGCGCCTCCATGGGGTCATATAAACACAGAGGTAAGTGGTTCTGAACCACCCTTTTACAGCAGACGTGTGTCTCGTGTTGCACATTATTTCTTCATGAAGTTAACCCCTGGAGTATCTATATCTTTATGATACTATCAAACAAAACTTAAAATGCGCAGGTTTACCAGTGATTTGTTACACCGATGTCTTATGAATAGCGTGCCATTTTAACGCCTACATAAAAATACCCTCTTTATGCCTCTATAATAATGTTTTCTTCACAGGCCGAGACTGTGGAACTCGCTTACTCAGTTTCTTTTCTATAACCTTGCATTGCGTGCCCTAATCTGTATAAAGTCCATTCAACACTTCCTGCACAAACTACTTAACCCTCTCCATCTTCCTTTCTATCTGTTCAATACGTCTCTCATCTCTATCTATTAACCATACCACATAATTCCACTACACAAATATATTACAAACCACACTATTCAAACCTACACAATTCGACTATCAAATCAAATTCAAACCACATAATTTCACAGCAAAGAACATACTTTCAATCCACTGCAAAGAATATACATTTAGTCCACTGCAAACAAAAAAAACAAAAGTAAAAACCATTGTCATTTACATCGCTTATAGCTTTAACTTTCACAATTGCGAGACCGACTGCTTTGCAAATGATTGTTTACAAAACTGACAATATTCGATTCTTTAAACGCTTTTAGAATGTCTGCCCCAACTCAGTACTGATTAAATAATACCACCAAGAAATGGAGGAGCTCTTTAGCAAACATTTTATACACCTCTGTTGGGATCCCATCATGGTGCTGATGTTCAAGTCCAGGTAGATGGAGTTACAGTAATCTATTCTGCATATGACCAAGGCTAGTGCAACCTGCTTGCGATGTGGCGAGTGCAACGTAAGAGGTTTTCACCGCATCACAAGAAGGTTGCACTAGCCTTGGTCATATCCAGAATAGATTATTGTAACTCCATCTACCTGGACTGGAACACCAGCACCCAGGCAAAACTACGCATGGCCCAGAAGGAGTCAGAGCCATTCTTGGCATTCCTAAGTACCAGTCAGCGGCTTCGGGGCTGGGTGAGCTGCATTTGCTCCCCATTAGGAAGCGCATTGTGTTTAACTCCATCTGTATAGTGCATAATGCTCTTCACCTTCCATACCCTGTTTCATCTGTATTTTCCAGGTAGAAACCTTCGCTCTGTCAACCGCACCCTGGTCATCGTACTCAGGGTCCAGACGAAGAGATAGGGGGACAGAGCCTTCTCAGTCACAGGCCAAGACTTTGGAACTCGCTTCCTCAGTTTCTGGCTTCGATTATTGAATATCTGCCTTTAAGAAAGGCTCTTAAGACCTGGCTTTGTACTATATAGTCAGCTTTCCTTAGAATTATTTTGGTCTGATTGACTCTGCTCAATGTCAGATGGTTGTGACTACAGCACCTTGATGCCCATCAATAAATGTTGGTCAGTATAAATTAAAATTCAATTCGCCGAGCAGTGCAGGCATGCACCCTCACTGCACGTAGGGAAAAGGGTGCATTGTATAGAGATAGTCTACCCGTTGTTGTTATTGAGGAGTCGGTTTCAAGGGAGAACCATGAGCTCAAGACCCCGGTTAGCCCAGGGAGTACCAACTCTGGAGCGGCAACATCATCAGTCATCGATCTTCGGCAGGAGAATATACAGACACAGTCAGTCTCTCCTTGCACAGGTCATCCGAGCGTGATGTGTGCTTGATGGCGGAGGCGGATACAGGAGATGGTGCAGGGAAAGAAAACAAGGCAACTGTTCCTTATCCTGCCTGAAATCCGGCTTTACCAAATGGTAGGCTCAAGGACTAAGGGTTGATCCACTATTTATTAAACATCCCAAGAGCCTGGCAGAAGTAGTAGGCACAATTGATTGACAAGGACTTTCTCCAGGGCCCTCCGGGTCGTTTGGGAAGTCATTGCACAAACCTGGGACCACCCCTGGGCAGTCTTAACTGCAGGCCATACACAGAAAATCTGCTGGGCTGAGCGGGTTCCAGCCTTGTCTTTAGCCATTACTGGCCGGCAGCTGGAAGGGGCTAAATACTCAGATCAGATGCAAGCACTAACGGGTGGGGAAGGTGTTATCATACTTCCGAAGTTGACAATGATAGCATGAGTATCCTCACAAGATCAGCCTAATTCCACCGTTTATTTAGGCTTGCTTCAGCTCCTGTTTTAAACTATCCTGGCAGAGATTTTGGAACTTAGCTTGTCTCAGGCCACGAAGATTGCGTCTCTCTATCACAGACTTAGTAAAATAGGTGAAACGGTGTTACAAATTGCTGAGCGCTTGCAAGGAGTTGAGCAAAGGGTACCCTATCTAGAGGATCGCTCGCTCCTTTGGAACAAAGAGCTGGCCAGCTTTCAAAAGAAGCTGGCGATATCGCAGTGGAAAGTGGAAAACCAAGCTTGAAAATCTAATTTGCACTTTGTCAGGGACCCTGAAGGTGCAGAAGAAACTGAAACGCACAAGAGTACTGTAAATGTTGTGGAATCTTTGATTAGATCGCTCATTCGTGAGAATGCCCAATCAGACCTTACCAATTATACTTGATGCATTTTGGGCTCACAAGGGGTACTTCATCAAGAGACATTATAATGCATTGTAACCATTCTGAAAATCACAGAAAAACTACTATTATAAATCAAGGTACTCATGCAAAAAGGGTGCATAGGTTAGTTTTAAATCAATGGTGCATCCCTTACATGACAGAAGAATGAAATGGAAATTGTTATATTGACTGCGTGAGCGTATGAGAACCCGCATGGTTACTCATGCAGGAGCCCAAATGGAGTTAAGATGTGTGATAAATACCACCAAGAAATGCCAGTCAGATATGAAAATATAGGACTGTGAAAGTGTATTTGCAACTAAGAACCCAGTGTATGTTCATGCAAAAACTCTGGTGATGAATAAGGTATGCTAATGTGTAAATTATTTACCATAATGTGCCACCGGGAAAAAACAGTAACATAAGAAAAACAATACGAGACCAAATACATTCTACAAATCGACGGGTCAGTGTAATGATATATATACACACCATTGTGAGGGAAAATGCACTGAGCTACAATATGATAGATTATTAGGTAAGAAAATGGGGCTTGAGGTAAGGAAACAAGACTAGAGATACAATGTTGAGGCATGCCATGACAAACAAGCTAAGGGTTACCTCATTCTGCGATGTATGATGCAGGGCAAAAAAAGTAGATGGAGTTGAAAACCATAAAGAAAGAGAAGGAATATTCAAAACAAATAGATTCTCACTGGCTCACTGGTTAGAGGCGGCAGACCCGGAAGCAGAGGACGGCCCGGGTTCTATCCCCGACGCGGCAGGGTCGTGGACCAGGGTCAGCGGACTCTATAATTCTCGCTTCGGTGCCTACTCTAACCAGGGATCACACTCGGCAACTCTGGGCATTAGCTTGCCTCATCTCCACAACGGCCCCCCACATACGCCGGGGATGCCTGGTTTCACCTTGGAGATACCCAGTAGGGACCATCTCACAGGGAAAGCCAGGACGGGTTCCCCAGCGGTCTACAGCGCAGAGATACTCCTTCGGGAGTCGATTCTAGCGCTTTAGAAACCCACAATTAATTAATTAATTAATTAATTCTCCACACTTGTGGAGAAAAAGACATTTACCTAAAAGTGGTACCAGTGCTGACTTAGTTGAACGTTGCGTGAGCTCCATATTGGATGAAAATCTGAGAATGGTACCCTATTGGTCCTTTGAAGAATGCCAGCATGAATAAGGCTGAATACCCAGTGGAATGACTGGTTCCAAGCTTGAGGGTGTAAGCCACACAAAGATCGCCAAATGATTGGTAAATAGATAAAAAGTGGAGTAATCTTAAAACAGACCACCACTTCGTACTGCTAGGAGCAGAACTGGTGTGGTAAAACATATTAATGTAAACACTACTCTCTATAGTAAACAGAGGAAAGTGCTACTATAGGCAGTGTCAGCCTTCTTTAAGGAGATAAAAAAAAAGCTGGATAAAAATGCTGGAACAATGTGAATTTTTATCACTGCGGGAAAGGAAAGTAATGCTGTTAGACTGAGCAGATGTGCGCCACGGTGAAAAAAAACATAAAAAAGGTGAAACTGTGAGAAAAGGGAAGAGCAGCATAATGAAACTGCATCATGGTGGAGGTATGCTATCACTACGATAGATGACAATGCACATCCAGGGTATTCGATGCAAGAATGTAGGTTGGTAGTGCGTAGTTGTGAGAGGTTCAGCTTGTTGATATACTGAGAAAAGTACTAACAAACTCCATAAAAAGTAGGACAAAATGAAACAGGAGGACATGCGAAGACTAGGGATAAACTAGGAGGCAGCTGATAAGGTCCCTGAAAGAGATCAGAGTGAAAAATTAAAGAATGGAGTTTACTGAAGGCAACATATTGGCCTAAAAATAATACGAACACCTATGGTAAGACAAGAACATGGAAGATGTCCTCACTGATATCAAAATAATATATAGACAATATATAATAAACTATTTTTTTAAATTATTTTTATTCCATTTTTCAACAGCATACACCACAGTACAGTGAGCTAATAAATTATGTAATTTAGAGAGTGGAGTAAGGACATTGGTCATAAATAGTCATACAATTACAGTGCATTAGAGCGTCTGCACACCAGCAAAGCTTGACGTGCCAACGGACTATATACTCTTACTGTTCGGTTGATTTAGATAGCATGAATCCAGTGAAGGGGCATCCATATATCTCAGGGTCTGGAGAGGTGTGGCAATTCCAATGCTAACAAATCAAGTTGCTCTTGACAATACTCCATGTCTTTTAACCATTGGTCTATCCTAGGAGCAGACTTCCTCCCCCATTGTATCGCTACTCTTCTTTTGGCTACTAAAAGTGCAGCTGCTACTAATTTAAATATATCAGTTGTAGGGGTTTTACCAGTCCCAGGAGACACATACTAGGCGAGGTCTCCACCGGTTCCAGCACCATATCCGTTAGCATCTCACTCACTTTTACCCAGAAGTGTCCCAACCAATCCAATGTTTTCTGCCCAATCCAGTGTTTTCCACCCAAAAAAATCGGCGTCTTCTGCTCCACGGCATGTACACCTAGCATCCACCCTTGCCCCATACTGGTATATTCTTAGAGGGGTGTAGTACATTTGCTGCAGATACTCAAATGTATTATTCTCAGATTGCAATTAGATGTGAGCATATCAATAAGTGTGCAGCAGAAATTCCAATCTTCAAGGCTCATGGGTGCATGCAGCACAGCATTCCATTTCTTTAATGCCAGCTGTAGTGTTCTTATTTTCTCCCGCTGTGATGCCATGTATAACCGTGTTATGTTTCCATTGTGTGTCGCTTGTGAGCATAACCTGCAATGCGATAAGTGTGGAGGGTTCTGCTGGAAATCGTGGGTACAGGTTCTTCATAGCAGCCCGTAACCTATGGTAAGTAAAACGTAGAATTGTGTGTACCTCTGTGAAAAAGTTATCTCTGCTAATTCCACAAATGTCCCCCCTGGGTACAAATCTCGAATGCTGTTTAACCCAACTATCCTCATTAGCCGCAGTGCCCCTGCTCAAGTGTGACTAACAGTCTTGAATGTTGTGCCAGGGTGTCCATTGGGAGCTTATCTGCCCGATGACCTAGAGCCCTCCATGCCTCTGTGGTGCACGCAATGGTATTGATCTCCTCTCTGGAGCTCACTGGTCTCTTATGTGTGATGATGGCAGACAGGAGGATAGGGTGAGTATCATCACTTTCAACTGCTAGATGGGGCATGTAAGGTGTGGGGTGGGCCCAATGGCATGCGAAATGCGCTCGAGTACACAGATAATAACGATTGGGGGCTTCAAATCCTCCCTGGTCATAAGGCAAAGTTAGAGTACTCCAATTACATTCTGGGTTATTTTCCTCCTCAATCTAAGGTAATCAGATGTGATCGAAGGGTTTTACAAAACTGTTGAGTCACTGAGATTGGTATATTGATGAACAGATACAGAAATCTAGAGAGAACTAACATTTTCAATAAAGACACCTTATCGACCAATGACGAGGGCAGTCGTATCCACTTCTTTACCTGGTCCTCAAGTTTCAAGACAGCTTTGCCATGATTATATCTGCTTACTAGCTCCGGGTCCCTGTGCACCCATATCCCCAAATATTTAATCGATTCTGTACTCCACTCTAACGAAAAATCCATTTGATACGGCAATGTGATCTGAGTGAGGGGGAAAATGGTAGATTTTGCCCCATTAATACTTAGACCCGAGTAATGTTTGTAACAAATGTATTTCCTTATAACTGGAGTTAGATGGGTATGCATATCCCATAAAAACGGCACCATATCTTCTTCATATAGCGATATGGCTAATGGGCGTTTGCGGAAGCACAATGATGCCACTGTGTGCCATTGTCTAATCACAACATACCAAAGACTCCAAGGTCAGCGCAAATAATATTGGGGAGAGTGGGCACCCCCGTCTTGTGCCACTAGAGATAATCAATGGGTCAGATATAACTCCATTAATTTGCAGTGGGGCATGGGGTGCTACGTACAGCAACTGTATCCAGCAAAGGAACATCCTTGGGGACCCCATCTGGTGCAGGGCTGCAAAAGTATACTGCCATTCCATAGAGTCAAACAACTTAGCGGCGTCTACAGTACCACCACAGTCTGTATTGAGGGATCTATTTCGTGAAGCAACGTCAAAAGAGTGCGAAGGTTCTGTGTGGGGGATCTGGTTGGAATAATCTGGTTTGGAATAAATACATTTATACACTGAAAACATAATTTTAGTATATGCCCTTAAGTGTTCATGTTCACACTTGCTTGTAGGAAATGCAATCTGAACTAAAAAGGGACTTTAAGAACATTTGAATGCCAATGGGGCAAACGTTCCTGTTATCCAGTGGTGAAGCATTTGTCGGATATCAAAGTTATTTATCGTTTGTGGCGTATCCTCAGTAACCCTAATCCTAAACGGAGGCAATATATACAAAAACATGAAAACAACGTGAACCAAGACATCTTTAAGTTGCAAATGTAAAGGCCAAGAGAAGATTGAATGTTCTTAAGTGAATGATAACGAAAATGGTGCTATGTAAAGCGCTATGATACCCGATATCTTCGGGTCTAGTTTGCGCTATATAAAACTTAAATTATTTTTTTTTTAAAAGCCAGACTGGTCTGGCAATATGTTAGTGAGTAGGGGCTGGAGTCTAGTGGCCTATATTTTGGGCAGAATGTTTGCGTTCATCTTAATAAGCGAGAGTGGTCTGTATGAAAATAGCGTAATGAGAAGAACCTCTCTAAGGGAAAGGGGTAGCAGCTCCTTACTATATGACTCTTCATAGACATTAAATAAATGCGGAGCTAGGACATCTGCAAATTCTTTACAGAACTCACCTGGGAGGCAGTCTATACCAGGGGCTTTATCATTTGGCAGGGCCTCAATGGCCTCTTCTCTATCGTCAGGGGATGTGTTAGGAATTCCCTCTGCCCCAATGATCATCATGCCAGTGCTATGTCCTCTAAATATGCTGTTGTGTCCTCATCTGTTGCCTTGCTATGCTGTTGATACTATGAAGTATAAATATTTTTGAACGTATCCAGTATGGTTGTAGTGTCATGTACTCTTCGGGGTGTTTATATGTGTGATGTGAGACTACGCACATGGTTCCCGAATCCTAGGCACCACTTGTGTACCGGGCCTGCTCCCATCTCCATAGAACCGGTTAGACTTGATTTATCCTGTAAACAACGCAGCCCACCTATTGTCCACCAGCCTGCTGCACAACAGTCTTGCATGCTCACATCATTGGGGCACCGGCCACTCACCGTCTCCCTCGCCTTTGCGCCCTACGGCTAGGCTCCGTGGCTGTCTGCCTGCGTCCTGGTAATCCTCCCCCCCCAGCTTTGGTGATGAACGCAGGGGTCACGCAGTCAACCAGTGTCGTCGTCAGTCTTGCATATCAGTGCTGGTCCCTTCTCACCTGTAGAGCGGGCCTAGCGCCACAAGCCACTAGCCGCAGCTCCATCACTTTACAAGGCCTGCTCTCCACCGACGTCCTCAGGCTGTCCTCCTGGTCAGTGACCACTTTGCGCCAGGGATGGATGTCCATGCTGACGACAGCTGCACAGCACACTGTTCGCCAAGCCAGCCTCGCCTGTCCACCGTTGTCTACCTCTCTCGTCTGCTTCGGCTCCAACAGGAAGCTGATTCGCCCCTTAAACGGCTGCCATTTTAGGTCAGTGTAGGCCGTGCAGCGTTGATCTGCAAATCGGCGCAGCTGGGTGCCTCATCGTACAGTAGTCACCAATGTTTTTGGGGGAATCAGGATTACTGTGACATCTCGCTCACTTTGCCAATCAGTGTGGAGTCAGATGGCTGCTGCTAATCATGATTGTGGTCAGATAATGATTCCCAGCTGGCAGAGCTACACTAGAGTGTGGCCATCTTGCCGTGGGCTCTCTGGTGCCACCCATATTAACAAACTTTGACAGCACTCAAGTATAAGGAAATGCCTCTTTTTGTAAGGTGACCCTTTTGACTGATAATGCTGGATTTTCAACTCTGAGAGTGTACTGAGGCCTGCTAACTAGACCGCTGTGCCGTTGAACTGACCACAAAACCTGTATATTACAATGGCTGTACTCAATTGGTATAGATTACCTTACCTTTAAGTCCCTATTATATGGTACCCCGGGTCCGTAAGTTCACCCCGGGTACTGCAGCATTGGTTGCGCCACCCTGGGAGCGACAAGAGTAGTACGAGTCTTCCAGTTGGGCACTGTAGACTGGAAGGGTAGTTTTGAACTGCTAGCCTGACTTTGCCATGTAAAAGCCACAGCAAAGTCAACTGTCCCCGTGAAACTTGAATACATCACCTCTATGGCAGGCCTACAGAGCCAAAAGGTAGGGTGCAACATCTTTCATGGGCAGAACATGTGTTTTATATGTTCTGACAGTAAAAACATGAAACTATAGTATGGTCGCCCTTTAGGGATTGCAGGATAACACACTGGCGCTCAGCTATGCTAACTCTTAAGTGGTGTAATCGAAGTTGAAATCCAAGGTATCAAACAACTTGTTACATTAGGCCCAACTTGGTTGTTGTGTTGAAATTATTGTAACAGGTTACAATGAGCAACTTTTACAAAGTTGACACTTTGGTGCCTTTAATCTCCTGTGTCCTTTACGGTGGCACATGGAACTCGAACCAGAGACAGCTTTCTGCCCTCCAGGGGAAATGGACTACCGGGAAAGGAAGCAATAGAGGCCTGTACTGGAGAGACGAGTTACCTCCTCCTACCTGAAGCCAAACGGTGAGCCACAAAGCTAAAGCCACCTTTGAAGAGCAATTGGGGAACACTTGGGAGAGGGACAGACCCTCTCCCAAGTGTAGCCCCCTTTGTAGCTACACCTCTGAGTTGGGCTAGGGAGCTCTGTACTCCAAGAGAGTGGTTCTGCCATCTTGAGAGTGGGCTAAAGAGCTCTGAGTGTCGAGAGAGGGGTGTTGCCATGTTGGGAGTGGGCAGAATGGTGCATCCTGGGATAGCCAAATGCCACACTTTGCAGGAAGTGGTCATCAGGAAGGAGGGGACCTAGTAGCGCATTGACTAACAATCGCATCTTACCCTGAGGAGATTTTCTGACCATAAATAGGATGACCCTAGCACGCAGAACTCGTCTGCACTGGAAGAAGGACCGAAGGTGGACTGCCCTGCGGCACCATGGAACCGGAAAAGAGATGCTGCACTTTCCTGGACTACGCCTACTGCAGATGGTGGCTAGCAGGACAGTTGGCAGAGTTAACACCCAGAGAAAGATTCAGTTGGGACTGTGGTACAAGGCAACTGGTAGCCCAGTGGCAACCAAACTTCTACCAGTGCCGTAATCACTTTGAGGGACATCGACCCTGTGACTGGGATCACCTCACCTCCTTCGAGGATCGAGGAGTATCCACAGAAGGGCGCCGAATCGAAGGCATCACATCCACAGCATCGATGAGCATCTACAGCGGCATTCATCCTTTGCATCAGGACCACTTCCTTAGGATACCACTGCACAGGGGATAAAGTGACTGGAACTACCTGGAGTCTGCTTCACCTACAGCGATAACTGATTCTGAGGACCTTGGAGTTCCCCTGACTGGTTCCCTACTGGAAAAGGTCGTCTAAAGTGACTATAAATGACCACACAACAAGTCCAACTTAATAAAGCTTCTAAATATCAAATTTGTTGAATTTGCCAATGCTTGTTCGTGGTTGAGTTAAATACTTTGATTAACTATACCTTGTAAATTCTTTATCTCCAGAACCCTCTAGTGGATGGGCTTCATTGTAGTGTTTAAAAATACATAAAAATAGAGTTTATTTTCATAAATTGGTGTTGGATTTCTTTGGTGTCTTGTCGATTATTTATTCAATTGTTTTGGAGATGTTTTAGTGCTTTCCACTTGTTCCTTTGTGTAAACCTGGCTGCACAGAGCCACAGCTATCCTGGGTTGAACTGATCCCAAAGGGGGTTGGTAAATGTACTACACTGTGAGGTCATACAACCACACAATGTAATACACCCCATTTCCTCTCAATGTTTTTTTTTTAGATCTTTGGTACGTTAAATGTTTTTAGTGACTAATCTTTTGAAATGTGTTCCTGCTTGTAAATCCCTCATCTTTTGTTGAAATTCCTAATGGCTTTACTAATGGAAGAGAATTTTGAAACACAAACGTTTTATTGTATTCTGTTGATTCTACCTGCTTGGAGATCTTCTGCCTGGTTTGGTCTACTTATTCCTGCAGTTCTTTTAAAACGTGAGCCACTTAACATTTATAAGTATTATGAGGTTCAATTAACACTTCTTTAAAATCGCACATAACCACTTAAACCTTTTGTTGGAGATACATAGAGCTGGTTGTACCACGAAGCACAGAACTCTTTGAATGCATTTGACTTTGTGATATTGGATTCTTGTGATGGAGTGCAAGCATTGATTAATTTCTCTCCTCAATAAGTATTCTAGTTGTTTTATATTTTGATTTATGGATCCTGCATACGCGGGCTCTTGTCCACATTAAAAATTATGGGCATTGATGGTCGCCGGGATCTCTACTTGGTTGTTGGCCTTACTTGGTTTCCTTTATGAAGTCATTCTCTTGATATTACCCATGAGATCAAATTTCACAGTTCAGAATCAACCGGGTGGTTTAATCGCCCTGAAATTACACAGAAATTGTCTTTGTTTTATAATTTCCTAGATACTGTTGACTAATGTTCTTCAGATAAGTTCTTAATTCACTTTCAAGCATGTCTAACCTGATTTCACAAGACAAACTATCTAAATTATGTCAAAGGCCTCACAACTTTTTTCCCTGTAGTCCTGGCACGTGACCGTTAATTACTTATTTTGCGCACTTGTCTCATCATAGGTATGTTTAATCAGGAGAAACGTTTGCATAATGTCTTTAAAAGCAGAGGTCTATGTAAGAAAACAGAATCCCTACAATTAAACTGCAGGATATAAATGTACATGTGCACTAAGTTTCTAATATGCTAGTAATGTGGCCAGTACTTACATGTTTACATTTGCTTACATTAGCCAACTGTTTTTCAGCTACTTCAGTTAAGGGGAGGCTGGCTATGAGTCAATGTAGAAGGAACATTCGAGGAGTTTGTATTTTTTTTCTGAGTAAACGCTGCATCCCATTGGAAGTCTTCCCTGGTGCAGGATACAAAAAACATTGAGAACTGCTCAATTCCTGGAATAATATTTGGAAGCTCTACCCAGGTGCAATTTAAAACGGAACTTTGTTCCTAGAGATACATTTGTAAGGTCTACCCAGATATGATTTGGAAGGAATGTGAAGAGTCAGAGTTTCCATGAAAGTATGCAATTTGTAACTGACATATAGAGTTGCTCAGTTCATAGTAAATTATTTAAGAGCTTAGCCAAATTGCCTTTCGCTTATAACTTAATCATGTCCTGAAACATAGTACCGAGAGGTAAGAATACAAAAAATATGGAGCGTTGTTAGGAAGTCAGAGTATGTACTACAGAAACTCAGACAACCATTCAATTAAAACTAGATTATGTTTTTGGCAGTGTCTTGAGGAGTGTAAAAATAAAACAATTCCCAACAGGGGTAATCAGTTACAGAATAGTTCTATCAATGAGACATGAAACAAGTTGAGAGCCATCTGGTCTCATCATAAGAAAGAGTGGTTTTGCTACCCCTTACTTGAACCATCCACGAAATATGTGGCAACGGTGCAATATATATATATTCAAAAGTAACAATTTAGATATTATGTATTGCTTAATAACAAACTAGCAGCCCGTCCCGACGTTGTCCGGGTATGAAATAGAATGTGTGTAATGTGTGTATTTGGCAAGGGCAATTTATTTTAAAACCTCGCGGTAGACAACATTTTTTGTTTCATTAGAATAGGGACGGAGAAGGACCAGCTGCAGCCCTGGTTGATGTTAGCAGGCGCGTGTAATTGGTGTAGTGATCCGCCGCCTGAGCCCGGCTACAGCCCTGGTTGATGTTAGCAGGCTCGTGTAATGGCGTTGAATGAGAGAGTTATCAGCTGCGGGTAAATCCGTTTAATGAGAGAGTTCAGTGACAGCGAGTAGAAAAGGCTGCAGTAATTGTCCCCGCAGACACGCTCATTTACGTGTTCCCCCGCTTGAGGCCCAGATGCAGGCCTGTTTGATTGTAAGCAGGTGTGTATTTCTCCGCTTGAGGCCCAGCTGCAGCCCTGGTTGATGTTATCAGGCGCATGTAATTAGTGTACTGATCCGCCGCCTGAGCCCGGCTAGAGCCCTGGTTGATGGTTGCAGGCGCGTCTAATTTCGTTGAATGAGAGAGTTCAGTAACAGCATACAGGAGAGGCTACAGTAATGTTACTTACCAGGCCTCCAGCTGAACGCGTTTGTCATGCCCCCAGCACACGGCCACAGCAGACGATCTTCTGATTAATGTATGACCCACATGGCATGAAGGGCGGAACGTAGCACACGCCCCCAGCGTTTCTCACGCCCCCAGCGTGCCCCTTGATGCGGCGCAATTGCGTTCACATGGCATGAAGGCCGGACACACGCCCCCAGCGTGCCCCTTGATGCTGCGCAGCAACGTAATTGACACTTGTATGTACGACTCACATGGCATGAAGGGCGGACACACGCCCCCCACGTTTGTCACGCCCCCAGCATTTGTCACGCCCCCAGCACACGCCCACAGGACACGATGTGATGCCGTACCACACGCCCCCAGCGTTAGTCACCCCCCCAGCCCACGCCCACAGCACAATGCAGACACGCCCTCAAGGAACTACTTTGCTGGCACGGTTCTTTTACCTTTTAAATGTATATGGTGTCCTACGGTACAATTGTATGTCTGGCACAGTATGATTGTGATGAACACCACTGTTTCTTGAAAAGTTAATATAAACAATAAAAAAAAAATGATATGGTGGCCGTCTGCATAGCCTACGTCCTTCTGCTGCAACTGCCCTTTCCAACGCTGTATTGGGTGTTGTGATTGGTGCTGTGGTTACTGAGATTACCCGCCTCAAAGGTTTGGGCTCTCTCTTTATAATATTATAGTATAGTATAATAGTATATAGTATATGGATGAAGCATATATTTATAAGTTATTATGTGACTGGACTACCTACATTACTAACCGCTTCTTAAAGGAAAAAGGGTAGTCAGGGAATGTCTTTGAAGTTCCTGAAGTTGATTGTTCCTCTAACCTTATCGGTGGGTGGGGTGCCAAACTGCAGTCTTTACTTGAATGACCTATACAGAAAATCACTCAGGCGATGGGATCATGGCTGGAATGAAGTTGCCTATGTCCAATTACATATGTTGGTAGAAAGGGTTTGCCCCTTAAGGTGCACTGGCGATGGCGCAATCAATCAAACGAAGAGAAGAATAGAATTTGCCAGTGCCCATAGATTAAACATATATTTCATACAGGAAGTACCTGTTTCCTTAGTACTTCCACAGTCTTTTGCTTTCAAATACAATTATTAACATCTAATATAAGAAGAAGTGTGTACATTGATCACCATTACATGAATTTATTAAAAGAAGCAAAAAGCCAAAGTTCAACTTCTACAAAGTTCCTGGAGTACCCAAGCAAGCAACAGTGCTTATGAGCCCTCACCTGGCAGGCATTATGTGAAAACCCCCACTTCTTGCCACATTAGAGTGTCGTTATATAAAAAAGGCAATAGTAGTGGACTCTTAAAACATATCCTCAGAAGATTACACTGTAAGAAAATAGATAATTATTTGCGGGGGGTGACTCCCTACCTCAAGCAATAATCAAATCTTGTCAGTGTGAACCCTCAGTAACCTGAGCACAACCCCATAATAGCTATGGAATAGAGCAGAAAGGTTTAACTTGGAGCAATGTGTAAAGTTTATGCAATTCCAAAACAGTGATAAAGTCAAAATGCAAACCAATAAAAATGCAAAACCTAAAATGTAATAAACAAAATGACAGCACAATGTCAGAAATCCAATAAGGGAGAACCAGTAGTAAGTAGGAATAGTACCAAGAAACACAAAGTGCCAATGACAGTGAAGGATCGTGGTAGACTGGGACCGAGGCACAATTTGACTTTGATCACAATGGAAGTATGCCTTAGTCAAAGATTTTACCTTTTGACTTTAATCTTTTAAATAAAAAAAAACACATAAGTACATCCCTAAATTCCCCAAAGACCTCATGGGTGTCAAGCAGAGGTCAACAACAGGGCCCAATGCAGGTCCAGTTACAACAGATCAAATAAGCAGTTGTAGGAAAGGCCTCCTGTAAATAATTGCATCCCTGTAGCTTGAACAGATGGTCAGCCTTATGACTCATGGAGTTCACTTCTTTCCTCGATACAAGAGGAAGAATGTCCAGCCCTTCAGGGCTCCTCTAAGGTCACAGGCAGCATGTCCCGTCTTCTTCTGTTCTTCCTCAGGTCCAGCAGTTTTCTGAAGTGGGTGACTGGAGATGCCATACGTATGCCTGGCACTATCTAGTGGGTGGACATGACTCTTGAGCATGTCCTAACCAACGAGGAAAAAGCTCCCAGGGCCAACCCAACCAATTTTGGGCATTTTCAAGATGGCAAAAGTCTTCGGCGGCACTAAACTTGGGCACTGGGGGTGTGTGGGGGGAGTGTACAATGTTAATCACAGTGTCCTCTCACATCTAACACTAAAATCTAGTTTGTAGCAGCAATGTGCCACCAATAAACCCAGAGACAGAAGTTTCATAGGACAAAAGCAATGCTTTTGAGGAACCAGACGGTGGAATGCAAGAATTGTCTTGGCATCATGATTCCTTCCTTATGCCCTAAGTGTTATAAGTAACCACAGCAGAGCTATCAAGAAAGATTTGACACTATAGTGTGAAAAAAGGTTCCCATAGCCTATAACCTGTATATTCTGTGAGGTTCAGAGAAATCATCTCTGCCCATTCAGGTCAGCCTATTGTTTGCTTCTGGGTTTACATGACAACTGTCTTGCCTCTTCGTTCACTAAGGGTTTATGTTTAAAAATCAGTTTTAACATGTTCTTCTCACTGCAGTGCTATAATGTGACATTTTAATTAAAAAAATTCCACGTTAAAGAAATTCACGATTTTTAATTTTAAAGAATTTATCTTATGGGCTCTTAGAGCTGAGGCACACCCTTAACTATGCTCACCCTGTTAATTTTTGGCTTGCCCACCTGTATTTCCTAGTCACTTTTTTTTATGACTGCTGAGTCTGTAACCACATAAAGCAAGGCCCAGCCCAAATTACACCTGTGATCTGCAACTTACAAGCAGATCTCTGCAACACTGCTTGAACATCCAGACCTATCTTTCATCCGCTACGCTCTTGCAAATATCGTTTATTTATAGCGTAAGTTTGATATTTATGTTCATCTGCCATTTTTTCAATATGCAAAGTATTACCAAAAATAAGAACGCATTGTATGTAGAATGATTATGAAACAGTTTTTGCTTCTTTAATGTTTATTTCTTCACATGTACCATTTTAATCAATATAGGACAATTCTAGGGTGACCAGTGTAATAATGACAGGATACGTTTCTTGGGTTCAGGGTAAGTTTATTTCTCATAGCCCCAGACACGTCTGGTTCTCTCAGTATCTCTTAACATCGCCAGTTCAACTGTCAACTCTGGAATTCATGTGTGGGGTGACACGTAGTGCCAATCACATCGCTAGAATTAATATACATCACAATACCAGAAACATCACGCTACATTACATCATTCCAACAACCAGAAGTCCCGGATTTCCCCGGATAGTCCTCGTTTTTAGGTAGAGCCTGGGCAGCGCACACGCTGCTATGAGGCATGCTGTATTGGAGTCTAGACTTTAAGCCCCGTCGACTTTCGGCACATATTTTTAACTGGATTGTGTCATTGTCCTTTGTGAACGCTGTCTTCCAATTGGCTATTAGGCTTGTTAGTCCCTCCTTGGTACTGCCTTGTCTGCATTTGTTACCTCCTTCAACGACTGGACCTTTTACTTGTCTTGTTACACGGCCTGCTTTATCTTGGCTTTCAGCACTATTTTGTTTAATGATTTGCCCCTATTCCACCCACTAGGTCGCAGCACACTGCCCGCTTTATTTTATTTTCTAGTCCGCTTTAACTATAGCGGCTGTGTTTCTTTCTTTCTTTTAGCAGTGCGGTCCACTTCAAGTATAACGGTCGCACTTATTTTTTATTTTTGTTTACTAGCGCCCCTGCGGTGCT